>NC_056454.1:43621807-44338804 GCF_018296145.1 Oncorhynchus tshawytscha
GAGTTGTAGATGTGCTCTGGAGTTGTAGGGGTGCTCTGGAGTTGTAGGGGTGCTCTGGAGTTGTAGATGTGCTCTGGAGTTGTAAATGTGCTCTGGAGTTGTAGGGTGCTCTGGAGTTGTAGGGGTGTTCTGGAGTTGTAGGGGTGTTCTGGAGTTGTAGGGGTGCTCTGGAGTTGTAGGGGTGCTCTGGAGTTGTAGGGGTGCTCTGGAGTTGTAGATGTAATCTGGAGTTGTAGGGGTGCTCTGGAGTTGTAGATGTGCTCTGGAGTTGTAGGGGTGCTCTGGAGTTGTAGGGGTGCTCTGGAGTTGTAGATGTGCTCTGGAGTTGTAGATGTGCTCTGGAGTTGTAGGGTGCTCTGGAGTTGTAGGGGTGCTCAGGAGTTGTAGGGGTGCTCTGGAGTTGTAGGGGTGCTCTGGAATTGTAGGGGTGCTCTGGAGTTGTAGATGTGCTCTGGAGTTGTAGGGGTGCTCTGGAGTTGTAGGGGTGCTCTGGAGTTGTAGGGTGCTCTGGAGTTGTAGGGGTGCTCTGGAGTTGTAGATGTGCTCTGGAGTTGTAGGGGTGCTTTGGAGTTGTAGGGTGCTGTGGAGTTGTAGGGGTGCTCTGGAGTTGTAGGGTTGCTCTGGAGTTGTAGGGGTGCTCTGGAGTTGTAGATGTGCTCTGAAGTTTTAGGGGTGCTCTGGAGTTGTAGAGGTGCTTTGGAGTTTATTGCCCAATGGCTGAATATCATCTCCAAATTAATGTATCACTTACCTAAAGCTCCCCCCTCTCTATCGTTCTCTCTCTCTCTCCCCCACCCCCTCTCTCTCTTTCTCACCCTCCCGCTTTCTCTTTCTCTCTATTTCTCTCTCTCTCTATCTATATATTTATACAGTGCCTTCGGAAAGTATTCAGAACCCTTGACTTTTCCACATTTTGTTACGTTACAGCCTTATTCTAAAGATGATTACATACAGTGCCTTGCGAAAGTATTCGGCCCCCTTGAACTTTGCGACCTTTTGCCACATTTCAGGCTTCAAACATAAAGATATAAAACTGTATTTTTTTGTGAAGAATCAACAACAAGTGGGACACAATCATGAAGTGGAACGACATTTATTGGATATTTCAAACTTTTTTAACAAATCAAAAACTGAAAAATTGGGCGTGCAAAATTATTCAGCCTCAAGTTAATACTTTGTAGCGCCACCTTTTGCTGCGATTACAGCTGTAAGTCGCTTGGGGTATGTCTCTATCAGTTTTGCACATCGAGAGACTGACATTTTTTCCCATTCCTCCTTGCAAAACAGCTCGAGCTCAGTGAGGTTGGATGGAGAGCATTTGTGAACAGCAGTTTTCAGTTCTTTCCACAGATTCTCGATTGGATTCAGGTCTGGACTTTGACTTGGCCATTCTAACACCTGGATATGTTTATTTTTGAACCATTCCATTGTAGATTTTGCTTTATGTTTTGGATCATTGTCTTGTTGGAAGACAAATCTCCATCCCAGTCTCAGGTCTTTTGCAGACTCCATCAGGTTTTCTTCCAGAATGGTCCTGTATTTGGCTCCATCCATCTTCCCATCAATTTTAACCATCTTCCCTGTCCCTGCTGAAGAAAAGCAGGCCCAAACCATGATGCTGCCACCACCATGTTTGACAGTGGGGATGGTATGTTCAGGATGATGAGCTGTGTTGCTTTTACGCCAAACATAACGTTTTGCATTGTTGCCAAAAAGTTCAATTTTGGTTTCATCTGACCAGAGCACCTTCTTCCACATGTTTGGTGTGTCTCCCAGGTGGCTTGTGGCAAACTTTAAACGACACTTTTTATGGATATCTTTAAGAAATGTCTTTCTTCTTGCCACTCTTCCATAAAGGCCAGATTTGTGCAATATACGACTGATTGTTGTCCTATGGACAGAGTCTCCCACCTCAGCTGTAGATCTCTGCAGTTCATCCAGAGTGATCATGGGCCTCTTGGCTGCATCTCTGATCAGTCTTCTCCTTGTATGAGCTGAAAGTTTAGAGGGACGGCCAGGTCTTGGTAGATTTGCAGTGGTCTGATACTCCTTCCATTTCAATATTATCGCTTGCACAGTGCTCCTTGGGATGTTTAAAGCTTGGGAAATCTTTTTGTATCCAAATCCGGCTTTAAACTTCTTCACAACAGTATCTCGGACCTGCCTGGTGTGTTCCTTGTTCTTCATGATGCTCTCTGCGCTTTTAACGGACCTCTGAGACTATCACAGTGCAGGTGCATTTATACGGAGACCTGATTACACACAGGTGGATTGTATTTATCATCATTAGTCATTTAGGTCAACATTGGATCATTCAGAGATCCTCACTGAACTTCTGGAGAGAGTTTGCTTCACTGAAAGTAAAGGGGCTGAATAATTTTGCACGCCCAATTTTTCAGTTTTTGATTTGTTAAAAAAGTTTGAAATATCCAATAAATGTCGTTCCACTTCATGATTGTGTCCCACTTGTTGTTGATTCTTCACAAAAATATACAGTTTTATATCTTTATGTTTGAAGCCTGAAATGTGGCAAAATGTCGCAAAGTTCAAGGGGGCCGAATACTTTCGCAAGGCACTGTAGTTTTTTCCCCCTCGTCAATCTGAACACCCATAATGACAAAGCTAAAACATTTGCGAAATAATACAAAAATAAATAATAATAATATACATTTACAGAAGTATTCAGACCCTTTACTCAGTACCCTGTTGAAGGACCATTGGCAGCAATTATAGCATCGATTCTTATTGGGTATGACACAACAAGCTTGGAACACCTGTATTTGGGGAGTTTCTCCCATTCTTCTCTGCAGATCCTCTTAATCTCTGTCAGGTTGGATGGAGAGAGTCGCTGCACAGCTATTTTCAGGTGTCTCCAGAGATGTTTGATCGGGTTCAAGTCCGGGCTCTGACTGGGCCACTCAAGGACATTCAGAGACTTGTCTCGAAGCCACTCCTGCGTAGTCTTGGCTGTGTGCTTAGGGTCATTGTCCGGTTGGAAGTTGAGCCTTCACCCCAGTCTGAAGACCTGAGCGCTCTGGAGCAAGTTTTCATCAAGGATCTTCCTGTACTTTGCACCGTTCAGCTTTGCCTCGATCCTGACTAGTCTCCAAGCCCCTGCTGCTGAATAACATCCCCACAGCATGATGCTGTCACCACCATGCTTCACCATAGGGATGGTGCCAGGTTTCCTCCAGACGTGACGCTTGGCATTCAGACCAGAGAGTTAAATCTTGGTTTCATCAGACCAGACAATCTTGTTTCTCATGGTCTGAGAGTCTTTAGGTTCCTTTTTTGGCAAACTCCCAATTGATGGAGTGCTACAGAGATGGTTGTACTTCTGGAAGATTCTCCCATCTCCAAAGACAAACTCTAGAGCTCTGTCAGAGTGACCATCGGGTTCTTGGTCACTTCCCTGACCAAAGCCCTTTTCCACCGACTGCTCATTTTGGCTAGGCGGCCAGCTCTAGGAAGAGTCTTGGTAGTTCCAAATTTCTTCCATTTAGGAATTATGGAGGCCACTGTGTTATTGGGGACCTTCAATGCTGCAGAAATGTTTTGGTATCCTTCCTCAGATCTGTGCCTCGACCAAATGCTGTCTTGGAGCTATACGGACAACTCCTTCAACTCATTGCTTGGTTTTTGCTCCGACATACATTGCCAACCGTGGGAACTTATATAGACAGGTGTGTGCCTTTACAAATCATGTCCAATCAAGTTGTAGAAACCTCTCAAGGATGATCAATGGAAACAGGATGCACCTGAGCTCAATTTCTAATCTCATAGTAAAGGGTCTGAAAACGTATGTAAATAAGGTATTTCTGTCTCTATTTTTACAAGTCTGGTTCATCCTTGGGAGCAATTTCCAAATGCCTGAAGGTACCACGTTCATCTGTACAAACAATGGCACGCAAACATAAACACCATGGGACCACGCAGCCGTCATAAAGCTCAGGAAGGAGACGAGTTCGGTCTCCTAGAGATGAACATACTTTGGTGTGAAAAGTGCAAATCAATCCCAGAACAACAGCAAAGAACGTTGTGAAGATGCTGGAGGAAATGGGTAATAAAGTATCCATATCCACAGTAAAATGAGTCTTATATCGACATAACTTGAAAGGCCACTCAGCAAGGAAGAAGCCACTGCTCCAAAACAAAAAAAAAGCCGGACTATGGTTTGCAACTGCACATGGGGACAAAGATCGTACTTTTTGGAGAAATGTCCTCTGGTCTGATGAAACAAAAATAGAACTGTTTGGCCATAATGACCATCGTTATGTTTGGAGGAAAAAGGGGGAGGCTTGCAAGCCGAAGAACACCATCCCAACCGTGAAGCATGGGGGTGACGGCATCATGTTGGACTGGTGCACTTCACGAAATAGATGGCATCATGAGGGAGAAAAATTATGTGGGAATATTGAAGCACCAAGACAGTCTCAATCAGGAAGTTAAAGCTTGGCCGCAAATGGGTCTTCCAAATGGACAATGACCCCAAGAATACTTCCAAAGTTGTGGCAAAATGGCTTAACGACAACAAAGTCAAGGTATTGGAGTGGCCATCACAAAGCCCTGACCTCAATCCCATAGAAAATGTGCGGGCAGAACTGAAAAAGCAAAGCTCTATCAGGAGGAATGGGCCAAAATTCACCCACCTTATTGTGGGAAGCTTGTGGAAGGCTACCCAAAACATTTGACCCAAGTTAAACAATTTAAAGGCAATGCTACCAATTACTAATTGAGTCTATGTAAACTTCTGACCCACTGGGAATGTGATGAAAGAAATAAAAGCTGAAATAAATAATTCTCTCTGCTATTATTCTGATATTTCACATTCTTAAAATAAAGTGGTGATCTTAAATGACCTAAAACAGGGAATTGTTAGTAGGATTAAATGTCAGGGATTGTGAAAAACTGAGTTTAGATGTATTTGGCTGAGGTGTATGTAAACTTCCGACTTCAACTGTATTTTTACGTATATACTGTATCAATCTCTCAACTTCAAATCCCTCAAATTTGCTGTGTTTTCATATGGAGGTGTGTGCAGGAGGGGGACAGGGGAGCAAGTTCCTGACTTGTGGTGGCTGTTCAGCAACCTGATGGTAGAAGCTATTGGCCAGTCTGTTAGTTTTAGCCATTGTGCTCCAGTACTGTTTGCGTCTGAGTGATGGATGTGGGGAGAAGAGGCTGTGATGCAGCCCGACAGTATGCTCTCGATGGTGCTCGAATAGAACACTAAGGGCCCTCGGGGACAGGCTGAATTTCTTCAGCCTTCTGATGTTAAAGAGTTGCTGTCGTGTCTTCACCACGGTGTCCATGTAGTTTGACCATTTCAGCTCCTCTGAGATGTGTATGCCAAAGAACTTGATGTTTTTGGCTGTCTCCACGGCGGCCCAGTTGATGAGGATGGGGGCATACCCTGCCTGGTTCCTCCTGAAGACCACAATCAGCTCCATTATCTTGCTGACATTGAGGGAGAGGTTGTTTACCTGGAATTACACCGTCAGAAGTGCCTACCTCCTCCTTGTTGGCTGTCTCGTCATTTTTAGTGATCAGGGTACTACTGTCGTGTTGTCAGTGAATTTGATGATGGAGTTCGAGGTTGGAGCCTCAAATCGTTGAGCAGCTGCTCTTGTGATCATTGTCACAAAGTCGCATCCGCCCCACTCGCTTAGAAGTTCAAAATGAGAAAGTGTAGGCTATATAGAAATGTTTACACTCAAATTGAAAGTCACTAAACAAAATAATGAGGATATGTATAATCCTAACATTCGATTATTCAGACTTGTAAACAAAGGCTTCATGGGATTTATCTTTATGCAACAATGGCAATGCCCGCTTTAAGTTGAATGCCAGGAGACACTTGTGGATTTGACAGCTCAAACAAAGTTCAAACTCTGACACTACGAAAACAATCGCTATGCGGATGTTGGCTAAAGCGGACCTGATTGAATCGAGTCCTTTGTCTCAGCATGACTACAAAAAAATCTATTCAAAAAGTTGAGGAGGTCCTCAGCAACATGATCCAAACATCCACAGACCAGCAGCAGCGCAGGCTGGTGGGAGGAGCTACAGGATGATGGGCTAGTTGTAATGGCTGGAGTGGAATTCTTCACCTGTGGGATCATCTTGAGACCAGCCACCCGGACAGCTGATGAAACTGAGGAGTATTTCTGTCTGTAATAAATCTGTTTTTGTGGCGAAAAACTTATTCTGATTGGTTGGCCCTGGCTCCCCAGTGGGTGATCCTATGCCCCCAGGCGCCCCCAGGCTGCGCCTCTGCCCAGTCATGTGAAATCCATAGATCAGGGCCTAATTTATCTATTTCAAATGACTGATTTCCTTATACGAACTGTAACTCAGTAAAATCTTTGAAATTGTTGCATGGTACGTTTATATTTGTGTTCAGTATGTGAAGTCAGACTTCTTTTTTCTACTAAATATCCACACACTTTGCTCCATTGCAATTTCAATGAAATTGGTCGAAGAGTATAAAATGGGATATCATGAATATAGAAAGGCAAAAACACATTTAGATGACATTGAGTGTTGGACAAGTGGGAATAAAAAGGATGGAGAGACATCAAACCTCACCTTGGGGAGTTAGAGAAAAATAATGGTCCAATTCTATAAACAGCTCATAAACCAGATAGATGAAAAATAGTCAACAAAAACAAAAAACGAACGTAATGCCAGCAAAAAACCACAGAGGGTAAAATTCATTTGTTTTCCTATTACATTTGGAAAATGAAAAGATAATGGCCTTTTTAATTGACTTTTTAAGTAACTGGAAAATAGAGGAAGTGTAATAAGAATTTTAGTCAGCTGCTGATGCATTTACCTTAACTCTCTTCTGTCAATCCTCTGGGATCTAGGCTCTGTACTTCAATGACAAATGTGGAAGTACCACAGATACAGAATGGAATGGAGCTATTACTGCCAAATACCACAGAGGACAGTGAGGACGAAAGTGTGTAACCACGTTTTTATATTACAGATTAACTACACTTTCATATATTAATGGTATTCAATGCGTTCTGAAAGTATTCAGACCCCTGGACTTTTTTCACATGTTACGTTACAGCCTTCTTCTAAAATGGATGAACTGTTGTTGTTTTTCTCATCAATCTACACACAATACATAATGACAAACAAAACATTACATAGAAATGTTTCACAATCATCTCAATACATTCATAATGACCTCATGGCTTGGTTTTTTCATCTGACATGCACTTCAATGGGACATTACATAATACATCCTTCCCAAATCATGTCCAATCAATACATTTACATAGGTACATCACAATACATTACAAACATCTAGAGTGATCACATGGAAACAGGATGCACATTAGCATAATTTCAAGACTCACAAAAGGGTCACAATACATTAAATAATATTTTTGTTATTATTTTTAATCCATTTGCAAACATATAAAAAAATATACATCACAAGTTTTTACATTGTCATTAATACATGAGAATAAATAATATTTTATACATTTTAGAATAACATCATACCAAAATTACAAAATACATCACAATACTTTCAAATACATTACTTGATACATCACAATACAAAACATAATACATCATAATACATCACAATACATTACATAATACATCACAATACATCACAATACATTACATAATACATCACAATACATCACAATACATTACATAATACATCACAATACATTACATAATACATCACAATACATCACAATACATTACATAATACATCACAATACATCACAATACATTACATAATACATCACAATACATTACATAATACATCACAATACATCACAATACATCACAATACATCACAATACATTACATAATACATCACAATACATCACAATACATTACATAATACATCACAATACATCACAATACATTACACAATACATCACAATACATTACATAATACATCACAATACATCACAATACATTACATAATACATCACAATACATTAAAATACATTACATAATACATCACAATACATTACATAATACATCACAATACATTTCAAGGAAATACTGACAGCTGGATGTTAACTCTGCAAGGGGAATAATCATCAGATCAGTGTTTGCCCATGATAGTTCAATCTCATCCTGCAGTAAAAGCAAACATATAAACTTGCCCTCCTCTTTATCCATCACTGTCCCTTACTCGACACCAGTCGAGTAATAGCAGTCTGTAGCAGTCTGTTCATGTAGTGGATATAGCCTAAGACACTCACTGAGTGGTGATATGAGAAATGTCTGCACTCGCAGCAAGGCCAAAATCATTGAAATTCTGATCACAGTACTAGCAGAAGTACAGCATGTCTCTCAGGAAATTGGAGTTCAAGCGCTCTCACAGGAGATGGGAAGAGCTCAAACTTCTCACGTTACCAGGAGCGTCGTAGGCTGGGGTTCTGTTCAGGGACCTCTTCGACAAGGAGACAGCGGTCAACACACACACAGACACGCACACACACGTGCAGTACTCCTTGTAGAAGAAAAACATATTGATGTGTTAGTACATTAAAAAGAACAGTCATGTATTATTTTCTCTGTCCTACATTCACTAAAAACACTTAGTTTACCCTGTAGAGTTCTACACTGTTTGTTAATTAAAAACGGAAGAGCTAATGGTATTCACAATCATCTGCAAACAAGTGAGTGGCATTAGGACTATTTGCTGAACGCTTTTGAAAGAAAAGGTTAGAGATGTGTGGGGAAGGCCAAAGAGGTATTTTTTTGTTAATCCTGCTGATAGATTGTGATAATAGATAATGCGTGCTTCATTTGGTTCCTGTTGCTAAATGGGTTCACTTCCTGAATACCAAATCAATGCACTATTGAATAAAAGTAGTCCTGAGAAATAAGAAAGGCATAACAAGGGCAACAATCTGGATAAGTTACCTATTTCCAGAGCTTGTCTTCAAGGTCATTAATAACAGTAAATCAAACAAACATCCATACATACTGTGGCTTATGTCTGGTCATGTAAAAGAACACACTATAACTATTACAATAACAAAACAAGAATGGAATCTCAGCCCTTGGACACAAGGGCATTCCAACTTAACTCCACTCCTCGGTGCTCTCTCTGACCCGATTTGGAAACAAGGGTCTTTTTAGAGGAAACATGCTAGCCCACTGAGGCCAAACAAGCTGTGACAACTACCTCCTCAGCTGTTGCTATGGACACGGGAGCCAAGGGGCTAACTGAGTCAATATTCAGCCTATGGCTTGATGTCGGTTACACTCAGGCTGGATGTGACTTCGGAGATTTGACAGTTTTTTGACAGTTTTTGACAATAGAAGTTCCCAGGCCCAGGCCAGACCCAGACCCAGACCCAGGAGCCCAGGCCCAGGCCCAGGCCCAGGCCCAGGCCCAGACCCAGACCCAGGCCCAGGCCCAGACCCAGGCCCACACCCAGGCCCAGGCCCAGACCCAGGCCCAGCCCAGGCCCAGGCCAGACCCAGGCCCAGACCCAGGCCCAGACCCAGACCCAGGCCCAGACCCAGGCCCAGACCCAGGCCCAGACCCAGGCCCAGGCCAGACCCAGGCCCATGCCAGCCCAGACCCAGACCCAGGCCCAGACCCAGACCCAGGCCCAGACACAGGCCCAGGCCCAGACCCAGACCCAGACCCAGACCCAGGCCCAGGCCCAGGCCAGACCCCACGTTGGTGAGAAGTCAAATCATTTGAATGCTTTGAACTGCTTGTTGTCATCCTCCCTTCTCTTCTGTTTGCCTGACAAGTTCAGAGGGAATAGATCACAGAGTATAAGTCAACAGCATGGGTAAAGGTTACAGTCCTTAACGCACCTCTAGACATTTAGGGAAAATTCAGAACAAGAAAACAGAATGGTAGTTGTAACACTGAAGTCTCTAATTCAAGTCTTTGAGCATCTGGACCTTCTGGATCTGGGCTCTAAAAATAATTTTAAAGTAGTGTATTCCAACAACATGTCATACTGAATCGTAGCTTTCCCAGCCAGGCAGAGCACAGCTGGCCAATATGCTCCCAGCCAGGCAAAGAAACAGCCACAAACAAAACAATAACAACAACAGAGCTATCCCACCGTGCATGGTGACAGTGACAGCTTAGTGTAACCGGAGAGTCAGATTGGTGGCCAGGATAGAGGATTATGAAAGGTGGATGCCACGACCAGGCACAGACCACGAGGAATAGACAGTGATAGAGTAGAACTGGGATGATAAACCGACCACTTATCGTGGACAGTTTGCTGATATCGTTCATTACCATAAACAATCTATAGGGCCCTATGAAATAAATTAAATGAGTTTGCTGTGGTTGATTGTTAATGTGACAATTGATAGCTACAACATTCAAAGTAGTAGTAGTTGTTTTAAGGGTATTATACAAAAAAATGTTATAAACGTATCAGTCAATTTATTGTTATATAAATGTTTGGCCATATCGCCCAACTTGATGATAGAGTGACATATTGCTGGCTCAGGAGTGGAAAAGGCAGGAAGTCGACTACATTATATCATACTTCACAGCCTAAGATTGTCATGGAATGTCATGGAATGTTGTTCATATCAATGTAAACAATAGGCTGTACGGGATGAAGTACCAGAACACAGGACAATTCAACATACACTTTTTTCTTCAAGTGTCCTTACAATCTAAGGAAGGGTGTTTGTAACCATCTTTCAGTCTGGTCAAGTGCAGCAGAGAAGATGCTTGTGGTACTCTTCAGGTTCATCAATACTCAATACTCAATAAAGGCCATGCCACTACTTTCTGTTGGGTTGGCATTGCCCTACTCGTATCCATCCTTTGAGTTAGTGGCATGTTTGCTGGCTAGGGTTGAGTTAAATGCCCTGAGAGAATTATAGGTCCTAATTGTAAGCAGCTGCAGGCTGCAGAGGGTGTTTCTCTCCACTGTTTCATTCTGACCACCCAGAAAGGGAGAGACTAAATTATTCCCTTAGACTTGTTGCGGTGGATTCTGCTGAGTGGTTGTTTTGTCCATTAAACTAACACAAGAGTGAAGGGCCTCTTATAGCCAGATAAATAACATGGAATGGCCTAAGTGAGCTTATTGTAGACTAGCGTAAAACCAAGGCAAAAATCAACAGGCTCATTTGTCTGCTCTTGTGATTGTCTGTGTAGATATTTCTCCATCATTCTTTCAGTCCGACTTCTCTCTGTGATCTGAGTAATACTAATTGTGATTGTCTGTGTAGACATTTCTCCATCATTCTTTCAGTCCGACTTCTCTCTGTGATCTGAGTAATACTAATTGTTGTTCCTCATAAGTAAGAAGATATACCAAGGGACTTTATTTTATTACAATTGTTTTTCAGGGGGTGGATCAGCTTTAATATTGCAGATAGATTGTGGCTTCCATCAATGTAATTGTCTGCATCATTTTTAATCCCCCATATATTGTTTTGTAAATATATATATAAATATGTATATACTGTATATATTAATATATATATTTTCCTTTATTATTTTCCCCTAACCCTACCATCCCTCCCCTTATTGGAGTAAACTAATGGACAACAACTCTTAGGCTTCTACTTCCAGCAAATACTGTACATACTATATATTTTACAGACAAAGTATATTTTACAATAGTTATCTTTTGTTTGTTTTTAGTCCCATCCTTCAGCTCCACTTAACCCCTCCTATCTATCTCTGAAGACCATCAAGTTTTAATTTATATTTGCCATGTATATTTAAACTGTGCTGTAATGCTACACAAAAGTTCTGAACCTTTCTATTCTCATAGAGTCTACAGTGCCTTGCAGAAGTATTCATCCCCCTTGGCGTTTTTCCTATTTTGTTGCATTACAGCCTGTAATTTAAATAGATTTTTATTTGGATTTCTTGTAATGGACATACACAAAATAGTCCAAATTGGTGAAGTGAAATGAAAAAAATTACAAAATTCTAAAAAATAAAAAACTGAAAAGTGTTGCCTGCATACTGTATGTATTCACCCCCTTTACTATGAAGCTCCTAAATAAGATCTGGTGCAATCAATTACCTTCAGAAGTCACATAATTAGTTAAATAAAGTCCACCTGTGTGCAATCTAAGTGTCACATGATCTGTCACATGATCTCAGTATATATACACCTATTCTGAAAGGCCCCAGAGTCTGCAACGCCACTTATGCAAGGGGCACCACCAAGCAAGCAGCACCATGAAGACCAAGGAGCTCTCCAAATAGGTCAGGGACACATTTTTGGAGAAGTACAGATCAGGGTTGGGTTATAAAAAAATATCATAATCTTTGAACATCCCACTGAGAATCATTACATCTATTATTAAAGAATGGAAATAATATGGCACCACAACAAACCTGCCAAGAGAGGGCCACCCACCAAAACTCACAGACCAGGCAAGGAGGGTATTAATCAAAGAGGCAACAAAGAGACCAACGATAACCCTGAAGGAGCTGCAAAGCTCCACAGCGGAGATTGGAGTATCTGTCCATAGGACCACTTTAAGCCGTACACTCCACAGAGCTGGGCTTTACGGAAGAGTGGCCAAAAAATAGCCATTGTTTAAAGAAAAACATTTGCATATGGAAGAAGGCACTCTGGTCAGATGAGACTAAAATTGAGCTTTTTGGCAATCAAGGAAACTATGTCTGGGGCAAACCCAACACCTCTCATCACCCCGGAACACCATCCCCACAGTGAAACATGGTAGTGGCAGGTAGTGCTGTGGGGGTGTTTTTCATCAGCAGGGACTGGGAAATTGGTCAGAATTGAAGGAATGGTGGATGGCGCTAAATACAGGGAAATTCTTGAGGGAAACATGTGTCAGTCTTCCAGAGATTTGAGACTGAGATGGAGGTTCACCTTCCAGCAGTACAATGATCCCAAGCATACTGCTAAAGCAACACTCAAGTGGTTTAAAGGAAAACATTTAAAGGTATTGGAAGGCCTTGTCAAAACATAGACCACAATCCAATTGAGAATCTGTGGTATGAATTAAAGATTAATGTACACCAGCGGAACCCATCCATCTTGAGGGAGCTGGAGCAGTTTTGCCTCGAAGAATGGGGAAAATCCCAGTGGCTAGATGTGCCAAGCTTATAGAAACATACCCCAAAAGGTACCTCCACAAAGTATTGACTTATTTTGGGGGGGGGGGGTGAATAGTTATGCACACTCAACTTTTCTGTTTTTTCTGTTTTTTTCTGTCTTATTTCTTGTCTACTTCACAATGAAAAATATTTTGCGTCTTCAAAGTGGTAGGCATGTTTGTGTAAATCGAATGATACAAACAAAATAGGAAAAATGCCAAGGAGGTGAAAACTTTTTTGCTAAGAGTATTATTATAATATTTATTGATTGACTATGACTTTTTAAATCACCCAGGAGTGCTATTTGCAGAGGTACATTTTGCAATTCTCCAGCCATTCCTGCTACACATGGACAGTACCAAAACAAATGATCTAATGATTATATCTCTTCCCAGCTAAATCTGCAGAGCTGGGATGGTTGTATCTCACATATATACATATATATATATATAACATTCTATTGTTTGCAAGAATGTTTATCATCATTTCAATAGAAAAACTCTCTGTTTTGAATCCAGTGTTGTTTTCTGTATCAGTTCATAAACCAAAGGAATTGGTACATGGAAACTCTCTTCCCAACTATTTTGTGATCTATATGGCACAGCCGTCAATCTTTTGGTTCTTAAATTAAACTGGTGTACTTTTTTTATTTATCACAATTTTCTTTAGCCAATTTTGGTCTTTAATGCAGTGCGGATAGAAAAGTTTCATGTGACTTTATTACATTTAAGTGGATTTTCTCATCCTGTCTACAGCTGGTGTCACCGTTTATTGTTGTATTCTCTCTCAATATCTCAGACAGAAAATTGCATTTTGCAATATAAAATGGAAAGCAATAACCATTTGTTATTTCACATCCATGCACAATCACAAAATATTTAATCTATCTTTACCTGAGTAATCTCAAATATCAAACAGTCTCACAAGTATATATTCTTTGGATAAATTGTCTTCATTTGAAATAACAACCCATGAACAGATTGAGTTACTTTGCATGATTGGCGATAATTTAGCAGCTGAATGGATTGAAACACAAAGAAAGCCTTTCAGTGATGGATTTTGAGATATTATGTCCAAGTCATTTGTCTCACAAAATTCAGATACATTGAAGGGGTTTCTCAGTGATTTCCCCTGTTTGCTTCAGTCTTAATCTTAGAGACAACATTCAATACCCTGTCTGTCTGCCAGAGTGTTGTGAGGATTCCAGTCATTCCATTTAACATCCTTCATCAGACAACACTATACTTACCTGATCAGTTATCTTCGCTCCTGTCAGCTGGGAGACAAGGACACAGGCTACGCTGAATGTCTTGGTGTCTAATCTGAGTGTTTCTGTTGTTGTTGTTGTTGGCTAGAGTGTGAATCCAAATAGTATGGTGGCCAATAAACGGTTTAAATGATCACGGTGCAAAAATCTGTGGCCTGCCCCCACATCGGATGTTGTTGTTATGAAAGGATATCCTGTTCGTATTGTGCCCTCTGAAGTGGATTAACCGCTGATTGTGTGTTTTACAGATGGTCGTGCCAAGTTGTGCCGAGCTGCATCCATGTCAAACTCTCCTTGAAGTCACTTGATTTGGATCATCCTGTAATTCAAAGGCAGCAAGTAGCAATAGAATCAAGGAAGTGAAGGACCACCAGCTCCTGGAATACAGGTTGGATATGTATGCCTCTCACACTTTAAGATCTTCTACCCTCTAGTGGTAATCTTGGATGGTACACTATTTAGTCAAAGAAGTCATTGAATAAAACTCTATGGTATGACCATCTTTAGTGACCTCTGGTGTTGGGAAATGATATTACACCAACCTCTGCGAAAAGTTAGTTCATCTGTTAACCAAAAGGTTAAGACTACTTATATAAAACCTATATACATTTTAATTTGGTTAGATTGGATTTGGTTAGACATACACATCTATGAAAAACTTTCCTAGATAAGTCAGGGTGCTTTCTTCAATTGTTCAGTTATTGACATTTTTAAGATTTCATGCAGGCCTAGTTCAAATCCAAATTGTATAAATACCCCCATATTTAATTATATATCTGACTTGAAACAAGCAGAGTTAATTATGTAATGTTGTGCGAATTATTGGAAACACCTTGACCACTCTCTGAGATGCAAAGTAGAGCTGTGAAACATGCTGGATGCGAGCCAACCAGGATGCGGTAACAGCGATATGGGGCATGATGATAAAACATGCAGGCTGAAGTAGAGTAAGATCAATAATTCAGATACAAGTACCAGACTAACACAATTCTAATCAGGATGCCATTAGGTGAGCGGGAAAAAAGGTAATTTGATATCTTAAAACCCTTGATTACTAATTCAATGAATTTTGTCTGTGTGTAATGCATGTTTAGCCTATATGAACCAGTAAATGAACCAGATGTCAGGTAATGAATGGTTATAGCATTATGTGTGATATTAAGCAATTAGACTCGAGGGGGTGTGGTATATGGCCAATATAATACAGCTAAGGGCTGTTCTTATGACGCAACACAGTGTGCCAGGATACAGCCCTTAGCTGTGGTATATTGACCATAGACAACAAACCCTAGGAACCTTATTGCTATTATAAACTGGTTACCAACGTAATTAGAACAGTAAACAAGTAGTTTTGCGTCATGCACGTTGTATACTGTCTGATATACCACGTCTTTCAACCAATCAGCATCCAGGGCTCGAATGACCCGGTTATTTAACAACAACAAAAATCATTATACATTTATTAATAATACATTATATGGTAATGGATGGTTGGGTCATAGAAAGGATTCCAAAGACTATTTTTTCCCATGCATCTCATTCTTCCTCTTTTTAATTATAATGGAGTTTACTGCCAAAGCAACAACGAAGCCAGATGGACAACTAAAGCACCTATAGTGTCTTCAGAAAGTATTCACACCCCTTGACTTTTTCCACATTTTGTTGTGTTACAGCCTGAATTTAAAATGGATTAAACTTTTTTTTTTAATTCACTGTCCTACACACAATACCCTATAATGTCAAAGTGAATAAAAATAATCTTCTTCAATTGATCAATTAATTAAAAATGAAAAGCTGACATGTCTTGAGTCGATAAGTATTCAACTCCTTTGTTATGGCAAGCCTAAATAAGTTTAGGAGTTAAAATGTGTCACATAATAAGTTGCATGAACTCACTCTTTGTGCAATAATTGTGTTTAACATGATGGGTAAAATTAATGGAAGCAAACATTGAATATCCCTTTGAGCATTGTGAAGTTCTTAGTTACTGTACATTTAGGGTGGTGTATCAATACACCCAGTCACTACAAAGATACAGGTCTTCCTCCTAACTCAGTGGCCGGAGAGGAAGGAAACCGGTCAAGGATTTCACCATGAGGCCAATGGTTACAAAGTTAAGGGCTGTGATAGGAGAAAACTGAGGATGGATCAACAACATTGTAGTTACTCCACAATACAAACCTAAATGACAGAGAGAAAAGGAGGAACCCTGTACAGAATAAAACATATTCCTAAACATCCAACCTGTTTGCAACAAGGTTTTACAGTAAAATTGCCACAAATGTGGCAAAGCATTTCACTTTTTGTCCTCAATAAAAAGTGTTACAGTTGAAGTCGTAAGTTTACATACACCTTAGCCAGATACATTTAAACTCAGTTTTTCACAATTCCTGACATAATAATAGGACAAATTCCCTGTCTTAGGTCAGTTAGGATCATCACTTTATTTTAAGAATGTGAAATGCCATAGTAGAGAGAATTATTTTTTTATTATTATTTTTTGACCCCCAGTGGGTCAGAAGTTTACATTCACTCAATTAGTATTTAGTAGCATTGTCTTTAAATTGTCTTTAAAGGCACAGTCAACTTAGTGTATGTAAACTTCTGACCCACTGGAATTGTGATACAGTGAATTATAAGTGAAATAATCCGTCTGTAAACAATTGTTGGAAAAATGACTTGTGTCACGCACAAAGTATATGTCCTAACCAACTTGCCAAAACTATGGTTTGTTAACAAGACATTTGTGGAGTGGTTGAAAAATGAGTTTTAATGACTGCAATCTAAGTTCATGTTAACTTCTGATTTCAACTGAATGTTATGGGAAAATCCAATCCATCACATTACTGAGTACCACTCTTCAGATTTTCAAGCATAGTGGTGGCGTCATCATGTTATTTGTATGCTTGCAATCGTTGAGGACTGGGTAGTTTTCAGGATAAAAATAATAAATCAATGGAATGGAGCTAAGCACAGTCTAAATCCTAGAGGGAAACCTTGTTCAGTCTGCTTTCCACCAGACGCTGGGAGATTAATTCACCTTTCAGCAGGTCAATAACATAAAACACAAGTTAAAACCTACACTGGTGTTGCTTACCAAGTTGACAGTGAATGTTCCTTAGTGGCCAAGTTACAGTTTTGACTTAAAACTACTTGAAAATATATGGCAAGACCTGAAAATAGTTGTTTAGCAATGATCAACAATCAATTTGACAGAGCTTGAATCATTTTATTAATGCGCAAATGGGGCACAATCCAGACTTACCCAGCAAGACTCACAGCTGTAATCATTGTCAAATGTTGATCTAAAAAGTATTGACTCAGGGGTGTGAATACTTACACTACCGTTCAAAAGTTGAGTCACTTAGAAATGTCCTTGTTTTTGATAGAATTGATAAAAAAAATGTCCATTAAAATAACATCAGATTAATCAGAAATCCACTGTAGAATGTGGCAGATCAGGGGGTTTGGTCAAGACTTTTACACAGATAAGACACGGACGGAGTAGGATTAGCTCGGTTTCAAGGGTGTTTATTTAAATAATAAATCAAAAGGATAGGTCTCCCACATGAGACCGTCTCCGGGATACCGTCTTCTGGGCTCCGAGTCTTGCTGTGTCCTGTCGGGCACAAAAACTGAACTCCCTCCTTTTAGCCAGGCACTGTCTCCAACTATACAGAAGTCACCTTTCTTCCCCCAATCCCTCTCCTTGTGTGCTGCCCTTCTGGCAGCTTTATGGGACTCATACAGCTGGTGAGCAATCAGCCCTTGATTACCCACCAACCACAATCAGCCCCAACTAGTCCTGGCCGGAGAGCCCGTCGAGACCTGGCACGTCCAGCAGAGGGAGCCATCGCCTCGTGATGTAGACTCCGTCTGCCACCATGGCCTCGACGAGTCTCTCCCTGGTGGCTGACCTGCTGTACGCCACAAGACATTGTTAATGCTTTAAACTGAGCAAGAGGACAAATACAGTTGAGGACTTATGAGGCATCTGTTTCTCAAACTAGACACTCTAATGTACTTGTCCTCTTTCTCAGTTGTGCACCGGGGCCTCCCACTCCTTTTACTGTTCTGGTTAGCGCCAGTTTGCTCTGTTCTGTGAAGGGAGTAGTACACAGTGTTGTACCAGATCTTCAGTTTCTTGGCAATTTCTCGCATGGAATAGCCTTCATTTCAAAGAACAAGAATAGACTGACGAGTTTCAGAAGAAAGGTCTTTGTTTCTGACCATTTTGAGCCTTTAATCAAACCCACAAATGCTGATGCTCCAGATACTCAACTAGACTGAAGGCGGACAGTTTTATTGTTTCTTTAATCAGAACAACAGTACTCAGCTGTGCTAACATAATTACAAAAGGGTTTTCTAATGATCAATTAGCCTTTTAAAATGATTAACTTGGATTAGCTAACACAACGTGCCTTTGGAACACAGGCGTGATGGTTGCTGATAATGGGCCCCTGTACGCCGATGTAGATTTTCCATTAAAAAACAGCCGTTTCCAGCTACAACAGTTATTTACATCATTAACAATGTCTACACTGTATTTCTGATCAATTTGATGTTATTTTAATGGACAAAAATGTTGATTTTCCTTGAATTTGATATTTCTATTTTTCATTTTCAATAAATTTGCAAACACTTCTAAAAACATGTTTTCACTTTGTCATTATGGGGTATTGTTTGGAGATGGGTGAGAGAAAAAGTCTATTTAAACCATTTTGTAGTCAGGCTGCAACACAACAAAATGTGGAATCAGTCTATGGGTATTAATAGTTTTTGAAGGCACTGTAAAGGATATATGTATCAACATTGTCATTTTGAGGTGTAGGGAATGATTACAAAACATATGCATGATTGGAATTTGTCAATAACTTTTAAACTCTCATCTTCCCTTATTGTACTGTAATGATTGCATTACTAAAGAACAGTCTTATGGCATTTGGTGGGTTAGTTATCCTGCCCCTAACGGTGGCCAAGTCAAGCAAGTCTTTCACTGCCTTATATAGGGAATCAATACGAGATCTACAAGCTAAGAGGGTGAATCTCTTTGAGAATAGTTATAGTTATCTAAAGAAAATCTGCTTGCATTCCATGTTGTTAATCAGATCAGATCTAACCACATTGGGAACTGAGGCACAGTGAGTTTTCATTATTGTATCATGAGGAGGTGACAGCCTTAATTGTAATTGTCACAGTAGGTGTCCAGCCCCACGCTCTCCTCCCAGTTCTTAGCCACGCTATTCTTCTTGTTCTTCTCCGCCATGATAATGGCAGCTACCACGGTGATCACCACGGTGACCGTCAGAATGAGCACTGTCACAGTCTCTCCGACACACAGCTCGACATCCACTTCTCCCATGGACCTGCCCTGTAGCTCGGTGGGCTGGCTGCACCTCAGCTCCTGGTAGTCATCCAGGAAGACCCTGTGGATGCTGGACAACTTCCTGAACACCCTCTGCAGGTCGCAATCACAGTGCCAGGGGTTGCCCTCCAACAGGACATGGAGGCTGGGGGTGTGGATGCTCAACAGGGTCCTGTAGCCCAAGGTGCTTAGACGGTTGAGGGCCAGGTCCAGCAGAGTTAGGGAAGACATAGGGGCGAAGACTCCTGGCTCAGTGGAGCTGATCAAGTTCCCCCGAAGGCCCAGCACCTCCAGGGAGCGCAGTGTGGAGAAGAGGCCTGAACCCAGGGAGGTTAGATGGTTCCCCTCCAGGTGGAGCTGGCGCAGGCCAGTCAGGTAACCCAGGGCTCTGGGCTTTACTGTGGAGATTAGGTTGCTGCTCAGGTCCAGCTTCTGGAGGCTATCCAGGCTGTGGAAGGTCCCACTCTCCAGGACGGTGAGATGGTTGTGATCCAGCAGGAGCTCGGTTAGGGATTCAAGGCCCAGGGAGAAGCCAGGCCCCAGGGCAGAAAGGTGGTTACCGCTCAGGTCCAGCCTCCTCAGCCCCTGGAGGGAGGAGAAAGCTCCGTCATCTACATGGCTGAGGTTGTTCTCTTTTAAAAGGAGCACCCTCAGGCTCCACAGGGTCCCAAATGAACCTGCTTGGACCACTGTCAACAGGTTTCTGGACAGGTCCAGGTACTCTGTGTTGTGGGGGACATTCCTAAGAGGAGTGGTAAGATTCCCACCCGAACAGTTGATATATTTTATATCTGTGAGGCAGCTGCACCCGTCATAGCAAGCAGTCATTTTCTTGAATGTAAAAGTGATAACATACATGATGAATATGAACCAATGGGATGGATCCATCCTGTTCCTGAAATAAATAAAAGAACAAAGGCTTATGATTTCACGACATATCCTGAAAAATGATATGACGGTGAATTATTTGTTAGTGTTTGTGTGAACACTACTCCCACAAGCTTGAGAAAAGCATCAGATACTTTACCCTGTCTAAAAACAACAACTGTTCAAACACTGTATGCTGAAAATACCTTGAGCTGGTTTAGAGTGTTAGCCTGTAATTAACAACAGTTATGTCAAACAGACAAAGCGACAGGAACAGCAATTTATTTTAGCACACTATTAAGCAAAAAAAACAAGACGAAGAACCCACGCCTTACCTGTTGTCTGTGGTAGCTTAATTGTAAAAGTCAGCACACCATGTAGCATATGTCTGCGTCTATCCCGGACTGGCAGCAGATGAACCACACGGAGCAGACAGACCAGACAGCTGACCTGATCCATCTGTCAACCTCTGAAAAGAAGGGGTGGTCTGCTCACAGCCCCCCTCCCCCTCCACCCTTCAACCCTTCCACTCCTCTCTAGTGCACCTGTTGACAGGTGAGGGCCACTCTGACAATGGCAGTGTGAATAATTCACACAGTGGCAGGAAGAGAGTCGACTTTCCACCCTGCCTGGTCAAAGTCAAATACTGTACCAATGGAGATGGAAGTGATGGCGGTGGAGTGGTTCTTTATTGCATTCTTAGGAGCTAGTAACTCATGCATTTCACTGCACCCGCTAGAACATCTGCTAAACTGTGTATGCGACCAATAAACTTTTGATTTGATTTGAAAGAGGAGGAAGACATGGCACCGCATCAATAAACAACACTTTCGATAGTAAGGTCTACGTAGACTAGTCAGTGACAGACACAGCAGCTGTCTGTTATCTTTACCAGCATCATTAAGTGTTGCACACATGGTTACTTCAGCTACATTGTTATTCCACTCCTTGTAGACTAGACCTTATTTCACTCCGTGTCATTTAGAAGTCACATGCTTACTCTGTAAACCCAGCAGAGAGCAGGAGTATGCTGCTAGCTGCCTGGATCCTGGAGTCGGCTGCTCCTCTGCTCCATAAAGATGTGCTGTGCTGGATCCCCACAGCTAAACCCAGCCCAGCTATCAAGTGGAGGAAACATGATTGGAAAAGAGGTTCATTACTCAACCACTGTGAGCTGGGGCAAAACACCATGGGAGCAGATGAGTGCTGAATATCAAACCAGACTCTATCAGGGAAAACATGCAGACCACCCAGGAAATTCCTACCAGCGTGATCAGCAAGGATATTGTGTAATTGCAATTCATTTCACCATGACATTTAACCCATCTATTTTTGTATTTAGACTGAAGGATGTTGTGCTGGCTTCCTGAGTGGGTTTCATTAAGAGACAAACACAGCAGATGGCAGCATTGCCACGTGGTAGCACTTGACTTGCAAAAAGAGGAAGACAAAGCTACTATAAATAAGCAATGGAAGACATTATTATGGCAATTCATAGATCTATACAAATAGGACTTTTGAGTAGAACTAGTATGATACAAAGCACTGCCCCAAAATGATTTGTTTTGAGAAAGAGAATAAATGTTTGGTTCAGAACAACCTTTTCTCCATGTACAGCAGGAGCTAAAGGAAACCAGTGAGTGCAGAAACAATAGTTACTCCTATACAATGTAAAGCGCTTCTATACCTAGATGCGATAAAAAAGCTATTAATTATTAATTCTCCATTAGCATTATAAAACAATTACTATTGCAATGGTTGCATCTTCTATTATGCGAACAAATACAAAGATGTTTTAATTTAAAGTAACTCAATGTATTACCACTGTCAAGGTTCCCACTGGGCACAGACGTCAATTCAACATCACTTCCACGTTGGTTTAATGTCATTTCATTGAAATGACGAGGAAACAATGTTGATTCAACCAGTGTGTGCCCAGTGGGTTGATACTGAAAATAAAAAACACAATACTGAAATCAACAACCTGTGTTTTCCAGTTATTGTGTTTTCCAGTTCTTGTGTCTTCCAGTTGTTGTTGTTCTCCAGTTGGTGATTTCCAGTTGTTGTTTGTTCCAGTTGTTGTTTGTTCTAATTGTTGTGTTGTCCAGCTGTTGTTTTTTCCAGTTGTTGTTAAATCTAGTTGTTGTTTTCCAGTATTTGTTTTCCAGTTGTGTTTTCCAGTTGTGTTTTCCAGTAGTTGTTTTCCAGTTGTGTTTTCCAGTTGTTGTTTTCCAGTTGTGTTTTCCAGTTGTGTTTTCCAGTTGTGTTTTCCAGTTGTTGTTTTCCAGTTGTTGTTTTCCAGTTGTGTTTTCCAGTTGTGTTTTCCAGTTGTGTTTTCCAGTTGTGTTTTCCAGTTGTGTTTTCCAGTTGTGTTTTCCAGTTGTTGTTTTCCAGTAGTTGTTTTCCAGTTGTTGTTTTCCAGTTGTTGTTTTCCAGTTGTGTTTTCCAGTTGTTGTTTTCCAGTTGTGTTTTCCAGTAGTTGTTTTCCAGTTGTGTTTTCCAGTTGTGTTTTCCAGTTGTGTTTTCCAGTTGTGTTTTCCAGTTGTGTTTTCCAGTAGTTGTTTTCCAGTAGTTGTTTTCCAGTTGTGTTTTCCAGTTGTTGTGTTTTCCAGTAGTTGTTTTCCAGTTGTTGTGTTTTCCAGTAGTTGTTTTCCAGTTGTGTTTTCCAGTAGTTGTTTTCCAGTTGTGTTTTCCAGTTGTGTTTTCCAGTTGTGTTTTCCAGTTGTTGTGTTTTCCAGTTGTTGTTTTCCAGTTGTGTTTTCCAGTAGTTGTTTTCCAGTTGTGTTTTCCAGTTGTTGTTTTCCAGTTGTGTTTTCCAGTTGTTGTTTTCCAGTTGTTTTCCAGTTGTGTTTTCCAGTTGTTGTGTTTTCCAGTAGTTGTTTTCCAGTTGTGTTTTCCAGTAGTTGTGTTTTCCAGTAGTTGTTTTCCAGTAGTTGTGTTTTCCAGTTGTGTTTTCCAGTTGTGTTTTCCAGTTGTGTTTTCCAGTAGTTGTGTTTTCCAGTAGTTGTGTTTTCCAGTTGTGTTTTCCAGTAGTTGTGTTTTCCAGTAGTTGTTTTCCAGTTGTGTTTTCCAGTAGTTGTGTTTTCCAGTAGTTGTTGTTTTCATGTTGTTGTGTTCTGACATGGTGGTAGTGCTGTCGGTCATCTCCTTTGGCAGGTTGTATAATAGTTTCATTGATAATCTGTCAGCACTGGCCCTTCGATCCTGGGCTTGTATGATGTGTGTTAAGGCCCCCCTGGTCCTATGTCAGTAATCCTGTATACAACTATGACATACATCACCGTTTGTGGCAGGTTAGGTTTCAGATAGCTTTCAACATGAAATTAGACTGGTTGTTTAATTTCACTTCACAGGCTACTCTGTTGAAAGGAAAAGTTCTAAATAGATCGGCATTGTATAAAATAGCTTTTCACTGTACCGTCAACTAAAAGCTGAGTTTTTGTTTTTGTCCTCAAAGAAACAACTACGTCAAGAATCACACAGTAGCATCGGCATCAATAATAACATCACACCAGTCATCCTTCTCACCAACAGATTAAAATTAGTCAGCAGTAATATAAGACCAGACAACATCAAAAACACCTGAGATAGAGGCAAAGTGGTGTACATAACCTTAACACTTAATTAGATAAGGATTGATTATTGAGAATGGAAAGTGCAAGTTGTACCAAGGGCAGATGCTAAAGCTTCTTCTTGTCCTTCAGTGGGAGATTTTTCAAGGCTACAGGCACATGCAGATTCTTAAGCTTTTGCTTTCAGGAGAAAAATATATATAAAAATGGAGCCGCTGTGCTCTCTTCTAGCAGATATCATCTCACTGTCCAACCTCGCAAAGTTTTATGAAATCCATTTACTTACCATTGAAGTCTACTTTTCACAAAATCAATGATTTAGATGTGCATCTTTGCAGCGCCCCGTGCCAATACAAGTGAAGCAGGGCCATAAATGATTCAGAATTACAACACTTTTCTCTCTGTGTATGGGCATTAGTCACTGTTGTTTTCATTCCCTGACTTTGTGGAGGAGGAGATCCCTCTGGGTGGAGAGGCCAGTATATTCACACGGCTCTGCTCTGACTGCACTGGAGCCTGGGCAGGTTTGGGTAGACTGTCTGCAGTCTGTGGGGAGGGATGAATAACTGTGGCAATTCTTTGTTGCAAAACACAGAAGATGAGAGAGAATGAGCTCTCCATAGAGTAATGGAGTCTAATAGCATGATACAATGATTGTAGTCTCTATGTGTGTCTGTTCAGACAGGAATCGAGGGCGTTGGGACATTTCTCATCCCATTGCACATTTCAAAGGATGACTAATCAATATGGTGTCTGGTCCTTTTTGGCAAGTGATGAGACTGAATGGATTAAGAACTACAATACTAATGTGGAGAAAGCAATGTCAAGGTGCTGCTCAATAGGAAATGTTTACCTGAATGGTGTGTGCTGTGAGAATAATCTTGGTCTGAAAATGTGTGATCCCTTTCGATGTGATGCAGGTTTAGGATTCAAGTCTCAAAAACACTCCCTTTGTAACGGTTCTCTTCTATTGAAAGATGCCCACCGAGCTCACGTCCTGACCAACACTAAAACAAGGAAAACACAGAAGAACGATGGTCAGAACGTGACACCCTTCTTGACAATTTGCTGTTAATTATGCACATTGCAATCTTTAAACAGAGCTACTTCGCATTCATAACTTCCTGGTCAATCTGGATATGACAAAGATGAAAATGAATAGATGTTTTCCTTATTGTCTTGTGACTGATATGAATGATCACATGGGGAAAATGTAATTTCCTTATCTGTTACGTCTCACCATCTGTCATTAGCTCTCATGCATGAGATGAATGACGATGAAGCGTCTCTTTCTTCTGATAATTGGGGCTGTGGGTGGATTTTTCATTTCTCCTCATCTGAGCTCTTAAACGAGGCAGGATCTAACGCTGACTCCTCATCTGTCCTCAAGGACTCTAGAGGGACGTTTAAAAAAATATGCCTGCCTATTGAACGTGCCTCTGAAATAAAGAGCCCTCTTACATACTGTAGACAGAGAACAAAGCATAGGTTTGCTTCCTGTGGAACAGGAGCACTAAGCTCCATGACTGACAATGTACAGCACTTTTCCCAGCTCCAATGCATGCTCTCCCATCTCTTTTTAATTAACCCATCCCATCTGGGGCTTGGGATATTAATGCTGGTCGAGCTGTCATTAGACATAGGAAGAATTGAGTGTGAGGCTTCCCACTGGGCACATTACATAATTTCAATGTGGATAATTGGGTAATATTTGGTTGAGACACTGAACAATGAGATTACAACCGATATTCACCCACTCAAAAAGACAGTTTAAAATTTGTTGAATTTCCAATCAACTTGCTATTTAAAACCATAGAAAAGTTATTTTGTATTAATACAACAGATTAATGTACAGGGAACCCAGCTAAATTCTGGAAAGCTGTTATTTAAATCACTTAAGTGTTGTGTCTCCTCTTCTCTTCCCTGAAATTTATTTAGATTCTGGCCTATTACTGACAAAATGTGATATCATTAATGCATTTAATCACCATTTATCTCTGCAAGCTTTACATTTGAATGTATTTCAAAGCCAGCTCTTGAAAAGAGTAGTTTGGATGTAGATGGTCAACATATATTGAATGATTCTGAAAATACTTAGGAGTTTTCTTTTTGGAAATTCACTGATAAAGAAGTCCTGGATGTTAACATTAGACAAAAACAAATCTACAGAGGCTGATCATTTGGAGCCTTGTCTTCTTAAGTGTACAGCACCCCTTATTGCTGGCTCGGTAGCCCACATTTTCAATGTAACATTGTTATCAGGAAGTATCCCAAAAGCATGGAAATCCGCATATGAGCTGACACTCCATAAGGTTGGGGATACAAATGATCTTGACAACTATCACACCATTTCAAGACTACCTTGTTAAGCTAAGATTCTTGAATCCCTGGTTAACTTAATACTACCCATCCCGCATGCGGGAGCGTAACGTAGCCTCAAACGAATTAGCATAACGCAGCGGACATAAATCTTCCTAGAAAATCTTCCTATTCATGAAAATCACAAATGAAATATATTGAGACACAGCTTAGCCTTTTGTTAATCACACTGTCATCTCAGATTATTAAAATATGCTTTACAGCCAACGCTAGACAAGCATTTGTGTAAGTTTATCATGGCATAATGCTATGGCTAGGCTCTGCTAGCATCAGGCAACATTTTCACGAAAATAAGAAAAGCAATCAAATTAAATCATTTACCTTTGAAGAACTTCGGATGTTTTCACTCAGGAGACTCCCAGTTAGAGAGCAAATGTTCCTTTTTTCCAAAAAGATTGTTTTTGTAGGCGAAATAGCTCCCGTTTGTTCGTCAGGTTTGGCTGAGAAATCGACCGGAAAATGGGATCACTACAACGCCAAACTTTTTTCCAAATTAGCTCCATAATATCGACATAAACATGGCAAACGTTGTTTAGAATAAATCCTCAAGGTGTTTGTCACATAACAATTAGATTATATATCCATCGGGGCAATTGGTTTCTCATTGTAAAAATGGCTACTCCCGATTTTCTGCGGGAGCCACCATGTGACCACTTGCTAAATGTGGTCCCTTACGGCTATTCTTCAACATAAATGCGTAAAAAGACGTCACAATGCTGTAGACACCTTGGGGAATACGTAGAAAATGTAAGCTCATTCGTAGCTCATTCACAGCCATATAAGGAGTCATTGGCATGAGGCGGTTTCAAAAAATGTGGCACTTCCTGATTGGATTTGTATCTGGGTTTCGCCTGTAGCATCAGTTCTGTTGCACTCACAGACAATATCTTTGCAGTTTTGGAAACGTCAGAGTGTTTTCTATCCAAAACTGTCAATTATATGCATAGTCGAGCATCTTGTCGTGACAAAATATCCCGTTTAAAACGGGAACATTTTTTATCCAAAAATGAAAATACTGCCCCCTAGTTATAAAAGGTTACAACTTCATTCCTTTTTATCTGATAATTATATTCTTAATATAAAGCAATCAGGGTTTAGGCCTGGGCATAGTACTACCATAGGAATCACGCTAGTTGTTAATGATCTTGTCAATGCATTGGATGCTAAAAAAAGCTGTGCTGCCTTGTTCATTGACCTGTCAAAGGTGTTCAACACTGTTGATCATTCTGTTTTGCTGAGGAAATTATCAAGAATATGCCTGGGATGTACAGCCTGTTTAAGGTTTCAGAATTATCTTAGCGACAGAACTCAGGCCATCTTGATAAATGGGGTTAAATCTGAATTTCTTGAGATTGAAAAAGGTGTTCCTCAGGGTTCGATTTTGGGTCCATTATTGTTCACTTTGTATATTGCTGTCATAGGAAACACTTTTAATACTTGTAACATTCATCTCTATGCAGATGACACAGTTTTGTATTCCACCTCGATGCAGCAGGCCATTTGTGAACTTCAGCATGGCTTTGATTCAATTCAGAAATCACTTACAGATTTTAAGTTAGTTTGAGTAAAAACCAAGCTCATGCTGTTCTTTAGGTCATGAAATGTTGACCCTGAGGACCTGCATATCTGTGCTATAAATGTAGCCCAAACTGAGCTTGTTTCTCAATATAAGTACCTGGGTGTCTGGATTGACGACAAGTTTCCCTTCGTAACGCATATTCAAAATCTGACTAAGAAGCTAAGATTGTTTTTTTTATATAGAAATAAATCATGCCTTAGTATTAAAAATAGAATTATTAATTTGTAAACAAACTGGAACAAACTGGAACTGGAAGCCTTCAAATGTTAATATTTGGTTGCGTTGACAACCAAAAACAATTCAATCTCACTAAATATCATTACACTTTAAATCAACCAGAGCTTGAAAACCTAGGCCTATTTTATTGTATAGTTTTAGTTTAATTATGGGTTGAATTGAAACAATAGCTGTTGATGATTTTGCAAATGTTATATACTGTAGGCCTAAATAGCATCATTGATGATGTATGAGTGATTTAATTTGCTCTGTTATTAATAAACATACCCTTTGGAAGGACATACACAGCAACAGTGAACCTATAAAGTGTTTAAGTGGATATTTCTCAACAATCATTGACACGATAGCAAATTGGTAATAGTCAATGCCAAATATCATAGCTAAGCTGGGCTTCGTTACAACCCTGGATGGGAGACCAAAGAGCAGCTGTGGATAGATTAAATCTCCAGTAGGAGATGCTGACCAGCCTAAGGTTTTTTTATTTCCTGATAGTGGATATAACGTTGAATATCTGATGTTGTTTTAAATGTCCAAATTCCATATATTTTATACAAGGTTTCTCTATTTTGAAATGTAGTTACCATGATGACATAATCCTGTGGTTGAAATTTCACCCTCAAAACAACAGTTTACGTTGATGACTTTATTCAATCCAATGTATTTTCCACGTGGATTCTGCATCTCAATATGTTGACAAATTACGTTTGAAACAACAATGATTCAACCAGTTTTTGCCCAGTGGGTTGGGACTGTGTGCTGATGTAGCACATGGGGATGTGTGCAACTCATTCCTCAGCCTGCATGACGTGTCCTCATTTGCGCCATTGAATAGTTCGCTTGTAGGTTAAGACGCTTCGGGAGGGTGGACATGTGTGCAAGCAAGGCAGAGTTCCTTGGTGTGATCTGAATCAGAAGGAAGTGGTACTCGATAAGCAAGCATCGTGACGGCAGTTACAAATGGTGCCGTAACCCACTCAGCCCAACACTGGGGATGCTGTGGAGTAAGTCTGTGGGGTGAATGTACTGTAGCACATGGGGATTTATGAAACTCACTCCTCAGCCTGAAGTGTCCCCATTTGCACCGCCGAATAGCTGGTAAGACGCTTCGGGAGGACAAGTCAATTGTGCAAGCAAGGCAGAGGTCTTGGGTTCGAACCTTTGTGTGAGTCGAATCAGGAGGAAGCGATACTCTCTAAGCAAGCAGCATTATGTGATTGAGATAGAATATGGTAGCGCCAAATGTGTTTCACTTACTATGCACTATTTAGTATTTCACTTATTTTGATGTAAAGTATGAGGCCAGAGTTCCTTAGTGGGGTTAGGATAAATTTGATCAAAATGTTTAAAATTCACAGATTATCATGATAAATACAATGCCAGAAAGTAGTATGAGAAATGGCAGTCCACCGAGTGGCACTGGAATATCTACAATAGATCAATTTGGCCCAATGCCATTCTCTGTCAAATAACGAATCGAAAGCCTATGGAAGCATATCATGTGCTATCTTACATATCTTACATTATTTGACCTTCTCATTCCAGAGGGGATTTAGCAAGGATTGAGGAGAAATATATAGAAAATCAATAAGACATAATGAATAGCATAATATCCATCAGTGTATTTCATAAAACAAATCTAAACGTATGCATCATGTTTCTTTTTATATTTTGACACAAAAGAAAGAAAACATTGTCAAAAATGAATGCATGGACACTACGGAGATGTACAAATGATGTGTATAAGAGATCAATAAGGAACAAGATATAGTAATAAACTGTGGGAGTATGGTCACATCTGAACGTCTAGATTGCCACTAAGCAAACATAGTCTTATCTCAATCTGTTTCTCACATTATGTGTTTCAACAAACTTTTACTCAAATTAACCTTGAATCCAGTTTTCAAACAGAATTTTATTTCAGGTGATTAGAGACTAGAGAGACGCGTCCTACTTTTAGTTGATATGATTCTAAGTTAGTCTAAACATCCAAATCCATCGGTTTCGTGCGACATGCAGTGAAACCTTCTCTGTCTCTGCTCTCTCCTCTAGCAGCGTGCTGATCTCCTCGTCTAAAAATACCTGCCTGAGCAGAAGTGATGTGTTTCCCCTCTGGTGGCGATGGACGTCACTTTGTCAAGTTGTCACATTTTCAACAGGGGTGGGGACACATGTGGAGGGCCTACAGAGGTATTGAGTCCTATATGCACATTGTGTTTACAAGAGCACTTAGTTGTTGTATGGCCTACCATGTATGGACTAGAATGTATGGCCTGGTATGTACTGTATGGCCTACCATTTATGGACTAGAATGTATGGCCTAGTATGTACTGTATGGCCTACCATTTATGGACTAGAATGTATGGCCTAGTATGTACTGTATGGCCTACCATTTATGGACTAGAATGTATGGCCTAGTATGTACTGTATGGCCTACCATTTATGGACTAGAATGTATGGCCTGGTATGTACTGTATGGCCTACCATGTATGGACTTGAATGTATGGCCTGGTATGTACTGTATGGCCTAGCATGTTTTGCCTAGCATGTATGGACTGGTATGTACTGTATGGCCTACCATGTATGGACTAGCGTGTGTGGACTAGCATGTATGGACTAACGTATATGGAGTAGTATGTATGGACTAGCATGTATAGCCTAGCGTGTATGGACTAGCATGTATGGACTAGCATGAAAGGACTAGTATGTACTGTATAGACTAGAATGTATGGCCTAGTATGCATGGCCTAGCATGTATGGACTAGCTTGTTTGGACTAGCATGTATGGCCTAGCATGTATGGCCTAGCATGTATGGACTAACGTGTAAGGACTAGCATGTATAGACTATTTTGTAAGGACTAGCTTGTATGGACTAGAGTGTATGGACTAGTGGATATGGCCTAGCATGTATGGCCTAGCATGTCTGGTATGTACTGCATGAACTAACATATACAGCCTAGAATGTATGGCCTAGCATGTATGGGACTAGCATGTAATGACTAGTATGTATGGACTAGCATGTAATGCCTAGTATGTATGGCCTAGCATGTATAGACTAATATGAACTAGAATGTATGGCCTATCATGTGTGGACTAGCATGGACTAGAATGCATAGAATAGCATGTATGGCCTAGCATCTATGGACTAGTGTGTATGGACTAGAATGTATGGCCTAGCATGTATGGCCTAGCATGTATGTCCTAGCATGTGTAGACTAATATGGACTAGCATGTATGGCCTTTCATCTATGGACTAGTATGTATGGACTAGTATGTATGGCCTACCATGCATGGCCTAGCATGTATGGATAATACTGTATGAACTAACATATATGGCCTAGAATGCATTGACTAGCATGTATAGACTAATATGAACTAGAATGTATGGCCTAGCATCTATGGACTAGTTTGTATGGACTAGCATGTATGGACCAGCATGATGGCCTAGCATGTATGGCCTAGCATGTATGGCCTAGCATGAACTAGAATGCATGGACTAGCATGTATGGCCTAGCATTTATGGACAAGTTTGTATGGACTAGCATGTATGGCCTAGCATGTATGGACTAGCATGTATGGGCTAACGTATATGGACTAGTATGTATGGATAATACTGTAGGAGTAACATATATGGCCTAGAATGTATGGACTAGCATGTATAGACTAATATGAACTAGAATGTATGGCCTAGCATCTATGGACTAGCGTGTATGGACCAGCATGTATGGCCTACCATGTATGGACTAGTATGTATGGACTAGCATGTTTGGTCTAGTTTGTACTGTATGGACTGGCATGTGTGGCCTAGCATGTAAGGCCACTATAATTATGAACTGTCACACGTCGCTTGGCAACCATTTGAGTAATATTGTTACAAAGATGACACACAAAATTGGTCACAAAGTTTTGATTAGACTATTGAAAGCCTATTGAAAGCTTCAGTCTCTTCATTTCCCTCTCTTTATCATTCTTTCTCTCCTCTCTCCCCCTCTTTCTCCCTCTCCCTCCCCCTCTTTCTCCCTCTCCCTCTCCCTCTCTCTCTTTCTCCCTCTCCCTCTCTCTCTTTCTCCCTCTCTCTCATACATAAACATGAACCATCTCTTTCCATTCTTGGCCTCTATAAGTACATTTATATGCATGTCTGACAACGACAGAATATGAAATTATGACCCAAGGTATAATTACTTTCCCACTTCAATATTGCTGAGCCTCTTTCCATCCCTAGTAAAAGCCTTTTTTATTCAAGTCAAATGAACCTGTTGAAAATGATAAACAATGCAATGAGGCTGAACTTCAACTTGATGAATAGCCCTGCAATCTTCCCTGCTTTAATGTCTTCCAACTTTTAATCAGATGTGATTTTAAAACACCCAAAACAATTAGACCCATGAACAAGAGAAGCAACTGGTACCCCTGACATATAGCTGCCCTGTAGCCTACCCTGTACATTACACATTGAAATGGCTGTCCCCTTTTCATTTGGTCACCCATTTGGTCAAAGTTGGTATATGCATAAAACACCATACAGGTCTATTTACAGAGTGTACTAAAAGGAGCATCTATTTGCATGGCTCACCTTTTCATTGCCACTTGATAGTCTGCTGCAGGCACTCCTTTGTGTTATTTAATTTCCTTAATTGTAAATATATCAGATGCAGTTCTGACTATGGATTTGTACCTTTCGGTCGGACAATTTGGTAGTTGTTATAGCATGTTTTGTATAGAAGTCCTAATGCTTTTTTGTCAGAGTATGTATCCCTCTGCTGCTAGCAAACTGGTGTTTATGTCAATATACAAATACACTTGATTATCCAACCAACGTTCAGGTTTTTGGCTGCATAATTTTGCCTCATCTGTAGCATTAGTGCAGTCTCCACATGCATTAGATGGATGCTTGCTTATTGCAATGACTGAAAACAACAAGTGCTACATTCCCATGGACAGGCAGGCCCAGACAGACCTCTGATTGGCTATCTCAGAGGATTACACACGGACGCACGCACACACACACACACACACACGCACAATTGTCATTGATAGTATGGCTATAGTTGTAATTACTACAATAATGGCGATGGAGTTGATGGCATAAAAATGTTGTCACACCCTGCCTGCCTGCCTGCCTGCCTGCCTGCCTGCCTGCCTGCCTGCTTGCCTGCCTGCCTGCCTGCCTGCCTGCCTGCCTATGTTCCACAGCGTGCGTACATGCTTGTCGTATAGGTATTTAATTACATGTTTCTCACCCATCTGCCTGCCTGCCTGCATACGTTCCACAGCGTGCGTACATGCTTGTCGTATAGGTATTTAATTACATGTTTCTCACCCATCTACAACGCTGAATATATTAGTTACATGAATTGTAAATTAACGACAGGATGTTTGTAGTTAAGAGTCATTATATGGAATCCTGAGTGGTGCAGCCGGTCTAAGACACTGCATCTTAGTGATTGAGGCGTCACTACAGACACCCCGGTTCGATTCCAGGCTGTATCACAACCGGACGTGATTGGGAGTCCCATAGGGCGGCACACAATTGACCCAGCGTCGTCCGGGTTTGGCCGGTGTAGGCCGTCATTGTAAATAAGAATTTGTTCTTAACTGATTTGCCTTGTTAAATAAAGGTTACACACTATATGTGTACAGGCACCAATCAGATGAAATCATTGTGCCACACTTTATGGCATACATTACAATCTGTTATTTCTGCCTGAGACTCTTCTGCTGCTTTCCATGAGGCAATATTTTTTATTTCTTATCTCAAATAAGTCTTTCTCATGTTATGCTGCGACCACAGTGTGTGGAGTGCTTTTCTAATCCCTCTCAGAAAGTGCTACATTTTTCAATTTAGAGGCTGCGGTTTGAATACATTTGATGGTCTCAACACTTTTCCTACAGTGTAATTTCCTGACTATGTTTAATTGTGTTAGAAAACGTTAAATCTATTATTTAAATAATTGTGGTGTGTGCTAACGTATTATATAAAACTTTCCATTTCTTTAAGTGCAGACTCAAACATGCCCATGATATGTTAATGTCACACCAACGGGAACAGTGAAACCACACAGCATTTCTGTCAGAGCTCAAAACATAATTCAATTACATATATAACGGGTATATATATTAGACTACGTCAACCTTATATATATATCATTTTAATTTATCCTTTATTTAAAAAACTAGGCAAGTCATTTAAGAATTATTATTTACAATGACGGCCTACTGGGGAACAGTGGGTTAACTGCCTTGTTCAGGGGAAGAACGACAGATTTTGCCCAAGTCAGCTAGGGGATTCGATCCAGCAATCTTTTTGTTACTGGCCCAACACTCTAACCACGAGACTACCTGATGCCCCATATGTGAAATACATGTAGATATGTGTTAAGCAACTCCATGCAAATGTTCCTAAAGTTAATGGGAGATGCTGTTTGAACCATAGCTAATTAATCAGAATATCAGCGTGTGTCTGTGTGTGCGTGTGCTCTAAAAAAAGTTCCATTTATATAAACGTATAGACTGTGTATTTGTACAGCAACAGTTGGTGGTATAACAGATGTAGAAATAGGCATGTCAGCCTATTTAATTTTCTAAAGAGTGTCCAGTTGTGCAATTGATTTAGTCTTATTGTGATGTATGGCCTACACCACATAACACATCCTACCAATGCAATCCATATAATATTGTTATTAAGACAGACAAGTTTTAAATACCAAAAACTGCCTTCAGACAGAAATGTTATCAGAGTATATAACGATAAGTGTGTTTCTTATTTTTTAAAATCTGTAATAGAATGCATATAATACTAACTAAAACCCTGAAACTAAACAAACCTAATGGAAAACACATTTTAAATATTTCACACAATTCTACATTTATAGGCAATCCACCTAATTCCATTCGCCAATCATTTGACCAACACAATCTTGCTAAAACTGAAGGTACTTTAAAACTTAGTTCTAAAACAATGTTTCATGGGTGGATTTGACATACTCAGAACCTACAACAATTACACATTTTGTACTAAGGTAGAGTGTGTCAACAATAAGGCCACCATAGACAGCTGCATTGATGTTCCTCCTCACCCAGACGGAGAGTGGTCGCTGGTTTGGGACGATCTTGGTGTGGTAGAAGACGATGGTAGAAGACGCCATACTCATGAGGACATGCAAGCCAACATGACCAACCTCACCAAATATTCCAGAATGTTGTAGTACCGCGCCGCAAAGAGTATCACAAGCTCAGACATTCGAAGCACCAAACTGCATCCCACTAGGAGTTTCACGGGCTGACACAAAGTTCTCTCTGCATCCTTCCCAGGTGCCAACATAAAGAGGAGATGGAAAACGTTCACCAGAAGACCGATGATGGACAGTGACCCAGTCTCTTTGTCTCACTTTGTCTCTCAAAAATTCAAACTTTATGACTGAAACCTGGTGGAATTTAGTTCTAACTTACAGTATTTACATACTAATTTACCAAAGACAAACTCTAATAGTTCATGTAAATCCTGACATCACATGAAATTCATGAGGCATGTTGTTACACTTCAACTCAACCTGAAGTTTTGCATAGTTTACTACAATAAAAAACAAATAACCAGATGTGCCTTCTGTAAAATAACACCTTATTTGTCTGGGCTAGTTCTAATGCTAATACAAACAATCGTCTGTGACTTGCACCCATCACCACAATTAATTACCAAGAGAGTTCATTCAAGTACTATTTAGTGACACCGGACACTGATAAGGCATAGTCCTGTAGAATCTCCATTGAACATGCTATTTCATCTACTAGTAGACTTAAACAGTGTCCAGGAAATTAGAGTAATGGAAATTCTATTCTTAAAATAGAACACAAAACATTTACACATTAAGGTTATTACATTGCTTGAAAACTCCCTCTAAGAGAGATACCACCCTCTGTCTGAAGACAGATTAAGAGAATCCCAGGCACACAGAGCTGCACAGGCCGAACAGCGAGGAAACTGTAGTCTGGATGTTATCATTGGGATCAAAGTCATTATAACCTGGCAGACTGTGCGTAACTACCAGAGTAATTATTAAGAGACAGTAGGGGAAAAACAGCGCTGCCTGGACTAAACCTGTTACAGTGACCCTCATCTGGCTTTGAAACTGGGGCTGGGAGAAAGGACTGCTACTCTCCTCCATCCTCTTCATGTGCCTTCGCAGGTAAATGTAGGTGCTGCTCCAAGACAGAATCATAGTCCCAAAAGAGATGAGGAGATGAAATGAATATATTACCGTGCATATTTTCCCCAGATAGAAAAATACATCCCTATCACTGCTTAATTCTGCAGTGACGTTGAAAGAGGACGATGAATTCAAGGGTTGTTCTTCTGGCCTGAGTGTAGACACATAGTCCAATACCCCTGCAGTTAGAACAATACCCCGGTCTGCAACCAGGCCAAAGTACACCACATTCTTGATGTGTCTCTTTATCCAGATGAAAAGTTGTCCGTTGTTAGGCACAATGTTGACGTAGTAGAGGATGCTGAGCCAGGTCACTGAAGACAGGTTTACCACATTGGTGAAGTAGAATAATTGCTTCAGGGTCAAATAAAGTCCATAGACACAAGGAGTGGTTGCAACTTGACAAACAAAGAACATTATCGTTGTTTGGTGTAAAAAACTGAAAATCACCATAGAAACTAGGAGGACTTTTAGAGGCTGCTGAAGGTTCACCCCCTGCACACTTGGAGGACATAGGAGACAAAAAGAGAAGACAATGTTCAGTACTATAGCAGAAAAAGAAATGGGTCCACTTATTGCTGCGAAGACATGGTCATCCATCTTCAACATCTGCTTTCTGGAGATCTCTCTTGAATAACTCAATCATGGAATGAATAATGGCTCTCTCAGTTTACCATCCCAAGGTCTTGATGATGAGATTATTTTACATACAGTGTCAACAGGGGCATGTTTTTTAGGTGGCTAGTGACCTAGTTTACTTATTTTAAACTGACCGTATCGTACTTCCATTGAGCATGTAAAGTGGGGAGTGTTTTGCATCTATTTGTCTAGAGGCCTACATAGCTTGCTGAAGAGAGGGCATGCAGCTACTGAAATATAATTAGTCAATATGCTATAAACAATTAGCCTAGCATTAGTATTAGCTATCTAGCACACCACATTCAAATTATGGTCCGAACAAGGACGTCTTACTAAAATAAAATAAATGTTGAATACAGTGAACAGTTCATGACATTACAGTATAACCCTCTTATTACATAGCTTGAAAACTCCCTCTAAGAGAGACACCACCCTCTGTCTGAAGACATATCGAGAGAACCCCAGGAACACACAGAGCTGCATAGGCCAAACACAGAGGAAAATGTGACCGGAATAAAACGACGAGTCCTAATACTGTACATCAACAAACATCACCCTGATTGTCCATAATGAGCAGTCTGGACTAAACCTGTTACCCTCATCTGGCTCTGTAGCACTGTGTCAGAAGAAGGCCCCAAAACATCACCCTGGTCATAGACTGTTCTCTCTGCTACCACACGGCAAGCGGTGCCGGAACATCAAGTCTCGGTCCAAAAGGCTCCTTAACAGATTCTACCCCCATGTCATAAGACTGCTGAACAAATAATCAACTGGACACCTGGACATTTTGCATTGAGAAACCCCCCTCAATCCCCTTTTGTTTTTACACAGCTGCTACTCACTGTTTATTATCTATGCATAGTCACCTTACCCCTACCTACATTTACAAATTACCTCCCCCCCACATTGACTCAGTACAGGTATCCCCTGTATATAGCCTCGTTATTGTTATTTTATTGTGTTACTTTTTATTTTATGTTTTTACTTTAGGTGTATATTTAGTAAATATTTTCTTAACTCTATTTTCTTAAAACTGCATTGTTGGTTAAGGGCTTGTATGTAAGCATTCGGCAGATGTGACAAATACAATTTGAAGTACCTTTTCAGGTAGATGTAGAAGCTGCTCCATGACAATAGTCCCAAAAGACATGATTAAGAAAATAGCATAAATCGTGATGCCAGCTTTCTCCAGATAGAAACATCCATGTATGTACAGTATGTTGGTGCCTAATTCTGCAGTGACGTTGGAGGAAGATGAATTGAGCCAGATCACTGAGCTTGATCAAGAAATCTTTAAGACTTGAAAGTCTATTTCAGACTTTGTAACATACATATCGGTTGTTTTTCCTTTCTAAAGTAAGAATGGAAATGACAATCTTTTCAAAATCATAGTTTTTGTGTTCAGCCTTTCTTTCAAAATGGCTGTCCATGTTTTGACCTAAGACTTACAAATTCACAGACTTTTGCTAATATGCTTATTCTCCCTAAAAAGATTGTCCACTGTAACAAGTGTTGAATTTCATGTGGCATAATTACACACCATGTGAATAGTTCCATGCCCGATATTGCTGTACATTCCCTTTGTTGTTGTAAGTGTCCTTTTTAATGTTGCACATTTCCTTCTCCTTCTGTATTCCCCCTCATCAACATCCTGACCCCTTACCCCTTCCCTGTCTACTGTATCCATATGGAAGATATAAATTACTGTAAAATTGTTCCATGAAATCATAATCAATCCTATTTGTTACACTTACAGTATGAGTTTATATGGTCACTGACTGTTTATTATAATGGCCTCCCACCGTTAAATTGTGACGTGTATGCATTCCAGTCATTTATGAACTTTTTATCTGTTGATTTGTGAATGCTGTACATGCTAGCCAGTTACTGTACTTTTCTCTGTACATGTCATCATTGGGCTACATGACCTCTTACGTTGTTGACTTGTATAGGAGTTAGTGCATAAGGGCAGCACAACATTTTGTTTCTGGAAGTCTTTCCTGTCATTCAAATCAAATCAAATCATATGTTATTGGTCACAGACACATGTTTAGCAGATGTTAATGCAAGTGTAGCGAAATCCTTGTTTTTCTAGCTCCAACAGGGCAGTAATATCTAACAAGTAATCTAACAATTCCCCAACAACTACCTAAAACACAAATCTAAAGGGATGGAATAAGAATGTGTACATACTGTATACATATCTGGATGAGTGATGGCCGAGCAGAATAGGCAAGATGCAATAGATGGTATTTTTTTATTTTTTTAATTTTATTTCACCTTTATTTAACCAGGTAGGCCAGTTGAGAACAAGTTCTCATTTGCAACTGCGACCTGGCCAAGATAAAGCATAGCAGTGTGAGCAGACAACACAGAGTTACACATGGAATAAACAATTAACAAGTCAATAACACAGTAGAAAACAAAGGGGGGAGTCTATATACAATGTGTGCAAAAGGCATGAGGAGGTAGGCGAATAATTACAATTTTGCAGATTAACACTGGAGTGATAAATGATCAGATGGTCATGTACAGGTAGAGATGTTGGTGTGCAAAAGAGCAAGTAAATAAATAAAAACAGTATGGGGATGAGGTAGGTGAAAATGGGTGGGCTATTTACCAATAGACTATGTACAGCAGCAGCGATCGGTTAGCTGCTCAGATAGCTGATGTTTGAAGTTGGTGAGGGAGATAAAAGTCTCCAACTTCAGCGATTTTTGCAATTCGTTCCAGTCACAGGCAGCAGAGTACTGGAACGAAAGGCGGCCAAATGAGGTGTTGGCTTTAGGGATGATCAGTGAGATGCACCTGCTGGAGCGCGTGCTACGGATGGGTGTTGCCATCGTGACCAGTGAACTGAGATAAGGCGGAGCTTTACCTAGCATGGACTTGTAGATGACCTGGAGCCAGTGGGTCTGGCGACGAATATGTAACGAGGGCCAGCCGACCAGAGCATACAGGTCGCAGTGGTGGGTGGTAAAAGGTGCTTTAGTGACAAAACGGATGGCACTGTGATAGACTGCATCCAGTTTGCTGAGTAGAGTGTTGGAAGCCATTTTGTAGATGACATCGCCGAAGTCGAGGATCGGAAGGATAGTCAGTTTTACTAGGGTAAGCTTGGCGGCGTGAGTGAAGGAGGCTTTGTTGCGGAATAGAAAGCCGACTCTTGATTTGATTTTCGATTGGAGATGTTTGATATGAGTCTGGAAGGAGAGTTTGCAGTCTAGCCTGACACCTAGGTACTTATAGATGTCCACATATTCAAGGTCGGAACCATCCAGGGTGGTGATGCTAGTCGGGCATGCGGGTGCAGGCAGCGATCGGTTGAAAAGCATGCATTTGGTTTTACTAGCGTTTAAGAGCAGTTGGAGGCCACGGAAGGAGTGTTGTATGGCATTGAAGCTTGTTTGGAGGTTAGATAGCACAGTGTCCAATGACGGGCCGAAAGTATATAGAATGGTGTCGTCTGCGTAGAGGTGGATCAGGGAATCGCCCGCAGCAAGAGCAACGTCATTGATATATACAGAGAAAAGAGTCGGCCCGAGAATTGAACCCTGTGGCACCCCCATAGAGACTGCCAGAGGACCGGACAGCAAGCCCTCCGATTTGACACACTGAACTCTGTCTGCAAAGTAATTGGTGAACCAGGCAAGGCAGCCACCCGAAAAACCGAGGCTACTGAGTCTGCCGATAAGAATATGGTGATTGACAGAGTCGAAAGCCTTGGCAAGGTCAATGAAGACGGCTGCACAGTACTGTCTTTTATCGATGGCGGTTATGATATCGTTTAGTACCTTGAGTGTTGCTGAGGTGCACCCGTGACCGGCTCGGAAACCAGATTGCACAGCGGAGAAGGTACGGTGGGATTCGAGATGGTCAGTGACCTGTTTGTTGACTTGGCTTTCGAAGACCTTAGATAGGCAGGGCAGGATGGATATAGGTCTGTAACAGTTTGGGTCCAGGGTGTCTCCCCCTTTGAAGAGGGGGATGACTGCGGCAGCTTTCAATCCTTGGGGATCTCAGATGATATGAAAGAGAGGTTGAACAGGCTGGTAATAGGGGTTGCGACAATGGCGGCGGAAAGTTTCAGAAATAGGGGGTCCAGATTGTCAAGCCCAGCTGATTTGTACGGGTCCAGGTTTTGCAGCTCTTTCAGAACATCTGCTATCTGGATTTGGGTAAAGGAGAACCTGGAGAGGCTTGGGCGAGGAGCTGCCGGGGGCAGAGCTGTTGGCCGAGGTTGGAGTAGCCAGGCGGAAGGCATGGCCAGCCGTTGAGAAATGCTTATTGAAGTTTTCGATAATCATGGATTTATCGGTGGTGACCGTGTTACCTAGCCTCAGTGCAGTGGGCAGCTGGGAGGAGGTGCTCTTGTTCTCCATGGACTTCACAGGGTCCCAGAACTTTTTGGAGTTGGAGCTACAGGATGCAAACTTCTGCCTGAAGAAGCTGGCCTTAGCTTTCCTGACTGACTGCGTGTATTGGTTCCGGACTTCCCTGAACAGTTGCATATCCCGGGGACTATTCGATGCTATTGCAGTCCGCCACAGGATGTTTTTGTGCTGGTCGAGGGCAGTCAGGTCTGGGGTGAACCAAGGACTGTATCTGTTCTTAGTTCTGCATTTTTTGAACGGAGCATGCTTATCTAAAATGGTAAGGAAGTTACTTTTAAAGAATGACCAGGCATCCTCAACTGACGGGATGAGGTCAATGTCCTTCCAGGATACCCGGGCCAGGTCGATTAGAAAGGCCTGCTCACAGAAGATAAGACACAGTATATACATATGAGATGAGTAAGATATGTCAACATTGTTAAAGTGGCATTGTTTAAAGTGACTAGTGAGTTTCTATGTAGGCAGCATCCTCTCTGAGTTAGTGATTGCAGTTTAGCAGTCTAATGGCATTGAGATAAAAGCTGTTTTTCAGTCTCTCGGTGTCACGACTTCTGCCGAAGTTGATGCCTCTCCTTGTTCGGGCGGTGTTCAGCGGTCGACATCGCCGGTCTTCTAGCCATCGCTGATCCATTTTTAATTTTCCATTTGTGTTGTCTTGTTTTCCCACACACCTGGTTTCATTTCCCTCATTATGTGTTGTGTATTTAGCCCTCTTTTTCCCCCATGTCTTTGTGCGTGATTGTTTATTGTTAGGTCGGTACGTTTCCGGCTGGTTTATTCCCGGGTGCTGTTTTACCCGTGTTTAGTGGCAACCGTTATTTTGTTCGCACATTGGGTTTGTTACTTTGTGCTTTTGCCTTTATTAAAGTGTGTTGTTCACTTATCTCTGCTCTCCTGCGCCTGACTTCATGCACCAGCTACACCCACCGCATGACAGAATCACGCACCCCAATCGTCATGGAGTCAGCAGGAGAAGGTACCCTTGTTATTAGGGTCGAGGAGCGCATCCAGGAGCAAGCGTCGATGCTCCATCATCTCGGCCTCACCATGGATCGCGTCCTAAAGACTATGGATTGCTGGGAGAGAAAGGGAGGTCCTCCAGCGCCTCCGCCAGAGCAACCAAGGACTCCACTACTCTCCCCTCTTTCACCCGGTCCAGGGGTATTCGTCTGGCCCTCCCTATGGAGTATGATGGGACGGTTGCATGATGTCAGGGCTTCCTATTACAACTGGAGCTCTAACTAGAAACCGTCCCCCCGGCACCTTCGGACCAAGAGAGGGTGTCCGCCCTCATCTCATGCCTCTCAGGGAGAGCCCTGGAGTGGGCCAACGGCGTGTAGGAGGAAGGAGATACGGAGCTGGAACACTTCGAAGATTTCACCCTCCACTTCCGGGCAGTCTTCGAGGGATAGAGTGTAGAGCGGAGGGTGAACATCTCATACATCTAAGGCAGGGGACGAGGAGCGCCCAGGATTTCGCTCTGGACTTCCGGACCCTGGCCGCTGGTGTGGGATGGAACGATAGGGCCCTGATCGACCACTATCATTGCAGTTTGTGCGAGGACGTCCGTCGGGAGTTGGCCTGCAGGGACACCACCCTCACTTTCGATCAGCTGGTGGACCTGTCCATTCGGTTGGATAACCTGCTGGCTACCTGCTGACGTCCAGAACAGGGTCAGGGTTCCATCCCCCAGTACCACCGCCCTGACGCCCATGGAGCTGGGAGGTGCTGAGCTTAGGCAGACCGGAGGAGTTTCCATTTCAGGCAACATCTGTGGCCGCAGAGGGCACACTGCCGGCCGGTGCTGGGGAGGTTCCTCTGGGATTCGAGGCAGCAGGCAGGGCACTCTCGCGTCACCCCAGGTGAGCCGGCACCATGCTCACCCAGAGCTCTCTGTTGCTCACAGCATAAGGCGCTCGTCGATTTAGGCGCAGCTGGAAATTTCATTGACAGATCATTTGCCCATAGATTAGGAATCCCCATTGTTCCAGTGGATATGCCCTTCCCAGTTCACGCCCTACAGTCGACCATTAGGGTCCGGGTTGATTAGGGAGGTCACCGCGCCCCTGGGCATGGTGACGCAAGAGAGTCATAAGGAGAGAATCAGTCTCTTCCTTATTGATTCTCCTGTGTTTCCCGTGGTGCTAGGCCTACCCTGGTTAGTCTGTCATGATCCCACTGTTTCGTGGCAACGGAACGCACTTCCCAGGAGTCACGTGTATTCCCTGTCACAGGCGGAGACAGTGGCTATGGAAACATATGACTCCGAATCCCTGCGTCAGGGGTACATTCAGTCATCCACTTCACCCGCCTCCTCAAGTTTCTTTTTTGTGAAGAAGGAGGGAGGTCTGCGCCCGTGTATTGACTATCGAGGTCTAAACCAGATCACTGTGAGGTACAGTTACCCACTACCGCTCATCGCCACGGCATTTGAGTCAATGCATGGGGCGTGTTTCTTCACGAAACTAGATCTCAGGAGCGCGTACAACCTGGTGGAAGACGGCATTCAGTACCAACTCAGTGCATTATGAGTACCTCATCATGCCGTATGGGTTGATGAATGCTCCATCAGTTTTCCAAGCCTTTGTAGACGAGATTTTCAGGGACCTGCACGGGCAGGGTGTAGTGGTATATATTGATGACATTCTGATATACTCCACTACACGCTCCGAGCATGTGTCCCTGGTGCACAGGGTGCTTGGACGATTGTTGGAGCATGACCTGTACGTCAAGGCTGAGAAATGCTTGTTCTTCCAGCAGGTCGTCTCCTTCCTAGGGTACTGCATTTCCACATCAGGGTTGGAGATGGAGAGTGACTGCATTTCAGCCATTCGTAATTGGCCGACTCCCACCACGGTAAAGGAGGGGCAGCGGTTTTTAGGGTTTGCCAATTACTACTGGAGGTTTATCTGGGTGTTTGGCCAGGTGGCAGCTTCCCATACCTCACTGCCGAAGTGGGGTCCTGTACGTTTGCAGTGGTCAGCTGAGGCGGACAGGGCTTTTGGTCACCTAAGGGCTCTGTTGACCTCGGCTCCCGTGCTGAACCATCTGGATCCTTCTTTGGCGTTCATAGTGGAGGTGGACGCGTCCGAGGCTGGGATAGGAGCGGTGCTCTCTCAGCGCTCGGGCACGCCACCGAGCAGAACTGTAATGTGTGTGACCGGGAGCTGTTGGCTGTGGTTAAGGCTTTGAAGGCGTGGAGACATTGGCTTGAGGGGGCTAAACACCCTTTTCTCATCTGGACTGACCACCACAACCTGGAGTACATCCGGGCAGTGAGGAGACTGAAACCTCATCAGGCAAGGTGGGCCATGTTTTTTGAAACCCATTTTGTTTTTACCCTGTCCTACAGACCAAGTTCCCAAAATGTGAAGGCAGACACACTGTCCCGGCTGTATGACACAGAGGAGTGGCTCATGCGTCATACTCCCATACTCCCGGCCTCCTGCCTGGTAGTGCCGGTCGTAAGGGAGCTGGACATTGAGCAGGCGTTACGTACAGAGCCCACTCCCTCCAGTGTCCAGCTGGGCGTCTGTACGTTCCGTCTGCTGTCCACGACCGGCTGATCTATTGGGCCCACACATCACCCTCCTCTGGTTATCCTGGTATCGGTTGGACTGTGCGCTGTCTAAGTGGGAAGTACTGGTGGCCCACTTTGGCTAAGGACGTGGGGGTTTATGTTTCCTCCTGCTCGGTGTGCGCCCAGTGCAAAGCTCCTAGGCACCTGCCCGGAGGTAAGTTACAACCCTTACCCATTCCACAACGGCCATGGTCGCACCTGTCAGTAGATTTCCTGACCGATCTTCCTCCCTCATAGGGTAACACCATGATCCTGGTCGTTGTGTATCAATTTTCTAAGTCCTGTCGTCACCTCCCTTTGCCCGTTCTCCCTACGGCCTTACAGACTGCGAAGGCCTTGTTTACACACGTCTTTAGGCACTACGGAGTACCTGAGGATATAGTGTCTGATCGGGGTCCCCAGTTCACGTTGAGCATCTGGAGGGTGTTCATGGAATGTCTGGGGGTCTCGGTCAGCCTTACCTCGGGTTTTCACCCCGAGAGTAACGGGCAGGTGAAGAGAGTGAACCAGGATGTGGGTAGGTTTCTGAGGTTCTATTGCCAGGACCGACCGGGGGAGTGGGCAGCGTTCGTGCCTTGAAAAGAGATGGCCCAGAACTCGCTCCGCCACTCCTCCACTAACCTCTCCCCCTTATAGTGTATATTGGGGTATCAGCCGGTTCTGGCTCCTTCCATTTGTGTTGTCTTGTTTTCCCTTGTCTTGTTTTGTCTTGTTTTGATACACCTGTACTGACCTCGCCTTCTGGATGGAAGCGGGGTGAACAGGCAGTGGTTCGGGTGGTTGTTGTAGTTGATGATCTTTTTGGCCTTCCTGTGACATCGGGTGCTGTATGTGTCCTGGAGGGCTGGTAGTTTCCCCCCGGTGATGCATTATGCAGACCTCACCACCCTCTGGAGAGCCTTGGGGTTTATGGCGGTGTAGTTGCCGTACCAGGCGGTGATACAGCCAGACAGCATGCTGTAAATTGTGCGTATGTAAAAGCTTGTCAAGTTTTTAGGTGACAAGCCACATTTCTTTAGCCTCCTGAGATTGAAGAGGCTCTGTTGCGCCTTCTTCACCACACTGTCTGTGTGGTTGGACCATTTCAGTTTGTCTGTGATGTGTACACCGAGGAACTTAAAACGTCCCACCTTCTCCACTACTGTCCATTGAATATGGATAGGGGGGTGTTCCCTCTGCTGTTTCCTGAAGTCCACAATCATCTCCTTTGTTTTGTTGTTTATTCTACCTTTTAATGTTTTAATGTTGGTAAGTTGTTCTTATATCCAATAGTTCTTCCCAGATGTATGTAACAACACTTAAGATTTTTTGGGCTAACAATGTAAGAAATAATACATAAAAAACAGATTACTGCATAGTTTCCTAAGGACTCGAAGCAAGGCGACAATCTCTGTTGGCGCCATCTTGCCATTATCAGGAATGGCATGTGTTTTTGTTTGTTAAGATATTTTGACGAAATTGGACTGATTGTTAGTTGTTCATAAGTACACATCACTGTGCATAATGCCTGGCTATTGAGAAAGTTGTCAGGCCTATGCCCATACTCATTGAGGGCTTGATGATTAGTTGACAAGTTGAATCATGTGTGCTTGTTCAAGGTTACAATAAAAATGTGTACTGTTAGGGGTGTTTCGAGGACTAGAGTAGTGAATGAAACACTGGGCTATGCTGTACAATTCTATTTCAGACTGTCCATTGCATTTACCTTATAATATTAATTTACAGTATGTGAAACAAGATTATTGTTATATTGGGCTTGTTTTACTGTATCCATGTGGAAGAGGAGTTGACGTAAAAGGGCAGCATAGCATTTTTTTTAATGGAATGAATTTTATTATCAGAAAACTTAACCTCATTAAACCTGATCCTCTGGTCATCTGTTCGCTGATCAAAACACAAAGCATAGGCAATCTACGCCAGTCACATGAAGATGACAAGGTGGTGCCGGCAGCTCTGCTTCTAGCTCCTAAACAACTTTGCCATATTTTTTATTTGGTGTGTTATTTCTTACATTATTAGCCCAGGATTTGTTTTGTGTTATTACATACAGCCGTAAATAAGTTATATATTTCTTAATTCCATTATTTTACTTTTAGATTTGTGTGTATTGTTACATATTACTAGACTTGGGAGCTCGAAACACAAGCATTTCGCTACACTCGCAATAGCATCTGATAAACATGTGTCTGTGACCAATAAAATTGTTACCTGTTAGGTATTTACAGGTATTGGTGCATCATTACTGATTGGATATAGTGGGTATCCTCACCTGTCCGTCACTGGTTCCGCATTTCTGAATGCTTCTACGCTGCCGTAAAATTTGACATCCATACCGCCTCTTATTAGCTCTATGTCTCTTACATGCCAATGTTAAGAAGTCATCTTTTTAGGGGGTGTATACACTCCCCCCAAGAGGAACTATACACGCACCAGCATGTTATTTATACTTGGTTTGTCCATTCTGGGAGACATTAAAATTGCTGCTTTGCGTGCAAATGTTAATTAGATCAAGCATAACCGGGGATAGCAGACAGCCGCATAGGAGATTTTTTGGGGGGCAGTGTCGGAGGTGTAACTGCATTGGATCCGTAAAAATCGCTGAGCAGCTGTTCTTGCGATCACTTGTCAAGAAACCACACCAGTTCCACTTGCGTTAGAAGTCCAGAATGAGAAAGTGTGTTATATAGAAATAATTACGCTCAAATTGAGCCGCTTGTGGACTTGACATCTCTAATTTAGTTTCACCTCCAACACTGCCAAAACAACTGCCAAAACAACTGCCAAAACGACTGCTATGTGGACGTCGGCTAAAAAGGATCTGATTGAATAAATCCCTAAAGGACCATGTTCAGCACTAACGCATCTTGAGATCTCTCTTGAACAAATCAATCATTGAATGAATGACAGACCTCTCAATTTATTATCCCAACACAGCCCAACTTTCATCTTGATTAACTTATGCGCAGTTCTCACACAATTTATGGAGTGTCGAACTGAATAGAAATTAAGAGCGGGCTGACATGGTTGAGAGCTTTGGCTTGACATAAAGGGGGAATTCAGAAAGAGTGGGACATCTTATAAACTGGAACAGCGTAATCCTGACGCATTTATTTCTTGGTCTGACCTTGGTCTGACGAGAGAAAATCTAAACTATTGTTACTAATCCCTTGCAGAGAAACCACGTGATCAAAATCACATCACTTCATTAGCATAATGTCATAGGGGAGCTTTTTTTTTTCATTTTGATGTTAAATAATGCACTGTGCCAAATTGTGATGTAAATGTGCATACTATGTACTGGTCCCAGTTTATCTAACCTGCTGTCCCAGTCTAACAAATGCGAACTGAAAGTATGGTTTTGCCTATGAGTACACAAATGGGTGTCATGCCTACTACAAGTTATTCTTCAGATTCATGCAGAGCGGGGCGGCAGGGTAGCCTAGTGGTTCGAGCGTTGGGCTAGTAATCGTTCTGCCCCTGAACAGGCTGTTAACCCACTGTTCCTAGGCCGTCATTGAAAATAAGAATTTGTTCTTAACTGACTTGCCTAGTTAAATAAAGGTAAAATAAAAAATAAAAGAAAGAAAGAAAGAGCATCCTCTGACCTCTTGTGTTAAAGAAATGTGAATGAAACCACAATGTTAAAGAAACCTCAACGTCAAAGAAACCACAACATTACAAAAACCACAATGTTTATTTCACTAAAAAGACAAAAGACGATTCATGCACCTGTGCAGCGCTGAAGTTAATGCTTGAAACAGTGACTATTATTGGTTTAATGTGTCTTGGTTAACGTAACATGTCTTCTGATTTCAGAACTCCCTTTTACTAAGGAATCACAAAAAGTCTAATTAAAGCCTTTCTGCAATATCTGCAATAATTGGATAGCCTATTCTGTGATGAATACTGGGTAGCCCATGCAAACCTCACCGGAAAGCATTGCATTCTTTAAAAAAAAAAACGTATTCAATCATTTCACCCACACTGCTCGCATGTGAATGAGTATCTGTGTAGCTAGGAGCTAAAATATAACTTGGTTCTGTTTGAGCCGTTCTGCATGCTGCAAGTCCTCTATTGGATATCAGGAAGACACAGACCCACGTGGATACTTGAAAGACCAAGAAGGTGAGAATAATTAAAGATAACTGACTAGGTTTCCCTTTTTATCTGTGAATTAATCGTTGGAGTAGAGAAACATATATATACCTGGAACCAGATACAAAGAGGACCATACTGTACGCGTGTCAGGTAAAATGACTACCCATCTCCCAGGACAAACTAACTAGCAATAGCTAGCGAGCTAAATGTCCAAGGAACGTTTCATGCCTGTATCGACCTGCTCCGAAATTAATATAGTTTGTTCACAGTTGGTTTTGATATTAAAACCTGCGTGTCGTAACTCCATCTGGTGAGGATGGACAAAATCAGGTGGACGAAAGCGCGTGGCTGGTGTAGTCAGCATTTGGAAACTGTGTTTCAGATATCTCCTTAAAGTAGTAGAGCTGCTCCTCTCCTCACAGAAGTCCTCCACCTGCAAATCAAAGGCCCAAATTGGGCTTCTGTTACAGGTGTGGTTGTGAATCAACCTTTATTTGCATGCAATTAACATATACTGAACAAAACTATAAACGCAACATGCGACAATTTCAAATATTTTCCTGAGTTACAGTTCAAATAAGGAAATCAGTCAATTGAAATAAACTCATTAGGCCCTAATCTATGGACTTCACATGACTGGGAATACAGATATGCATCAGTTGGTCACAATTACCTTTAAAAACACTTCTAGCACTGAGATGCAGTGCCTTAGACAGCTGTGCCACTGAATTTGACTGGTTAAATAAAGGTACATTTAAAAAAATAAAAAATTATTGCTTACACCTGCCCAAACCATAACTCCACCACGACCATGGGTCAGTCTGTTCACAACGTTGATATCAACAAGCCACTCACCTACACGACACCATACACGTGGGACTGCGGTTGTGAGGCCGGTTGGGCGTACTGCCAAATTCTCTAAAACGAGGCAGATTATGGTAGAGAAATTAACATTAAATTCTCTGATAACAGCTCTGGTGGACATTTTTGCAATCAGCATGTCAATTGAATACTCCCTGAAAACTTGAGACATCTGTGGCACAGTGTTGTGTGACAAAACTTCACATTTTAAAAGTAGCCTTTTATTGTCCCCAGCACAAGGTGCAACTGTGTAATGTTCAAGCTGTTTAATCATCTTCTTGATATGCCACACCTGTCAGGTGGATGGATGATATTGGCAAAGGAGAAATGCTTGCTATCAGGGATGTAAACAAATTTGTGCACAAAATTGGAGAAATAAGCTTATTGTGCGTTCATGAAATGTGGGACCAACACTGTACATGTTGCGTTTATGTTTTTCTTCAGCGTATATTAACATGCACTACCATTTCTCCCGAAAGTGGAATAACTGCTCTGGTTCTCTGCATGAAACAGAGGCGTGCTTCCCCCGCGCTGAAAGAGTGTCAGACGCTGCTGAACTAATAGTCAAAAGTCAGATGAGTATTCTATGGTTTCAGACCGCACTCTATCCCCGCTCTTCGAAAGAGAAAGTCATGTATTTTTAAGGTTGGTGCATCAGAGTGGTGTTTGAACTAGGGATTCTTTTACATCCACAGTGACATTTAAGATGACTCATTGTATTGTTCTATTTCCAACTGACTGTATCATACCTCTATTGAGCATGTAAATTTGCCTGGAGGATCACGAGAGTTCAGATGAGGACACAGGGCATTTTAAATCATGCATTGGACATTGATTTTTACAATCAACACATTTTAAATGTAAGTTACTATATTTTGGGAAGATCCGATTGACTTGCAAAGCTCAGAATTTTAATTGACATCACAGTCAACTGAACTATTACAAGGAATGGGAATAAGCCACGTTACAACATATAATTAATAAAGTCTTCAATTTATTAATAAATATACATCTATACAATATATCTGTACAACTGCAACTATACACAACATAAAGAAGTTAAGGTAAATAAATTTCAAATATTGTTATAATCAGAAAAACCTGATTAGAGATCCTCTCTTCATACATACCTTTGTGACGTAAACTTTATCACAACCATACATTGATTAATATGGCAGATGTGTTAAGGTAAATTCCAGTCACAGGCATTTCTCTAAAGGATAGGATCTGGTCCTATCCTTTAGAGAAATGGGCTGTTATGTTTTGTCTTTTTGTTGTTGTTGTGTGAAACATATACATCAGTGACTTTACCTGGCGGAACAAACTCATCTTTCTACTTTACAGCAAAATGTTTCACCTTTGAGCATTATCCATCTTTGAAACATTACTTAGATAAATGACAGCATTGTGTAATACACCAAATTACACCATCCATTTGTTATAGACTTGAACAGATGATGATTACAGTACAGGTGGTTCATGTTCAGATCTATGATTCCCTTAGCACATAAAGGAAACACAAATGAACACTAATTAATTTAAACAAAGATCTAAAGGGTTTAGAAAAAAGGAGGTTAAAACAACATGAAGAGGCACTCTAACAGAAGGCAGTAAAGTCCTTCATTCTTTCATTCTCTCATTTCAATGTTCGTGGTCATTGCCACACGGCAGAGTTCACGGTTCACTTACATGCTTGACCTACATCTTTCAGATGTCATTTAGGACGTTCCACAGAACGATGTGGAACATCTTGAAGAATATTGGGGGTCACAAGAAGAATGATGTCTTCAGGAGTTTGTACGACACATTCAGACAGTGTGACAGGTGACATTCAATGTTCTCATGGTTCCTTTCCTTCTTTGTCTCGGTCCTTTCCTCTGCTGGTTGAGAGATTGTTCCGAAAACAAACCTGCATATTCGCTCCATATTGTCTGACAGTTTTACCGACCACATGATACACCTACAGCCCTAAACACCTGCTAAATGTGTAGTCCACTACATACATGTTTTGTAATAATCGGACAGTGGGCAAATTCCCGAGCAGAATCCCTGGAGAAGGGTTCTGGGCTCGGACTCTTGGCCATTTTCTTGTCCGGAATTCTGCAGTGACATCTCCACCTCCCAATCCACTTTCAGAGGAGAGGCCTTCCCTGATGACCAGGGGACTGGGACACAGGTGTTCAGATGTAGTACTCCCTGTTGTCATTGAGGGTGGAGCTATGACTGTCATGGAGGCGGAACTCTGTCCGGTAGGCTGGTTCTGCACGGTAGGCTGCTTCTCTCCGGTAGGCTGTTTCCAGGTTAGTCCGGTGCTCCTTCTCCTTGATGCTGGCGTCTCTCCGGGTCTGCCGGTGCTGGTACAGGAAACGGGTCATCACCACCACTACACACAGACTGATGAAGACTACTGCTGACACCACACCTGCGGGGGAGCAAAGGCAGCCATCTTTATGACTACAGAATAAGTTATTTAGTGGACTACAGAATAAGTTATTTAGTGGACTATATAATAAGTTCTTTAGTGGACTACAGAGGAAGTTCTTTAGTGGACTACAGAGGAAGTTCTTTCAGTTGTGAGGATTTGACAGATTTCTATATTATTTATTAAGTATTTATTAATTTAGCTGTTTAGACTCAGAAAAAGTTCATATTAATTTAACTGGCACTGAGATAATTGTGAACTAAAACTTAAAATCCCTTGCCAAATATGATTCTTACACTTAAAGAATATACGGTAACACTTTATTTGGCACCTAGTGTCAGAACCCGTTATGACACGGTCATAACCATGTCATAATATTTCATAAGAACATAATCTGTCATAACGCTGTCATGATATGGTCATGACACACATTTAGATGTGTTGTTACATATTGCAATATTTTATGGCTGCTTATGACACCTACATAAGAGTGTCAAAGCCCACAAATCCTACCACACACGGCAAACCATTCCATTCTACTTATAAATAATATGTTATATAACATTTCTCAAAACGGGCCATTTTATTACCATTGTTATTATACACACACTGATGTCAAACATGTGCCTAGCCCAGTGCTGTGTTGATGGGGATGAATATCGGAGTAGGACAAAACACCCTTTTTGGGACTTACGACTGACATGTGGTCATGTACGTGATAGGCCCATATGGCTTACAGTATATAATTACCCGTAATAATAAACAGAAGAGTTTTGACTGGACACTATTTAAAAGACGATGACAGAATGATCATGCCCCCCGTATTTCTTGCTCAATTCTTAAAATGAAGCACATTAATCCGCTTTACAACGTGTTAAAACAAACATTTAAAACATTTTTTTTTACCTTGATAATAAAGCAATCTATGCATCATCGCATCATCGCATTTTGCAGACTCATGTAAGATAGTCTACTATTCGTAATGTGATGAGTAGATTGCATGGTCATAATTTAGGCTAATAATATAAATCAATCACTGTTCGCAAAAAAAGCATGGAGGAGGCATGTAGAGTAGGTATAGGCTCTGTATCAGATTGTCACTGTCACGGTTTTCATATAGTGAAGGAGAGTCGGACCAAAATGCGGCGTGGTAAGTGTCCATGGTAAATCTTTAATAAAGAAAATACTGACACTGTATACAAAACAATAAACAAATGACAACCGTGAAGCTACAACATAGACAATCACCCACAAACAAACAGTGCAACCCAGGCTACCTAAGTATGATTCTCAATCAGAGACAACTAATGACACCTGCCTCTGATTGAGAACCATACTAGGCCGAAACATAGAAATGCCCCAAAACATAGAAAAACAAACATAGACTGCCCACCCAACTCACGCCCTGACCAACTAAATAAATACAAAACAAAGGAAATAAAGGTCAGAACGTGACAGTCACGCCCTGACCATAGAGAGCTTTTATTCTCTATGTTGGTTAGGGTGAGGTGTGACGAGGGTGGGTCATCTAGGTCATTATATTTCTATGTTGGCCTGGTATGGTTCCCAATCAGAGGCAGCTTTAGGCAGCCATTTCCCCTTTGTGGGACCTTGACATTGTATAGTTGCCTGTGAGCACTATAGCAGCTTCACGTTTCGTTTGGTTATTTATTGTTTTGTTTTGCTGTAAGTTTCACCTAGTAATAAAAAGATGTGGAACCCAGATCACGCTGAGCTTTGGTCCAGTTATTCTAACGATCGTCACACAGATACGTTTCTTCTTTATCTGCATTGGGAAAATGTGGCCTTTCATAACCCCATTTCATGGAGTACTACAACATTTTATATGACTGGAGACATTAGCAGAATCTTTTTTAATATGACACATTACAGGGAAACTCTGCTGACACTGACAAGCAGATCAATAAAAACAACGCTGTCCATATAATATGCCTACGAGAATGGGAGACACAAATATAATATAATATATAATATGACGTCCATCTAAACTGGAGGAGGAAATTATTGTCAAACAACAAACTTAAGTAGCACTGACCCAACAATCATAAGTAGTGAATATGCACAGTGCCACACTCAGCGGAGATATTGCCAATGCTCTCTGCTGGTGCAAATAAGATTTTGATAACAGAAAGATTAGGTTTTCATTTTCCTCTCTTTACAGCAATAACCATTTGATTTCCAAACTAGGTTTCCCTGAGATTGTATTTTGAAATATTTCAATATGCCTGGCTTGTCCTCTACTTTTCACAGACAGTCGCAACACAATAATCTCCCCAGATTGCGTGCACCGTCTTTCCTTCTGACTGTAGGCAATACGATTTAATAAAACAAAGAAGAAGCTAATGATCCTCTGTGGCCAAATCATGCTTTAGTAGCCAATTTTTTAACTATTGTATTTATTTCTGTGTAGACAGGAGAAAGCTAATTAGGCTATATAATTTTGGCAATTTAACTGAATTTACATTAGCAAAAGTTTAGCTTCCCCTAGCATTATGGACACACTGCCTATGCTTACATATTAAAGAGGTAACCACATGTAACTTTCCTATTCGATTGCAGGCTACTGATTATGCTTTTTTGTGGGCCATTATAAATACAAATTAATCTTGATGGGTGGGAATGTTATCAAGTGCATGTCAAATTGTTTATGTTGATGTTAATTAATTGTCAATTACCACAGTTATTTGCATGACCACCACAGCCCTAGGTGAGCATACATTTACGCGCTGATGGAGCCTTTATCTGATGGTCAGTCTCAGCGGAGGAAGAAGCCAGCAGGGTCCGCCTCTCAACACCCTTTGCTCTCCCTTTCCTCAATGACCAAATAGGGACACCATCTTCCAGCTGTTAACAAAACTAGAGTTGTACTGCATTATTTTTGCTTCATGCACAAATTCATGTTGTTTCTCCTATGATCAGAAAAAATACCAAAGCTGCTAAAAATAACGCAAGCTCATCAATACACTTTCCAACTCATTCATTGCAGCTGCAGTGCTTGTTGTAGTGCAAGTGGAAGTCGTCTGAAGGTAGATTTTTATGGCTTATAAAAGTGTTGAGTAGAAAGTGTTGACAGTGCTGAATAAAAACGTAAAAACATGAACTCACTTATAAAAACAGCAGCTCTTTGTTGTAATTGTTGACAGTCTCTCTCTAAAAGTTTAGAAATCTCACAACATCAGCTTTGCTGTAGCTCTCTTTTACGCCTGCTACATTACTGCAGACACAATCATCTGAGCCATCCGATTGGCCAGTGGTAGGCCTATAGTCCACTTGAATTGCTCCCCAACGACATATGAGATGGTATAAAACGGGAACACGTTTTATACCCGGCACGACACAAATTAAAGAAATAGGAACGCAAGGCTTATCTGTGGGTTTTCACAGAAATGTTTGGCAATCGACAAGGAATGCCTTGGAGCTCAACCAGTCAATCGCGATCGACCCGTTGGTGACCACTTAACTAGATGGTAGCTAACTGTTAGCTAGCTAGCTACATGAATAGTTGACAGCTAGCTTTAGCTATGCTATGAAAACATTGAGAACTGGATTGTAATGTATTTGATAATGTGTGAAAGTGTTTGCTATTGCCATAATATATTTGGTATAATGTTTCAGCTTTCTTTAGTGGTGTCACTGCATTGTAGCATACTCTATTCTGATTTATGTCTTTACTTATATTTTTCAGAGAAAGTATTGCATCTACTGCATCCAGGAGTGGAGGTGAAGACCTTGAGGCTGCAAAAACAATCTTTCAAATGAAAGGAAACTTCTTCACAGGGAAAAAAAACAGATTTGAATAAAAAATACAATTTAGGAGTTAAATCCTTGATGTTGTAATTAATTCTTTACTGTCATGTTTTTTTTTCATTGTATTTTGAAAAACTTGTAGAAAACACACTTTATGACACTATCATGAAGCACTATGACCATCAGAATCACATAAGCCAGATGGACCTATCACGTACTAATGTCAGTCATCAGTCACAAAGAGGGTGTCTTGTCCTGCTCCTGAAATCTGCTCCTGCATTCATCCCAGTCATCAGCAACAGAGCATTGGGGTATGTGCAAGTCTGACATCAATGTCTGCGCAATTACAATGATAACTTAATATGGTCAATAACAGAAAAAGTTCTATAAGATAAACATACGGTTTACAAGTAGACGATGGTGTAATGGAATGTTTTGCCTTGTGTGGTAGGTTTTGATGTAGGTGTCATAACCAGCCATAACATAATGCAATATGTGTCACAACAGATCTAAATATGTGTCATGACCATATTACGACAGGTTATGACATATTATGACACTAGGTGTCAGATAAAGCGTTCCCGAATTTAATTAGGAATGGTATTCGGTCTTCATTTTCCCCTTTTTTTATCCATTAGCTTCATTATCTACAAACATATCTGACTAAAAGTCCATTCATAAGACCTTTTAAATCAAATCAAATGTCACATGCGCCGAATACAACAGGTGTAGTAGACCTTACCCGTGAAAAGCTTATTTACAAGCCCATTACCAACAATGCAGTTCAAGAAAGAGTTAAGAAAATATTTACTAAATAAACTAAAGTAAAAAATAAATAAATAAAGTAACAAGATATATACATACCAATAACGAGGCTATATAAAGGGGGTACCGGTACTGAGTTAATGTGCAGGGGTACAGGTTAGTCGAGGTCATTTGTAAAGTGACTATGCATAGATAAGGAACAGAGAGTAGCAGCAGTGTAAAAATAAAGGGACATCAATGTAAATAGTCTGAGTGGCCATTTGATTAACTGTTCAGCAGTCTTATGGCTTGGGGGTAGAAGCTGTTAATGACCCTTTTGGACCTAGACTTACTTTACAGTGCAAATAACAGCCCTTCTGGGTAATTGCTTTGGAAGTCTCTCCAGTGCTGGAAATGTCTAAATTGTGGCATGTTATCCTGTCCTGACAGACACACATTATTCCAAGAAAACGTCTGAGGAGAGAGCAAGAGGCAGAGATAGCCGGGGCTCATTTCACAGGACACTGACTTTGGAAATTGAGCACTTTAACAACTCTGAATTGGAAATCTCACCTCCAATTACCGCATAGTTGCTTTGTGAAGCGTTCCTTAATGGCCCCCTGCCTCTGCCGACTGTCTCTGAATGATCTACCGGAAGAGGGAAGAGAGTGCGGTGACATCATGAGGAATGTATTACATCATTGATCTGTCATTTGTTTGAGGACAGGGGACCGACATAAAACAATGAGCAACGTTCCCTTGGGAACCGTCATGGTGACAATGGTAGAATCTGTAGACTGAAAACTCTATCCCGGCTTCGGTGTTGACAGTGTACAATATTAAAATGTTAGACGACATCGTCCACAGAAATACAGTATATTCTGAATACATTCTACATTCCTCACCTGATTGAGAGTGAAATATTGTTGAGTCAGCCAGCGCACCACAGTTAGACTCCACCAAGTGACCCCGTACGCTGACCAATGAGCTGGCACGGTTCAGTAGCGCTGCCTTCAGTGGAGCCATGTGATTGAACTGGACTGAGGACAGGCAGCCAATGAAGCCCTTAGATCCTGCCTGCATCACTTCCTCATCCATAGTGTCAACTATGTAAACAACAAGGAAGGTACTAATCAAACTCACACATTTACCTGATTAATCAGAATGGTAATAAAGCAATCCAACATCCACCGACGACCACAACGACATCAGTATCTCACCTTGACTAATGCACATGTTGGATAGCATCCCTCAAAGCAATCTCTCTCTTTGTCAATGTGAGATAGCATGAACCACTGAACAGGCCCTCTTGAGACTGTATGTCAATTGTCCCTGCTTGTTGTGTTCAATGAGACAGTCTTTAAATACATATGAACTCTATACAAATCCAATTAGAGCTCCACTAAAATCAAATCCAAAGTTTATTTGTTCACATGCGCTGAATATAACAGGTATTCCAACAGTACAGTTTTAATAAAAATAAGTTAAGAAAATATTTACTAAATAAACTAAAGTTACAGAAAACAATAAAATAACAATAACGAGGCTATGTACAGGGGCTACCGAGTCAATGTGCTGGGGGTACAGGTTAGTCGAGGACAATAAATTAATTTAAAGATTTCTCAGCATTTGCAGTAAATCAATCATAACAACTGCCAAATATGTAGATAGGATAATTGTCACGCCCTGGTCAAAGTATTTTGTGTTTATCTTTATGTATTTGGTCAGGCCAGGGTGTGGCATGGGGTTTTTGTAATTGTGGTGTGTTTGTCTTGGGGTTTTGGTGGTGGTATTGGGATTGTAGCTTAGTGGGTTGTCTAGCAAGGTCTATGGCTGTCTGGAGTGGTTCTCAATCAGAGGCAGGTGCTTATCGTTGTCTCTGATTGGGAACCATATTTAGGCAGCCATATTCTTTGAGTTTGTCGTGGGTGATTGTCCTTAGTGTCTTACTTGTACTCTCTGTTAGTTTGCACTAGATAGGCTGTTTTCGGTTTTCATTACGTTTATTGTTTTGTAGTGTTTAGTGTTTAGTCGTGTTTACGTTTTGTTTAATAAATATGGATCGCAATCGACACGCTGCAGTTTGGTCCGACTCTCCTTCATCACCACTAGAAAACCGTTACAGAATCACCCACCACCAACGGACCAAGCAGCGTGTTAACAGGCAGGAACCACAGGAGAGGCAACAGAGGCAGCAGCAGCAGGAGCAGCAGCAGCTGCAGTGGGAGAGGCTGCACCACCTGGAGAAATGGACATGGGAGGAGAGAGAAATGAGGGAGTTGCTGTGTTGGTGCTTTTTGCATGGAATTCGCCCGACGGAACGTGTTGGGGATTTGATGGCACCTGGGTTAGCGCTCCATACTCGTCCTGAGGTGCGTGTTAGTCGGCTGGTGAAGTTGGTGCCAGCCTCACGCACCAGGCCTCCTGTGCACATCCCTAGCCTTGCACATCCTGTGCCAACACTGCTCTCAAGATCTCCAGTACGCCTTCACGGTCTAGCCCATCCTGTGCTACCTCCACACTCCAGTCCTCCGGTAGCAGCTCCCCGCTCCAGGCTTCCTGTGCGTGTCCTCGATCCAGTACCACCAGTTCCAGCACCATGCACCAGGCCTTCAGTGTGCCTTGCCTGTTCAGCGCAGCCAGCGCTTTTCTCCTCTCCTGCGCTGCTGGAGTCTCCCGCCTGTTTAGCGCAGCCAGAGCCTTTCTCCTCTACAGCGCTGCCGGATCCTCCCGCCTGTTCAGCGCAGCCAGAGCCTTCCTCCTCTACAGCGCTGCCGGAGCCTCCCGCCTGTTTAGCGCAGCCAGAGCCTTTCTCCTCTCCTACGCTGCCGGAGTCTCCCGCCTGTTCAGCGCAGCCAGAGCTGCCAGCCTGCATGGAGAAGCCAGAGCTGCCAGCCTGCATGGAGCAGCCAGAGCTGTCAGTCCGCATAGAGCAGCCAGAGCTGTCAGTCCGCATAGAGCAGCCAGAGATGTCAGTCTGCATGGAGCAGCCAGAGATGTCAGTCTGCATGGAGCAGCCAGAGCTGTCAGTCTGCATGGAGCAGCCAGAGCTGCCAGTCTGCAAGGAGCAGCCAGAGCTGTCAGTCTGCATGGAGCAGCCAGAGCTGCCAGTCTGCATGAAGCAGCCAGTCTGCATGGAGCAGCCAGAGCTGTCAGTCTGCATGGAGCAGCCAGAGCTGCCAGTCTGCATGGAGCAGCCAGAGCTGCCAGTCTGCATGAAGCAGCCAGAGCTGTCAGTCTGCATGGAGCAGCCAGAGCTGCCAGTCTGCATGGAGCTGCCAGTCTGCAAGGAGCAGCCAGAGCTGTCAGTCTACATGAAGCAGCCCGAGCTGCCAGTCTGCATGAAGCAGCCAGTCTACATGGAGCAGCCAGAGCTGCCAGTCTGCATGAAGCAGCCAGAGCTGTCAGTCTGCATGGAACAGTCAGAGCTGTCAGTCTGCATGGAGCAGCCAGAGCTGTCAGTCTACATGAAGCAGCCCGAGCTGCCAGTCTGCATGAAGCAGTCAGTCTACATGGAGCAGCCAGAGCTGTCAGTCCGCATGGAGCAGCCAGAGCTGTCAGTCTACATGAAGCAGCCCGAGCTGCCAGTCTGCATGAAGCAGCCAGTCTACATGGAGCAGCCAGAGATGTCAGTCTGCATGAAGCAGCCAGAGATGTCAGTCTGCATGGAGCAGCCAGTCTGCATGGAGCAGCCAGTCTGCATGGAGCTGCCAGTCTGCATGGAGCTGCCAGTCTGCATGGAGCTGCCAGTCTGCAAGGAGCTGTCAGTCTGCACGGAGCTGTCAGTCTGCACGGAGCTGCCAGTCTGTAAGGAGCTGCCAGTCTGCAAGGAGCTGCCAGTCAGCACGGAGCCGCCAGAGCGGTCAGTCTGTAAGAAGCCGCCAGAGCTGTCAGCCTATATGGAGCAGCTAGTGCCGCCAGTCTGCCCAGCGCCGCCAGTGCCCCCAGTCTGCCCAGCGTCGCCAGTCTGCCCAGCGCCGTCAGTCTGCCCAGCATCGCCAGTCTGCCCAGCGTCGCCAGTCTGCCCAGCGCCGTCAGTCTGCCCAGCATCGCCAGTCTGCCCAGCATCGCCAGTCTGCCCAGCGTCGCCAGTCTGCCCAGCGTCGTCAGTCTGCCCAGCGTCGTCAGTCTGCCCAGCACCGCCAGTATGCCCAGCGCCGCCAGTCTGCCCAGCGCCGCCAGTCTGCCCAGCATCGCCAGTCTGCCCAGCGCCGCCAGTCTGCCCAGCGCCGCCAGTCTGCCCAGCGCCGCCAGATCTGCCAGTCAACCAGACTCTTCCAGATCTGCCAGTCAACCAGACTCTTCCAGATCTGCCAGTCAACCAGACTCTTCCAGATCTGCCAGTCAGCCAGGATCTGCCAGTCAGCCAGGATCTGCCAGTCAGCCAGGATCTGCTGAAACCACCAGCCAGCCAGGAGCTGGTAGATCTATCTACCTGCCTGAGCTTCCTCTCACTCCTGAGCTTCCTCTCACTCCTGAGCTTCCTCTCACTCCTGAGCTTCCTCTCACTCCTGAGCTTCCTCTCACTCCTGAGCTTCCTCTCACTCCTGAGCTTCCTCTCACTCCTGAGCTTCCTCTCACTCCTGAGCTTCCTCTCACTCCTGAGCTTTCTCTCACTCCTGAGCTTTCTCTCACTCCCGAGCTTCCCCTCAGTCCCGAGCTGCCTCGGTCCCGAGCTGTCCTTCAGTCCCGATCTGCTCCTCAGTCCAGTGGGGTTCTGGGTGGGGACTACTAGGCCATGGTCGGCGGCGAGGGTGGACTATCCAGGGACGAAGGGAGAGGGGACTAAGACATTAAAGGAGTGGGGTCCACGCCCCGCGCCGGAGCCGCCACCATGGACAGACGCCCACCCGGACCCTCCCTATTGTTTTGAGGTGCGTTCGGGAGTCCGCACCTTAGGGGGGTTCTGTCACGCCCTGGTCAAAGTATTTTGTGTTTATCTTTATGTATTTGGTCAGGCCAGGGTGTGGCATGGGGTTTTTGTAATTGTGGTGTGTTTGTCTTGGGGTTTTGGTGGTGGTATTGGGATTGTAGCTTAGTGGGTTGTCTAGCAAGGTCTATGGCTGTCTGGAGTGGTTCTCAATCAGAGGCAGGTGCTTATCGTTGTCTCTGATTGGGAACCATATTTAGGCAGCCATATTCTTTGAGTTTGTCGTGGGTGATTGTCCTTAGTGTCTTACTTGTACTCTCTGTTAGTTTGCACTAGATAGGCTGTTTTCGGTTTTCATTACGTTTATTGTTTTGTAGTGTTTAGTGTTTAGTCGTGTTTACGTTTTGTTTAATAAATATGGATCGCAATCGACACGCTGCAGTTTGGTCCGACTCTCCTTCATCACCACTAGAAAACCGTTACAATAATGGCTGCTTAGAGCACTTGAATATCATTAAATCAGAGATACGAGCTCTGAAAGCAATTTGCTATTTTGATTTGTGTTAAGGACAAGAGTAGATGGGCATAAGATACAAGAGAGATCAGTGTGAGCTTGTAATTTGTCTAAAGATATTAGATATTTAAATATAATGGAGCCAATCAGACCACGAGGGTCAACATTCAACAGCTTCTTCACTTTAAAATAATATTGTATCTAATTGGTTTGAAATCTATAATTACCATACTTCCCATAGGGGGCAATTTACTGTACAGGAAGTAGTGTAATTGACCCCAAAAAAGTTTAACGATGATCATCGCCACCATGTTCATCATTGGTCTTTGTTTGTGGTGCTGCAGCATTCCTTTTGACTTAATAGATCCCTAGGAGACATAACCCAGCCAAGAATGTATTTCCTTTCATCCTGCAGAAAACACGTTGTAAGTAGTGGATGCTGTTGTGCTGTGCTGGAGTCATATGAATACAGTACGTGTGAAAGATAGAACAGGCATACTCTAGAGGGAATGGATGTTTTGTCCTGTATACAATAACCCAGATTTACATAATGTGGTTTAGATTGTGTGTGTTTAACTTTACTTTCATGACTTTTCATGAGTTTGATGAAAAATTGGAAATCATTTAAAATGATTGATGCTTAGGCCTGCCTATGTTTAGTATTTTTGATTCAATCCTTCTAAATATCTAATACATCGTCAATGATCAATGTCTTAAAACAGTGTTCTTCTCAAAATAATGTACAGGTATAGACAGCATCTATTCGTACATATATGCATCCTCATCCCATAGGAGATCCCCAGTACCTTAATGATAAAATGAATACATTTGTTTTGAAATGCAAATGATGTTGTCAATTAGCATAGATTTACTCGTTCCCTAAACTATTGTGAATCTTTGTGTTAGACAAATTACGCTTGGTTTACTTAACAGTTCCATTTATCTCCTGACTAATGTTTGAAGTGATAAGCTTGAGTACAATACTCCCAAGATTTGTGATGCGTGTAATATGTGAAATAGATTATTAGACAGATACAATGTCCTGGTGGGGTGGCTGACAACCCTCCGAATCAGCCTGTCAAATCTATATCAGATGCGAGAAGTGATTATTTGACCAAATCTAGTGCTTAGATTGTCTATATCAAGTTATATCACAGACATGACTCGTCTAGCTCTTCCAGCTTACAAGCTTTGCCTTAATTGCAAAGACTGATTCTTCTTAGCCCTGCACTGTGGTAGGCTGTTCATTTACAGTAAAAACCATGACTGTAGCCTCCAGTCATTTAATCATTTCAAACTACCTCAACAAACACGTCCTAATTTCTCTGGTGGGCTCACCTGTGACCTTCCCCAAGGTCAGTGATTTGATGGAGATGAACTCTGTGTCTGATGACAGGCTGTACTTTAGGTTCATGTCCTTGTCAATCTAGTGGAAAGGGAAAAAAGGACATGGAGGTGTGAAGAACACACACAACCCTCCTGCTCCTCAACCTCCTGCTCCTCAACCCTCCTGCACCTCAACCCCTTCAACCCCTGCTCCTCACCCTCCTGCTCCTCACCCTTTTCACCGCCCTGCTCCTCACCCTCTTCACTGCCCTACTCCTCACCCTCTTCACCCCCTACTCCTCACCCTCTTCACCCCCTACTCCTCACCATCCTGCTCCTCACCCTCCTGCTCCTCACCCTTTTCACCGCCCTGCTCCTCACCCTCTTCACCCCCTACTCCTCACCCTCCTGCTCCTCACCCTCTTCACCCCCACTCCTCACCCTCTTCACCCCCACTCCTCACCGCCCTACTCTTCACCCCCTACTCCTCACCCTCTTCACCCCCTATTCCTCACCCTCCTCACCCCTACTCCGCACCCTCTTCACCCCCTGCTCCTCAACCTTTTCACCGCCCTGCTCCTCACCCTCTTCACCCCCTACTCCTCACCCTCCTGCTCCTCACCCTCTTCACCCCCACTCCTCACCCTCTTCACCGCCCTACTCCTCACCCTCTTCACCCCTACTCCTCACCCTCCTCACCCCCTACTCCGCACCGTCCTCACCCCCTACTCCGCACCCTCTTCACCCCCTACTCCGCACCCTCCTGCTCTTCACCCTCTTCACCGCCCTACTCCTCACCCTCTTCTCTCTCCCCTGCTCCTCACACTCCTCAATCTCTACTGTTCCTCACCCTATTCTCTTTCCCCTGCTCCTCACTCTCTGCTCCTCACCCTATTCTCTCTCCCCTGCTCCTCACCCTATTCTCTCTCCCCTGCTCCTCACTCTCTGCTCCTCACCCTAATCTGTCTCCCCTGCTCCTCACCCTCTCCTGTTCCTACATTTCTATTTCATACATCAAATATAGGAATCCCATTTGTTGTAAAAATCCCATATTTATCCTTTGCTCACCTGTAGGTAGACGTCTTTTCCCTCGCGGTGGATTCTGATACGGTGGAGGTGTCCGTCTGCCAGGCTGGAGGGTCTGGGACTGAACACATCTGGTCTCCTGTCCACATGGAGATGGTACCAGATCTGGATACTCCCTGTAGACCACAACACAAGCTGGGTTAAACTGTGAATTCAAAGGGTTGAAGCCTACCGTGATAATCCTAGACGTGTCCCTACCGTTGCGTGCCAGGATGACTGCTATGTATTGCTGGCTGAAGGTGCTGACAGTGAGCAGCATGGCAGGGCTCTGTGTGGTCATGAAGATGAAAGCCATGCTCTCTCTGGCCCTGCTGTTCCCTCTGTAGACACTGGAGGCCTGGAAGCTCCTATTCTGCATCACAGAGAAAGGCTCCTGGAAGGTGTAGGTCACCGACGACTCTCTGTTAAACGACACAGACACCTCTGTAGGGACAGGGAGAGGGATCATGGGTTAGGTAATGTATTTTATCATGGGTGACAGTCCAGCACAATATGGTCCTCTCTTACTTGTTGCTAGCCATCATGCTATAGTAACTACCCCAGAGGCAGCAACTTAAATAGCATCTGCCATTCTGCTAATATGTTTATGGCCATCTAAAAGTAAAACATTTAAAAAAATAACAATATTGTGTAAGTTCTGTGTTCAAGATGCTACGGTAGTGGGATTGGATCAAAGTGAGACTATTGTATTTCAGACCAGTGGAATATTTCAGGCTTGTCTGCTCCATGATAATGGAGGCCTAGATTAGTGTGAATGTGAGAGCAGAGACAGACCAAAGACAGCGGAGGAGGAAGGATCTGTCATCTCATCTCATCCCTCTTTTATCTCTTCGTCAGATGGACTCCAATCTGCACTCTGCCACTGATCTCAACACCTCTACTTCAATACTTCAAGAGCAAGTGAACATTAGGACTGAGGATAAGATCTTGATAAGATCTTTGGCCTAAGATCTTTGCTGGCATCGAATATTTCACTTGAAAACACTAAATATTCAAGGTTTTCATCACCTCTGAGCGATGTTAGATTTCTGTAAAAGGGCTGTCGTGACACAGCTCTATGTTAATCAACTTCTCCTGACTGCAGCAGATTGCACTTGGCGAGGGAACTTTTCACCCAGCTGTTACAAATGATACTATACAAACTGGAAGTGCATGTTTTGTATGTACACTTGAAGTTAAAGGCTAGAATCATAGATTCAGCATCAGAATGAATAGATGAAACAACATTACAGCTAAATCAACCCCTTAACCTCTGTGATGGAGTTACTATGCGTTTCACACCTTCCTTGCAGGAGGGCCCCCCATAGGCAGACTGAGAGCAGTCACAGACGTAGCCGCTGTTCTTCTCAATGCACCTCCCGCTGTTGTGGCAGAGACTGCTGGAGCCACTGCAGTGGCCGGGGCAGCCAGCGCTCACCCCCGGGGTCATCTTAGCCCGCTCCTCCAGGTTAAAGGTCACACCGTTTATAGTCAGAGTTCTGATGCAACCCAAGAAGCCCCTCTGCCTAGCCGCCGTTCCCCCTGGAGGAGGGACGACAGGTTATAACTAATTCATATGTTTATTACAGTGCTATAACACAATTAGTATATAACGCATCACATTCTACTGAGTACTAGCTGCTGTTCCCCCTGGAGGGACCACAGGTTATAACTAGTTCATATGTTTATTACAGTGTTATAACACAATTTGTATATAATGCATCATATTCTACTGAGTACTAGCTGCTGTTCCCTCTGGATGAGAGACGACAGGTTATTACTAGTTCATAATGCTTGTTACAATGTTACAACCAGACCTGGGTTCAAATCATATTTCAGGTATTCAGGTATGGGGCGGCAGGGTAGCCTAGAGGTTAGAGCGTTGGACTAGTAACCGAAAGGTTGCAAGTTCATATCCCCGAGCTGACAAGGTACAAATCTGTCGTTCTTAACTCACTTGCCTAGTTAAATAAAGGTAAAAAAAAGAATTGATGCTGGGCCAATTGTGCGCCACCCAATGGGAGTTCCAGGATGTGATGCAGCCTGGATTCCAATCAGGGACTACAGTGACGGCATATGCACTGAGATGCAGTGTCTTACACCGCTGCGCCACTCGGGAGCCAAACAATGGTGGAGATGCCAGGGATTGAAACAGAGACCACATAAATAAAAGTACTTGCTTTGTATTTGAAAATACTGTATTAGTTACAACTCATTTATATGGTTTATATGGTAACACATTTAGAACTACATATTAATCCACAGAGGGGCTGTTCACCCTAGCCCTACCAACACACAGCTGGCTGTTGAGACTGTGAGGCCAGCCCTACCAACACACAGCTGGCTGATGAGGCTGAGACTGTGAGGCCAGCCCTACCGACACACAGCTGGCTGATGAGACTGAGACTGTGAGGCCAGCCCTACCGACACACAGCTGGCTGATGAGACTGAGACTGTGAGGCCAGCTCTACCAACACACAGCTGGCTGATGAGACTGAGACTATGAGGCCAGCCCCACCAACACACAGCTGGCTGATGAGACTGAGACTATGAGGCCAGCCCTACCAACACACAGCTGGCTGATGAGACTGAGACTATGAGGCCAGTCCTACCCACAAACAGCTGGCTGTTGAGCCTGAGGCGGAGGTGACCCTCAGATGGAGCTTCCAGGAAGCGCAGGGGTAGCTGGTCCACCTGCAGGGAGGCCTCCTTCACGCTGCGCTCCGCCCTCACATAGTGCCACTGCCTGTCATTCAGGGGTACGTGGGACTTAATGGCCAGGACCACCGGCCCGTTTCCCACATCAAAGGAGAACGTCACTGCGAACGGAGCTGCGGGAACAGAACGGGGACACAAGCTGACAGTCATTCAGGTCAGTAGTGAATCTGAGACTGCTCTTTTCTATGGGACACCATTTTGTTCTATGTCGATGAGATACAAATGTGATGCATTGATCTTCAAAGGCTTTATTTGTGACCAAATCTTTACACAATTTGTTATTTTCTTGTTGGGGGGAGGCGGGGACTATAGGTGCAATACACAAATTAATATAATTGAAAAGATAGCATCCACCTGTATGTAAATAAAATAAATAAAAAGAAGTGAGCCTCTACCCCCAACCTCATCCTACGTCTCCATCCATCCAACCACCCACAGTACCTTAGTCATATTATATATGCATATATATATTATATACGCTGCACTTATTTCAGAGCTCCAAATGGAATATTCCGAAAGACTTCAAGATAAGCTTTTACAGACTCATTTTGAACTCAAGACGGTGCTAGCCAGTACATTCACAATGTAGTTTGATCATTGTTTTCTTCAACAGCCGCTGTTTACATGGCTGCCAAGGAAAATGTTATTAGAGGCTTGACAGCTTGATAACAGAGCACTGTGTGTGTCATTAGTATTACATTATGCAGTGCAGGTCAGGAGTGACACCTTGATAACAGAGCACTGTGTGTGTCATTAGTATTACATTATGCAGCGCAGGTCAGGAGGTCTTTCTAACTGCATGTCAAATGTAGGCTACTGTAGCTGGGAGGTGTAGGCTACTGTAGCTGGGAAGTGTAGGCTACTGTAGCTGGGAAGTGTAGGCTACTGTAGCTGGGAAGTGTAGGCTACTGTAGCTGGGAAGTGTAGGCTACTGTAGCTGAGAAGTGTAGGCTACTGTAGCTGAGAAGTGTAGGCTACTGTAGCTGGGAAGTGTAGGCTAGCTGTAGCTGTAGGGAAGTGTAGGCTACTGTAGCTGGGAAGTGTAGGCTACTGTAGCTGGGAAGTGTAGGCTACTGTAGCTGGGAAGTGTAGGCTACTGTAGCTGGGAAGTGTAGGCTACTGTAGCTGGGAAGTGTAGGCTACTGTAGCTGGGATGTGTAGGCTACTGTAGCTGGGAAATGTAGGCTACTGTAGCTGGGAAGTGCTTTCATCAGAAAACAGAATATTTAGGATTTCAAACCACTGGCCTCCTCCAAATGGATCCGGCTAACAAACTCACAGCTGAGCTCCACTCTAATGAAGTCCTTGAGGCCCACGTTCTCCAGGAAGACTCCTGAGGGAGCGCTGGTCTTGAAGTAGAAGGAGATGTCAGCGCTGAGCTCTGCCTGGAGGGTGGGGAAGTGCAGGTAGGATGACTCCTGGTAGAAGGACGCTGCATTCCACACAGACTCTAGAAAACAGGAAATACACATATTTTCTAAGTTTGAACACAGTCAATAGTTACTCAGCATTTTGCCTGGAAAAACAAGGATGTTCAAATGGACCATCTGTAAGATAAAAATGTTACAAAATAAAACAGTTCACCTACTGTCGCCATAACAACGCAGCGGGCCGATTCTGTAGAGCGCCTCAGAGCCAGTTCTGTTGGTGTCTCCAATCACGATCTCACTCACTGGTAAGTGCTCTTTGTAAGAAAGTACTCCTGTGTCATTAGACCTGCAATAGACAGACAGGAGAGAAGCCTCTTAATTTCACTACAGATAAACTAATCCAATCCTCAGTCAGCATTGAAACTTCATAGTAAACACTATAAAGATGGAGTGATCGATCAAGGTCTGGACTGTATCTCAGGAGATATGCAAATTAGGTTCCCCAAATGCAAAATTACATGGGGGCACACAGGGTGAGAATAAATGTTTAAAAAATAATGTACACAACAGAATTCTAGTTTAAAAGAAATGATGTAAATTAAGAATATTATCATAAGAACTGCAGTTGAATATGTTTTATAGTGATTTCTACCATCGTATAGTAATGTTTTATAGTGATTTCTACCATCGTATAGTAATGTTTTATAGTGATTTCTACCATCGTATAGTAATGTTTTCCAGCAGGTGATTTGTGATGAAGATATCCCTGTATTTAAAGTTCAATATGGAAAGTAAGTAATGCGCCAAAAACATTTTCATTATGATGACAAACGCAAAGGTCTGTCAAGCCTTGATATTGATCAATGAACAGCCCAGCAGATACACAGAGAGACATATTTGCCTAGTTACCATGAGTCGGTGTCGGCATCACAGTTGCAGAAGTAGTTCATGTCCATGCAGTTCTCCTCCAGGCTGCAGGAGCACTGCTGAACACCTGGCAGGAAGCCTCCCCAGTAGGTCCGTCTCTCTCCACCCTGGTCCACCCACCAGGACAGAGGGCTGCCATCTGGACCAGTCACAGGATTACAATTAGGTCCACATGTAGAGAAACAGAATCTGCACAGTGAATGTGATTAGAGCCCTGGGCATCTTTTGGTATCCCATGGCATTGTGTCAATGAGTCCTCAGTGATTTCAGTTAGACTCGCAGGGCTCATTTCCTGGAGCATCTGTAAGTGGCCCTGCTACAGTCTTCTGTCCCACAACATGACTCTGCCTGAGAGACACTACAGCCCTGCAGGAAGTATCCTCTCAGTTCTCTGCATAGATATAGGCTTCTATCAACACAACATGACTCTGCCTGAACGACACTACAGGCCTGCAGGAAGTATCCTCTCAGTTCTCTGCATAGATATAGGCTTCTATCAACACAACATGACTCTGCCTGAAAGACACTACAGGCCTGCAGGAAGTAGCCTCTCAATTCTCTGCATAGATATAGGCTTCTATCAACACAACTACATTCTGTTACATTTCAAACACATTACAGATGCCAGTGTTGCTTGCCTATTTAAATCAGAGTACGTTCCAGTGTTGGGCAAACATTTGAAAGCTTAATACTAGACAAATTAGTTGTTGTTTATCGTTCTGTTTTTGTAGTCATGACAAATAATGTGCCAATGTGCATCCTCAGTACTGAAACGGTACATTTATACAGTGCATTCGGAAAGTATTTAGACCCCTTGACTTTTTCCACATTTTGTTACGATACAGCCTTAAACTAAAAATTGATAAAAATATTTTGTTTTTTATCAATCTACACATAATACACCATAATGACAAAGCGAAAACAGCTTTTTAGAATTTTAGCAAATGTATTCAAATCTTAAAAACAGAAATACCTCAAGAGTTGCTCTGTGGAGATGGGAGAACCTTCTAGAAGGACAACTATCTCTGCAGCACTCCACCAATCAGGCCTTTGTGGTAGAGTGGCCAGACGGAAGGCATTCTTCAGTAAAAAGGCACATGACAGCCCACTTGGAGTTTGCCAAAAGGCACCTAAAGCGTCTCAGACCATGAGAAGCAAGATGAAACCAAGATTGAACTCTTTGGCACCATCCCTACTTTGAAGCATGGTGGTGGCAGCATCATGCTGAGATGTTTTTCAGCAGCAGGGGCTTGGAGACTAGTCAGGATCCAGGGAAAGATGAACGGAACAAAGTACTGAGAGATCCTTGATGAAAACCTCCTCCAGAGCGCTCAGGCTGAGGCGAAGATTCACCTTCCAACAGGACAACAACCCTAAGCTCACAGCTAAGACAACGCAGGAGTCGCTTCGGGACAAGTCTCTGAATGTCCTTGAGTGGCCCAGGCAGAGCCCGGACTTGAACCCGATCGAACATCTCTGAGAGACCTGAAAATAGCCGTGCAGCAACGCTCCCCATCCAACCTGACAGAGCTTGAGAGGATCTGCAGAGAAGAATGGGAGCAACTCCCCAAATACAGGTGTGCCAAGCTTGTAGCGTCATACCCAAGAAGACTCGAGGCTGTAATCACTGCCAAAGGTGATTCAACAAAGTACTGAGTTTCATTAAGGGTATGAATATTTATGTAAATGTAATATTTCAGTTTTTTATTTTTAAAACATTTGCTAATTTCTGGAAACATGTTTTGCATTCATCATTAAGGAGTATTGTGTGTAGATTTATGAGGAAAAATAAGAATTTAATCAATTTTAGAATAAGGCTGTAACGTAACAAAATGTGGATAAAATCAAGGGGTCTGAATACTTTCCGAATGCCCTGTAGATGAAACGGTATAATGAATCGAGAAGACGAGTCAAAATTACAGTGTCATTGTGGATGCTAATTGGCCTTTTCTTGTCATATTACAAGCTGCAGCTGTTGCTTATGCCCGACACTACAGACACATAATTAAACAAATGAAAATGACAAACAAATGAATAACAATCAAACATATTAAACTGATGTGAACCGTATTCCATTAATGCGTGCAGGTTACACATTCATTACAGTGTGATGTATGAGTTCACAAAAATACACTTTTTAAATCATGCAAATTTACATAAATCCATTTGCCAAATTGGTCTAATAATTAACAATTATTGATCGCTATATTTATTGAACAGTTAAGTAACATGCTGTGTATGACAGAGGGGCTGAACATCATTGATCTTCTATAGAGAGAATATGTGTTGAAGCACAACAGCCAGCAGAAAACAACCTACAGTATTCATGTTCCATCTGACACTGTTCATATATAGCCCATGAAATGACTTGTTTCCTGTCTCTTATTGATCCACTGTGAAAATTAACTTGTTTGTTTGCGCACACATGGCAGCCAGGGAATCAGGGAATTCAGAACTTCATGAATGTTTCATGATTTAGGAGCAAATGTGGGATGCCTGGGAGACCGTTTGCTCTCAAAGCAATTGAAGACTGATGCTCAGAAACATGCTGGGCGGTAGCCTTTCAAGTTATTGCAAGATAATGGGATCAATGTTTAGAGGATTGAGCGTATATTCACACACTCAGGTCAGAGTCAGGTTCATTGTTAGAATACTAACCAGTCATATTATGGAACAGGTCCATCTGGGAACATGTCTAAGTTTGACTTTATAAGGTGAACAGGATGCTATTAACCCAACTCACCTCTGGTGTTGAAGAGGCGGGACTTCCTACAGCTGTACATAACTTCCTGTTGACATTGCTCTGACCCGGACACGAGGGCCATCAGTTGTTCAGGTGAGGCGCTGTAGTTAAACTTCATAATGTAGGGATTCTGTAGTGTAGAACCCTGGACCCTGACTGGATCTGTGCTGTTGTGGGTCACTACTGTCCACACCTTGTTCTCTACAACACAACATAGAACAAAACACAAACCTGAAGACATTTTGACCTGTAACATGCTGTAAATGATGTGCAGAGCCGGTTGGTTGTGTCATTTTGAACCTTTTGATCATAAAACCTTGGATACATTCACAAGCTTTGACTTAGTACAAGCCAATATCCAAATAAACATGTTGAATGAATGATTAGGTTGATTAAAAAGGGGCTTCCTGCATGTACAGTAATCCACAGTCAAACATACGACTTTCTGTAGGCTCTCTAACCAAGGGTGAATGGTTTGCATGATTGAATGAGGTGAGAACCTCTATTCATTACCATCCCCCCATTTGATGTACTATGGGGGATTGGTGTTTACCTTGCCTGAGAGAAAATCCTCTTCCACTTTGTGATTATTCACATCCCAGGTTGTCAAGCTTAGAGTTATTTACATCTCTAATAGATTCTTTAATTGAGGTCAACCTGAGGCGACTCAATGCAAAATTATTAGGATTTGTGGGGGGCAAAAAAAAGAGGCAAACATTGTGATCTTGAGCCAGACTATCAACAGGCAGCCAGCCACGCAGCCAGCCAGCCAGCCAACCACCCAGCCAGCCAGCCAGCTAGCCACCCAGCCAGCCAGCCAACCAACCACCCAGCCAGCCAGCCAGCCAGCCAGCCAACCACCTCCGTAATTACTTAAATGTTACATTTACCTCCGTAAAGGTCAGAGCTGTAAGCTCATGACAGCAAGTAATGGATATTGTCTTGAGTGCCAGCGTTGAGGCATCAAGCTCTCATTCCTTTACTCTGTCTGTCAAAAGTCTAAAGCCCTGAAGACATGAGACACAGACTTGAATCAGAGCCTTGATCATTTTGTGTGTTCACTTTTTTCCCACTTTTTTTTTGAGTAACTTTGCACACTTTTACACAAATACGTTCTTATTTACAGCAGATATTTACCCAAATATTTATTTGAAGCTCTCATTGTAACCAAAGGGCGGGTCCATATTGAGTAACCCTAATGATTTTCCACATGATAGCTTGGCTGTCAGTTGTGCTGTGGGTCAAAGCAATGTGATCTGTCAGTGACTGAATCGGATATTTCTTACCAAAACTGGGGGCCCCGGTGGCAGCTCACCTGTCATGTTGCAGTAGACCTGTGTGGGCCCCAGTAGACCACTGCCATCTGGATCAATGGAGAAGTAGCCTGAGGAGCTGCCAGTCAGACGGTAGGCCTCACATGATGCCTCATAGATGGCTACAGAGGAACACAGGGAAACATCATGACTCATAGATGGCTACAGAGGAACACAAGGAAACATCATGACTCATAGATGGCTACAGAGGAACACAGGGAAACATCATGACTCATAGATGGCTACAGAGGAACACAGGGAAACATCATGACTCATAGATGGCTACAGAGGAACACAAGGAAACATCATGACTCATAGATGGCTACAGAGGAACACAAGGAAACATCATGACTCATAGATGGCTACAGAGTAACACAGGGAAACATCATGACTCATAGATGGCTACAGAGGAACACAAGGAAACATCATGACTCATAGATGGCTACAGAGGAACACAGGGAAACATCATGACTCATAGATGGCTACAGAGTAACACAGGGAAACATCATGACTCATAGATGGCTACAGAGGGACACAGGGAAACATCATGACTCATAGATGGCTACAGAGTAACACAGGGAAACATCATGACTCATAGATGGCTACAGAGGAACACAAGGAAACATCATGACTCATAGATGGCTACAGAGGAACACTGGGAAACATCATGACTCATTGATGGCTACAGAGGAACACAAGGAAACATCATGCCTCATCGATGGCTACAGAGGAACACAGGGAAACATGACGTCTCATAGATGACTACAGAGGAACACAGGGATCAATCATGCTCTCAAATGTCTGACAGAAATTTGATGAGAAAGTTTAAAAATGATTGTATTGGCTAGCATGTAACATAATTGCAAAGTGGCTGGCAAATTTGCCATAGTTCTGAGTGGATATTAGTTGAGAAACTCTAAAACACAGACATCTACCTTTGAAAATAGGAATATAATATATGGTACATAAATATATATGCTTTATACATGCTTTATATGAAACTACACATCCAAGTATAACTGACAAAATTATGAAAAACAAGCATAGTAATTTTGAATTCGTAAAGTGAGTGTGGAAGAGGTGAAAAAAGTATTGTTGTCTATCAACAATGACAAGCCACCGGGGTCTGACAATCTGGATGGAAAATTACTGAGGATAATAGTGGACGATATTGAGGATGATAGTGGACTATATTGCCACTCCTATTTGCCATCTCTTCAATCTTAGCCTACAGGAAATAGTGTTCCCTCAGGCCTGGAGGGAAGGAAAAGTCATTCCGCTACCCAAGAATAGCAACGCACCCTTTACTGGCTCAAACAGCCGACCAATCAGCCTGTTACCAACACCAAGTAAACTTTTGGAAAAAAACATGTTTTATCAGATACAATGCTATTTCACAGATTAACAAGAGATTTTCTGCATGCTTATAGGGAAGGGCATTCAACATGTCAACAAATGGCTGATGATTGGCTGGGAGAAATTGATAATAAAAAGATTGTGGGAGCTGTTTGCTAGACTTTAGTGCAGCTTTTGACATTAGCAATAATAATTTGATGATATAAAAACATATATGTTACGGCTTTACATTCCATGATAGTGTATGTTCCAGCAGGTATATCTCTCTGGTCCTCCCAAAACCAATTCCTCCTTTGGCCGCCTCTCCTTCCAAATCTCTGCTGCCAATGACTGGAACGAACTACAAAAATCTCTGAAACTGGAAACACTTATCTCCCTCACTAGCTTTAAGCACCAGCTATCAGAGCAGCTCACAGATTACTGCACCTGTACATAACCCATCTATAATTTAGCTCAAACAACTACCTCTTCCCCTACTGTATTTATTTATTTTGCTCCTTTGAACCAAATTATTTGTATTTCTACTTTGCACATTCTTCCACTGCAAATCAACCATTCCAGTATTTTACATGCTATATTGTATTTACTTCGCCACCATGGCCTTTTTTTGCCTTTACCTCCCTTATCTTACCTCATTTGCTCACATCGTATATAGACATATTTTTCTACTGTATTATTGACTGTATGTTTGTTTTACTCCATGTGTAACTCTGTGTTGTTGTATGTGTCGAACTGCTTTGCTTTATCTTGGCCAGGTCGCAATTGTAAATGAGAACTTGTTCTCAACTTGCCTACCTGGTTAAATAAAGGTGAAATAAAATAAAAATGTAGAGAGTTACCTGTCTAACAGAACACAGAGAGTTCTTTAATGGAAGCCTCACCAACATAATCCAGGTAGAGTCAGGCATTCCCCAGGGCGGCTGTCTAGGCCTCTTACTTTTTTTCAATCTTTACTAATGACCTGCTACTGGCTCTGAGTAAAGCCTGTGTGTCTATGTATGGTGATGACCCTATACTCTACACATGTCAGCTACCACAGCAAGTGAAATTACTTAAAGGGCTGTAGTCAGTATCAGAATTGGTGGCAAGAAATAAGTTAGTGCTAAATATTTCAAAACCTAAAAGCATTGTATTTGGGACAAGTCATTCACTAAATCCTAAACCTCAACTACATATTGTAATGAATAATGTGGAAATGTAATGAATAATGTGGAAATTGAGCAAGTTGAGGAGACTAAACTGCTTGGCGTAACCCTGGATGGTAAACTGTTATGGTCAAAACATGTTGATGCAACAGTAGCTAAGATGGGGAGCTGAGAACTGTCCATAATAAAACACTACTCTGTCTTCTTAACAATGATACCAACAGGGCAGGTCCTAGGCCCTTGTTTTGTCACAACTGGAACACTGTCCAGTCATGTGGTCAGGTGCAACAAAGAATAGCGCAGAACAGGGAAGAACAGGGCAGCACTGCTGGTCCTTATGTGTACATGGAGAGCTAACATTAATAATATGCATGTCAATCTCCCCTGGCTCAAAGTAGAGGAGAGATTGACTTTTACAACTATTTGTATATGTGAGAGGTATTGACATGTTGAATGCACCTAGCTGTCTGACACCCATGCATACCCCACAAGACATGCCACCAGAGGTCTCTTCACAGTCCCCAAATCCAGAACAAACTATGGAAGGCGCACACAGTACTACATAGAGCCATGACTACATGGAACTCTCTTCCACATCAGGTAACTGATGCAAGCAGCAGAATCAGGGAAAAAAAACTGATAAAAAAACACCTTATGCACTCTACACACACATACACATGGATTCTGTGTTGTAGATATGTGGTAGTAGAGTAGTGGCCTGAGGGCACACACTTAACATGTTGTGAAATCTGTTGTGAATGTATTGTAATGTTTTGAAAATTGTATAACTGCCTTGATTTTTTTTGGACCCCAGGAAGAATAGCTACTGCCTACGTAGGAACTAATGGGGATTGATAATACATAGAAATACAATTGGACCTTGTCATACTAATGTTGTCGCCTTCCCATATTGCATATGTCATATTGCACACAAATGCATACTGTAACTAAGAAAAGGTAGCAAGCCAGACACCATTATACATTAAAAAGAGTATGTTCGAAGTAATTGGGGGCATTTTCAATCATGTGGTGCACATTCATATCAAGGTACACTGCATCCGCTGACGAATAAACAAGAAATCACTATTCAGGAGCAGAGGGTTCTGAGAGCGCTCAGTGGTGAATATCGAAAAGGGTATCTGTCTGGAGACGACAGATGAGACGAGAAACTTCCATGTGTCAGACTGAGGATCTTGATATACAACTAACAGGGATTACCTGAGACCCAGATAGTTGTTACCCCTTTGAATTACACTTTATAAGGAGGGCAGCACATGGATAACAGCTCTATGTGATTGTGAGATACATTAAATATAGTGCATATCCCGTCATGGGGTGTATTGTGCAGTATTGTCAAGAACACATTTGAGAAAGGAGTGGTGAGTGTTACTGTAAGGTACTGTATATAGTGTAGCTAAGAAGAGCAGACGGGGACTCACAGTTGTGGCATGTGGCTCCAGTGTATCCTGTCCCAGAGCAGTCGCAGTAGAAGCAGCTCCATGACTGGGAACACTGCCCTCCATGTTCACAGAAGTTGGGCAGACATCTGGAGATAGGCAACAGCAGAAATATACATGACATTGTCATGTATAAAGATATCTATACTATGCATGAGCAAATGCCAGTGTCATAATGAAACATTTAAAAACATTCCAAAGGTAGAAAATCAACTGCAAATCTGTTTTTACAATGTCAGAGATTGATGATATACTGTACGTGTTATTTGTTTGAAAGATTCTAAACTTGTTTTCCCAGTAATAAACACAAACAATCACACAACGAAAAGTCTTAGAAGGATAAAGTGTTGGCAAACAAAGAAATGCAATCAAAGCCCAAACACATATCTGTAAGATCTCACAATCCTTTCTGTAAAGACAGGTCAACATGTGATTTGTCTTTGTGTCCAGGCCTACTATCCTGAACCTTGCATTATCTGCTAAGGAGACTCCCTCCCAATATATTTTTCATCGCCTTGTCATTATCAAGGCACGGTCTGACACCCGAGTACTCAAGAGTACTCAAGAGGTGAGACGACACAGTTTGTGCATTTTTCTTCAGACTGTTTGGGCAACTGGTAAACAAACACAGTACTGTGTTATTATGTTTGAAAAAAATAAACGGCAGCATAATCACATCAAACCCAGAACATGTGTTTATGGTTATTTGAACACCCAGCGCTTCACAGAAATTCCTCTGCTAACCTCAATTTCCTGATTAATAGTATTCTCCTCAAGCCTCCTTCAGTTTTGCGTAATTGCCCGGCTTTCAAGCACGCAGCTATACAAGCAGGCATCTACAATTTCATACACTGTCGTCTTTCTCCCATGAATTGCTATGGACCAGAGTGACCGCGGCGTGGATGAGGTAACAAGCCGTGGTTTCATTACCGTAGTACTGTTTCTATTGTTGTGTTCACGGCTGCCCTCACAGGTCATGAAATTAGAAGCCGCGGCACAGAAGTGAACACTTGCAAAAACTGTCGTCATGAAATTTGATTGGACACAGAGAAAAGAAGATTAGCACTCGTAAAGGTTAATCTTCCAATCCTTTTAATGAAGCATAGTTCTGGTAGTTACATCAAGACACGCCACTCTGATGGACGATGACACATTTCCAACCGTCTGCTTGCACTAGCCTCCCTAAATAATATTGCATGGCAGTGAAATCTACAACACAATCAGCGTACTCTTTGAGGAAGGCTCCATGAGAGGCAGCCAATATACACAGACAGCTGTTTTGTTGTCACCAAGCATCTCATTTCCTCTTTTTACAAATTATATTGCTTTAACTAACATCAACTAACATTTAATCTGTAATTGTTTCACACACTCCAACAGAATCTCAATCTGCCGGTTCGCATTCCGAACAGAACAATCAGGTATAGCTGTGATCTGACATCAGAGGTAGGATTCCCCACAGGGTGAATACAAGGAGAAATGCCTGCTCTCTTGTTTGTCTCCTCCCTGTAAGTGTTTCCGTGTTTCCACAACCTTGCCATGACATCCATTCAGCATGTACTAATTCCACCCATTGGTCCCACAACAGAGTGGGGCAATAAGGGAATGAGAGGATGCCATGCGCCACACAGGAAGCAGCTTGTTAGCAGGGCCCTCAACCAGGATGATGAGGCTACAGTACCAGGCTCCATTGCATGGTCTAATTGGCCGAGCCTATCTGTAAGGCTATCTCTATTGGCTGTGGTGGAGAGAATAAATGCCGTTTTGTTTTAGTTTCTCATCCAAACACACCAACATTTGGGGATTGGAGCACCACCTTACTTGGTATAATGTCTGCAGAAACCCTAAAGTCCAACCTGTCATGGATGCTACATGTGTCAAACTGCAGCTCCTTGTAGTCTCCTAGTTGTCCTTGGTGCACCAGGTTCAGGTCCATGGGCTGGCTGTTGATGGAGAAGAGACGCATGCACCCCTGGAACGCCAATGTGGGGTTCTCACAGCCTGAGACGTTCAGAGACGGACAACCTGTGACACAGATTGAAAAACTGTTGCAAAATCGTCATATTTTCATCATCCTGCATTTCCTGTATACATCTTTACATAATGTCTTCAGAAGCTGCACCAAAACCTGACCACCAAGACCTGGTCTCATGAGACAGTTATGCAGACAACAAGTGTGGCCTTACCTCCGAAGTAGAGGCTGTCTCCTGCCTCCATGTGGTCTCCCAGCTCCATAGTTGAGGATGGCTCATTGTCCAGAGTCATGGTGACCTGGAGACCTCGGGAGCTGAGACTCGCAGAGTGCCACAGTCCATCATTCACTCTGTGACCTGTGGACACAGCGAGGTGTTGTTTCTGTGCACGTTTCAATGAGACACCACCAATCTCTATTACAGGCTTATCAGACATCACTGGCAGGTTCTTTCAGGGACTGTTGGGATTGTGATCTCCAACATGGGTAATATTTCAGATTACGTTGTTGGTGCTAGGCCTACATATTGCAAATCAGAGCCTGTCATTGGCTGTGTAATCTATGGTCACGTGCTACGACATACTACACTGTACTATGAAGAGAAGAGGACATGGAAATACAAATGAATGACTATGTGGTTGGTCAGATTGAAGCTAAATCATTGCCAGAGGACAGAACGTAATGCAGTGACTGTACTGGTGGTTATTGTTGGATGAAACATTGATTTGGCAGTCGGTGCCAACTCAAAATAGACCTACAGTAACAGTGGATTGTGGGATATTAATTTTGATTGTCCTTTATAGTGAAGGGCTTCCAAGCTGTGGCGGTCTTTCTGTCGGGTCTATAATTCCCTCTGTGCCTGCCATCTGCTGAAAGTCTGGGCTCTGCAATCCAATGTAATTCTACATGTTATTTCTGTCTGACTGCAATCCTGCAGAACTGGCATCCAAAATACAAGATATAAAGGATGGCATTTTAACTCAAACCATTCAAAGAAGATGAAGCATCCTCTGAGTTTATAAAAGATAATAGAAATGATGTATATGAAATGTGCAAAACCAAACACAGATGGTCTCCGCCTGGATGATGGATGAGTTTTTCACTGTCTGCCCGTTTCACTGGAATGATGAGCCTTTTATACTCTGAGTCCCCATAGACAGAACCACTGATTCCAGGATAGAGTGGGTCTGGGTCAGCTAGACTAGAGGCTGTTGGCCCTCACCGGTGGAGACCTCTTCTTTCTGCTGGGCTGACATGTGGTGGGTCAGGCGCAGCCGACTGTTGCTGATCTGCAGCTCCAGTCGCTGGGGCTCCAGGGCCAGCCGGGTGGAGAGCAGTAGCCCATCTGGGTTCCACGTTCTGAACTGGAAACGCACAGCGAAGCCCCCCGAAGCAGACAGAGTGGCCGGGAGCGACAGGAAGCTGCTGCTGGAGCTCAGGAAGGTAGTGGACACCAGCTGGGGCTCAGAGCACGAGAAGGTCACGTTGCCCTGGTGACACACACAGAGCACACATATGACGGAATGATTTACTCACACCATCAACAACATGATGAATACATAATGAATCTCATGTTGGGTTTACTGTACGTTCATCTGAGCAGAATGACAAACAGTGGGCTGGTAAAGGAAGGTATCAACTGAATATGGTACTTAGATAACTAAATTGCCTGTAAGAACCAAAAAAATATTGAGAATGCCATATAAAGCCAAATGACTATCTGAATATTTAAAAGGTGCATTACAAGACCACCACAAATGCAGAAATGTAATATAATATCAAACTATGACATTTCTGAGTTTCTCCGCTCCAATCTAGGTCAGTCGTCAGGTGGGCAAAGAAAGAACACACTAATTCCAAGTGGTCGAGAGGCCTTGTGTGGTACATGGAGCTAAAGAGCAGCCATGTCAATTGAGGTCAGCGGCCCATCAATCCCAGAGCCTCAGAGGCAGGGAAGAGCAATCGGCAGCACTTGACTCTCAATGTGATCCCTCGCCACCAGACCACCACCTCAGGTTATATTCCACATTGAAATTCCATTACGGATTCCATCATGGTAGTCAGTGAGCAAAATTGCTCACTTTCTCAATTGTAAGTAAAGGCCTTTTAACATAGCAATCAGAATTTCAAGGGGAAAAAAGGTGCCTGTGATACAATTATGTGGCACTTAGGCTTCTGTCTGATTTGATGGGGGGGAGTCTATTCATGTGTTTATAATTAATGACATAGTAGTGAGGGTCAGATATAACTTAAACGGTAGAGAGAATATAGATTGGTTTTCTCACTCAATGTTTTCCTCTACGGACAGAAAGCTATGTGACTAACTCAAATACAAATGTGATTAAACATAGTCGAATCACATTGTAGGCAAACGTGAAATCTCACTGCAACAGTGCAATTAAAACAGTCTGAGTTCACAGAGGCCTTGGTTGATTAACTACTTTGTCCCCATACTATTTTAAGGATGTACTAATAATCTATGGTATGGTTGGTTGACAATGGTTGTCATACCACGCTGTAGATCTGAGGCTTGCGTCGCTTGGCTAGGTCGATGATGTTGATCCCATTGTAGTAGAGGTTCTCCATGCAGCCATGGAAGTTCTTCCTCAGGAAGGTACCAGGCTTACCTGGCAGTGGGATACCCCCGAAGCTGAGCTTTGATGAGGAAAAAGGGTGAAACGTTGATCACTATTAAACGTATACAGGATTAATTCAAATTGCCACAATTAGTAAGATAACTTGGTTGAACTATTTACTTGGTTTGAAGTGTCTGACTATTCTAAAGTAAGGTGTTTGGATAGACACACCTCATAGTCCACCTCCAGGGAGTCTCCTTCCCCCTTGGTCCTGAAGTGCTGTGTGTGGGTGTCCACGGTGAGGTTGACCTGCTTGTTGAAGCGCTCGATGAGGACAGAGTGCCAGTGCTGGTCGTCCAGAAGACTGCTGAGAGTGACCGCAACACGACCACTGCTGAACCGCAGCCTTGTGTCATCTGAAGACAGAGAACAGACAGAGAGCAAGATAATATGGTTACTTTGATATAGATCATAAAACAGCCCAGTATATTGAGGAAAGAAGAAGTCTCCTTGTGTCCTGTTACACATGACCTTTGACTCCTTGACCTCTGCGGGATGACCTTTACCAGGTTGAGGTAGAGGGCCAGCATGTCCCGGTGTGACTAACTCACCCAGGTTGAGGTAGAGGGCCAGCCTGCCCCGGTGTGACTAGCTCACCCAGGTTGAGGGCCAGCTTGCCCCGGTGTGACTAACTCACCCAGGTTGAGGTAGAGGGCCAGCCTGGCCCGGTGCAGCTCCAGTGTGATGTAGTTGCCCCTCTGACCCTCTCCATGGAGCAGCACCCCCTCAGCCTGGCGGCTCTTGAAGCGCAATGAGATCACATCCTTCACCGTGCTCATGGACTTCTGGTTAAACCGGTAGAGCAGGGAACTTCTGCCATCAAAGTCTGCCACATCTGATTCTGAAGGCAATCAACAGACAGTTAAACGGTTTGGCATTGGATTACTTGCTCCCTGTCACAAAGAGCCTATTATGAACAGACTGCTATAGCTCTCTGCACTTCATACCTATGAAGGAAATGCAAGTGTCTACATCAATGGTAGTATTTAAATGTACACTGAACAAAAATATAAAAGCAACATCTAAAGTGTTGGTCCCATGTTTCATGGGATGAAATAAAAGATCTCCGAAATGTTCCATAAGCACAAAAATCTTATTTCTCTCAAATCTTGTGCACAGAATTGCTTACACCTGACAGGTGTGGCATATCAAGAAGCTGATTAAACAGCATGATCATTACACAGGTGTGCCTTGTGCGGGGAACAGAAAAGGACACTCTAAAATGTGCAGTTTCGTCACACAACACAATGCCTCATAAGTCTCAAGTTTTGAGGCAGTGTGCAATGTGTCGTGTGGGGTGCGGTTTGCTGGTGACAACGTTGTGAACAGAATGCCCCATGGTGGCAGTGGGGTTATGGTATTTGCAGGCATAAGCTACGGACAACAAAAACAATTGCTTTTTATCTATGGCAATTTAAATGCACAGCGATACAATGATGAGATCCTGAGGCCTTTGTTGTACCATTCATCCGCTGCCATCACCTCATGTTTCAGCATGATAATGCATGGCCCCATGTCGCAATTCCTGGAAGCTGAAAATGTCCCAGTTCTTCAGTGGCCTGCATACTCACCAGACATGTCACGCATTGAGCATTTTTGGGATGCTCTGGATTGATGTGTACAACAGCGTGTTCCAGTTCCTGCCAATATACACCAACTTTGCACAGCCATTTAAGAGGAGTGGGACAACATTCCACAGGCCACAATCAACAGCCTGATCAACTCTATGAGAAGTGTTCCGCTGCATGAGGAAAATAGTGGTCACACCAGATACTGACTGGTTTTCTGAAAAATGCCCCTATCTTTTGTTTTAAGGTACACTATACAGTATATACAAAATTATTGAGACACGCCTTCAAATTAGTATATTCGGCTATTTCAGCCACACCCGTTGTTGTATAAAATCGAGCACACAGCCATGCAATCTCCATAGACAAATGTTGGCAGTAGAATGGTCTTACTGAAGAGCTCATTGACTTTCAACATGGCACTGTCATAGAATGCCACCTTTCCAACAAACCAGTTTGTCAAATTTCTGCCCTGCTAGAGCTGCCCTGGTCAACTGTAAGTGATGTTATTGTGAATTGGAAACGTCTAGGAGCAACAACGGTTCAGCCGCAAAGTGGTAGGCCACAGATGGAATCGCAGAGTGCTGAAGCGCGTAGCATGTAAAAATCATCTGTCCTCATTTGCAACACACTACCGAGTTCCAAACTGCCTCTGGGGGCAATGTCAGCATAATAACTGTTTGTCGGGAGCTTCATGAAGTGGGTTTCCATGGCCGAGCAGCCGCATACAAGCCTAAGATCACCATGAGCAATGCCAAGTGTCGGCTGGAGTTGAGTAAAGCTTGCCCCCATTGGACTCTGGAGCAGTGTGAATGTGTTCTCTGGAGTGATGAATCATGCTTCACCATCTGGCAATCGAAAGGAGGAATCTGGATTTGGCGGATGCCATGAGAACGCTACCTGCACGAATGTACAGTACCATCTGTACAGTTTGGTAGAGGAGGAATAATGGTTTGGGGCTGTTTTTCATGGTTCGGGCTAGGTCCCTTAGTTCCAGTGAAGGGAAATCTTAATGCTACCCGCATTCAATGACATTCTTGACGATTCTATGCTTCCAACTTTGTGGCAACAGTTTGAGGAAGGCCCTTTTCTGTTTCAGATGCCCCCGTGCACAAAGTGAGGTCCATACAGAAATGTTGTTGAGATCGATGTGGAAGAACTTGACTGGCCAGCACAGAGCCCTGACATTAAGTACATCGAACACCTTTGGGATGAATTGGAAAGCCGACTGCGAGCCAGCCAACCTCACTAAAGCTTGTGGCTGAATGGAAGCAAGTCCCCGCAGCAATGTCCCAACATCTAGTGGAAAGCCTTCCCAGAAGAGTGGAGGCTGTTATAGCAGCAATGTCCCAACATCTAGTGGAAAGCCTTCCCAGAAGAGTGGAAGCTATTATAGCAGCAAAGGGTGGACCAACTCCATATTAATGCCCATGATTTTGCAATGAGATGTTCGACGAGCAGGTGTCCACATACTTTTGGTCATGTAGTGTACTTGGTTTTTACCTGCATTAAGTACTAATTTCAGTTCAACAAAGACTTTCTGCAGGGCAATAAAGGCAGATTGAAACTCTGACAGAGCTTTATCAGCTGTGGGAGCAATAGCGTACACCACAGTGTCATCTGTATACACTATAAAGTTACAATTTTGTACAGATAAATGAATATCGTACATTTAAATATTGAAAAGAACCGGACCAAGAATTGATCCCTGTGGGACACCTTTTGTTATGTCCATAAAACATGATTTAACACCATCAGTAAATACTCATACACATACATGTTTGTTTGAACTCATCCAAGATTGATTTAGACTGTATTTGTCTTACAGGCCACATACACTACAACAACAAAAGTATCTGTGACCAACAGATGCATATCTGTATTCCCAGTCATGTGAGATCCATAGATTAGGGCCAAATTAATGTTTAAATTGACTGATTTCCTTATATGAACGGTAACTCTTGTAAAATCTTTGAAATTGTTGCACTGTTGCGTTTATATATTTTTTCAGTATATATTATGCTGGAAGCCATTTCCATGTGTAACTGGATAGGGAAAATCTCTGACATAGACTTGTTATTTTTCTTAGATAATTACAGTATCTAGCTCTTGTGCTCGCTCACCCCTTTCTGTCATTCACAATTGATTCCTGTAAGTGCTCAAAAAGGCAAGTTATTAGTTTGCCATAGGGAGAATTGTCAGCCTTACCCATTGAATTTATTCACTGAGAGACCTGGAATACATTCATCTCTATTTACATATCCATTAATGTAATGACATGAACATTGCAGAACAAAAAAACAACCTCTTTTTCCTCTCTCTCCCTCACTCGCTCTTTTCTCTCTGTGTCATGAATTGATCGACCTATTTTATAGTTCAAAATGAAGATGTGTATTGCCCCTCCTTTTATTTACTGTACTTTGAGCTGCATTTATTAGCAGAGCATCCAACATGAATACAGGGATCATGCTGTGGAACCATTCGGCATGATGAAAGTGCTCACTCAGGGATAATTATAACTGTCCAGTAATACACTAATGATATATATATATTAGTATGATGGTAATTCACTTGTTGATCAGAGTATTTTAATTTATTGTTGGAGCTAGTAACTTCAGCATTTTGCTGCACCTGTTGTAACACCTGCAAAATCTGTGTACACGGCCAATAAACGTTAATTTGATTAGATTGATTAATTTAATATTACCCTGGATCTCAACTGGCATGCCTGCCTGGCTGTTACTGTCTGTCTCTATTGGTCGGCATTTTACTTTAATAATTTGTGATAAAAGAGACAATTGCATCAATATCAAAATCCTATCTACTATATTTCTGCAGTTGTCCTCAAACATCCTGCTTTCATTCAAGGTTATACACAGAAGTAGGGTGTTCTGGATGTAATGGGTGGAGGGGCTACTTACTGTAGGGATTATGATATTAGCTGAATGTGTTTGGTCTGAATGTAAGGGCTGGTGGACACTTTAATGTAAGCACTGTCTATATGTTCTGAATGTAAGGGATGGTGGTCTGATCACTCACTGTAGGCACAGCCTATATGGTCTGAATGTAAGGGCTGGTGGACACTTTAATGTAAGCACTGTCTATATGGTCTGAATGTAAGGGATGGTGGTCTGATCACTCACTGTAGGCACAGCTTATATGGTCTGAATGTAAGGGATGGTGGTCTGATCACTCACTGTAGGCACTGCCTATATGGTCTGAATGTAAGGGCTGGTGGTCACTTTAATATAAGCACAACCTATATGGTCTGAATGTAAGGGATGGTGGTCTGATCACTCACTGTAGGCACAGCCGTAGACCTCCACTCTGAGTCCCACCCAGCCACTGGGGTTCCAGTCCAGGGGGACGAAGCGCAGGAAGCGGCTTCTGATAGAGTGGGACAACTTGTGGTGGACGACACCGTCAGCATTCACATTCCCCACAAACCTCTGCAGACAGATAGAGAGGAGGAAGAGAGTAGGGAGGAGGAAGAGAGGAAGGAGAGAGAGTAGTAAGAGGAGAGGGAGAGGATAACAGGCAGCAGGGAAACGCCAACATAAATATATAAATATGTATTTAATATATACACTACGGTCAAAAGTTTAAGAACACCTACTCATTCAAGGGTTTTCATTCATTGTATAATAATAGTGAATACGTCAAAACTATTAAATAGCACATATGGAATCATGTTGTAACCAAAAAAGTGTAAAACAAATCAAAATATATATTATATGTGAGATTCTTCAAATAGCCACCCTTTGCCTTGATGACAGCTTTGCACACTCATGGCATTCTCTCCACCAGCTTCATGAGGTAGTCACCTGGAATGCATTTCAATTAAGACATGTGCCATCTTAAAAGTTAATTTGTGGAATTTCTTTCCTTCTTAACCCTTGTGTAGACTTAACATTCTGTATACTCCCCTTGTCCTAAGTGTGAAAAATGACCTACCTTCACTGAACCCCTATAATAAAGCAGCTTAATTGAATTTTAAACCCCAAATCTATTTTGCATGAAGAAACAACCTGTCATTCATCAAACTTTGTGAACATCTGGGTTGTCCCTCTTCACAAAGCAGAAAGACTGCATTTAAATCAGTGGAAACCACTCATTTTTATTACACCACACCTGCCATGATTGTTTTCTTTACTAAAGTAGAGGTTTATTATTATTATTGCTAAAGGTACTGCATAGGTGTAAACATACATTTTTTAGCAAGAGATAGCATTTGTATAGCCTAAGAAAGTAGCCGAAATGTGCAGAAAGTAGTTTTGAATGCATTTTATTGAAGAGAAACAATAACAGTCTTGAACTTTATTTGGCAACATAGTGATATATTCTTATATACAATGAGGAATTCAAATACACATTTTTTTGGAGCCAATGCTCGCACCCACAAGTTGTAAAAACAACAACAATAAATAAGAATAAAATAGAGATACAAAACAAAAAAGTGAAGAACATGAATCAACTCTAATTAGCACATGTAGGACAGTATGCAAGTGTGTGTGCATGGACTTTGCAGATATATTTCTCATATGTGCAGCACATATTTGTTTTCCAGTCCTTCTTTGGGGGGCATAATTGGCATCTCCTCCTCTTGCCTGCCCCCGCTGCAGCCTCAGGTGGATCAGGACAAGATTCAGCCCCCTGAACAGCTTTCACAAGCCCTGCAGAGGCTGATATGCGGGGGAGGCGCTCCCTTCTTTGAATGTGTGGGGTTACAAGTGCCTTTCCCAGCTGCTCCAGGAACACCCTCCTCTTTTTCCACTTATCAGGCACCCAGGTAGGGTTGAACTTGTTCCATACTACAAAGTTATTGTATGAGGACACATCAATGATGTTATGGATGATGACCAGGGGCCAGTCATCCTCCTTCAGCTGTAAATTCCAATTACCTTTTCCAGGTTGTCCACCCCTCCTTTGTTGTGGTTGTAGTCCAGCATGATGACGGGCTTCCTGTCGTCGCGATCACTGATCTCAGCCGTTTTGTGCAATGTGCTCAGGAGGACCACATTCATGTTCCTCTTTGGGAGGTAAGCAACTAGAGTGATGGTGAAGGCAAACGTTGATGAGAAGGCCTCTCTCCCCCTTGTTGTGAGGAGTGCAGGGGGGAGCTCAGACTTGTTCTTTCTAACTGTGCCAACCATGGTTATCCTCCTCTTCAGGAGCTGCTGGCTGAGTTCAATCAGTAGCACACAAAGTAGCACACAAAAAATATAATTTACGGGATTTTCTCTGCTGTTAAACATAGTGGCGGGTCATTTTTTACCCCTAAAACAACACAAGGGTAATGTGTTTGAGCCAATCAGTTATGTTGTGAAAAGGTAGGAGTGTGTCATGACGTTGGCCTGGGGGATACGTTTATGAGTCATAAATACCTCTTCCCCCCTTTTTCCTCACCCTCTACCCTACTGATGTTACATTTGCAAAACCCTTGATTAACATAGAGATTCTGGGAACATCAGAAGTGGGGGAAAATGAACAATATTCTGGTAATCCGACCAATTGAACATATGATGGTACTTATGAATATGATGTCAGTTCGGTTGTCATCTGAGACATTCTCATCAATGATAAGATGACAAATTCTACAGTGGAAAGTCTAAAAATCAGAGTTATCGGATTCACATGGAATTGTTGTTCAATTTAAATGTTTGGATATGAAATTATTCGTGATGGGATGTAATGTGATTTTAGCTTCTAAAGTGTGAGATTTGGGTTTTCATAAGGTAGGGCTCTGCTCAATCAGTGGCCCGCCCCTGTGAAGGGACATGGGCTATAAAACTTGTCAAACACGCCCTCCTCTCCCTTCCTATATAAAGCCTTGACGACAATATAACCTCCTGTTCCGAGGATGTGGGGACGACGGTCCGATGTCAGAATGGTTCAGATAATAACTACAGAACGAAGCCAACATCAGCGTGAGCTTTGGTTGTGAATGGTATGAACTTTGAACTCTTATTCACTACAGAAGTGATACCTCCTATCCGTTGAGTTAGCAACAGCCACTGCAAACGAGGGTTAGGAAGGAACAGAAAGAGTATCCCGTCTATCACACAACGATGTTACTACAACGTATCCAATTGACAACCAGAGACATTCTTCAAAGGACTCGGCTGGACAACACGGCCTTCCATCTACCACCAGCCTACCGAAGTGCAGCTCAGAGTAAATATTTATTGCATTTTCCTTTTCCAAATGGGCGGTAATTTAGAATGCATAAGATACTATATTTACAATTGCACAGCTTTGCCCTTTGTTCCTCAGTCTTCCCGCTCTTTCACTCAAACCCAGCCCCGTTTTATTTGTGTAACAAGCTGTCATATCTGTTCCGCCCGCTAGGGACGTTTTCCTTTATGGCGTAATTTGAAAATCAAGTTATTTATGATTTAATTATGTGTATGTGTAATTCTGTGTGATTAGTTAGGTATTTAGTAAATAAATAATTTAACCCAATTTTTTATTTCTGATTTAACTTGTTAGCCAGGGTTCGTGAAGATAACCAAGAATTTACCACTTTCAGATGAGACTGAATTAAGATGACGATTAATATTGACTGCTATTGATGTAAAATATTACTAGTGTCACGTTCGTCGTAGTGAGGAGACCAAAGCGCAGCATGGTGTGAATACATTCTTTTAATGTTAGACGAATGAACACGAAGAACACTAAACAAACAAACAAAATAATAAGACGAACGTGACCGCTATCAATACTGTGTGCAAACATCACATAGACAATAACCCACGAACCACATTACAAAACAGGCTATCTACATATGGTTCCCAATCAGAGACAACGACAAACACCTGCCACTGATTGAGAACCATATCAGGCCAAAACACATAGAAACAGACTAACTAGACATGCAACATAGAATGCCCACTCATATCACACCCTGACCAAACAAAACATAGAAACAAACAACACAAATAATGGTCAGAGTGTGACAACTAGGTCTAAGATTTTATTCGGAAGATAACAGCACTATAAATATTATTTTGTGGTGCCCAGACTCTCTAGTTAATTACATTTACATGATTAGCTAAATCAGGTAATATTAATTACGGAGAAATTATTTTATAGAATAGCATGTCATATCACTTAATCCGGCATACCCAAAGACACGACAGGTGGTATACAGAAGATAGCTCTATTTGGTAAAATACCATATTATAGCAAGAACAGCTCAAATAAGTAAAGATAAATGACAGTCCATCATTAGTTTAAGACATGAAGGTCAGTCAATACGGAAAATGTCAAGAACTTTGAAAGTTTCTTCAAATGCAGTCGCAAAAACCATCAAGCGCTATGATCAAACTGGCTCTCATGAGGACTGCCACAATAATGGAAGACCCAGAATTACCTCTGAATTACAGCCCAAATAAATGCTTCACGGAGTTCAAGTAACAGACACATCTCAACATCAACTGTTCAGAGGAGACTGTGTGAATCAGCCTTCATGATCAAATTGCTGTAAAGAACCCACTACCTAAGGACACCAAGAAGAAGAAGAGACATGCTTGGGCCAAGAAACACGAGCAATGGACATTGACCAGTGGAAATATGTCCTTTGGTCTGGAGTCCAAATGGATGATTTTTGGTTCCAACCGCCATGTCTTTGTGAGAAGCAGTGTGGGTGAATGGATGGTCTCCGCATGTGTATTTCCCACCATAAAGCATGGAGGAGGTGTAATGGTGTGGGGGTGCTTTGCTGGTGACACTGTCTGTGATTTCTTTCGAATTTAGAATATCCCTCAAGAATTGCCCTGCATTTAACGTCATCCATCATTCCTTCAATTCTGGCCAGTTCACAGTCCCTGTCGATGAAAAACATCCCCACAGCTGCCACCACCATGCTTCCCTGTGGGGACGATGTTCCCGGGGTGATGAGAGGTGTTGGGTTTGTGCCAGACATAGCATTTTCCTTGATGGCCAGAAAGCTCAATTTTGGTCTTCTCTGACCAGAGGACCTTCTTACATATGTTTGGGGAGTCTCCCAGATACCTTTGGGCAAACACCAAATGTGTTGTCTTATTTATTTCTTTTAGCAATGTTTTTTTCTGGCCACTCTTCAGTAAAAACCAGCTCTGTGGAGTGTACGGCTTAAAGTGGTCCTATGGACAGGTACTCCAAGCTCCGTTGTGGAGCTTTGCAGCTCCTTCAGGGTTATCTTTGGTCTCTTTGTTGCCTCTCTGATTAATGCCCTCTTTGCCTGGTCCTTGAGTTTTGGTGGGCAGCCCTCTCATGGCAGGTTTGTTGCGGTGCCGTATTCTTTCAATTTTTTAAGAATGGATTTAAATGGTGCTCCGTGGAATGTTCAGAGTTTATGATATTTTTTTATAACCCAACCCTGATCTGTACTTTCCACAACTTTGTCCCTGACCATTTTGGAGAGCTCCTTGGTCTTCATGGTGCCGCTTGCTTGGTGGTGTTCCTTGCTTGGTGGTGTTGCACACACTGGGGCCTTTCAGGACAGGTGTATATATACACTGAGATCATGTGACAGATCATGTGACACTTAGACTGCACACAGGTGGACTTTATTTAACTAATTATGTGACTTCTGAAGGTAATTGGTTGCACCAGGTCTTATTTAGGAGATTCGTAGTAAAAGGGGTGAATACATACACATGCACCACTTACCAGTTTAAATAATTATTTTGTTGAAACAAGTAATTTTTTTCATTTCACTTCAAATTGGACTATTTTGTGTATGTCCATTACATGACAACCAAATAAAAATATATTTAAATGACAGGTTGTAATGCAACAAAATAGGAAAAACGCCAAGGGAGATGAATACTTTTGCAAGGCACTGTAAATGGAAGAAGTTTGTAACCACCAAGACTCTTCCTAGAGCTGGCAGCCAGGCCAAAATGAGCAATCGGGTGAGAAGGGCCTTGGTCGGGGAGGTGACCAAGAAACCAATGGTCACTCTGACAGAGCTCCAGAGTTCCTCTGTGGCCATGGGAGAACCTTCTAGAAGGACAACCATCTCTGCAACACTCCACCAATCAGGCCTTAATGGTAGTGGAAGCCATTCCTCAGTAAAAGGCACATGACAGCCTGCTTGGACTTTGCCAAAGGCACCTAAAGGTCTCAGACCATGAGAAACAAGATTCATTGGTCTGATGAAACCAAGATTGAACTCTTTGGCCTGAATGCCAAATATCACGTCTGGAGGAAACCTGACACCGACCCTATGGTGAAGCATGGTGGTGGCAGCATCATGCTGTGGGGATGTTTTTCAGCAGCAGCAACTGGGAGGCTAGTCAAAATCCAGGGAAAGAGGAACGAAGCAAATTACAGAGAGATCCTTGATGATATCCTGCTCCCGAGTGTTCAGGACCTCAGACTGGGGCGAAGGTTTACCTTCCTACAGTACAATGACCCTGTGCACACAGCCAAGACAATGCAGGAGTTGCTTCGGGACACGTCTCTGAATGTCCTTGAGTGGCCCAGCCAGAGCCCGGACTTGAACTCGATCAAACATCTCTGGAGAGACCTGAAAGTAGCAGTGCAGCAACACTCCCCATCCAACCTGACAGAGCTTGAATGTATCTGAAGAAAAGAATGGGAGAAACTCCCCAAATACAGGTGTGCCATGTTTGTAGCATCGTACCCAAGAAGACTCAAGGCTGTAATCGCTGCCAAAGGTCTTTCGACAAAGTACTGAGTAAAGGGTCTGAATACTAATGTGATATTTCCATGTTTTATTTGTTCTCGTGATCAATTAGCCTTTTAAAATTATAAACTTGGATTAGCTAACACAACGTGCCATTGGAACACCGGAGTGATGGTTGCTGATAATGGGCCCCTGTACGCCGATGTAGATTTTCCATTAAAAATCAGCCGTTTCCAACTACAATAGTTATAGTATTTACAACATTAACAATGTCTACACTGTATTTCTGATAAATTTGATGTTATTTTAATGGACACATTTCTTTTGCTTTTCTTTAAAAAACAAGGACATTAAGTGACTCCAAACTTTTGAACGGTAATGTATACTATACAGGAAAAATGAAAATCTTGAGGGAACTGTTTTCTTTAAACAAAACCGGAGAGCAATTACAGCTCTGTTATCAAAGGAGTCAATGTTAACCACTTATGTCTGAACTGACCTTGTATCTTGTCTAGGAAAATGCCTTTCAGCAAAGAATTGAAAAGGGTTTTGTGTCTTCTAGGACAAATGTTTGGATCATAAATATAAATGGATGTAGTTCCCACGAAATGTGAAAGGTATGAAACATTACTATGTTGCGACGAAGCAAAACTCTCTCCAAATGACTCTGCTTTAAGATGAAAAAGATCACGTGTTGCGTGGGTTGGAATGGTGAGAATTTCCACCAGTGCACGACCACACTACTCAGAGGGGAGGGGGGCAGTGCTGTGGCAAGTAGTGAATGTGAAAGAAAAAAAAATGGTACCACATATCGTCTGCTCCCAGGGAGATAAAAATGACCTTTCTCTGAGAATGTGAGATGTCATTATTCTTCTTCATTTCCATCCCCCTATCCCTGTAACCTCCACTGCATCAACAATCGGTATTGGGAGGCTGAGGGTGATGAACGGAGTGAAAGAGAACGAGAGAGTAGAGGAAAAAAATAAAAGAAACTGGGATGACAGATCACAAGCGACCGTCATAACGGATTCAAGGCAGGTGACGAACTAAATGGATAATGATGTGTATCACAGAGTAAAGGAAAGAGGGATTGTTGACACCGGGGCTCCAGACTTTGTGAATAGTCCAACAGGGTCATTAATTCACTTCTCCCTGCAGTTGAAAACACAAAAGCACATGGGGAGGTAGTATAAGAGGCACAAATTACACACACATGGAATGCATGCAGTAGAATGGAGGTGGAGTGTCACCTCTCTGAAGGAGAGTACATAAAGACTGGTCTCTTGGTAGACAAAGAGACAGTCCTGCAAGTCAACTATTTAGGCTGTTATTGTGATTTATGCACATGCTTTTCTGAGTCCATTTAAGTGGAGCCTGGTGACAGTATTTTGGAAGAGGTGCAAGCTAAGCACTTGCAAATGCATTGTAACTCATGTCTATGCAAGATAAGCATTTGGAAACTCGCTAGGGTTTACTCATCTATTCAGACCATGCAGGCTACTGCAATGCATATCCTCCACAATGTAAAGTAACTTATTTAGCTAATTAAATTAGAAAATTGTTTGCTTCACCAAAATATGGCATATATATTCATTACTGAGAAAAATATATTTCTCAATATCCATGAGATGATTACAGCAATTTACCACAATAACCTCCAAACACAGGCCTACTATTATTAGAGAGAAAAATCAGCTAAACAAACCCTTATATCCTTCAGGCAGGCAGTAGAGTACAGTAGCTACTACAGTAGCTAAAACTATAATAGTTGAGGTTTTCTGCACAGAATATCGACCAGGATAAAGCCAGAGTTTAGAAGAAATAGTGAAATGGTATTTGATGACAAATAAATGTCTCCTCTTTATTGCAATTCCAGATAATTGCTTTCCAGGGAGCAACATTGTGTAGACCTTTTGTTATTCAGTATTTATATAATATATGTGAGGAAGCAACAAACGGATGGACCCTGAAATAATTTGTCTTTTTTTCAAGGGAAAACAGCTGAAACTGAGCTCATCCAGTCAAAACAATTCCATCTCTTATTTCCCAAAGGTAGTTTGGGAAATACATTCTGACTGGACATTAAATGATTCCCTTGATTGCAATCAATAGTTGAGTTGTACTTCACAAGGTGTCAATATATCCATTTCCTATGTAGATGGACACAGCACTCCAAGATGACATGTTCTTTTCCAGATTAGAGGTTCTGTCCAATTATTGTGCAGATGTAAACCAAAATATCTGGAACTCTTGAGAGGACAAAATACCTCCCATTGGACCAGAGCTTCATGTTAGTCACTGTCCACATAAACAGCTCCTAACCCCACAGTGACTTCATTATTTCTATCCTGTATCCATCCTGAACCGATGGCCTCCCTCCCCGTTCATTACAACTCTACTCTTCCTCTCTCATGACAAGGTCCCTAACGTCACGTACGTCAGCTAAGAGTACATACACTCCAATGTGAAACATCCCTATTGAAGGCTTGGATGCCAGGAAATCAACATTCATTGGGGATCAAGTACATGTACAGTATCAGTCAAAAGTTTGGACACACCTACTCATTCAAAACACGATGTCCTTTTCTTTATTTTTACTATGTTCTACATAGTAAGGTGATATGGTCCTTGACTAGTCTCTCAAAGCACTTCATGATGACGGATGTGAGTGCTACGGGGCGGTAGTCGTTTAGCTCAGTTACCTTAGCTTTCTTGGGAACAGGAACAATGGTGGCCCCCAACTCAATCATCAAGTTTGCGGACGACACAACAGTGGTAGGCTTGATTACCAACAACGACGAGACGGCCTACAGGGAGGAGGTGAGGGCCCTCGGAGTGTGGTGTCAGGAAAATAACCTCACACTCAACGTCAACAAAACTAAGGAGATGATTGTGGACTTCAGGAAACAGCAGAGGGAACACCCCCATCCACATCGATGGAACAGTAGTGGAGAGGGTAGCAAGTTTTAAGTTCCTCGGCATACACATCACAGACAAACTGAATTGGTCCACTCACACACAGACAGCATCGTGAGGAAGGCGCAGCAGCGCCTCTTCAACCTCAGGAGGCTGAAGAAATTCGGCTTGTCACCAAAAGCACTCACAAACTTCTACAGATGCACAATCGAGAGCATCCTGGCGGGCTGTATCACCGCCTGGTATGGCAACTGCACCGCCCTCAACCGTAAGGCTCTCCAGAGGGTAGTGAGGTCTGCACAACGCATCACCGGGGGCAAACTACCTGCCCTCCAGGACACCTACACCACCCGATGCTACAGGAAGGCCATAAAGATCATCAAGGACATCAACCACCCGAGCCACTGCCTGTTCACCCCGCTGTCATCCAGAAGGCGAGGTCAGTACAGGTGCATCAAAGCTGGGACCGAGAGACTGAAAAACAGCTTCTATCTCAAGGCCATCAGACTGTTAAACAGCCACCACTAACATTGAGTGGCTACTGCCAACACACTGTCAATGACACTGACTCTACTCCAGCCACTTTAATCATGGGAATTGATGGGAAATTATGTAAATATATCACTAGCCACTTTAAACAATGCTACCTTATATAATGTTACTTACCCTACATTGTTCATCTCATATGCATACGTTGATACTGTACTCTATATCATCGACTGCATCCTTATGTAATACATGTATCACTAGCCACTTTAACTATGCCACTTGGTTTACATACTTATCTCATATGTATATACTGTACTCGATATCATCTACTGTATCTTGCCTATGCTGCTCTGTACCATCACTCATTCATATATCCTTATGTACATATTCTTTATCCCCTTACACTGTGTATAAGACAGTAGTTTTTTTTTTTTTTTTGGAATTGTTAGTTAGATTACTTGCTCGTTATTACTGCATTGTCGGAACTAGAAGCACAAGCATTTCGCTACACTCGCATTAACATCTGCTAACCATGTGTATGTGACAAATAAAATTTGATTTGATTTGATTTGATTTGATTGTAGATATAACAGTGAAGACAATGAAATAACACATATGGAATCATGTAGTAATAAAAAAAAAAGTGTTAAATCAAAATATATTTCATATTCTTCAAAGTAGCCACCCTTTGCCTTGATGACAGCTTCGCACACTCTTGGCATTCTCTCAACCAGTTTCACCTGGAATGCTTTTCCAACAGTATTGAGGGAGTTACTACAAATGCTGAGAACTTGTTGGATGCTTTTCCTTAATTATGTGGTCCAACTCATCCTAAACCATCTCAATTGGGTTAAGGTTGGGTGATTGTGGAGGCCAGGTCATCTGATGCACCACTCCATCACTCTCCTTCTTGGTCAAATAACCCTTACACAAACAGTGTGTTGGGTCATTGTCCTGTTGAAAAACAAACGATAGTCCCACTAAGCGCAAACCAAATGGGATGGCGTATTGCTGCAGAATCCTGTGGTAGCCATGCTGGTTAAATGTGCCTTGAATTTGAAATAAATCAGACAGCATCACCAGCAAAGCACCCCCACACCATCACACCTCCTCCATGCTTCAGATACGGACATCATCCGTTCACCTACTCCTCGTCTCACGAAGACACGGCGGTTGGAACCAAAACTATAACATTTGGACTCATCAGACCAAAGGACAGATTTCCACCGGTCTAATGTCCATTGCTCGTGTTGCTTGGCCCAAGCAATTATCTTCTTATTGGTGTCCTTTAGTAGTGATTTATTTGCAGCAATTGGAACATGAAGGCCTGATTCACATAGTCTCCTCTGAACAGTTGATGTTGAGATGTGTCTGTTACTTGAACTCTGTGAAACATTTATTTGGGCTCCAATCTGAGGTTCAGTTAACTTTAACAAACTGTATCCTCTGCAGCAGAGGTATCTCTGGGTCTTTCTTTCCTGTGGTGTTCATCATGAGAGCTAGTTTCATCATAGCGCTTAACGGTTTTTACGACTGCTCTTGAAGAAACTTTCAAAGTTCTTGAAATTTTCCGAATTGACTGACCTTCATGTCTTAAAGTAATGACGGACTGTTGTTTCTCTGAGCTTATTTGACCTCTTGCCATAATATGGACTTGGTCTTTTACCAAATAGAGCTTCTGTATACCACCGCTACCTTGTCACAACACAACTGATTGGCTCAAACACATTGAGGAAAGAATTCCACAAATTAACTTTCAACAAGACCTGTTAACACCTGTTAATTTAAATGCATTCCAGGTGACTACCTCATGAAGTTGGTTGAGAGAATGCCAAGATTGTGCAAAGCTGTCATCAAGGAAAAGGGTAGCTACTTTAAAGAATCTCAAATATATTTTGATTTGCTTAAAACCTTTTCGGTTATGACATGATACCATATGTGTTATTTCATAGTGTTGATGTCTTCACTAGTATTCTACAATGTAGAAAATAGTAGAAATAAAGAAAAACCCTTGAATGAGTAGGTGTCCAAACTTTTGACTGGTACTGTATATATCCCCCTGATAATCGTCCTATTGTAATGGGTTCTTGTATTATCGAATCAGCCTACATTTTAAAATCACACATTGCACAAAGTTACACCGATCAAATAACTACACAGTAGCTAATCAAGCATCTTGTAATTTACTCAACATTCTGTAGGGTACACAGAAGACTTATCCCATTCTGTTCACCAAAGTATTTAGAGTATAGAGAAGATATGGCACAAGGGCAATTTACTCTAATTACCCAAATCTTACAGAATCCCTCTGCCGAGGGCGCTGTTCGGTTCATTTCCAGTGTGTGTTGTTGTTTATAGCAGGCTGTGTGTCAGTGGGTCACAAACCAGTAAAATACATAGAGCCGGGTGGCTCTTTTTCACCAAATTTTGACTTAATATTCATAGCTAACAGGCATGTCAATCAATGATTACAAATATACTGAGAACACAAAACATTAAGAACAGCTGCTCTTTCTATGACATACTGTACGCTGACCAGGTGAATCCAGGTGATAGCTATGATCTCTTATTGATGTCACTTGTTAAATCCACTTCAATCGTTGTAGATTAAGGAGGATTTTCAAGCCGTGGGACAATTGAGACATGGATTGTGTATGTGTGCCATTCAGAGGGTGAATGGGCAAAACAAAATATTTAAGTGCCTTTGAACGAGATATGGTAGTAGGTGACGGGCGTACCGGTTTGTGTCAAGAATTGCAACGCTGCTGGGTTTTTCACGCTTAACAGTTACCCTTGTGCATCAAGAATAGTCCACCACCCAAAGGACATCCAACCAACTTGACACAACCGTGGGAAGCATTGGAGTCAACATTGGCAGGCATCCCTGTGGAACACTTTCAACATCTTGTAGAGTCCCGACAAATTGAGGCTGTTCTGAGGGCAAAAGGAAGGGGTGCAACTCAATATTAGGAAGGTGTTGTTAATGTTTTGTACACTGAGTGTATATACGACAGGAAGTAAAGAAGGAGACAAAAACAACAGCACCTCAACAGCCTCTTCCCGAAGGATCGTAGAGATGATATCTGAATAAGGTTTATATCCCCTCATTACTGTAGAGCAGCTGTAACAGTGTGTTTTCAACAGCACAACACACCAAGCTCATTAGATTGTGTTCTACACACTGTTTCACTCCAGGGGTAGAACAATTGGCAAATTGATGGAACAATTCTACTTTCTTAACAAGCTTAGAGGGGTTTATGTGAACATACATTAACATTGGAACTGCACACAGAGCTTTATGATGTTATGCACATTTGGAGCAGATCGCATACATTTTCTCTGAAAACCAAAGACTGTTACTGAGCTTACATTCTCAAATGAACTGATTGAAAACACAAAAACCAAAAGTGAACTAATTTCCAACACACCACAGGTACAAATAATATCATTAGACTTCATAGCACAAAATAATACAAGATTTCATCACCTAATAGCTAGCTGGTCGGTCGGTCTCGGTCGGTCGGTCGGTCACTCACTCACAATCAGTCATTTTCTTTTCTCCCTGACTTTTTCTAATTGGATCAATAGCAGCTGGTTCATGAGTGCCATCCTGTTGTTCCTAACTTTAAGAACTATACTCCGTGTTGTGCCACTGCAGTTCTGGCCTGGCTGTGTGACTCTAAAAGACAACGACAGCTGAGAGTTGCAAGAATAGATAATCATGTTGCCCTTGTGACCTGGTCTGGCACAGGGCAGAGATAAAAGGACTGAACGTCTGTCTCTGTCTTGTGGCTGTGGGTGTTGATGTGGTTGTGTGCGTGCATATGTGCGTATCTGCAGTGCATGCATGTTATTATGTGTGTGTCACAGAAAGCGAGAGAAAGGAGAGATTGAGAGTGTTGAGAAAGTGCCTATGTCAATGTGTGTATATCTTTAGTGCAACAAAACTGCTATTTTCATACGCAGCACATAATACCATGTAAACTTACCGGTGCAGAGTTGCTGCAACCTGGCAGACGCAGGCAGCTGGTGTTCTCATTAGCCCTCTCAGCCGGCACCGCCATCAGCAGGCTATTACCTTCCAACTTCCCTTCCCAGACAGATGTCAATTCTCTGTGTGGCGTACAGTGTCAAACTGTGGTCGCCCACCTCTGGTCCGCTTTATTAGGGTTGTCTCACTAATTAGCTGCCACTTCTGTTTCTGTAGGCAGGTTTCAAAACCAAATGACACCTTTTGTCTTCTTACATTAACAAAGAAGTGAATGGCATGACTATTCAGCAGATGTTGTCTCCTCTGTGTCTTGTTGATTGACACCAGGCAACTGGCATGTTCCTTGTTTTCAATTAACTAACTGAAAAATCATTAACTATTTGACTGATTTCAAAGCAGCCCATTGCAATTACAACAAGAGTAGAGAGGTAGGGGTAGGTTTGATGGCTAAAAAGCTATAGCTTTCATAAAAGAAATGGAACAGTTATCATCTATTTTGCTAGCACAGACTGGAATATGTTCCTTGATTCATCCAATGGTATTGAGGAGTATACCAGCTCAGTCACCAGCTTCATCAACAAGTGCATTGACGACGTCGTCCCCACAGTGACCGTACGTACATATCCCAACCAGAAGCCATTGATTGCAGGCAACATCCTCACCGAGCTAAAGCTCGAGCTGTCATTTTCAAGGAGCCGGACACTTATCCGGACGCTTATAAGAAATCCCGCTATGGCCTCAGACAAACTATGAAACAGGCAAAGCGTCAATACAGGACTAATATTGAATCCTACTACACAGGCTCTGATGCTCGACAACTATGAAACAGCCTATAGGGAGGAGGTCAGAGAGCTGGCAGTGTGGTTCCAGGACAACAACCTCTCCTTCAATGTGAGCAAGAAAAAGGAGCTGATCGTGGACTACAGGAAAAGGAGGGCCAAACAGGCCCCCATTAACGTAGACGGGGCTGTAGTGGAGCTGGTTGAGAGTTTCAAGTTCCTTGGTGTCCAACATCACCAACAAACTATCATGGTCCAAACACACCAAGACAGTCGTGAAGAGGGCATGACAACACCTTTTCCCCCTCAGGAGACTGAAAAGATTTGGCATGGGTCCGCAGATCCTCAAAAAGTTCTACAGCTGCACCATCGAGAGCATCCTGATCGGTTGCATCACCGCCTGGTATGGCAACTACTTGGCATCCGACTGACCGTAAGGTGCTACAGTGGGTGGTGCGTACGGTCCAGTACATCACTGGGGCCAAGCTTCCTGCCATCCAAGACCTATATACTAGGCGGTGTTAGAGGAAGGCCCCAAAAAATTATCAGAGACTCCATTCACCCAAGTCATAGATTGTTCTCTCTGCTACCACACGGCAAGAGGTACCAGAGTGCCAAGGCAGATCCAAAAGGCTCCTTAACAGCTTCTACCCCCAAGCAATAAAAGACTGCTGAACAATTAATCAAATGGCCACCCGGACTATTTACATCCACTTCACCCCCCTTTGTTTTTACACTGCTGCTACTTACTGTTAATTATCTGTGCATAGTTACTTTACCCCTACCTACATGTACAAATTACCTCGACTACTCTGTACTCCCGCACATTGACTAGGTACCGGTAACCCCTGTATATAGCCTTGTTATTGTTATTTTATTATGTTACTTTTTATTACATTTTTTACTTTAGTCAATTTTGTAAATCTTTTCTTGACTCTATTTCTTGACCTGCAGTGTTGGTTAAGTGCTTGTAAAGTAAGCATTTCACGGTAAGGTCTACACCTGTTGTATTCCGCACATTTATCATAATTTCTTATTTATTTAAACGTTTATTTAACTAGGCAAGTCAGTTAAGAACACATTCTTATTTACAATGACGGCCTACACCGGCCAAACCTGGACAACGCTGGGACAATGCTGGGACAATTGTGCACTCCCAATCACGGCCGGTTGTGATACAGCCTGGAATCAGACCTGTCTGTAGTAACGCCTCTAGCACTGAGATGGAATGCCTTAGACCGCTGCGCCACTCAGGAGCCCCAGCATGTGACGGAGCTGTCACGTTCTGACCTTTATTTCCTTTGTTTTGTATTTAGTTAGTATGGTCAGGGCGTGAGTTGGGTGGGCAGTCTATGTTTGATTTTCTATGATTTGGGGATTTCTATGTTTCGGCCTAGTATGGTTCTCAATCAGAGGCAGGTGTCATTAGTTGTCTCTGATTGAGAGTCATACTTAGGTAGCCTGGGTTGCACTGTTTGTTTGTGGGTGATTGTCTACGTTAGTGGCTTGTGTCAGCACAGGTGTCATTTGTAGCTTCACGGTCGTATTTGGTTTATTGTTTTTTTGTTACTCTTTTGTATAGTGTTCAGTGTTCACTTTATTAAAATTCACTATGAACACATACCACGCCGCATATTGGTCCTCTGATCCTTCTCGCCTCTCCTCTTCAGATGAAGAGGAGGAAGACCGTGACAGGAGCTCTCGTTCTAATTCTATTGGCTCCATATCCACTTCATGTAACTCCCTAGACAGTTACTTACTGTAACTCCCTCGACAGCTACTTACTGTAATTCCCTCGACAGCCACTTACTGTAACTCCCTCGACAGCCACTTACTGTAACTCCCTCTACAGCCACTTACTGTAACTCCCTCGATAGCCACTTACTGTAACTCCCTCGACAGCCACTTACTGTAACTCCCTCGACAGCCACTTACTGTAACTCCCTCGACAGCCACTTACTGTAACTCCCTCGACAGCCACTTACTGTAACTCCCTCGACAGCCACTTACTGTAACTCCCTCGACAGCCACTTACTGTAACGTACTGAAGAATCATTCCAATTAACACCACACACCCTTTGTAGCCCATTATGCTGGTAACGCCAGGGTAGTGGGAGCATGGTGCTGGTAATGCCAGGGTAGTGGGAGCATGGTGCTGGTAACGCCAGGGTAGTGGGAGCATGGTGCTGGTAACGCCAGGGTAGTGGGAGCATGGTGCTGGTAACGCCAGGGTAGTGGGAGCATGGTGCTGGTAACACCAGGGTAGTGGGAGCATGGTGCTGGTAACGCCAGGGTAGTGGGAGCATGGTGCTGGTAACACCAGGGTAGTGGGAGCATGGTGCTGGTAACGCCAGGGTAGTGGGAGCATGGTGCTGGTAACGCCAGGGTAGTGGGAGCATGGTGCTGGTAATGCCAGGGTAGTGGGAGCATGGTGCTGGTAACGCCAGGGTAGTGGGAGCATGGTGCTGGTAACACCAGGGTAGTGGGTAAAAATGTATGCACGAATGATTAAGTCGTTTTGGAGAAAAGCATCTGGTAAATGGCATATACGATGCATTCGGAAAGTATTCAGACCCCTTGACTTTTTCCAAAAGTGGTTGAAATTCACTGCTTGTCTGAGGGACCTTACATACAATTAATTATATGTGTGGGGTACAGAGATGAGGTAGTCATTCAAAAACCATGTTAAACACACCATACAAATTATTATGTGATTTGTTAAGCTAATTTTTATTTGTGAATGTATTTAGGCTTGCCATAACAAAGGGGTTGAATAGTTATTGACTGAACACATTTCAGCTATCCATTTGTTATTAATGTGTAAACATTTCGAAAAACATAATTCCACTTTGACATTATGGGGTATTGTGTGTAGTCCAGTGACACACAATCTCATATAAAATGTGGAAAAGTCAAGGGGTGTGAATACTTTCAGAATGCACTGTATAGCATATAAACTCTTCAAATGCACTCTGTCTGAATACAGCCAAATTATGGGACTATTCCAAGGCCCAACCTAACAGTATGTTAGAGTACAACATTGAAATACCATTACATAACACAAAAGACAGAGATGAAAAAACACAATGCACTTCACTACTGTATCCCAATTCAGTCACAATCAATCATTGAGAACAATTTCAAGGCATGTCAAGGATGGTTCTTACACTACACCATTACTTCTACATTATCCCAAATTTGAGTGTAAATAATGTATTTTTAAAGACATAGAAGATAATAAATAATTCAATAGATATTGCCATAGTGGACTGGACATGCTGTCTGCACTTGTAACTTCAACTACTGTAAATTATACACCATGTGATAGAAACTCTTGAGAATTGCTAATGTGCAAACACATTTGTCCCCGAGACATCTTAAGAAAAATTCTGAATGGCTGAAAATGCAAGAATGTTGAGTTGTATTTGACATAAATGGAGTGAACACAAAAGGTTTTAAATAATGTATGTCCACTAAAACATCATGAACAGTTTATTTTTTGTTGTTAACTCAATTATGTGCACGTGCTAACCAAGCACTAGCGATACAATCATATTAGAGGGCGAATAGGATGAATGTGCAGTGAGTCAGTGAGTATAGTACAGCCACACTTCATCCCACACTACCGTCAAACTTAACAAAATGTCTCCTTCACAAGGATTTTAAGCAATGAGATAAAAAGCAAGTTACAGTCTGAATCCTCCTAATGGTTTTCCCCACAAAGCGTGGCATCTCTGATGAGAGCAGAACAAAGACAAGGTTTAACCTTCTGCTCGCTCTCAAAAAACCCAGAGGCTAAGGACAAAAAGGGTGTTTTCACACCTCTTTCTAAGAGTTCAAATCAGAACTTGACAATCTAGACCCTCTATTTCTGAAACTATCCGCCGACATTGTCGCAACCCCTATTACCAGCCTGTTCAACCTCTCTTTCATATCGTCTGAGATCCCCAAGGATTGGAAAGCTGCCGCAGTCATCCCCCTCTTCAAAGGGGGAGACACCCTGGACCCAAACTGTTACAGACCTATATCCATCCTGCCCTGCCTATCTAAGGTCTTCGAAAGCCAAGTCAACAAACAGGTCACTGACCATCTCGAATCCCACCGTACCTTCTCCGCTGTGCAATCGGGTTTCCGAGCCGGTCACGGGTGCACCTCAGCCACGCTCAAGGTACTAAACGATATCATAACCGCCATCGATAAAAGAAAGTACTGTGCAGCCGTCTTCCTCGACCTTGCCAAGGCTTTCGACTCTGTCAATCACCGTATTCTTATCGGCAGACTCAGTAGCCTCGGTTTTTCGGATGACTGCCTTGCCTGGTGCACCAATTACTTTGCAGACAGAGTTCGGTGTGTCAAATCGGAGGGCATGCTGTCCGGTCCTCTGGCAGTCTCTATGGGGGTGCCACAGGGTTCAATCCTCGGGCCGACTCTTTTCTCTGTATATATCAATGATGTTGCTCTTGCTGCGGGCGATTCCCTGATCCACCTGCTCTTAAACGCTAGTAAAACCAAATGCATGCTTTTCAACCGTTCGCTGCCTGCACCCGCACGCCTGACCAGCATCACCACCCTGGATGGTTCCGACCTTGAATATGTGGACATCTATAAGTACCTAGGTGTCTGGCTAGACTGTAAACTCTCCTTCCAGACTCATATCAAACATCTCCAATCGAAAATCAAATCAAGAATCGGCTTTCTATTCCGCAACAAAGCCTCCTTCACTCACGCCGCCAAACTTACCCTAGTAAAACTGACTATCCTACCGATCCTCGACTTCGGCGATGTCATCTACAAAATTGCTTCCAACACTCTACTCAGCAAACTGGATGCAGTTTATCACAGTGCCATCCGTTTTGTCACTAAAGCACCTTATACCACCCACCACTGCGACTTGCATGCTCTAGTCGGCTGGCCCTCGCTACATATTCGTCGCCAGACCCACTGGCTCCAGGTCATCTACAAGTCCATGCTAGGTAAAGCTCTGCCTTATCTCAGTTCACTGGTCACGATGGCAACACCCATCCGTAGCACGCGCTCCAGCAGGTGTATCTCACTGATCATCCCTAAAGCCAACACCTCATTTGGCCGCGTTTCGTTCCAGTTCTCTGCTGCCTGTGACTGGAACGAATTGCAAAAATCGCTGAAGTTGGAGACTTTTATCTCCCTCACCAACTTCAAACATCTGCTATCTGAGCAGTTAACCGATCGCTGCAGCTGTACATAGTCTATCGGTAAATAGCCCACCCATTTTTACCTACCTCATCCCCATACTGTTTTTATTTATTTACTTTTCTGCTCTTTTGCACACCAATATATCTACCTGTACATGACCATCTGATCATTTATCACTCCAGTGTTATTAATCTGCAAAATTGTAATTATTCGCCTACCTCCTCATGCCTTTTGCACACAATGTATATAGACTCCCCTTTTTTTTCCTAATGTATTGACTTGTTAATTGTTTACTCCATGTGTAACTCTGTGTTGTCTGTTCACACTGCTATGCTTTATCTTGGCCAGGTCGCAGTTGCAAGTGAGAACTTGTTCTCAACTAGCCTACCTGGTTAAATAAAGGTGAAATAAAAAAATAAAAAAATAAATCTGCATTTTATTCATTTTGTCCTTTTGGTTTCACATTGCCAAATGTGAAGCGAACTAAAATGCCTGAACAAAACCATTAAGTCATGTGACTAATTTATTTTTGGGAGAAATATGAATCCATCTATGATTATCAAAAAGCATGACTTGTCCCAAACATCATATTACTTTTGTTTTGGTCTTCAAATAAAATCAAAGTTTATTTGAACAGGTAAGTAAAGAAATAAAACAACAGTAAAAGGACAGGCTATATACAGTAGCAAGGCTACATATAGACACCAGTTAGTCAGGCTGATTGAGGTAGTACGTTCATGTAGATATGGTTAAAGTGACTATGCATATATGATAAACAGAGGGAAGCAACGGCGTAAAAAGAGGGTTTTGGGGGGTGGGGGGTCACACAATGCAAATAGTCAGGGTAGCCATTTGATATCCTGTTCAGGAGTTATGGCTTGGGGGTAAAAACTGTTGAGAAGCCTTTTTGTCCTAGACTTGGCACTCCGGTACCGCTTGCCATGCGGTAGTAGAGAGAACAGTCTATGACTGGGGTGGCTGGGGTCTTTGACAATTTTTAGGGCATTCCTCTGACACCACCTGGTGTAGAGGTCCTGGACGGCATGCAGCTTAGCTCCAGTGTTGTACTGGGCCGTACGCACTACTCTCTGTAGTGCCTTGCGGTCAGAGGCCGAGCAATTGCCGTACCAGGCAGTGATGCAACCAGTCAGGATGCTCTCGATGTTGCAGCTGTAGAACCTTTTGAGGATCTCAGGACCCATGCGAAATCTTTTTAGATTCCTGAGGGGGTATAGGCTTCGTCGTCTTCACGACTGTGTTGGTGTGTTTGGACCATTCTAGTTTGTTGTTGATGTGGTCACCGATGAACTTCAAGCTCTCAACCTGCTCCACTACAGCCCCATCGAGGAGAATGGGGGCATGCTCAGTCCTCCTTTTCCTGTAGTCCACAATCATCTCCTTTGTCTTGGCTACGTTGAGGGATAGGTTCTTATTCTGGCACCACACGGCCAGGTCTCTGACCTCCTCCCTATAGGCTGTCTCGTCGTTGTCTGTGATCAGGCCTACCAGTGTTGTGTCGTCTGCAAACGTAATGATGGTGTTGGAGTCGTGCCTGGCCATGCAGTCGTGGGTGAACAGGGAGTACAGGAGGGGACTGAGCACGGACCCCTGTGGAGCTCCAGTGTTGAGGATCAGCATGGTAGATGTGTTGCTTCCTACCCTCACCACCTGGGGGCGGCCCATCAGGAAGTCCAGGATCCAGTTGCAGAGGGAGGTGTTTAGTCCCAGGATCCTTAGCTTAGTGATGAGCTTTGAGGGTACGAGGGTGTTGAACGCTGAGCTGTAATCAAAGAATAGCATTCTCACATAAGTGTTCCTTTTGTCCAGGTGGGAAAGGGCAGTGTGGAGTGCAATAGAGATTGCATCATCTGTGGATCTGTAGGGGCGGTATGCAAGTTGGAGTCGGTCTAGGTTTTCTGAGATAATGGTGTTGATGTGAGCCATTACCAACCTTTCAAAGCACTTCATGGCTACGGACGTGAGTGCTACGCGTCTGTTGTCATTTAGGCAGGGTTCCTCAGTGTTCTTGGGCACAGGGACTATGATGGTCTGCTTGAAAAGTGTTGGTATTACAGACTCAATCAGGGACATGTGGAAAATGTCAGTGAAGACACCTGCCAGATGGTCAGCACACATCCGGAGCACACGTCCTGGTAATCCGTCTGGCCCCGCAGCCTTGTGTATGTTGACCTGTTAAAACCTCTTGGAACTCTGGGGGCGGTATTTCATTATTGGATAAAAAACGTTCCCGTTTTAAGCGCGATATTTTGTCGCGAAAAGATGCTCGACTATGCATATAATTGACAGCTTTGGAAAGAAAACACTCGGACGTTTCCAAAACTGCAAAGATATTGTCTGTGAGTGCCACAGAACTGATGCGACAGGCGAAACCAAGATGACATTTAAAACAGGAAGTGCCCCAGATTTTGAAGGCGCTGTGTTCCAATGACTCCTTATATGGCTGTGAATGGGCCACGAATGAGCTTAGACTTTCTGTCGTTTCCCCAAGGTGTCTGCAGCATTGTGACGTATTTGTAGGCATATCATTGGAAGATTGACCATAAGACACTACATTTACCAGGTGGTCGCTTGGTGTCCTCCGTCGCAATTATTGCGTAATCTCCAGCTGCAGTACTTTTCCGTTTGCTAATGAGGAGAAACCCAACTGCCACGAATGATTTATCATCGAATAGATATGTGAAAAACACCTTGAGGATTGATTCTAAACAACGTTTGCCATGTTTCTGTCGATATTATGGAGTTAATTTGGAAAATAGTTTGGCGTTGTAGTGACTGAATTTTCTGGTTTTTTTCTTAGCCAAACGTGATGAACAAAACGGAGCGATTTCTCCTACACAAATAATCTTTTTGTAAAAAATGAACATTTGCTATCTAACTGAGAGTCTCCTCATTGAAAACATCCGAAGTTCTTCAAAGGTAAATGATTTTATTTGAATGCTTTTCTTGTTTTTGTGAAAATGTTGCCTGCTGAATGCTAGGCTTAATGCTATGCTAGGCTATCAATACTCTTACACAAATGCTTGTGTAGCTATGGTTGAAAAGCATATTTTGAAAATCTGAGATGACAGTGTTGTTAACAAAAGGCTAAGCTTGTGAGTGAATATATTTCTTTCATTTCATTTGCGATTTTCATGAATAGTTAACGTTGCGTTATGGTAATGAGCTTGAGGCTATGATTACGCTCCCGGATACGGGATTGCTAGTCGCAAGAAAGGTCTTACTCACGTCGGCTATGGAGAGAGTGATCACACAATCGTCCAGAACAGCTGATGCTCTCATCCATGCCTCAGTGTTGCTTGCGGATTAGAGTCCCGCACCTTGAAAGTAGCAGCTCTACCCTTTAGCTCAGTGTGAATGTTGCCTGTAATCCATGGCTTCTGTTTGGGGTATGTACGTACAGTCACTGTGGAGACAACGACCTCGATGCACTTATTGATGAAGTAAATGACTGATGTGGTGGACTCCTCAATACCATTGGAAGAATCCCGGAACATGTTCCAGTCTGTGATAGCAAAACAGTCCTGTAGTTTAGCATCTGCTTCATCTGACCACTTTTTTTATAGACAGAGTCACTGGTGCTTCCTGTTTTAATTTTTGCTTGTAAGTAGGAATCAGGAGGATAGAATTGTGGTCGGATTTGCCAAATGGAGGGCGAGGGAGAGCTTTGTATGCGTCTCAGTGTGTGGAGTACAGGTGATCTAGAATTTTTTCCTTCTGGTTGCACATTTAACATGTTGATAGATTTGGTAGAACTGATTTAAGTTTCCCTGCATTAAAGTCTCCTGCCACTAGGAGCGCCGCCTCTGGGTGAGTGGTTTCCTGTTTGCTCATTTCCTTATACAGCTGACTGAGTGCGTTCTTAATGCCAGCATCTGTCTGTGGTGGTAAATAAACAGCCACGAAAAGTATAGCTGAAAACACTCTAGGCAAGTCATGTGGCCTGCAATTTATCACAATGTACTCTACTTCAGGCAAGCAAAATCTAGAGACTTCCTTCCAACAACATGCGGGAGGAAACAGGGCAATAGCCCCTCTAACTGCCATGTGAATAGCCTATATTCAGGAGAAGATGGGAGAATCTCAATTGCAGACTCCTTACATCCTCCTCTCCATCTCAAAACCCATCCAACCAATGGGGAAAACACACCAGAGTTAAGAAAAAACACTCCAAAACAAAGCCCCCAAATGAATGTCTAATTTCCTTGCAGCTTTGACCTACTCCGAGTTACAGCTCAATACGCAGCTACTCTCTCATCCCAGTGTGCCAAGTGAAAAGAAAAGTCTGAACGTAGATTTTTTTTTATTTTTCAATGTTTTATTTATTTATTTAACCTTTATTTAACAATGCAATTCAGTTAAGAAAAATGAAATTGTACCAGGGTCTGTAGTGTCTCCTCTAGCACTGAGATGCGGTGCCTTAGACCGCTGCGCCACTGATTCATTTAAAGTTAATGTGACCGACTGGGTTGAAACCCGGCTATCCTGTGCGCTTGTATTACCTATTGAGCTATAGCCAAGGCATTACCTCAGGAAATAGCACAGAAGTGAAAACAAGTGTACAGTGGATGGTGTTCAGTGATAGATAGGAGGGGTTGAATGGAGCTGAAGGATGGGACTAAAAACAAACAAAAGATAACTATTGTAAAATACACTCTCTTTGTAAAATACATATAATATGTATAAGCTGGAAGTAGAAGCTTTGTAGAAGAAGTAGAAGAGTTGTTGTCCATTAGTTTACTCCAATTAGGGGAGGGATGGTAGGGTTAGGGGAAAATAATAAAATAAATTTAAAAAATAAAATATATAAACTCAGCAAAAAAAAGTAACGTCCCTTATTCAGGGCCCTGTCTTTCAACGATAATTCGTAAAAATCCAAATAACTTCACAGATCTTCATTGTAAAGGATTTAAACACTGTTTGCCATGCTTGTTCAATGAACCATAAACAATTAATGAACATGCACCTGTGGAACGATCGTTAAGACACTAACAGCTTACAGATGGTAGGCAATTAAAGTCACAGTTGTGAAAACTTAGGACACTAAAGAGGCCTTTTTACTGACTCTGAAAAACGCCAAAAGAAATATGCCCAGGGTCCCTGCTCATTTGCGTGACCGTGCCTTAGGCATGCTGCAAGGAGGCATGAGGGCTGCATGAATTGGGCAATGGGCAATGAATTGCAATGTCCGTACTGTGAGACGCCTACGACAGCGCTACAGGGAGAAAGGACGGACAGCTGATCGTGCTCGCAGTGGCAGACTACGTGTAACAACAGCTGCACAGGATCGGTACATCCGAACATCACACCTGCGGGACAAGTACAGGATGGCAACAACAACTGCCCGAGTTACACCAGGAACGCACAATCCCTCCATCAATGCTCAGACTGTCCGCAATAAGCTGAGAAAAGCTGGACTGAGGGCTTGTAGGCCTGTTGTAAGGCAGGTCCTCACCAGACATCACCAGCAACATCGTCGCCTATGGGCTCAAACCCACCATCGCTGGACCAGACAGGACTGGCAAAAAGTGCTCTTCACTGAATTGTTGCGGTTTTGTCTCACCAGGGGTGGTCAGATTCCCGTTTATTGTTGAAGGAATGAGTGTTACACCGAGGCCTATAGTCTGGAGCGGGATCGATTTGGAGGTGGAGGGTCCATCATGGTCTGGGGCGGTGTGTCACAGCATCATTGGACTGAGCTTGTTGTCATTGCAGGCAATCTCAACGCTGTGCTTTACAGGGAAGACATCCTCCTCCCTCATATGGTACCCTTCCTGCAGGCTCATCCTGACATGACCCTCCAGCATGACAATGCCACCAGCCATACTGCTCGTTCTGTGTGTGATTTCCTGCAAGACAGAAATGTTAGTGTTCTGCCATGGCCAGCGAAGAGCCCGGATCTCAATCCCATTGAGCACGTCTGGGACCTGTTGGATCGGAGGGTGATTGCTAGGGCCATTCTCCCCAGAAATGTCTGGGAACTTGCAGGTGCCTTGGTGGAAAAATAGGGTAACATCTCACAGCAAGAACTGGCAAATCTGGTGCAGTCCATGAGGAGGAGATGCACTGCAGTACTTAATGCAGTTGGTGGCCACACCAGATACTGACTGTTACTTTTGATTTTGACCCCACCTTTGTTCAGGGACACATTATTAAATTTGTTAGTCACATGTCTGTGGAACTTGTTCTGTTTATGTCTCAACTGTTGAATCTAGTTATGTTCCAACAAATATTTACACATGTTACGGTTGCTGAAAATAAACTCAGTTGACAGAGAGAGGACGTTTCTTTCTTTGCTGAGTTATATATATATACATATATGGGATGGCAGCATAGCCTAGTGGTTAGAGCGTTGGACTAGTAACCGAAAGGTTGCAAAATCGAATCCCCAAACTGACAAGGTACAAATCTGTCGTTATGCCCTTTAACAAGGCAGTTAACCCACTGTCCCTAGGCCGTCATTGAAAATAAGAATTTGTTCTTAACTGACTTGCCTTGTTAAATAAAGGTAAAATAAATTTAAAAAATATACAGTTGAAGTCAGAAGTTTACATACACCTTAGCCAAATACATGTAAACTGTTTTTCACAATTCCTGACATTTAATCCTAGTACAAATTCCCTGTCTTAGGTCAGTTAGGATCACCACTTTATTTTAATAATGTGAAATGTCAGAATAATAGTAGAGAGAATGATTTATTTCAGCTTTTATTTCTTTCATCACATTCCCAGTGGGTCAGAAGTTTACATACACTCAATTAGTATTAGGTAGCATTGCCTTTAAAATTGTTTCACTTGGGTCAAACGTTTCGGGTAGCTTTGCACAAGCTTCCCTCAATAAGTTTGTGAATTTTGGCCCATTCCTCCTGACAGAGTTGGTGTAACTAAGTCAGGTTTATAGGCCGCCTTGCTTACACACGTTTTTTCAGTTCTGCCCACAAATGTTTTATGGGATTGAGGTTAGGGCTATGTGATGGCCACTCCAATACCTTGACTTTATTGTCCTTAAGCCATTTTGCCACAACTTTGGAAGTATGCTTTGGGTCATTGTCCATTTACTTGTGTCATGCACGAAGTAGATGTCCTAACCGACTTGCCAAAACTATGGTTTGATAACAAGAAATTTGTGGTGTGGTTGAAAAACGAGTTATAATGACTCCAACATAAGTGTATGTAAACTTCAACTGTAATATCTCTCTCTCTCGCTCTCTCTCTCGCTCTGTTTACAAAAAATCTGGGAAATGATGGAGACAATTACATTGATTGAAGCCACAATCAATATGCCATATTAATGCTGATCGACCCCCTCGCAAGTAAGAGTAAATCTACAGTATGATGCAACTCACCCCCACCCCGTCCTCCTGTCGGTACTGCTTCCAGGCTCGGCCTGTGTCACTGAACAGGAGCAGGTAGCCGCTGACCCAGTCTGAGCCTCCGTAGCGCCCCTGTGTGGCGACGGCCGTCACCTCTATCCTGTCTCTGAGGTCCAGCTGCAGCCAAGGATGTCTATCTGTCACCTGGGGAGACCAGCCTCCCGCTCCTCGGGAGACCAGAGAGAGAAACATTCCTTTTAGAATTCAGTCAATGCACAGTTTGGATCGAATTGTTCTGTCTTGAGTCAAGGTAACCTTTACTTTGTGGGCCTCGCCTACCTGCAATGTAATTGCTGCTAAATTATTGCATTGCTGTCTGCATGGAGAGTATCATGTGTACGCTAGGATCCTCTGTATAGCGTGTGAAGTGATTGTTGTGCAATATGAACTAACCCCTCCATCATGCTGTGTGAACTAACCCCTCCATCATGCTGTGTGAAGTAACCCCTCCATCATGCTGTATGAACTAACCCCTCCATCATGCTGTGTGAACTAACCCCTCCATCATGCTATATGAACTAACCCCTCCATCACGCTATATGAACTAACCCCTCCATCACGCTGTATGAACTAACCCCCCTAACCCCTCCATCACGCTGTATGAACTAACCCCTCCATCACGCTGTATGAACTAACCCCTCCTCCATCACGCTCCATCATGAACTAACCCCTCCATCACGCTGTATGAACTAACCCCTCCATCATGCTGTATGAACTAACCCCTCCATCACGCTGTATGAACTAACCCCTCCATCACGCTGTATGAACTAACCCCTCCATCATGCTATATGAACTAACCCCTCCATCACGCTGTATGAACTAACCCCTCCATCATGAACTAACCCCTCCATCATGAACTAACCCCTCCATCACGCTGTATGAACTAACCCCTCCATCACGCTGAACTAACCCCTCCATGAACTAACCCCTCCATCACGCTGTATGAACTAACCCCTCCATCACGCTGTATGAACTAACCCCTCCATCACGCATGAACTAACCCCTCCATGTATGAACTAACCCCTCCATCACGCATGAACTATCCATGAACTAACCCCTCCATCACGCTGTATGAACTAACCCCTCCATCACGCTGTATGAACTAACGCTGTATGAACCCCTCCATCACGCTGTGTGAACTAACCCCTCCATCACGCTGTATGAACTAACCCCTCCATCACGCTGTATGAACTAACCCCTCTCCATCACGCTCCATGTGAACTAACCCCTCTCCATCACGAACTAACCCCTCCTGTATGAACTAACCCCTCCATCACGCTGTATGAACTAACCCCTCCATCATGCTGTATGAACTAACCCTCCATCACGCTGTATGAACTAATCCCTGTATGAACTCTATCACGCTGTATGAACTAACCCCTAACCCTCCATCATGCTGTATGAACTAACCCCTCCATCACGCTGTATGAACTAACCCCTCCATCACGCTGTATGAACTAACCCCTCCATCATGCTGTATGAACTAACCCCTCCATCACGCTGTATGAACTAACCCCTCCATCATGCTGTATGAACTAACCCCTCCATCACGCTGTATGAACTAACCCCTCCATCACGCTGTATGAACTAACCCCCTCCATCACGCTGTGAACTAACCCCTCCATCATGCTGTGAACTAACCCCTCCATCATGCTGTGAACTAACCCCTCCATCACACTGTGTGAACTAACCCCCTCCATCATGCTGCATGAACTAACCCCCTCTATCTGGAGAGATATGGAGTGTGAAAACACACCATTTGGCTTAAATAACATTTCAGATGCATCAGTGCACTTCATACACTGGTGAATAAAAAAAACATAAGCTACTTCCAAACACTAATGTGAAAGTGTGATATGGCAGTGCTGTGTACAATTAGTAGAGTCAGACCCCACAAGCCACCCAGCTATCAAGCGGAAGAAACAGGTCAGCTCTGGCAGGAAGGTTCATTACTCAGCTGCTTTGGGCTGGGACACACCACCATGGGAGCAGATGAGTGCAGCATATCAAACCAGGTTCTAAGCCACTTAGGAAGCATCGTTTACGGAGCAGGATCATTCTGGTTGTTATAGACACACGTACTGTAGCCGAGGTCCAAATCACCTGGAGTCGGTCACACTCCAAGTCATTGAAAATCATTATCTAGTTACAGAAAGTAGAATTATATGTAGATTAATTTACTGACCTGTGACCCTTGTTGTTAGGGCTAAGAGCAACATTTAAAAAATTGTCTAAACGGTGCTGACGTGCAAACAGGACCGCATCACGGATTTATCTGAAAACCTCTCTTTTTAAGATGCCCATGAGGTGGAGATAGTTTATCTCCATCTTAATTCAATAATAACATTATAGTTAACTAATCCTGGATGAAGATCTTTGGAATATGATCTCCTAGTATTACAGCCAACAAAACTACCCGGCGGCTCTGAAATCAGTAACACTTTTTATTTTATTTAACTTTTTGTAACACAAGTAGATGGTTTTAATTCGCCAAAATAAGCTTTTTTTTTAATTTTTTTTTTTACATATTACATATTCATAGTTACATATATAATTACATATTCATAGTAACATTTGATGTTTAAAAATAGTGCCATCTGACTTTTAGCTCCAACTATGGAGCGATATGGGCTATCAACTCAGTTCCAACTGCATCTGAAAGAGGAGACTCTCGACCTGGTATAGATATATTGACTGAAAGGTTCATATATATATATATTTATATATATGTATGTTTTTAAATGTTGTAGTTATCTTATCCATATTTTTTTTTCAGGGTACATAGATCTATCTACCTCTAGTGCTTATTTCACAAAGTGCATTATTGATTCAATATTTTTAGGTTTGTATACAAGAGAGAGCATTTCTATTCCTCAATATTAACACGGAAGTATTTGTTTTGTCGGTAACTAGTTACTGAACAAAGTCCTAATATTTTTGAAGGATAACGCATTCAGGGTTAAGACTATTCAATTAAATAAAAAAGATATAACTTTCCATTGTAACTCACCATCTCTTCTGTTAATCTTGGAGAAGTGTGGAGCATAACTGACAGAGGACTGAGAGGAGCTCACAAAAGAGCCCCGGGGCAGCATGGATACCAACGGGCCATTGCAGATATCTGTAAGAGTAAAATAGAGAGTACATTAGTTCATGATTGGGTATAATATATAGACCTTTAGGACCAGCATCATCTGATAGAGCAGGGGTGTCAAACGTAAAAAATCATATAGTGGGGCAAAAAAGTATTTAGTCAGCCACCAATTGTGCAAGTTCTCCCACTTAAAAAGATGAGAGAGGCCTGTAATTTTCATCATAGGTACACTGCAACTATGACAGACAAAATGAGGGAAAAAAATCTAGAAAATCACATTGTAGGATTATTAATGAATTTATTTGCAAATTATGGTGGAAAATAAGTACGTACGTACGTATATACGTGTTTCCAATTTTGTTGCATTACGGAAAAGTGGTGCGTGCACATGTATTCACCCCCTTTGCTATAAAGCCCCTAAATAAGATCTGGTGCAAACAATTACCTTCAATTACCGTCACATAAATAGTTAAATAAAGTCCTCCTGTGTGCAATCTAAGTGTCACATGATCTGTCACATGATCTCAGTATATATACACCTGTTCTGAAAGGCCCCAGAGTCTGCAACACCACCAAGCAAGGGCCACCACCAAGCAAGCGGCACCATGAAGACCAAGGAGCGCTCCAAACAGGTCAGGGACGAAGTTGCAGAGAAGTACAGATCAGGGTTGGGTTATAAAAATATATCAGAAACTTTGAATATCCCACGGAGCCCCATTTAAATATGGTGAATATGCCACCCCAACAAACCTGCTAAGATAGGGCCGCCCACCAAAACTCACAGACCAGGCAAGGTTTGCATTAATCAGAGAGGCAACAAAGAGACCAAAGAACCCAGAAGGAGCTGAAAAGCTCCAATGTGGACATTGGATTATCTGTCCATAGCACCACTTTAAGCCGTGCACTCCAAAGAGCTGGGCTTTATGGAAGAGGGGGCAAGTACAAAATCATTGCTAAAAGAAAAAAATTAGCAAACACGTTTGGTGTTTGTGGGAGACTCCTCAAACATATGGAAGAAGGCACTCTGGTCAGATCAGACTAAAATTGATATTTTTGGCCATCTAGGAAAACGCTATGTCTGGCGCAAACCCAATACCCCGAGAACACCATCCATCCATGTTTTTCATCGGCAGGCACGGGGAAACTGGTCAGAATTGAAAGAATGATGGATGGCGCTAAATACAGGGAAATTCTTGAGGGAAACCTGTTTCAGTCTTCCAGAGATTTGAGACTGGGACAGAGGTTCACCTTCCAGCAGGACAATGACCCTAAGCGTACTGCTAAAGCAACACTCAAGTGATATAAGGGGAAACATTTAAATGTCTTGGAATGGCCTAGTCAAAGTCCAGACATCAATCCAATTGAGAATCTGTGGTATGACTTAAAGATTGATGTACACCAGCGGAACCCATCTAACTTGAAGGAGCTGGAGCAGGTTTGCTTTGAAGAATGGGAAAAAATCCCAGTAGCTATATGTGCCAAGTTTATAGAGACATACATCAAGAAACTTGCAGCTGTCATTGCTGCAAAAGGTGCCTCTACAAAGTATGAATAGTTATGCATGCTCAAGTTTTCCATTTTTTTGTCTTCTTTCACAATGAAAAATATTTTGCATCTTCAAAGTGGTAGACATGTTGTGTAAATCAAATGATACAAACCCCCAAAAATCCATTTTAATTCCAGATTGTAAGGCAACAAAATAGTAAAAATGCCAAGGGGGTGAATACTTTCGCAAGCCACTGTTTATATTATCATTGTTTTTTAAGGTAAAAATGCAAACAATCTAAAATGACTAAAACCAAATCGAAACTGTGTATTAATAATAATGGACCTACAGTACCAGTTAAAAGTTTGGACACACATTCTACATTGTAGAATAATAGTGAATTGAAATGCATTTCCCGGTGACTACCTCATGAAGCTGGTTGAGAGAATGCCAAGAGTGTGCAAATCTGTCATCAAGGCAAAGGGTGGTTACATTGAAGGATCTCAAATATAAAATATATTTTGATTTGTTTTATGGTTACAACATGATTTCATATGTGTTATTTGATAGTTTTGATGTCTTCACTATTATTCCACAATGTAGAAAACAGTAAAAATAAAGAAACATCATTGATTAAGTAGGTGTGTCCTAACTCTTGACTGTTATTGTAAATGTATATACTCTTAAAATAATTGACTCTGTCCAGCTAACTAAAAATCACCGAAATGACAGTCAGAGAGCATCAAAATTAAAAACAAATATGGAATGAGGAATATTTTTTGTAAATGTTGATGGCTAGAAAATATTAACAATTATTACAGACAGGCAAAATGAGGTTGACACCATTGTACTAGAATATTATTTGGCTGCAAAACTGCACCGCTCTGCTGATCTACTACCATGCTTGTTAGACAGAGCATGAAAAAAGAAGAAGTAAGAAATAAGAAAAATGCTACTTTAAGAATAGTAACTGAAACGGAATTATCATCTTGACTTCTGTTCACCATTTTGTGGAAAATAATGTTTGACTGCAAGTACAGCACACTATGGGGTCTAAAGCCATGTATTGCTAAAATAGGGGGGGTTGCCTCACTTATCCACTCCATAAATCTCTCCCCAGCAGTCCATTAACTCAAGCAGTGACCCTTCCAACGAGGACAGTAGAATTCACAACACAATCGGCAGCCCTGTGTGTGTATGTGGCTGTATGTCAATCGTGTTCCCCTAATCCATCAGTGTGAGATTAGAGTACTTCCAACAGGCAGAAGGAGATTAAGAGGCCAGTGATCTGAACGTGTCAGCCTCATCTTCCACTGATACAGCCCTGCCCGCCAGGCCCCAAAAAGAGCAGTGAGCGAGGCTGAGCTTGCCCTGCCTGCCAGGCCCCAATCATCCCCCTCTTCATATGGGGAAACACTCTAGACCCAAACTGTTACAAACCTACATCCATCCTGCCCTGCCTTTCTAAAGACTTCGAAGGCCAAGTGAACAAACAGATCACTGACCATTTTGAATCCCACCGTACCTACTCCGCTATGCAATCTGGTTTCCCAGCTGGTCATGGGCTCACCTCAGCCACGCTCAAGGTCCTAAACGATATCATAACCACCATCGATAAAAGACAGTACTGTGCAGCCATCTTCATCGACCTGGCCAAGGCTTTTGACTCTGTCAATCACCGTATTCGTATTGGCAGACTCAACAGCCTTGGTTTCTCTAATGACTGCTTCGTCTGGTTCACATAACTACTTCTCAGATAGAGTTTAGTGTGTCAAATCGGAGGGCCTGTTGTCCGGAACTCTGGCAGTCTCTATGGGGGTGCCACGGGGTTCAATTTTCGGGCCGTCTCTTTTCTCTGTATATACAGTGGGGCAAAAAAGTATTTAGTCATCCACCAATTGTGCAAGTTCTCCCACTTAAAAAGATGAGAGGCCTGTAATTTTCATCATAGGCACACTTCAACTATGACAGACAAAATGAGAGAAAAAAATCCAGAAAATCACATTGTAGGATTTTTAATTAATTTATTTGCAAATTATGGTGGAAAATAAGTATTTGGTCACCTACAAACAAGCAAGATTTCTGGCTCTCACAGACCTGTAACTTCTTCTTTAAGAGGCTGCTCTGTCCTCCATTCGTTATCTATATTAATGGCACCTGTTTGAACTTGTTATCGGTATAAAAAACACCTGTCCACAACCTCAAACAGTCACACTCCAAACTCTACTATGGCCAAGCCCAAAGAGCTGTCAAAGGACACCAGAAACAAAATTGTAGACCTGGACCAGGCTGGGAAGACTGAATCTGCAATAGGTAAGCAGCTTGGTTTGAAGAAATCAACTGTGGGAGCAATTATTAGGAAATGGAAGACATACAAGACCACTGATAATCTCCCTCGACCTGGGGCTCCACGCAAGATCTCACCCCGTGGGGTCAAAATGATAACTAGTGAATGACCTGCAGAGAGCTGGGACCAAAGTAACAAAGCCTACCATCAGTAACACACTACGCCGCCAGGGACTCAAATCCTGCAGTGCCAGACTTGTCCCCCTGCTTAAGCCAGTACATGTCCAGGCCCGTCTGAAGTTTGCTAGAGAGCATTTGGATGATCCAGAAGAAGATTGGGAGAATGTCATATGGTCAGATGAAACCAAAATATAACTTTTTGGTAAAAACTCAACTCGTCGTGTCTGGAGGACAAAGAATGCTGAGTTTCATCCAAAGAACACCATACCTACTGTGAAGCATGGGGGGTGGAGTCATCATGCTTTGGGGCTGTTTTTCTGCCAAGGGTCCAGGGCGACTGATCCGTGTAAAGGAAAGAATGAATGGGGTCATGTATCGTGAGATTTTGAGTGAAAACCTCCTTCCATCAGCAAGGGCATTGAAGATGAAACGTGGCTGGGTCTTTCAGCATGACAATGATCCCAAACACACCACCCGGGCAACGAAGGAGTGGCTTCGTAAGAAGCATTTCAAGGTCCTGGAGTGGCCTAGCCAGTCTCCAGATCTCAACCCCATAGAAAATCTTTGGAGGGAGTTGAAAGTCCGTGTTGCCCAGCAACAGCCCCAAAACATCACTGCTCTAGAGGAGATCTGCATGGAGGAATGGGCCAAAATACCAGCAACAGTGTGTGAAAACCTTGTGAAGACTTACAGAAAACGTTTGACCTCTGTCATTGCCAACAAAGGGTATATAACAAAGTATTGTTCTAAGCCCCATACTTGAGTAAAAGTAAAAAAAACATGAATAGAAAATGACTCAAGTAAAAGCTAGTCACCCAGTAAAATACTACTTGAGTAAAAGTAAAAAAACATGAATAGAAAATGACTCAAGTAAAAGCTAGTCACCCAGTAAAATACTACTTGAGTAAAAGTAAAAATACATGAATAGAAAATGACTCAAGTAAAAGCAAGTCACCCAGTAAAATACTACTTGAGTAAAAGTAAAAAAACATGAATAGAAAATGACTCAAGTAAAAGCAAGTCACCCAGTAAAATACTACTTGAGTAAAAGTCTAAAAGTATTTGGTTTAAAAAAAATACTTAAAGTATCAAAAGTACATGGAATTGCTAAAATGTACTTAAGTATCAAAAGTAAAATTATACATAATTTCAAATATCTTATATTAAGCAAACCAGTCGGCACATTTTTTTTTTAAATTGACGGATAGCCAGGGGCATACTCCAACACTCAGACATAACTTACAAATGAAGCTTTTGTGTTTAGTGAGTCTGCCAGATCAGATGCAGTAGGGATGACCAGGGATGTCCTCTTGATAAGTGAGTGAATTGGACAATTTTCCTGTCATAAAGTAATGCGCACTTTTGGGTGTCAGGAAAAATGTATGGAGTAAAAAGTACATTATTTTATTTAGGAATGTAGTGAAGTAAAATTAAAATAGTAAAGTAAAATACAGATACCCCCCTAAAATAGTTAAGTAGTACTTTAAAGTACTTTACACAACTGATACCCATTACATGATTTTGTTTTGGATGACGTCCATGCTGGAGCTATCCTCCTAGAAACATTTCCACTGAATAATGACCATTCATTTGGTAGAAAACAACGGCATGTTGAAAATGACATCGGAAGGCTGTTTGATACTGTGGAAGTGTCTTTGAGGACAGCCCACTGCATTTCATCTGACCTAAATTTGCAGCACTTAGATCACTTGCGAGCAAATGTCCCTGAACGTTGATTTCGAGATCGACTGAAATGGATCAAGCTGTTTTTTTAAAGACCCAGATATAAACATGCAGCGCTATAGCCACAGATGCACAAATCAGAGACAATTCCCAACATGACTTCACAACTATACATTAAAGTTGTAATCTCAATGTTATTAAACATTTTGTGACAAATCTGTTTAAATGTTATCAATTTCGAGTTTCATCCTTACTTTAATCCAAGCTCACTACTCACTCTATGCATGATTCTCTCTCTCTCTATTGCTATCTCTGTCTATCTATTTATATCTATCTATTTATAACTCTATATATCTCTCTATCTATCTTTCTCTATCTATTACATCTCTATCTATATATATATATATATATATATATATCTCTATCTATATCAATGTACAGTATATATCTATCTATCTCTATCTATTTATATAGATATATATATCTTATCTATTAATATCTCTATCTATCTATCTATCTATCTATCTATCTATCTATCTATCTATCTATCTATCTATCTATCTATCTATCTATCTATCTATCTATCTATCTATCTATCTATCTATCTATCTATCTATCTATCTATCTATCTATCTATCTATCTATCTATCTATCTATCTATCTATCTATCAGTCTTCAACTGCAATCCATCCATGTCTTTCTATATAATTTCACACAATCCATCAGGCTCTGGGGATCATGGGGCCCCTTCCACACAAAGCCACCACCTTTGACCCTGATGTCCTTCTCACAAACCAGGGGCTTGGCAACATCCTCATAAATGTCAGGTTAGTCTTTCACCTCCTGCTCCATTACACCAAAATATAAAACACATGCAGTATGAGACCTTGGTACAGTGGAAAGGGTAAAGCAATACAACTGTTATGCCACAGCAGCAAACGTAAAGCAATCGGTAAGGACATAACTCATACAGGTACCTGAATACAAAGACAATATCGGTAGTTCACTGATAATAATACTTGTTTTATGAACAGTGTTTTTGTTTATAGGCTCCATCTAGTTTTTGCCACTGAGATAAAACACTGGCCTGTCAATCAGGAAGAATTATGGTCAAAGGATGGTTTGCCTGTAGAGCTGCACTGCTCTGCTCAGTGCCTCCTTGCCCTTTGGATAATTTAAAATCTCTCCAAGCTATGAATGTGATCGTGCCACGGCAAACTCGCTATGCAAAGTGGATGAGGTTTCGATCTTAAACCACACACACACTCATAAGCGTGTTTTGTGCACACACACACACAATTTGAGAGAAAGGACATAAACGCACACAAAGAAAGCCAAACCAACAGGCCCTTGTATAAACTCAGAGCTCAGATCCTGTTAGGGCATACTGTAGCAGCACTGTGTGATGTGAGAACCCACAACAGTCAGAGACATCTTGATACCTCCAGGCTAGTAGAACATAGCTGGGGTTATCAGTGATTGTGTTTGGGATAAAAAGAAAAGAAGCAGCACTTCCCTCCACCCCCCTATGTTCCCCAAGGTGTGCCGTTATGCATGGTAAGATGGATGGCTGTGAACACATTTAGATGCACACAGTGAGCTCTCTCCTTCCTATTTGGCCTATACGCTATACACCAATTAATAACCATAAAGGACATATTTTGTCATGTAAAACAATGACCCGTATCTCATTTCGTCAAATCAAATCAAATGTAATTTGTCACATGCGTCATAAACAACAGGTGTAGACTAATAGTGAAATGCTTACTCACAGGCCCTTCCCAATAATGCAGAGAGGGAAAAACTGTAGAAACAATAGAAAAAGAACGGGGTATCAGTACCGAGTAGATGTGCCTGGGTACGAGGTAACTGGAGGTAGATATGTCATCTGCTTTAAGTTTTAAATGTACAGAGTTGCTGGAACACAATTCAAAATACATTTCAAGTTGATGTTCTGGTGCCGTTCAGGCAATTTAAAGTATTGACTAGGGACTTATTGGTGGAGGAATGTAACTGTGTTTCAGGATGATATGTGATGTTTTATTTGTGCTTCCCATGACTGGGTTTTTGTATTTAGATTAGATTGATATATTGATAGATAGACAGATAGGATATAGTTTGGGTATAATGTGTAAATTTACATTGTATTAGGGCACATTTGTAAAACAGACCTAGGTCTCAATAAGTCTTCCCTGTTAAAGGATAAAAACAAATATAGGTAGGAATAAAGTGACTAGGCAACAGGATAGATAATAAACAGTAGCAGCAGTGTGTGTGATGAGTCAAAATACACAGATAGTTAAATAGTTAACCAATAGCTACCCAGACTAACTATTTAGGTGTCTTCTGGCTTGGGAGTAGAAGCTGTTCAGAGTGCTGTTGGTTCCAGACTTGGTGCATCGGTACCGCTTGCCGTGCGGTAGCAGAGAGAACAGTCTATGCCAATCTATCCACTAAACACTGCCCTTAATTATACTTTTCACACTATATTTTGTCACTTTTTTGGTGGATCTCTATGGTGGATGATGAATTTGAAAACTAACTTGCTCTCTTGAAAATATGCAAATACTTTTTACAACACAGATGCCCCTGAATTGACTTCCATCCCTAACGCTGCTCATTAGCCCGTATTCCCTCCAAACTCTTTGTTCTAAACAAACTGTGCTTCACAAAGAAATCAACAAACTGCAATTTGTAGCGTATGCGACTGCAGTATTTTTTGCTCGGTTTCAGGCCTCTGTACACCTCACAATGTCTAAGCAGCATGGTGGGAGTGGAGGATGGAGAGCTGTTTAAATACTGACACTAAACAGAAGGAACAGCACTATACTGTCTGTTAAGGTGAAAGTGTCTCTGTCTCAGTATTATATCTACGGAAGTATAAAGAAAGACTGTCTCCCTGAGACTTAGACGCTCAAAGGAGCTTCCTGGGTGTTAGGCACAGCAGGTGCTGTCTACCTCCTGTCTACACCTTCTGTCCATCCCCAGTCTATCCCCCTGTCCACCCCCAGTCTAAAATCAAATCAAATCAAATTTATTTATATAGCCCTTCGTACATCAGCTGATATCTCAAAGTGCTGTACAGAAACCCAGCCTAAAACCCCAAACAGCAAGCAATGCAGGTGTAGAAGCACGGTGGCTAGGAAAAACTCCCTAGAAAGGCCAAAACCTAGGAAGAAACCTAGAGAGGAACCAGGCTATGTGGGGTGGCCAGTCCTCTTCTGGCTGTGCCGGGTGGAGATTATAACAGAACATGGCCAAGTCTACCCCCCTGTACACCCCCTGTCCACCCCCAGTCTACCCCCTTGTCCACCCCCAGTCTACCCCCTGTCCACCCCCAGTCTATCCCCCTGTCCACCCCCAGTCTACCCCCTGTCCACCCCCAGTCTACACCCCTGTCCACCCCCAGTCTACACCCCTGTCCACCCCCAGTCTACCCCCAGTCTACCCACCTGTCCACCCCCTGTCCACCCCCAGTCTACCCCAATGTCTGCGCGCTCCTCTACGCACCCACCTACCTCCTCGTCGTCTACCCCCCACCACCCATCTACACCTGTTTACCCCCTCCTCGTCTACACCCCCCACCCCCATCTACACCTGTACACCTGTCTACCCCTCCTCGTCTACCCCCCATCCAGGTCTACCACCCATCTACACCTGTTTACCCCCTCCTCGTCTACCCCCCACCCCGTCTACCACCCATCTACACCTGTCTACCCCCTCCTCGTCTACCCCCATCCCGTCTACCACCCATCTACACCTGTCTACCCCCTCCTCGTCTACCCCCCACACCGTCTACCACCCATCTACACCTGTCTACCCCCTCCTCGTCTACCCCCCACCCTGTCTACCCCTGTGTCTAGCCCCCTGTCTTCCCATAATGCCTCAGTTCCACCAGGATCCAGAGGAACAACGACAATAATCCAGTACAGAATGTGTCTATGCCTCCGGTTGGTATAGATAGACTAGCATCTGATACCTCACATGGATTAATAGACTGGTCCATCTCATCTCTGTTCTGGCAGAGCCACGGCTGAGGTATCAGTTGACAATTAGGCTACAGACACAGGCTGAATTCGAGAAAGTGTAGGTCGATACATGTGATTGAGAAACACAGCGCTGTACTGTATCACTTTATATCCAATAATGTGTTCGATAGAGCGAGCAGCAAAACAGTTCAGAGAGAGAGAGAAAGTAGCGAAAGCTGATCTGAGGGCTGACATGTGTAGGATTACTTATAGACCGACAGATCACATGACTATCACACACTTCATTAATTCAAGTCATTTTTCACAGGTGGTGAGAATTCTCAAATCAATGCTCAAAGGAGAAATAACACAGAGGGTTCTATTTTCAGCTGGCGGTAAAGGAGGAGCAAAAAAATGCATGTCAATATGGCAATTTACCTGTCAAACATCAGCTCGTATACGCTGAGGTGGGAGAGGTGGAAATATTTTAGGTGTCCTTAAAAACTTGTACCAATATACCAATTTCAGTCAGAGCAAGTAGGGATATTTAAGACCAACCAAAATCTGATCTTAGAGGTAACGCAATTGGTTATGACATTGATTTAGCCAGTGCTGGCCCAGACAGTATGTATATCACCAATATTTTATTAAATATCACGAGCAGCAAAACAGTCTGCAGAAATTACATTTTTTATTAATATTGGACATTATTGTTGTCCAGCTTCTGTGAAAAGTTTGGACTCATTATCAGCGACGCCCATTGTATGAAGGGGTTTCTGTCACGTTTAATCCTTCTCCGGCGCTCTAGGTCACCAGGCTGCTCATAATGGCGCAAACCTGTCACCATCACCAGCGCATCATCATACTCACCTGTACACCATCACCTCCCTGATCACCTTCCCTATATACAGTTGAAGACGGAAGTTTACATACTCTTCGGTTGGAGTCATTAAAACTCATTTTTCAACCACTCCACAAATTTCTTGTTAACAATCTATAGTTTTGGCAAGTCAGTTAGGACATCTACTTTGTGCATGACACACATTTTTCTAACAATTGTTAACAGACAGATTATTTATTTCACTGATAATTCACTGTAACACAATTTCAGTGGGTCAGAACATACACTAAGTTGACTGTGCCTTTAAACAGCTTGGAAAATTACAGAAAATTATATCAAGGCTTTAGAAGCTTCTGATAGACTAATTGACATCATTTGAGTCAAACTCAGTGCCTCTTTGCTTGACATCATGGGAAATGTTTTTAAAAAGACCTCAGAAAAAAAATTGTAGACCTCCACAAGTCTTGTTCATCCTTGGGAGCAATTTCCAAATGCCTGAAGGTACCACGTTCATCTGTACAAACAATAGTACGCAACACTAAAACATCATGGGACCACACAGCCATCATCCCAATCAGAAAGGACACGCGTTCTGACTTCTAGAGATGAACGTAATTTGGTGTGAAAAGTACAAATATATCCCAGAACAACTTCAAAGGACCTTGTGAAGATGCTGGAGGAAACAGGTACAAAAGTATCTATATCCACAGTAAAAAGAGTCCTATGTCGAAATAACCTGAAAGGTCACTCAGCAAGAAAGAAGTCACTGCTGCAAAAGCACCCAAAAAAGCCAGACTACAGTTTGCAATTGCACATGGGGACAACAATCGTACTTTATAGAAAAATGTCCTCTGGTCTGATGAAACAAAAATAGAACTGTTTGGACCTAATGACCATCATTATATTTGAAAGGAAAAAGGGAGAGCCTTGCAAGCCAAAGAACACCATCCCAACTGTGAAGCACGGGGTGGCAGCATCATTTGGGGGGGTGCCTTGTTGCAGGAGGGACTGGTACGCTTCACAAAATAGATAGCATCATGAGGAAGAAAAATGATGTGGATGTATTGAAGCAAAATCTCAAGACATCAGTCAGGAAGTTATAGCTTGGTTGCAAATGGGTCTTCCAAATGGACAATGACCCCAAACATACTTCCAAAGTTGTGGCAAAATGGCTTAAGGACAATAAAGTCAAGGTATTGGAGTGGCCATCACAAAGCCCTCACCTCAATCCTATAGAAAATTAGTGGGCAGAACTGAAAAAGCGTGTGCGAGCAAGGAGGCCTACAAACCTGACTCAGTTACACCAGCTCTGTCAGGAGGAATGGGCCACAATTCATCCAACTTATTGTGGGAAGCTTGTGGAAAGCTTCCCGAAACAATTGACCAAAGTGTAACAATTTAATGGCAATGCTACCAAATTCAAATTGAGTGTATGTAAACTTCTGACCCACTGGGAATATGATGAAAGAAATAAAAGCTGAAATAAATTATTTTCTTTACTATTATTCTGACATTTCACATTCTTAAAATTAAGTGGTGATCCTAACTGACCTAAGAGAGTGTCACGTTCGTCATAAGGATCGGACCAAGACGCAGCGTACATTCTCTTTTTAATGAATGAACAACAAACAAACAAACACAACATGAAGCTATACAAACTAGTGCTGACAGGCAACTAATCATAGACAAGATCACACAACTAACAATGGGGAAAATGGTTACCTAAGTATGATCTCCAATCAGAGACAACAATAAACAGCTGTCTCTGATTGGGAACCATATCAGGCCAACATAGACATACAAAAACCATAGATGACAAAAACCCTAGACATACAACAACTAGAGTACCCACCCTAGTCACACCCTGACCTAAACAAAATATATAGAAAAACAGAGAATTTAAGGTCAGGGTGTGACAGACAGAGTATTTTTACTAGGATTAAAAGTCAGGAATTGAGAAAAACTGAGTTTAAAATATTTGGCTAAGGTGGATGTAAACGTCCGACTTCAACTGTATATATCAACTGTATAACTGTATATATCAACTGTATAACAGTATATGCAGTTGAAGTCGGATCCAAAAAAAACAAATCCTAACCGACTTGCCAAAACTATAGTTTGTTAACAAGACATTTGTGGAGTGGTTGAAAAACTAGTTTTAATGACTCCAACATAAGTGTATGTAAACTTCCGACTTCAACTGTGTATATACATATATATATATATATACACATATATACACACACACACACACACACACACACACACACACACACACACACACACATATATATATATATATATATATATATATAAATAACAAGGACATTTCTCAATGACCTCAAACCTTTGAACGGTAGCGTACACATACACACACACATACACAAACCCTTTTGCAATTATGTTAGCATATCTGAAAACTGAGCATCAGCATTTGTGGGTTCGATTACAGGCTCAAAATGGCCAGAAACAAATAACTTTCTTCTGAAACGCATCAGTCCATTCTTGTTCTGAGAAATTAAGGCTATTCTATGCGAGAAATTGCAAGAAACTGAAGATCTCATACAAAGCTGTGTACTACTCCCTTCACAGAACAGCGTAAACTGTCTCTAACCAGAATAGAAAGAGGAGTGGGAGGCACTGGTGCACAACAGGACAAGTACATTAGAGTGTCTAGTTTGAGAAACAGATGCCTCACAAGTCCTCAACTGGCAGCATCATTAAATAGTATGTGCAAAACACCTGTCTCAACATTAACAACTCCGGGATGCTGGCCTTCTAGGCAGAGTTCCTCTGTCCACTGTCTGTGCTATTTAGCCCATCTTAATCTTTTATTTTTATTGGCCAGTCTGAGATATGCCTTTTTCTTTGCAACTCTGCCTAGAAGACCAGAATCCCGGAGTCGCCTCTTCACTGCGCTCTGGTACACTCAGACAAGAGTGATCTGAAATCGGAGTAGATAGCCAGAACGAATTTACGAAAGCACCTGAATGTCCATTGAGAACATACAATCACTATACCATTCAGCTAAGCTAAGAATGATGGGAATAATCACGTCAATAAACGTTGCGTAGTCAGATAGCCTATAGTTAATATACTGTCAAGTTTCAAGTATAACTAACGTTAGGTAGATAGCTAACATACCGGTGCATACTGCTGTAATGATATGCTGTGGTTCATAAGTACAGCGTAGCTAAGAAATTGTCATCCAACATAATGTGTAAGGTAACTTATTTGAAAAGTCATTACTTTATTACATTGAGTAGCAAGCTACCACGAGAACGTGCTCTATCGACTCTGAGGTTTGAGCATGCTTTTGGTGCACAGTTGATTGCGAGCTGGACTCCGGGCAAGAAGGTTGAGGGTTCGAAACTTGCTCCCTGCTTGTTTGATTTGAATTCGTGCACAATTATTTGTTTATTATTTGGTGGATGGAGTCGGCAGCAATGGATGTCCTTAAAGGTAAATATTAATAATAATGATAATAATAGTAATAATAGGGTAGAATGAATAAATAATGGCTTGTATTATGCATATTGTAACGAGTTCCTTTCTGTATACAAACCCTTGACATCTCCTCATCAAATGTCCTCATGCTGCGTTCTGCGCTGTATTGACGTATCTCGTTTTACAATGAACGGTCATACCTCAGTTATTGTTTGCACATCTACAAAAAAAATGAAGCTATTTTCTTTACTTTCAGAGTGCGAGCTGATCATGGGGTCGAAAATGTAGATATTGCCAGATGTGTGGTCACTGTCCAAGGAACAGACCATGGAAGCTTTATTGCTGGCAAAAGTGTCCATAACCAGAGGTAATTAAACTGTTCTGTGTTGTTTTTCTCTCTTCCTCTCTCAAGTTCTACATGGAACCTGTCTCATTCATTTAAAACAAAAATCAACATGTCAGCTGCTAATTTTAAGATTTACACCACATAAACACTCAGCCATTTTCACTGGACTATCAAGCCCCTGTTGCTGCCAAGTCATGAATTCCCTGGGGGCTAGCCTTGCAATAACCAAGTGGTGAGACGCATAGCCCTCTATATTTAAATGTTTCAGGTACACTCAGATAGGTGCCTGCGTCACATACAGTCAGTAACCACTCACAGAGGCACACACAACTTGCATTTCTATAACCACTGTGTTCACGACTCATGGAGGAGATTAGGCCCCCCCCCCACACAACCTTTTCTTTCTCTCTGTTAGAGTGGAACGCTTATGGAGAGATGTTTGGAGTGCTGTGACATGTCCGTACTACAACTTGCTGCACAGTTTGGAAGAAGAAGGCTACCTTGACCTGTCAAATTCTATCTACCTCATCTGTGTGGGATATGCGTTCCTACCTCATCTGTGTGGGATATGCGTTCCTACCTCATCTGTGTGGGATATGCGTTCCTACCTCATCTGTGTGGGATATGCGTTCCTACCTCATCTGTGTGGGATATGCGTTCCTACCTCATCTGTGTGGGATATGCGTTCCTACCTCATCTGTGTGGGATATGCGTTCCTACCTCATCTGTGTGGGATATGTTCCGTTCCTACCTCATCTGTGGGTTCCTACCTCATCTGTGGGATATGGGATCATGGGATATTCCTACCTCATCTGTGTGGGATATGCGTTCCTACCTCATCTGTGTGGGATATGTGTTCCTACCTCATCTGTGTGGGATATGTGTTCCTACCTCATCTGTGTGGGATATGTGTTCCTACCTCATCTGTGTGGGATATGTGTTCCTACCTCATCTGTGTGGGATATGCGTTCCTACCTCATCTGTGTGGGATATGTGTTCCTACCTCATCTGTGTGGGATATGTGTTCCTACCTCATCTGTGTGGGATATGTGTTCCTACCTCATCTGTGTGGGATATGTGTTCCTACCGCATCTGTGTGGGATATGTGTTCCTACCTCATCTGTGTGGGATATGTGTTCCTACCTCATCTGCGGGCAGATCTGCAACATTTCAGAGAGTTGGAATAATCACTCATTAAGAACAGAGGCAAACCTGACACCTCACAGGTGTGGCATATCGGAATGCTCCAAACACCTGTGTCTGAGCCACACTATGCAGAGGTATGTGTCTGTGTGATATCAAATCAAAGTTTATTTGTCACGTGCGCCGAATACAACAGCTTACAGTGAAATGCTTACTTAGAGGCTCTATTAGGAGAACAATAGGTAAGTAAAGAAATAAAACAACAGTAAAAAGACAGTGAAAAATAACAGTAGTGAGGCTATAAAAGTAGCGAGGTTACATACAGACACCGGTTAGTCAGGCTGATCGAGGTAGTATGTACATGTATATATGGTTATAGTGACTATGCATATATGATGAAAAGAGAGTAGCAGTAGCGTAAAAGAGGGGTTGGCGGGTGGTGGGACACAATGCAGATAGCCAATTTTGATTTATTTCACCTATTTAACCAGGTAGGATAGTTGAGAACAAGTTCTCATTTGCAACTGCGACCTGGCCAAGATAAAGCAAAGCAGTTCGACACATACAACAACACAGAGATACACATGGAGTAAACAAACATACAATCAATAATACAGTCAGAAAATCTATACAGAATGTGCAAATGAGGTAGGATAAGAGAGGTAAGGAAATAAATAGGCCATGGTGACGAAGTAATTACAATATAGCAATTAAACACTGGAATGGTAGAATGTGCAGAGGATGAATGTGCAAGTAGAGATACTGGGGTGCAAAGGAGCAAGATAAATTAATAAATACAGTATGGGGATGAGGTAGATTGGATGGGCTATTTACAGATGAGCTATGTACAGGCGCAGTGATCTGTGAGCTGCTCTGACAGCTGGTGCTTAAAGCTAGTGAGGGAGGTAAGAGTCTCCAGCTTCAGAGATTTTTGCAGTTTTTTCCAGTCATTGGCAGCAGAGAACAGGAAGGAGAGGCGGCCAAAGGAAGAATTGGCTTTGGGGGTGATCAGTGAAATATACCTGCTGGAGCGCGTGCTACGGGTGGGTGCTGCTATGGTGACCATTGAGCTGAGATAAGGTGGGGCTTTACCTAGCAAAGACTTGTAGATGACCTGGAGCCAGTGGGTTTGGCAACGAGTATGAAGCGAGGGCCAGCCAACGAGAGTATACAGGTCTCAGTGGTGGGTAGTATATGGGGCTTAGGTGACAAAACGGATGGCACTGTGATAGACTGCATCCAATTTGCTGAGTAGAGTGTTGGAGGCTATTTGATAAATGACATCGCAAAGAAGTCGAGGATCGGTAGGATGGTCAGTTTTACGAGGGTATGTTTGGCAGCATGAGTGAACGATGCTTTGTTGCGAAATAGGAAGCCGATTCTAGATTTAATTTTGGATTGGACATGTGCGGGGGCACTGGTTGGTCAGCCCAATTGAGGTAGTATGTACATGAATGTGTAGTTAAAGTGACTATGCATATATGATAAACAGATACTAGCAGCAGCGTAAAAGAGGGGGTTGGGGGGCACACAATGCAAATCGTTCAGGTAGCCATTCTATTACCTGTTCAGGAGTCTTATGGCTTGGGGGTAAAAACTGTTGAGAAGCCTTTTTGTCCAAGACTTGGCACTCTGGTACCACTTCCTATGCGTTAGTGGAGAGAACAGTCTGACTGGGGTGCCTGAGGTCTTTTTTTATTTTTTTTATTTAACTAGGCAAGTCAGTTAAGAACAAATTCTTATTTTCAATGACAGCTATGAACAGTGGGTTAACTGCTCAGGGGCAGAATGACAGATTTGTACCTTGTCAGCTCAGGGGTTTGAACTTACAACCTTCTGGTTACTAGTCCAACGCTCTAACCACTAGGCTACCCTGCTACCCTTTGAACATGTTTAGGGCTTTCCTCTGACACTACCTGGTGTAGAGGTCCTGGATGGCAGGCAGCTTAGCCCCAGTGATGTACTGGGCAGTACGCACTACCCGCTGTAGTGCCTTGCGGTCGGAGGCCGAGCGGTAGTAATTGCCGTAGCAGGCAGTGATGCTCTCGATGTTGCAGCTGTAGAACCTTTTAAGGATCTCAGGACCCATGTCAAATCTTTTTAGTTTCCTGAGGGGGAATAGGCTTTGTCGTGCCCTCTTCACAACTGTGTTGGTGGGTTTGGACCATTCTAGTTTGTTGTTGATGTGGACACCAAAGAACTTGAAGCTCTCAACCTGCTCCACTACAGCCCTGTCGATGAGAATGGGGGCGTGCTCGGTCCTCCTTCTCCTGTAGTCCACAATCACCTCCTGAGTCTTGTGAATGGCTTGACAGATCTTCCTTTATATGTATCATCACTAATACAGATTTGTTAATTTTGAGCATTCCAGATTCAGCAGGTGAAGGACCTGCTTTATCAGGAGGATAATGTGGAATCTTGAAACACTGACAATGGGGTCAATGTTGCTGTGCTGCAACGTCAAGTGAAACCTAACACTGACTTCTCATCTTTTGGTCAGGACATATTCATGGATGCTCTTCGATTAGTTATGAGTCTCCAGCCTTTCTAGGTGCAGTCATTCCACATTACGCAGGATATGGTTTTAACCCCAGTGCAACTCTTGATAATGGCAAATATTTGTATTTTTTGGAGGGTGAAAGGAGAGCAGGCCCAGCTGTGAATGTGGCAATGTAGACTATTCTGGATAGAGCAGATACTTTTGTGTAGTCTATTTCTCGTGAGGATTTCTGTCCTCAGATAGAGAGAGCTGTGAAAGCCTGTATGCAGATTAAGAGGTTCCAATGAAGAGCAGCGGTTCTCAGTCCTGGTCCTGGGGATTCAAAGGGGTGCACATTTCTGTTTTTGCCTTAATACTACACAGCTGATTCAAATGATCAAGTCATCATCAAGCTTCAAGTGGTATTTATGTATTAATTTGTGACACTATCCTTGATATGATCCTGCTATTGTCATATGCTACACATTCACATGTATCTATCTAATGTTATCATGATTTGTTATAAGGGATATTATACTTATATTATACAGAGAGTATTATTAAAACTTGTTTGGAATAGGGGGCAGCATGTTCACGTTTGGATGAAAAGCATTCCCAGAGTAAACTGCCTGCTCTTCAGTCCCAGTTGCTAATATATACAAATTATTATTTGGATAGAAAACACACTGAAGTTTCTAAAATTGTTTGAATGATGTCTGTGAGTATAACAGAACTCATATGGCAGGCGAAAACAGTGGGAAATCTGAGATTTGTAGTTTTTCAACTCTTGGCCTATCGAATACACAGTGTCTATGGGGTCAAATTGCACTTCCTAAGGCTTCTACTAGATGTCAACAGGCTTTAGAACCTTGTTTGATGCTTCTACTGTGAAGGAGGGGGGAATGAGGGCTCTTTGAGTTAGTGGTCTGGCAGAGTGCCATGAGCTTCTGATGCGCGTTCACGTGAGAGTTAGCTTGAGTTCCATTTCTGAAGACAAAGGAATTCTCCGGTTGGAACATTATTGAAGATGTATGTTAAGAACATCCTAAAGGTTGATTCTATACTTCGTTTGACATGTTTCTTCGGAGTGTAACAGATTTTTTTTACTTTTCGTCTGCTCGTCTGCCCGCGCATCATGAATTTGGATTACTGGGCTGAACGCGCTTACATAAAGGAGGTATTTGGACATAAAGATGAACTTTATCGAACAAATCAAACATTTATTGTAGAACTGGGATTCCTGGGAGTGCATTCTGATGAAGATCATCAAGGGTAAGTGAATATTTATAATGCTATTTCTGACTTCTGGTGACTCCAACATGGCGGAGATCTGTTTGGCTTGATTTGTTGTCTGAGCGCCGTACTATTGCAAGGTTTGTTTTTTCCGTTAAAAAAAATTGAAATCTGACACAGCGGTTGCGTTAAGGAGAAGTATATCTTTAATTCTGTGAAAAACACTTGTGTCTTTTATCAATGTTTATTATGAGTATTTCTGTAAATTGATGTGGCTCTCTGCAAAATCACCAGATGTTTTGGAAGCAAAACCTTACTGAACGTAACGCGCCAATGTAAACTGAGATTTTTGGATATAAATATGCACTTTATCGAACAAAACATACATGTATTGTGTAACATGATGTCCTATGAGTGTCATCTGATGAAGATCATCAAAGGTTAGTGATTAATTTGATCTATATTTCTGCCGCTAGCGGAACCCCTAGCCGTAAGAAGTTAAAGAGATGATTTACATTGAAATACAGATAGAGATGTAGTAGTCCCAGAGTTAATGATCCAAGGTCAGTTTTCCATTTCACCTCCTGATCATTATGATGATTGACAGTGTTAGAATAAAAAAAACAAGGCTTAATCGTGTTCTCTCTCTCTCCATCCATCTGTCTCTCTTCTGCAGGTATGTTTTGATGTGAGAGAGGAAGCCAGTCCCGGTCCTCATCCACTCTTAAGATAACCTTCTGGCTGTCTGGGAGCCCAAGGCTGGTTAGGAGACACCGCTAGAGACACTATGTAATTGTGATGAACTGAGAGAATATTAGGGTAGCACTGTAATTCATTAATCATATGCTGTCTTCCCTGCTCCTCTGTTTTACCTCTTTCCTTTTCTATACTCTATACCTCTCTCACCACCTCCTCTTTCTTTCCCTTTTTTTATAATGCACACCATATGTGCATTGAAGTACAGATTGAACTTGTATTTATAATATACTTTTACAATTATAATATTTAAAATGCATGAATTATGTATTTATAAACACCTGGATAATGAACTTTCAATAAAGCGTTTCACATTCTCCACTGGTTGAAATGAAGTATCTCATTGAAATACTACACCTATCCTGTGTCCTCAGATGAATGCAGATGAAGGGAAGTGTAGTGTACTGTTTTATTTCTATGTAGGAATTACAAATCAGCCTTTACTTAAATCATGTTTCTAGTCCATTGCATAGTTACACTGTGTAATCATTGATGTCCCAGGAGCAGGAGTGGTAAACACTGTTGACGTGTATAATTGTAATACATACATGCAGACACAGCATCATTCAAAGAACAGAGTTTGATTCACCTGGTATTGGATATGACTGAAAGAGAATGTCTCACAGAGATTCCTACCTGATGTAGCCTCGTTACTGTATATAGCCTGTCTTTTTACTGTTGTTTTATTTCTTTACTTACCTATTGTTCACCTAATACCTTTTTTGCACTCTTGGTTAGAGCCTGTAAGTAAGCATTTCACAGTAACCACCTGTTGTATTCGGCGCACGTAACAAATAAACTTTGATTTGATAACCAACTAATACTCAGGGGCAATCAGGCCTTAGAGAAAACACATAACAATAACACTTACAGTAGTAACAAAGACAACATATTGGCTGACTCAGCTAACTGAGATGTGATGACAGACACTGATATGGTTTTCAATCACAGAGCAGTTTCTCAGGGGAAATGTATATCTCTGCTTAAATATTTCCCAAGCACTACAGTCTGGTTTCTGCAACACCTACAATACATTGTTGTTCGTTATTAGGCACCTGTGGCTTGTTTTGGACTTTTTCCCCAAAAATCCCATGGTTAGCCTGCATACTATCAGAACATTGCTTTGTCTGTATGATACATTTTACAGACATGATGAGTATTGTCTTCTGTCTAATGTACAAACGTCATTTATATACATATGGCCTACCCACCGTTCTATATTAACCAATCAAGTGGCAGTCTTGTGTGACAATCAAATGAGGAACTCTCTAGGACCTCCTCCTAAATCTGTGTGTTTATACTACTACGCCATTATCATCCCAGTGTGTATTTTCCTGCATACATCGAGTTACTAAAGAAGTTCAAGTGAAGTTGTGATTTTTTTTCAGTTTGGATATGCGTACAACCCTCCTTAGGGCTTTAATTAAGCAATAAGGCCAATACACCATGGCTAATGGCTATTCTTAAGTACAACGCAATGCAGAGTTACTGGACACAGCCCTTAGCTGTGTTATATTGGCCATATTTCACAAACCCCTGAGATGCCTTATCGCTATTATAAACTGGTTACCAATGTAATTAGAGCATTAAAAATAAATGTTTTGTGGTATACGGTCTGATTTACCACAGCTGCCAGCCAATCAGCATTCAGTGCTCGAACCAACCAGTTTATAATCTTGCTTATCGACAACGTTTGGAATGTGCATGACTCAGACAAATGTATTTTACAGTAGGCCTATATCAGTGTGAACGCTATGTTAAGAATATTTTTTCCATACTGAAGCCATGCTGCTATTGTTCAAAAACATATTTAACATATTTAGCAAATATGGGATAGACCTACATTTTGTTATTTTGTTTCAGGTTGGCATACATGGTACTGTCGCCACTCTTTTGATTCAAATTTCTCCTGATTAGTCTTTCTGGTTGCATCACCTCTGTGTGACAGGCTACTCCACACGGAACTCATCATTAGCCAACACTGTGTGTCACTATGCAAAGAAACCAGAGGTTACTGGCTGATTAGCCCCTGGTGAATACCAGACTGGAGCCAAAAGGGCTCCCATTGGACGAGAATGACAGCTTGGCTTCCATATCCCAGCAGCCACAGATGGTGGGTCTGATACGGTTGCCCTCTCTCCTGCCTGTGGAAATGTCACCAGACCACTCACATTAAATACAGGTGTATTGAAGGCTCAACTCCATAAGAACTGGGAAATAACTCTTACAATACTGTCTGGAGAAACAGTTCAAAGAGCGGCAGTCTGTCATACAAAAAAGACAACAGGTTTCCCAATCCCAGATGTACTCATTTGGTAATTTGGTTACAGAAGCTATGCTGTTATAGCTACCAGTCTGGCTCAATCATGGGTCCTGCTCAAAATGTGTACAGGATCCACCCTAATCCCTGTATCATCAATTGAATCTGCAGAGTAATAACTGCTTACAGAAAATGCTTGGCGGTCTTCCCAAGTTTAAAACCTTGCTTCCTGTCTGCTCGGTCTACATTGGAGATGAAAAGTAAAGAAATATCCCTTGTTATTCTTGTGACTCAGACAAAGCTCCTGCATCATAGCTCTCTTAATGGCATTGTCAATATTAAGTGGGCGTTTGTAATCCTTTGCCAGTAACACCAGAAATAAATAGAAGATGGAACTTAGAAGATGGAACGTAGAAGATGGAACTTAGAAGATGGAACTTACGGACTTACTGCTATTTGTAGCATATTCATTTCACTCTATAAATAGGGAATTCTGTTGCACCAGAGTGTGAGCGATACGATTGGAAATGCAAATGCCTCCACTGGCACCACATTCATCAAATAGATTTTTCTTTTCCCAGGGTGCTCCCAGGTTGCGCAGCAGTCTAAGACACTGCATTTCAGTGCAAGAGGCATCACTACAGTCCATGGTTCAATTCCAGGCTGTCACATCTGGCTGTGATTGGGAGTTCCATAGTACGGCGCACAATTGGCCCAGCATCGTCTGGGTTTGGCCGGGGTAGGCTGTCATTGTAAATACGAATTTGTTCTTAACTGACTTGCCTAGTTAAATAAAGTTCACATAAAAAAATATACAATTATTTCTCTAAAAAGCATTGTATATCTCAAAAGTTGTTGCTTTGTTTGTTTGGTTTTAGCATAGACCGATACCAATTACCTGTCCTCTCCAGACCAAATTAAATATCTCATGATAAACAACCAAGGATAATACAACTTTGACACAATTTGCAGAGAAACATTGGAGATGAATTTACATTGATAAATTAGGGTTCATTATGCCTCCAGTATTCAGAATATACAGCTTACACTATGGGTGGTTGTGAGGAGATAACATAAACAAGCACAGGTGTATGGTAGTAGAACAAAAAAAACAACTTTTTACAAAGATAAGAGGTATACTGTCACAACGGGGAGTACCACAGACATACCTAGGAGGGTACGCCAACATACATAATTGGTTTAATACTGCAATACCCCTTTCCTCATCCATTAGCTTAAGATGCATAGGGTTTCTCTTTAATGACACCCTTAGCAAGGCATGCCTCTCATCTCTAGTATCTCTGAATATGTTAGGCTACATTCAAGGGTGAGTTGACTCCTGCACTAAACGGAACCCGCGTCTACAACACAAGCTGGAGGTTGCCAAGATCCAAAGCCTTTTTTCCTCACATTTCAAATGAGCAACATGCTCCCTGAAGTCACACACCAGAGGAAGTGCAAAACAGACTCCATCCATCCATCCATCCACATATCCATCCATCCACATCCATCCATCCATCCATCCATACTCTAAATATAACAAACAACAGAGAAACCGGTTTCATTTCATTAACGCAGTAGTAATTGAATTCTTCAAGGAAACATTTGGAATCTGTATGAATAAGGCGTACTGAAAAGAAAATCAATTGTAATCAACCTGATTTGTTGACTTCTTGTTGCCATTGTGATGTCTTGACTGTATGTGCCTTCAAAAGGTATCCAAACCTCTTTTCCCACATTTTGTTGCATGCAGAATTGAAATGGATTAAATTGAGATGTTTTGTCATTGGCTTACACACAATACTCCATAATGTCAAAGTGGAATTATGCTTTTCAAAAATATTACAAATTAATAAAAAATGAAAAGCTGAAATGTCAATAAGTTTTTAACCCCTTTGTTACGGTAAGCCTAAATAAATTCAGTCACATAATAAGTTGCATGGACTAACTCTGTGTGCAATAATAGTGTTTAACCTGATTTTCAAATGACTACATCATCTCTGTACCCCCAAATTATCTGTAATGCAGTGAATTTCAAACACAGATTCAACCACAATGACCAGGGAGGTTTTCCAGTGCCTCGCAAAGGGCAGATGGGTAAAAATAAAAGAAGCATACTTTGAATATCCCTTTGAGCATGGTGAATTATTAATTACACTTTGGATGGTGTATCAATACACCCAGTCACTACAAAGATATAGAGATCCTTTCGGAGAGGAAGGAAACCGCTCAGGGATTTCACCATGAGACCAATGGTGACCATCTTGCCTATGCCGTTCTGTACCATCACTCATTCATATATCTTTATGTACATATTCTTCATCCCTTTACACTTGTGTGTATAAGGTAGTTGTTGTGAAATTGTTAGGTTAGATTACTAGTATTACTGCATTGTCGGAACTAGAAGCACAAGCATTTCGCTACACTCGCATTAATATGTGCTAACCATGTGTATGTGACTAATAACATTTGATTTGATTTGACTTTAAAAGTTAGTTACAGAGTTTAATGGCTGTGATAGCAGAAAACTGAGGATGGATCAACAACAGTGAAGTTACTCCACAATACTAACCTAAATGACAGAGTGAAAAAGAAGGAAGCTTGTACCGAATAAAAATATTCCAAAACTTGCATCCTGTAAGCAACAAGGCACTAAAGTACTACTGCAAGAAATTTGGCAAAACAATTCACTTTATGTTCTGAATAGAAAGTGTTGTTTTGGGGCAAATCCAATACAACACATTACTGAGTACCACTCTCCATATTTTCAGGCATAGTGGGGGCTGCATCATGTTATGGGTATGCTTGTAATCGTTAATGACTGGGGAGTTTCAGGATTTAAAAAAATAAACGGAATGGAGCTAAGCACAGGACAAATCCTAGAGGAAAACCTGGTTCAGTCTGCTTTCCACCAGACACTGGGAGATGATTTCACCTTTCAACAGGACAATAAGATAAAACATCACATATACACAAGTTGATCACAAAGAAGACAGTGAATGTTCCTGACTGGCCGAGTTACAGTCTTGACTTAAATCTACTTGACAATCTATGGCAAGACCTGAAAATTGTTGTCTAGCAATGATCAACAACAAATTTGACAGAGCTTGAACATTTTTGAAAATAATAAAATGGGAAAATGTTACACAATCCAGGTGTGGAAAGCTCTTAGAGACTTACCCAGAAGGACTCACAGCTTCTAAAGTTGGTTCACTTTGTCATTATAGGTTATTGTGTGTAGTTGGGTGACAGAAAAATATATTTAATCAATTTTGAATTCAGGCTGTAGCACAATAAAATGTGGAATACTTTCTGAAGGCACTGCGTGTCCACACAGTGAACGATGCATCATATGGATTGCCTTGAGGACTTTACCAGTCCTGCCAAGCCATGCCAACTCAAACATTCAATAACCCCATCACCAGAGTACCTCATACAAGGCAGGCTTTATCAGTGGGTGCCCTTTTATTTGGGTATTTGGTTGAATGTCAATGTGTTTTGCTGTATGCCATCCATATTGATGTGCCTTTCTACATCTGCCAGTGTGCTGTCCATCTCTGATCCATCCACATAATCACCAACAACAGTAATGCCTGCACTATACACTGTACAACATGATCAGAATTGATCCATTACATGACGTCAGATATATGAAGGAAATCCAGAACCATTACCAACAGGGGGAGAAAAATTAATTGGATCGTTATAATTCAGAGAAGGCTGGTGGGAGGAGCTATATTTTATTTTTTACCTTTATTTAACTAGGCAAGTCAGTTAAGAACAAATTCTTATTTTCAATGATGGCCTAGGAACAGTTGGTTAACTGCCTGTTCAGGGGCAGAACGACAGATTTTGTACCTTGTCAGCTCGGGGATTTGAACTTGCAACCTTCCGGTTACTAGTCCAACGCTCTAACCACTAGGTTAGCCAGCCACCCCTATATGAGGATGGGCTCATTGTAATGGCTGGAATTGGATAAATGGAACGGAATCAAACACATGAAAACCACATTTGACTCCGTTCCATTAATTCCATTCCAGCCATTACAATGAGCCCATCCTCCTATAGCTCCTCCCACCTACCTCCTCTGAGTGAATTACATACTTATACTCCCTCCCATTGCCTTTCCATGTTGTTATACATGCACTTTTCATCGACCCGTTCATGTGAGGTGCTTTTGAACATTCATTGCCTATGGCGGTCTGTATATACCAGGTTCTAGCTAGCTGAGATTTTCCTCCATACTGGAGACTGGAGTCTAAACAGCGGAGGAAGTAGCCTTGTACTGCTGTGTTCTGCCTCATGTATCTCTTGATAAATTCATCAACCTTTTATGAATCTCAACAACAGTAGGAATTCCTTACATTCTAGAGACTGAGTAAGAGCCTGCATTGCATGAATCATCCAGTAGAATATGTTGAGGATTCAGGACTGTTTTCACACCTGCATGCGTCGACAATACGATGCTGTCATCTCAGCTGCATTGTGGGTGGTGCAGTACGAAATGTACTGCAGTAAGTGCCTCAGTCAAGGGATGTCATTTATTCTGAAAGGTCTGTTCAAAGAGTTAATACAAACTGAAACCGAATGGAAAATCAAAGCAAATAAATCATAATATGGTGTTGTCTGTGTGACAGTTTATATAGTAGCTGTGATAGAATCGCTGGACAACTGAAGCACTATTCCAGCCACAGAGCATGTTTTCCTTGTGTTTGATACCATTCTATTCACTTCATTCAAGTCATTATTATGAGCCGTACTCCCCTCACCAGCCTCCTGTGCCACAGAGGCATGGTGAAGTGTGTCATATCAAGAGATAGCCCTGGTAATGAAAGCCCCGCTGTTTCCAGCTTGGTAAAGAAAGTCCTGCTGTTTTCCAGCCTGGTAATGAAAGTCTCACTGTTTCTAGCCTGGTAATGAAAATCCTGCTGTTTTCCAGCCTGGTAATGAAAGTCCTGCTGTTTTCCAGCCTGGTAAAGAAAGTCTCACTGTTTTCCAGCCTGGTAAAGAAAGTCCCGCTGTTTTCCAGCCTGGTAAAGAAAGTCCTGCTGTTTTCCAGCCTGGTAATGAAAGTCCTGCTGTTTTCCAGCCTGTTTATGAAAGTCCCGCTGTTTCCAGCGTAAGTCAACCTTCAAAATCACACTTTCACTCCCGGCAGGAAACTTTCCTTTTCAAGCACAATTCAATAAGTACAAACAAATGATAAAACAAGTCCAAACGCCTGCTGAGATTCAATGTGTACCATGTGAAGAGGAGGGCCCAGCAGCGTATGCTGGTAATCATTGGATGAATTAGGTTATATAGATGCAGGACAGTGTGGATATTAAGTATAAATTATGAAGATTTGCTCGTGGAGCCAGATCCGGTAGCCTTCATAGGGCACCAGACCTAAGAGTGCCCCCTTGTTATCTCTCTGTGATAGAGGAGTGCATGAGGACATGCTCCTCTGAGAGAATGCGGCTGCCATTATCTCTGTCACCTGACACAGGGGCCACACAAACCTCCCATGATAGATCTATGGCTTCTAATTTTGTTTCTCAAAGGTAAATATGAGAACAGTCATTTGCTTGTCCTCTAGAAGAATCTAGCCATTTCATCTCTGAGCAGCATGTCAATCCTGATCACTGGATACATTTGAGAACCACAAGAAAGTCATAAATGAATAATGCAGCTGTCAGTTTAGCTCAGTTCACTGGGTTACATGACTAGAATAAACAGCCCATCTTACTGGCGCCAGGTCTCAGAGTAAGCAGCCACCCACCAATTCTAAGTTTTAGAAAACAATCATAGGCTACCAGTATTTTGGTCATGCCTGGTTCTGAAGTTGGATAACACAGAATAAACCGACCAACAGCCATTAGGATAAATAACCTATAGGGCCATAGCTGTGGGAGTTAGGGGTGCTGCAGCATCCCTGGTGGTGAGATGGTCAAACTGCAATAATTAGTGTTGAAAAATATTAAACTATGAAAACTATAAAACTATTTTCCCGTTGCATTACTGATAATGGGATTTGGGTAGGGGAAAGACAAAAACATGGGATATTTATAAATGAACCCCATTGTGCATTGAGAGCTCTCAGCTCTGTTTCGTAAACGATGTGCTTATTATATGCTATTATTTGTATTTGTATTTATTATGGATCCCAATTAGCCAAGGCAGCAGCTACTCTTCCTGGGGTCTAGCAAAATTAAGGCAGTTATACATTTAAAAAAACCATTATGATACATTTGTACATCAGGCCCCACATTACACAACATATTATGTTTGTGCCCTCAGGCCCCTACTCTACTACCACATATCTACAACATGTGTGCGTATAAGTTGGCTATTTGAGCCAGAAAAGGGGGCTTTACTATCCTTAGGTAGGGGGATGACTTTTGCTTCCTTCCAGGCCTGAGGGCACACACTTTTTAGTAGGCTTATATTGAAGATATGGCAAATAGGAGTGGCAATATAGTCTGCTATTATTATTTTCCATCCAAGTTGTCAGACCCCGGTGGCTTGTCATTGTTGATAGACAACAATATTTTTTTCACCTCTTCCACACTTACTTTACGGAATTCAAAATTACAATGCTTGTCCTTCATAATTTGATCAGATATACTTGGATGTGTAGTGTCAGCGTTTGTTGCTGACATGTCATGCCTAAGTTTGCTATTCTTACCAATGAAACAATTATTAAAGTAGATGTCATTGGGTTTTGTGATGAATGAGGCATCTGATTCAATGAATGATGTAGCGGAGTTTGCCGTTTTGCCTAAAGTTTTCATTTAAAAATTTCATTTAAGGTGCTCCGAAGCGTTTTACTATCATTCTTTATTTCTTTATCCATCTTTGTTTCATAGTGTAGTTTCTTCTTCTTTTTATTGAGTTTAGTCACATGATTTCTCAATTTGCAGTACAATTTGCCAATCGGTTGTACAACCAGACCTATCTGCCATTTATTTTGCCTCATCTCTCTCAATCATAGAATTTTTCAATTCCTCATCAATCCACAGATTGTAACAGTTTTTACCATCATTTTCATAATAAGTGCATGCTTATTAGTAACTGGGATAAGAACACGACACACCATAAATATTATTTACATAAACAACAAAGGAATCACTACAACACTTATTGTATGACCTCTTACACACTATATTAGGCCCAGCCTTAGAAACGTTGGTTTTCCTAGATATGGCTACAAAATTGTGATAAATACATCCGATGGATTTGGATTCTGCTTTCAAACAAATTTCTGAGGCATTAGTAAAGATGTGATCAATACATGTTGATGATTTCATTCCTATGTTGTTTGTAACTACCCTGGTAAGTTGATTGATAACCTGAACCAGGTTGCAGGCCCTAGTTACAGTTTGAAGCTCTCTCTGGAGTGGGCAGCCTGATGAAAGACAGTCAACATTTAAATCACACAGAAAATATATCTCTCTAATGATATCACATACATTATTATCAAGCAGTTCACGCATGTTATCTAGACACTGAATGTGTCATGACTCCCGTCGAAGTTGGCTCCCCTGCCTGTTCGGGCAGTGCTCGGGGGTCGTCGTCACCGGCCTACTAGCCGCCACCGATCCCTTTTTCCTTTTCTGTAAGTTTAGTCTTATTAGTTGCACCTGTTCCTATTTGTGTTTTCTTGATTTTCTAGCCTATTTAAGCTTGTTAGGCCCATTCTATTTTGTGCGGGATTATTTTGTGTTCACGTTTAGTGTTGGCTGTGGTTTTGTGCTCCGGACCGTTTTACCCTGTCTTTTGGGTTTGTCAGTGTTTTCCGCCCTGTGTTTGGGCATGACCGTTTGTGCTGGAATAAATTGCCTATTTTTCTTGAACCCTCTGCTCTCTGCACCTGACTCCTACCTTCCACTCCTATTCACCCGTGACAGAATGATAGCACATGGTGGTCAATAGCAGTTTCCCACCAGAATGGGCTTCAGGTGAGACAGATGAACCTGTAGCCATATTATTTAAACAGTATTTAACATGAGATCCTCTCTAAGCTTTACAGGAATCTGGTTCTGAATATAAAAACAGCCACACCTCCACCTTTGGCATTTCTGTATTTTCTTTAGATCTCATAACCATGTATTGCTACCACTGTATCATCAACGATATTATCTAAGTGAGTTTCAGAGATTGTCAGAATATGAATGTAATCTATTACTAGCAAATTATTGATTACAGGAACCTTGTTTCTTTAGTTACATATGTTAAGGTGGGCTATTTTTAACACCTTTCTGTGATGCTTAAATGTTATTCTTGCTTTACTGGGAAGCTTAGCAGAGCTAGACATGCTCAAGTTTTTTGTGTTAGTGCAGGGTGAGCTGCACACAGTGGACTTCCTGCTTGGGTGATGTAGAGGTTAATCCAGGACCTGCACTGCCTAGCTCCACTCCTACTCCCCAGGTGCTCTCATTTGTTGACTTCTGTAACCGTAAAAGCCTTGGTGTCATGCCCACCCGAGACGCAATCGTCTCATCTAGCCATCAGCAAATGCAAATGCGCTACGCCAAATGCTAATAGCACTCGTTAAAACTCAAACGTTCATTAAAACACACATGCAGGGTACTGAATTAAAGCTACACTCGTTGTGAATCTAGCCAACAAGTCAGATTATTAAAATGCTTTTCGGCGAAAGCATGAGAAGCTATTATCTGATAGCAACACCCCGAAATACCTGAATGCGACGTAAACAAAAGAATTAGCGTAGCCGGCGCTACACAAATAGCAGAAATAAAATATAAAACTTTCATTACCTTTGACGAGCTTCTTTGTTGGCACTCCTATACAGTGCCTTGCGAAAGTATTCAGCCCCCTTGAACTTTGCGACCTTTTGCCACATTTCAGGATTCAAACATAAATATATAAAACTGTATTTTTTTGTGAAGAATCAACAACAAGTGGGACACAATCATGAAGTGGAACGACATTTATTGGATATTTCAAACTTTTTTAACAAATCAAAAACTGAAAAATTGGGCGTGCAAAATTATTCAGCCCCCTTAAGTTAATACTTTGTAGCGCCACCTTTTGCTGCGATTACAGCTGTAAGTCGCTTGGGGTATGTCTCTATCAGTTTTGCACATCGAGAGACTGACATTTTTTCCCATTCCTCCTTGCAAAACAGCTCGAGCTCAGTGAGGTTGGATGGAGAGCATTTGTGAACAGCAGTTTTCAGTTCTTTCCACAGATTCTCGATTGGATTCAGGTCTGGACTTTGACTTGGCCATTCTAGCACCTGGATATGTTTATTTTTTAACCATTCCATTGTAGATTTTGCTTTATGTTTTGGATCATTGTCTTGTTGGAAGACAAATCTCCGTCCCAGTCTCAGGTCTTTTGAAGACTCCATCAGGTTTTCTTCCAGAATGGTCCTGTATTTGGCTCCATCCATCTTCCCATCAATTTTAACCATCTTCCCTGTCCCTGCTGAAGAAAAGCAGGCCCAAACCATGATGCTGCCACCACCATGTTTGACAGTGGGGATGGTGTGTTCAGGGTGATGAGCTGTGTTGCTTTTACGCCAAACATAACGTTTTGCATTGTTGCCAAAAAGTTCAATTTTGGTTTCATCTGACCAGAGCAAATTCTTCCACATGTTTGGTGTGTCTCCCAGGTGGCTTGTGGCAAACTTTAAACAACACTTTTTATGGATATCTTTAAGAAATTGCTTTCTTCTTGCCACTCTTCCATAAAGGCCAGATTTGTGCAATATATGTCTGATTGTTGTCCTATGGACAGAGTCTCCCACCTCAGCTGTAGATCTCTGCAGTTCATCCAGAGTGATCATGGGCCTCTTGGCTGTATCTCTGATCAGTCTTCTCCTTGTATGAGCTGAAAGTTTAGAGGGACGGCCAGGTCTTGGTAGATTTGCAGTGGTCTGATACTCCTTCCATTTCAATATTATCGCTTGCACAGTGCTCCTTGGGATGTTTAAAGCTTAGGAAATCTTTTTGTATCCAAATCCGGCTTTAAACTTCTTCACAACAGTATCTCGGACCTGCCTGGTGTGTTCCTTGTTCTTCATGATGCTCTCTGCGCTTTTAACGGACCTCTGAGACTATCACAGTGCAGGTGCATTTATACGGAGACTTGATTACACACAGGTGGATTGTATTTATCATCATTAGTCATTTAGGTCAACATTGGATCATTCAGAGATCCTCACTGAACTTCTGGAGAGAGTTTGCTGCACTGAAAGTAAAGGGGCTGAATAATTTTGCACGCCCAATTTTTCAGTTTTTGATTTGTTAAAAAAGTTTGAAATATCCAATAAATGTCGTTCCACTTCATGATTGTGTCCCACTTGTTGTTGATTCTTCACAAAAAAATACAGTTTTATATCTTTATGTTTGAAGCCTGAAATGTGGCAAAAGGTCGCAAAGTTCAAGGGGGCCGAATACTTTCGCAAGGCACTGTATGTCCCATAAACATCACTATTGGGTCTTTTTTTCGATTAAATCGGTCCATATATACCCAAAATATCCATCTATGGAAACTGTGTGATTCAGAAAAAAACACAGTTTCAAAACGCTACGTCATTTTTAAAAATTAAAGTCGACGATAAACTTTCACAAAACACTTCGAAATACTTTTGTAATCCAACTTTAGGTATTAGTAAACTTTAATAATCTATCAAATTGATCACGGGGCGATGTGTATTCAATAGCTCCACGTTTTGAAATCATGTTCCGAAATCTCTCTTCCAAAACTTCCTGTCGGAGACCGGATGGAAAGTGGTCTCTCTTCCTCGTTTGACCAAGAAACAACGGGAAGGCAATTGACAAGACTGGCGACATCGTGTAGGACTTGCAATCTCTGCCCCATTTAATTTGGTGTCCCTTAAACAATACATGCAAGTGGCGCATTGATATTTTTTCCAGTTTTCAGTGATCAGTTTTTCTTGCGCCTTTCGATGAAACACACGCTCTGTTATAGTCACAGCCGTTATTTAACCAGTTTTAGAAACGTGAGAGTGTTTTCTATCCACACATACTAATCATATGCATATACTATATTCCTGGCATGAGTAGCAGGACGCTGAAATGTTGCGCAATTTTTAACAGAATGTTCGAAAAAGTAGGGGGTAGGCTTAAGAGGTTTTAACATTAGAAGCCTACTCCCTAAGTGTGCTTCATTAACTGCTTTAGCACATTCTGCCAACCCGGTTGTCTTATCCGTGTCTGTTTCCTGGCTTAGGAAAACCACCAAAAATCCTGAAATTTCCATCCCTAACTATAACATTTTTCACCAAGATAGAACTGCCAAAGGGGCTGGTGTTGCAATCTGCTGCAGAGATAACCTGCAGAGTTCTATCTTACTATCCAGCTCAGTACCAAAACAAATCGAGCTTCTACTTCTAAAAATGCACCTTTCCAGAAACAAGTCTCTCACCGTTGCCGCTTGCTATAGACCACCCTCTGCCCCCAGCTGTGCCCTGGACACCATATGTGAATTGATTGCACACCATCTATCTTCTGAGCTCGTGCTGCTAGGTGACCTAAACTGGGACATGCTTAACACCCCGGCCATCCTACAATCTAAGCTTGATGCCCTCAATCTCACTCAAATTATCTATGAACCTACCAGGTACAACCCCAAATCCGTAAACACGGGCACCCTCATAGATATCATCCTAATTAACTATCCCTCCAAATACACCTCTGCTGTTTTCATTGCCTCATTGCCTGCATCCGTAATGGGTCTGCGGTCAAACGACCAACCCTCATCACTGTCAAATGCTCCCAAAAACATTTCAGCGAAAAGGCCTTTCTAATCGACCTGGCCGGGGTATCCTGGAATGCCTATGACCTCCTCCCGTCAGTAGAGGATGCCTGGTTATTCTTTAAAAGTGCCTTCCTCATCATCTTAAATAAGCATGCTCCATCCAAAAAATGTACAACCAGGAATAGATTTAGCCCTTGGTTCACTCCAGACCTGTCTGCCCTTGACCAGCACAAAAACATCCTGTGGAGTTCTGCATTCGCATCGAATAGCCCCAACTTTTCAGGGAAGTTAGGAACCAAAATACACATGCAGTTAGGAAAGCTAAGGCTAGCTTTTTCAAACAGAAATTTGCATCCTGTAGTACAGTGGGACACTGTAAAGTCCATGGAGAATAAGAGCACCTCTTCCCAGCTGCCCACTGCACTGAGGATAGGAAACACTGTCACCAACAATAAATCCACAATAATTGAGAATCTCAATAAGCATTTTTCTACGGCTGACCATGCTTTCCACCTGGCTACCACTACCCCGGTCAACAGCCCTGCGCTCCCCACAGCAACTCGCCCAAACCTCCCCCACTTCTCATTCACCAAACTCCAGATAGCTGATGTTCTGAAAGCTGCAAAAATCTGGACCCCTACAAATCAGCCAGGCTAGACAATCTGGACCCTATCTTTCTAAAATGATCTGCCGAAATTGTTGCAACCCCTATTATTAGCCTGATCAAACTCTCTTTCGTATCGTATGAGATTCTCATAGATTGGAAAGCTGCCCCGGTCATCCCCCTCTTCAAAGGGGGAGACACTCTAGACCCAAACTCCTGCAGACCTATATCTATTCTACGCTGCCTTTCTAAGGTCTTTGAAAGACAAGTTAACAAACAGATTACCGACCATTTCGAATCTCACCGTACCTTCTCCGCTATGCAATCTGGTTTCAGAGCTAGTCATGGGTGCACCTCAGCCACGCTCAAGGTCCTAAATGTTATCATAACCGCCATCGATAAGAGATATTACTGATAGCCGTATTCATCGACCTGGCTAAGGCTTTCGACTCTGTCAATCACAACATTCTTATTGAAAGACTCAACAGCCTTGGTTTCTCAAATGATTTCCTCGCTTGGTTCACCAAATACTTCTCCGATAGAGTTCAGTATGTCAAATCGGAGGGCCTGTTGTCCGAACCTCTGGCAGTCTCTATGGGGGTGCCACAAGGTTCAATTCTCGGGCCGACTCCCTTCTCTGTATACATCAGGGATGTCGCTCTCGCTGCTGGAGATTATTTGATCCACCTCTACGCAGACGACAACATTCTGTATACTTCTGGCCCTTTGTTGGACACTTGTTAACTAACCTCCAGATGAGCTTCAATGCCATACAACTCTCCTTCCGTGGCCTCCAACTGCTCTTAAATGCAAGTAAAACTAAATGCATTCTCTTCAACCGATCGCTGCCCGCACCTGCCTGCCCGTCCAGCATCACTACTCTGGACGGTTCTGACTTAGAATATGTGGACAACTACAAATACCTAGGTGTCCGGTTAGACTGTAAACTCTCCTTCCAGACTCATTAAACATCTCCAATCCAAAATTAAATCTAGAATCGGCTTCCTATTTTGCAACAAAGCATCCTTCACTCATGCTGCCAACCTACACTCGTAAATCTGACCATCCTACCGATCCTTGACTTCGGCGATGTCATTTACAAAATAGCCTCCAACACTCTACTCAACAAATTGGATGCAGTCTATCACAGTGCCATCCGTTTTGTTACCAAAGCCCCATATACTACCCACCATTGCGACCTGTATGCTCTCATTGGCTGGCCTTCACTTCATACTCGTCGCCAAACCCATTGGCTGCAGGTCATCTACAAGTCTCTGCTAGGTAAAGCCCCGCCTTATCTCAGCTCACTGGTCACCATAGCAGCACCCACCTGTAGCACGCGCTCCAGCAGGTATATTTCACTGGTCACCCCCAAAGCCAAATCTTCCTTTGGCCGCCTCTCCTTCCAGTTCTCTGCTGCCAATGACTGGAACGAACTACAAAAATCTATGGAGCTGGAGACTCTTATCTCCCTCACTAGCTTTAAGCACCAGCTCACAGATCACTGCACCTGTACATAGCTCATCTGTAAATAGCCCATCCAATCTACCTCATCCCCATACTGTATTTATTTATCTTGCTCCTTTGCACCTCTGTATCTCAACTTGCACATTCATCCTCTGCACATCCTACCATTCCAGTGTTTAATTGATATATTGTAATTACTTTGCCATCATGACCTATTTATTGCCTTACCTCGCTTACCCTACCTCATTTGCACATGCTGTATATAGATTTTCCTACTGTATTATTGATTGTGTTTGTTTATTCCATGTGTAACTCTGTGTTGTTGTATGTGCCGAACTGCTTTGTTTTATCTTGGGAACTTAGCATCACAATGGTAGGGATTAAATGGGCACGGCTTGGGTCATTGATAAGTCATTGTCTCAGTGCGGCCTTATAATGCTGTGAAAGGATCCAGGAACCCACATGATTTGGGTGGATCCTATCCTCCTTATAATACAAGATTTGTTTCCAGAAGTTATCAAAATTGTCAATAAATGTTACACCCACAGAGCTGCAATAGTCTCGTAGTCAGTTATGGAGGGCTAAATGTCTGCTGAACTGTTCAGTGCCATGATTTATGGAGGGCAGAGGGCCTGATATTATGGGGGGTTTGTCGGTGTCAAGTAGTGACCCAATCAGTTCTTTAAAATCCATCTTCAGCTGTTCTGAGCTGCCCTTCATAATGTAATTCGACCCCACATGAACCATGACAGTATCAGCCCCAGGTGACTGACGCACAGCCTCTGGAAGAAACCTGTTGATATCCTGAATTGTTGTTACCTATTCAGTTGTGGGGCTTTGGGGGTGGAAATACTCTCTGCGGCACGATAAACAGTTTAGTTTAATTTAAGTCAGGGCAATCCTTCGCTTGATCCTCTCCCCCCTCTTCTCTGTGGTGGATATGAAGTGATCTGGAACAGTACTGACAATAGTTTTCCACTTCTATTTTCTATTAGTTTGCAATTCTAAACTTGGCGAAAAGGGAATGGGAGCAATATCAAAAAAGGAACATGGCATTCTCTCACTCTCGGCTCGCAGGCCTGCTCCAGCCCATGTCAAACACGAAGGTGTACTAGCCAAGCAAGCAAGAGTGCTGGGCGTTTTTCATCCGGTGCTGGATCGGGGTGAGCGCTTTTCTCCACACTGGATCACATAGCTGTCCATTTGTGCTGAGTTTTATTGGGCACAATCTTAGCTACAACACCCCTCGTTATCTTTTTCCACACACACCCGTTGTATTTATGCAGTACAAAGAAATGTGAGCTCTGTTCACAACGGTCTATTGCTAGGCGGCACATCAGTTTAAAGTTTTGGGTTAGGGTTAGCTAACAATTTATTCTACCACTTCTACCGATCTGCGTGCCAGTTAAGATTTTCATATGTTCATTTTCGTGGAACAGTTTCATTTCAATAATAACGCTTTCATTTCTCAAAATGATTGTCATGTTGTTAATAATACAAATCGGAATGAAAATGATAAAAATCTATAGGTAAAAATTCCACTAATGCGAGAGTACCAGCTTCTGCCATATGGACACATTGATTCACCGTGAGCCAGTGGCAGGAAAAATAAATTAGCGCATGGGACTAAGATATAGGCTAGGGCAATGTAGCAATAGACCTATAACTTATTTTGTCAATTAAGAGCATGACATTTTGCTCTTTCACACCAGGGCCTGATGATTATTGAGGTGGAGAGTGTTTGTAAAGAATGTTAAAAAAAAAAACAGCTGACTTCGTTCACTTACTAATTGAGGTGAAGAACAATGACTTAGCTTATTAGTGCATATTAGCTGAGTGTCACGATCCTCTTCCTGTAAATGACTGGACCAAAGTGCAGCGTTGTATGTGTTCATGATATTTTATTAAAATCAGAACACTTGAACAAAAAGAACAAAGAGGAAAACTAATAGTTCTGTAAGGAAACTAAACCATACAGAAAACAACTACCCGCAAAAACCCTTTGGGCAAACGCTACCTAAGTATGGTTCCCAATCAGAGACAACGATAGACAGCTGTCCCTGATTGAGAACCATACCCGGCCAAAACAAAGAAATAGAGGAAAAAAGAACATAGAATGCCCATCCAAATCACACCCTGACCAAACCAAAATAGAGACATAAAAAGCTCTAAGGTCAGGGCGTGACACTGAGCTTATTAGTTAAGGCAATCAGAAATCACACATCCCCAAATAGGCACTTCCCTACATTTATTTCAATTTATTTTAGGCTGCATTGACTACTGTTACCGAATTAGATATTTTATTGTTAGTCTGCAAATGTCTATTTTATTTAAACATTTATTTAATGAACCCGATTGAGACCAGTGTCTCATTTACAATGGTGCCATGAGGACAACACTTACATCAAGACAGCTATGAATACATTATATCAAGACAGCTATAAATACATGACATCAAGACAAGGGAGTAATGAAGTGATCTACGTGACTTTAGTGAGGTCCGGCCGACTGTCTGAAACAGGATGCAGTGATGAGTATTAAAACAGTCACCTGTAATAAAGCGAAGAGCGCTATGGTAAATAAAGGTCCAATTAAAATGGTAGACGGCATTAAATGGTTTAAGAGTAGTGGCTGCTGCATTCTGGTAAATGGTGTCACCATAATCATGAGCTAGCAGGAAAGTTAACTGTACAATCTTCTTCCTGCTGTTCATGGAGAGGCAAGATCTATTTAAAAAAGCCTACTTTAAATCTTAGCTAATCAGTATGTTTGTTTTAAACGTGAGGTCTTTATCAATCCAAACGGCGAGATATTTAGAGGAGCGAACCAGCTCAATGAGAGAACCACCCAATGAGTGAATATGTGGCCATCTGAGATTTTTTTTATGTGAATTAGAGAAAATATACAGTATTTAGTTTTGCCCGCATGAAGTACACGTTTTAAATCAACAAGGGCTTTCTGTATTATAACAAAGATTGCAGCTCTAACATAGTTTTGTCAACAGCATACAAATGAATATTACAGGATTTAATACATAGACCAATATTTTTTATCTAAATAGTAACGAGAACAGGTCCCAAAGTCGAGCCCTGCTGTACACCTTTTGTAATATCGAGGAAACTAAACTTGACACCATCTGAAAGCACACATTGTGTCCTTTCTGTCAAATAGTTCTATAAATAGAAATGTCTATGAATAAGGCACAATGAGTTTTATGATCTAGGCAATTTAACAAATATAATACAAGCATAGTGGCTGAAACAGTGCTGTCCAGATCGGTGCATATTTAGAATAGAGTGAGAACTTAAAACATTTCTTAATCAGGAGTTGTCAGGGATTCTAATTCATTGGCTAGGAATGACCATTTTGAAATTATATTTCAAAATAGTAGGTATATGATCTCTTTTATCATTAGTCTTTTGTACGGCGCATGTTTATCTGCAACAGAGTTAAACAATTAAGGGCCTAATCACATTGATAGTTGACATAACCCACCACTCACTCAACCCCAGCCACAGTATGTGAGCGAAGTTGAGTGGTTGGAGTGGCGGTGTTTGGGCTCCAGTGCGTCACATCCTTTCCAACCTCTCTGCTAAAAAACGCTCTTACAGGAAAAACAAATGCCGCTCCATTAAAATCACAATTTAACCAACACCCATCTACACTACATACCAAAAGTATGTGGACACCTGCTCGTCGAACATCTCATTCCAAAATCATGGGCATTAATATGGTGTTGGTCCCCCCTTTGCTGCTATAACAGCCTCCGCTCTTCTGGGAAGGCTTTCCATTAGATGTTAGAACATTGCTGCAGTGACTTGCTTCCATTCAGCAACAAGAGCATTAGTGAGGTTGGGCACAGATTTTGGGCAGATTAGGCCTGGCTCGCAGTCACTGTTCCTATTCATCCCAAATGTGTTCGATAGGGTTGAGGTCAGGGCTCTATGCAGGCCAATCAAGTTCTTCTACACTGATCTCGACAAACCATTTCTGTATGGACCTTGCTTTGTGCACAGGGGCATTGTCATGCTGAAACAGGAAAGGGCCTTCCCCAAACTGTTGCCACAAAGTTGGAAGCACAGAATATCATTGTATGCTGAAAAGTTAAGATTTCCCTCCACTGGAACTAAGGGGCCTAGCCTGAACCATGAAAAACAGCCCCAGACTATTATTCCTCCTTCACCAAACTTCACAAACGGTAGCATTCTCCTGGCATCCGCAAACCACGATTCCTCCGTCAGACTGCCAAATGGTGATATATAATTCATCACTCCAGAGAACGCGTTTCCACTGCTCCAGAGTCCAATGGCGGTGAGCGTTACACCACTCTAGCCGACCTTTGTCATTGCACATGGTGATCTTAGGCTTGTGTGTGGCTGCTTGGCCATGGAAACCCATTTCATGATGCTACCGACGAACAGTTCATGCGCTGACATTGCTTCCAGAAGCAGTTTGGAACTTGGTAGTGAGTGTTGCAAGGACAGACGATTTTTACGTGCTACGCGCTCAGCGGTGCCGTTCTGTGAGCTAGTGTGGCACACCACTTCGCGGCTGAGCCGTTGTAGCTCCTAGACATTTCAACTTCACAATAACAGCACCTACAGTTGACCGGGACAGCTCTAGCAGGGCAGACATTTGACAAACTGGCTTGTTGGAAAGTGGGCATCCAATGATGGTGCCACGTTGAAAGTCAATGAGCTCTTCAGTAAGACCATTCTACTGCCAATGTTTGTCTATGGAGATTGCATGGCTGTGTGCTCGATTTTATACACCCGTCAGCAGCGAGTGTGGCTGAAATAGCCAAATAAAGTCATTTAAAAAGGGGTGCCCATATATAGTGTATTTTGTGACTACCTGGACCTACCATTTGGTTTTGAAGTATTGAAACCAAATCAAATGATTTGAATGAAAAGTATTTTGAGAAACAAAAACGAAACTACAAGCGCTCATAATTTCAAATAGGCTACATGTGTAATGGCTCTCGTTTGTAGAAGGAGACCAAGGCGCAGCTTGGTAGGCGTTCCACGTATTATTATTGATGACACCAAACAAAATAACAAAGACAAAAAAATAAAAGCGCACAGTTCTGTCAGGCTCAGCTCTGTGATCCCCAATCAGAGACAACGATAGACAGCTGCCTCTGATTGGGAACCACACTCGGCCAAAAACAAAGAAAGAGAAAACATAGACCCGAGTCGCACCCTGACCTAACCAAACATAGAGAATAATAAGGATCTCTAAGGTCAGGGTGTGACAACATGTCGTATTAATCAGCATATAAACACTCTAAATAGGACCCAGACAGGTAGCCTAAGAAGGAACGGAAATGAATTATTTAGTCTATATTATTTAAATTATTTCAAGACCTACAAAGAAAAGCATTGTGAATCATTTGTGAGTGCGACACACTAGGCTGATAGGGACATAAAGCACTCAGAATTTAAACAACATTTTGTTGTATTAAATTATTATAGTCTATAAATTGCACATATAGGCTGTGAATTATAATTGCACTGAACAAAAAATATAAATGCAACATGCAACAATTTCGAAGATTTTACTGAGTTGCAGTTCATACTGTATACCTTAGGGTTGTGGATCAGAAAACCAGTCAGTATCTGGTGTGACCACCAGTTGCTTCATGCAGTGCGACAAATCTTTCACAGAGTTGATCAGGCTGTTTATTGTGGCCCGTGGAATGTTGTCCCACTCCTCTTCAATGGCTGTGCAAAAGTTGCTGGATACTGGCGGGAACAGGAACACGCTTATCGTACACGTCAATAAAGAGTATCCTGCTCAATGGGTGGCATGTCTGGTGAGTATGCAGGCCATTCATTCATCCATCCATTCATGCTTTTTATATGTTCTATTTATATCTGTAAATTAACAAATGATATCAGGCCACACCCAGCCATGATTGCAGACTAGAGGTCGACCAATTAATCAGAATGGCCGATTAATTAGGGCCGACTTCAAGTCTCCATAACAATCGGAAATCGGTATTTTGATTTGCTGATTTTTAAAAATGTATTATAACTAGGCAAGTCAGTTAAGAACGCATTCTTATTTTCAATGACGGCCTAGGAACGGTGGGTTAACTGACTTGTTCAGGGGCAGAACGACAGATTTTTTACCTTGTCAGCTCAGGGATTCAATCTTGCAAACTTACAGTTAACTAGTCCAACGCAATAACTACCTGCCTCTCTCTCGTTGCACTCCACAAGGAGACTGCCTGTTACGCGAATGCAGTAAGCCAAGGTAAGTTGCTAGCTAGTATTAAACTTATCTTATAAAAAACAATCAATTATAATCACTAGTTAACTACACATGGTTGATGATATTACTAGATATTATCTAGCGTGTCCTGCGTTGCATATAATCTGACTGAGCATACAAGTATCTAAGTATCTGACTGAGCGGTGGTAGGCAGAAGCAGGCGCGTAAACATTCATTCAAACAGCACTTTCGTGCGTTTTGCCATCAGCTCTTCGTTGTGCGTCAAGCATTGCACTGTTTATGACTTCAAGCCTATCAACTCCCGAGATGAGGCTGGTGTAACCGAAGTGAAATGGCTAGCTAGTTAGCGCGTGCTAATAGAGTTTCAAATATCATTCGCTCTGAGCCTTCTAATAGTTGTTCTCCTTGACCTACATGGGTAACGCTGCTTCGAAGGTGGCTGTTGTCATTGTGTTGCTGGTTCGAGCACAGGGAGGAGCGAGGAGAGGGACGGAAGCTATACTGTTACACTAGCAATACTAAAGTGCCTATAAGAACATCCAATAGTCAAAGGTCAATGAAATACAAATGGTATAGAGGGAAATAGTCCTATAATTCCTATAATCACTACAACCTAAAACTTCTTACCTGGAAATATTGAAGACTCATGTTAAAAGGAACCACCAGATTTCATATGTTCTCATGTTCTGAGCAAGGAACTTAAACGTTAGCTTTTTTAAATGGCACATATTGCACTTTTACTTTCTTCTCCAACACTTTGTTTTTGCATTATTTAAACCAAATTGAACATGTTTCATTATTTATTTGAGGCTAAATTGATTTTATTGATGTATTATATGAAGGTAAAAGAAAAGTGCTCATTCAGTATTGTTGTAATTGTCATTATTACAAATAAATGATTAATCGGTATCTGCTTTTTTGGTCCTCCAATAATCTGTATCGGTATTGGCGTTGAAAAATCATAATCAGTCGACCTCAAGTATAGATAGAATGAAAATGAACAAAACTTTTAAGAGATAAGATGATTTATTTATAAATACTTTGATACAATGACACACTTAGCTAGCTCCCCACCTTGTTCCTTTCTGTTAGCATGTGCACGTAGTAATAAGTACACCATCATACTTGGGATACCCATCTTTTCAGATTACACCATGATTATTTAGTTACTACATCACCACACACCCTCTCTTGGTTCTCCATATTTTTCTAAGTCACCTTGATATTTCACCTGCGTGTTTTATCAGTTTCTTTATGAAAATATTTAGCATACTAGATGGCAGTAGCTAAAGCAAGGGGCTATTGTAGCACACGATTACAAATGCATGCTGGAGCCTGAGGCCCTGAGCTTGTGAAGTGAACGCCACTGGACGGAATTGGAGAAGGCGAGAAGGCTGATGCTCCAGCCTTTGGGAAACTCGCTCCATGCGCCAGTCAAATTGGGCACACTTCACCCCTCTCTCCAACCCCAGCTCAGACCAAAAATGTTGCTCATTAAAATTCCTATAATGTCTCGTTGTAATAATGTCTAAGCGAGATTTAGGTAGCTTAACATCTCTTATGCAGGCAATGGGACAATGGTCACTGAACTCATTATCAAATATCCCATTGGCTGTAAACTTACAAGGGACATTTGTTACAATAATATCTAACAGTGTAGATTTTTCAAGGTGTTTAAAGGCTAGTTGGTTTAGTTATCAGCTGAATTAGATTTAGCTCAGTACAAATACCTTTCAGCCTATCAGATACTGGCATCCACCAATTCAGATTAAGATCATCCTCTATTAATAATTCTGAGTTAGCATAGTTAGACAGCAGGTCAGACAATATGCTAAAAGCACATATGGAGGCAGAGGAAGGGCGATAACCTCAGATGGGCATTATTACCAAGGCCCACAATTAAGGCTAGAAATTCAAATAGCTCAGGTACAGAGGTGGTAATGGATACAGAAACAAATACTTTATTATTAAGGTGATATTTATCAACCCCCCCGGGGCTTTGTACAGGGGGCTTACAGGGGGCCCCGGGGCTTTGTACAGGGGGCTTACAGGGGGCCCCGGGGCTTTGTACAGGGCCTTCCTAGAAAAGTTTGGGTAATCGTTAATGTGGCAATTGATAGCTAAAACATTCAAAGTAGTAGTAGTAGTTTAATTGGTCTTTTTCTTTTATAACTGTGGTGCACATTAGAAACGTATCATTACATTTCGTTATGAGAATTCAGTCAATTTATCGTGAAATGGATTTTATTCAATATTTCCCAGCTCTGCCTGGTTCCTATTTAGCAGATAGGCAACACACACACACATACACATATATATATATATATATATATAAAAACACATATGTATGTGTGTACATACATACATACATACATACATACATATATATTTGTAATTGGTTAGACAATACACCATTTATCCTCCAACTAAAAACTCAGGTGAGGAATGATGACCTCTAGCGACGACAATATCAAAACAATTGGACTAATACACTTCATTATAAGGGATTCTCGCACAGCAAAGAAAAAACAATTGAATGTCGATGTAATATAAGGCATACCAGAGAGAGAAACAGATACCAACGATGGCGTGAATGACAATAGAATTGAATATAACAAGATGATGTTACTGCTAATTGTGCTGCTATGACAATTGTGTTGCGGACTGATATTTCAATAGCCAAGTGATTGAATCATCCGAAGATAAGCCATCTAGAACAATGTATATCACAGACAGTGGGCGAAGAAAGCACATTTCTCACTTTATAGCTTCAACAAATGGCCCTACACCTATAGCCTACATAAAAAATACCCTTAGAAACAACGTTATTAGCTAGGCTATTGCTTCATCAGGCACATCTGTTTTTTTCATTCATTCGAGTCATACGACTACTGCAAAATGCATGTCACAAAACGCGCGCGGTTTCATTTCCAACTTCTGATACTCACGGTGATTGGCAGCGGATGCAGAGCTGGAGGTGTTCAAAACACAGACAATGAAGAAATATAACCGTGACAACTTTCTCAATTCCATCATCCCTACTGTGATATATCCTTGTTGTAAAAAGAGATTAAATCTCATGAAAGCGATGCCTCCAAATGTCTCAAGCGCGGACGGAATCATGCGCTGTGCTTGAAGCGAAGTGAAAAAGTAAACCACTCCCCCGTTACCAGTCCTTCCCAGATGCACAGGGAATATCGAAGAATATCTCCCTCTCTCTCTCTATCAATTTCTCTGTTTCAATTTCTCTTTAGGGTGGGTGGGGGTACTGTAGTGTGTGTGTTTACGGTGCCTTCAGAAAGTATTCACACCCCTTGACTGTTTCCACATTTTGTGGGTACAGCCTGAATTTAAAATAGATTAAATTGGATTTCGTGTAACTGGCCTACACAAAATACCCCAATAATGTGGAATTATATTTTAAGAAATGTGTACAAATTAATAAAAAATGAAAATCGGAAATGGCTTGGGTCAATAACTATGTAACCCCTTTGTTATGGCAAGTTTAAATGTCAATTCAGGAGTAAAAATCTGCTTAAAAGTCAAATATTGCCTCCCGATTGGCCAGCTGTCTAAGGCAGTTCATCTAAGTGCTAGAGGCGTCACATCAGACCCTGGGTCAATTCCAGGCTGTATCACACCTGGCCGTGATTGGGAGTCCCATAGGGTGGCGCACAATTGGCCCAGCATCATCCGGGTTTGGCCGGGGTAGGCCTTCATTGTAATTAAGAATTTGTTCTTAACAGACTTGCCTAGTAAAATAAGGGTTAAATAAAAAAGTCAAGGGGTATGAATATTTTCTGAAGGCACTGTAACTAGTTTTAACACTCCTCTAGCTATGCACTAGAAAATTTCAGAACCACATTAGTGGACAGCTCCTCACTGTCAAGTGTTTTTTTTTATTTTACCTTTATTTAACTATTCAAATCAGTTAAGAACAAATTCTTACTTTCAATGACAGCTTAGAAACAGTTGATTAACTGCCTTGTTCAGGAGCAGAACAACAGATTTTTACTTTGTCAGCTTGGGGATTTGATCTTGCAACCTTTCGGTTACAAGTCCAACATTCTAACCTCTAGGCTACCTGCCACCCCAGTGTATGCCAATATTACACTCTATTGAATTCTTTTTGATTAAATCAGTTCAAAATATGTCTGTGTATGATCAAATAAGATTAGGAAATTATATTCAGGAATTTAGTAGGAAGTTAAGTTTTATGAATAATTATCTCTTCTCCAGGCAGCTATTAGACTAAGGCATCCCTGCTGACACTGTGCCACCGGCTGTATGTTAAACATCCTATAGGCTCTGATTACTGATACAGACCATGGTTTATAAAATAAATATAGCCTGGTCCACTTTTTTTATTTTATTCCCATGTATCAGCTCAAGTCTTTCATCACTGCCAGTGGACAGTCACCAGACACTTAGAGACATGGATATATGCTCTCTAAGGTACCGCCTGTACACCGTGGAGAGAATATTGAACTAATGTAACCAACTGGGATTGAACCCAGGTTGCCTGAGCAGCACAAGCCTGTTCAGCCCATTGAGCTTAAAGGAATTGTATTTTACATTTTTATTTAATGAGGCAAGTCAATTAATAACAGTTTCATATTTACAATGACAGCCTACCAAGAGGCAAAAGGCCTCCTGCGGGGATGGGACTGGGATTAAAAATAAAAGTGTAGGAAAAAACATAATGACAAGAGAGACACCACAAAACTACGTAAAGAGAGACCTAAAGACAACAACACAGCATGTCAGCATCACACATGACAACACAGCATGGTAGCAACACAACATGACAATGACACGGTAGCAACACAGCATGGCAGCAATACAACGTGGTAGCAGCACAAATCATGGTACAAACATTATTGGGCACAGACAACAGCACAAAGAGAAAGAAGGTAGAGACAACAATACATCACGCGAAGCTGCCACAAGTGTCAGTAAGAGTGTCCATGATTGAGTCTTTGAATGTAGAGATGGAGATAAAACTATCCAGTTTGAGTGTTTTTTGCAGCTCGTTCCAGTCGCTAGCTTCAGCAAACTGAAAAGAGGAGCGACCCAGGGATGTGTGTGCTTTGGGGACCTTTAACAGAATGTGACTGGCAGAACGGGTGTTGTATGTAGAGGATGAGGGATGCAGTAGGTATCTCAGATAGAGTGGAGTGAGGCCTAAGAGGTTTTTATAAGTAAGCATCAACAAGTGGGTCTTGCATCATGTATACAATTTACAGAGGAGTATAGAGTGCAGTGATGTGTCCTATAAGGAGCATTGGTGGCAAATCTGATGGCCGAATGGTAAAGAACATCTAGCCGTTCGAGAGCACACTTAACTCTATGAAATACGCCTCTGTAATCTAGCTTGGGTAGGATGGTCACCTGAATCATGGTTAGTTTATCAGTTGGGATGAAAGGGGAGTGATTACGATAGAGGAAACCAAGTCATTGGACATTCTTCTTACCAAAACACATTACCTTTGTTTTGGAGGTGTTCAGAACAAGGTTACGAGCAAAGTAAGCTTGTTGGACACTAAGAAAGTTTTGTAGAGCATTTTTACACAAAATCCGGGGAGAGGCCATGTGAGTATAAGACTATCATCTGCAGATAAATGGATGAGAGAGCTTCCTACTGCCTGAGCTACAGTATGTTGCTGATGTAAATTGAGAAGAGCGTGGAGTCTAGGTTCGAGCCCTGGGGTACTCCCTTGGTGACAGGCAGCGGCTGAGACAGAAGATGTTCTGACTTTACACACTGCACTCTTTGAGAGAGGTAGTTAACAAACCAGTTCAAAGATCCCTCAGAGACACCAATACTCCTTAGCCGAACCACAAGAATGGAATCGTCTACTGTATAAAAAGCTTTGGCCAAGTAAAAAAATAGCAGCATAACATTGAATCAAGGGCAATGGTGACATCATTGAGGACCTTTAAGGTTGCAGTGATACATCCATAATCTGAGTGGAAACCAGATTGCATTCCAGAGAGGATATGATAGACATCAAGAAATTCAGGCTGTACCACATCCGGCCATGATTGGGAGTCCCATAGTGCGGCGCATAATTGGCCCAGCGTCGTTGGAGTTTTGGTGGGGTAGGCCGTAATTGTAAATACGAATTTGTTCTTAAGTGACTTGCCTAGTTAAATAAAGGTTACAAAGCCAGTCAGTTGATTATTGACAAGTTTTTACAGCACTTTGGATAAACAGGGCAAGATAGAAATTGACCTATAAAAGTTAGGATCAGTTTGCTCTCCCTCTTTAAATAAAGGACTGCTTGGCTGCTTTCCAAGCACTGGGAACCTCAACAGAGAGGAGAGACAGGTTAAAAAGGTGAGAGATAGGCTCGGCGATGATAGGGGCTGCAACCTTATAGAAGAAAGGATCTAAACCATCTGACCCAGATGTTTTTTATGGTCAAGTTTAAGAGGCTCCTTTACCACATCAGACTCAATGACTGCCTTCAGGGAGAAACTGTGTAGCGGGGCAGGGGAAAAAGAGGGAGGAGCACCAGGGATAGTTGCATTGGAAGGGCTGGGAGACGAGGAAGTGAAAATACTACCCCAAAACTATCTTTTGGTATTTGTTTCATTAGTCTATTGTTGGCAAAGTCACAAATTGTTTTACTTGTCAGCAATCAAGTTTTTAAGATATGTAACTTTCAAAATACAGAAATCATCCCTGTGTGCATTAGCTCAGGGAGCCATCTGTTTTCAATAATGGGTAGAATTGTTACATCGTCGAAGTTTTTATGTACTTCTAGAAAAAAAAAAAGTATCAGGAGCGCTTCAGGTACTTATTTATTGTTATTTAACTATGCAAGTCAGTTAAGAACAAATTCTTATTTACAATGACGACCTACCAAAAGGCAAAAGACCTCCTGCAGGGACAGGGGCTGGGATTACTTTTATTATTATTTATTTTTTAACTAAAAACAACCACAGGTGCTCTTGGAGGGAATTTATTTGAGTCACAAAAGGCAAAAAAATATATCCACAAATAGTTGCTAAGTGGCATACAAACCCAAGTCCAGGCACTCGTGTGGGTTTGAAAGTTAAAACACCTTCAATGTATGGGTTAAGGCACAAGTTATCTACTGTAGTCAGAAGTATCACTTTGAAATACTGTGAGAGACATGTGACATGATTGCTGTAGAAGCCCTTTGGACTTTACTTATGGTTATGGGTCACTGGTCACATGACCAGAAAGTAGGGAAGCCCAGGTATGGATGGAGAGCAGGCCATGCAGCTCTTACCATTCTCACAGTTAACACATTGACCACTGTAATTATATCAGCCTTTAGGGAAGTCTTGCTATGTTTTTACCTTTTGCTGTTAATAAATGGGTGAAAGACCTTAAAGACCCACTTTTGGAAAGCAGTTATGTTTATGAACATTTGCAATCCCACTGGCTATCTATTGACCAGGTTAGCAACTACAAAAGTAAGAATTTACCTCTCAAGGGAGATTGGATTAGTTCATGGACATTAGATGAAATCCTTTTTTCTGTAACGGATTACAACCCCCACTGAATATTTCGGTTGCCGACCAACAGGAGGAAAGAAAACTAATGTCCCCCACCAAAACGCATGAATGATGGCGACTGATCAAATTACTATATAAGCCAGAAGAGGAATTTGATGTAAGCTTCAGTGTGCAGTGTTCTTCCTCTTTGGGGTTTATTGAAGGATTGCAACCAACAAATAAAGGTGTTTTGCCACCAGCTGCTGTGCAGGATGAAAAAAATAAGACACAAAAAAATAAATATTCATACTAACTACCAGAAAAAGCACTGAACAAAATGCACCCTAGCCAAATATGTTCCCTGCACAGGCTGAGAAGCCTGGGAAGGTAGCACATCTTTCATTGCCGATACCCGTTGTAGATCTGTGTGAACATTTGTGTGAACTCTTGAAGTTCCAGATACCTTTCTATCGCAGCCACAATAATGTCCAATTTCTTCAACTTCTTTGACACTTGAGCTGTACAGTTTGTCAATCAAGAAATCTGGATATGCTCTGTGTAAGAAAGGTGGATTTTGTGGCATTCATTGCAACTGTTATAAACATTCACAGGCTGTGGTGTATCCACTGCAAGGCAATGTCTTAGACCGCTGTACCACTCGGGAGGCCATGACTACATCTGGAACACTATTGTCACTTTCCTTCTTAACTCTTTAGATTGCCTCCGCATACAAGATCCAATAGACCGCCCTGACTTTTGCCACCTCAACTTCCTTCAACCTTACAGGGCCATCCAAGACCTCTGAATCATGAACCTTATCACAGTTACAACTCTTGACGTTCTTCACTCTGATCTTCAGTATACTCAGTTCATCTGCGCACATTTGCAACATGGCCAAATCATTTACAGTTTTGACAATTTATGGAATGGAATGTACAAAGACAGACAGATAGACAACTGTAGACCACTATACACCGCAACAGTAGGCCCTGACCAAAATAGCTCCTTTATCCGTGATGATGTTACACTGTGTTGCATCTCTGTGTGTAAATTGGTTTTATCTCATCAAGTATAGATTGTACTCTTTAGGTTCTTCCAATTGAACGTGCTTTAAAAAAGCTTGGCTAACGGAAATGCTATTTACGCTCCCTCTCATTGTTACAGTCATGCTGTACTTCAACAGAGGGAGAGGACCAGAGCTAATATGAAAAGGCTAATGCAGCCACAATTAGATGAGAAATCTGGCCCCTCTCTGGGTAATACAATAGTTGAGCACTCATGTTGCTTCAAGATCCCGGCAAATATATCAGACAAAGAGAAAACAAGGATTTATTTACAGGCGACATGAAATCTGATGGATTCACTGTAAATGGACCAATCTTGGGACTCATCTGCTGTAGATCCTATTCAATGTTTATTTATATTTATCTAGTTGCCACAGAGGGTAATTGTAGTTTCTGAAAGATACACAATTTCTATCAAGTAAATTATAGCATTTTTCAGTCAAAAGGCAGTTGTTAGCTCATTGAAAACAACAAACAGAGTCCAATCAGTTTAGCTGGATGTTGAAGACAGACAGCAGTGTCTCTGCTTGGTGGATTAGGCTGAGGTTTAATTACATAAAATATTTTTGTAATCAAGAAAGAGTACAGTAATGTAAGCTGCTTGTATAATTACCCTTTCACACTAACAAATGGTAATCCTCAACAATAGCACCATGCCAGAAAATCATAGAAGAATTCCATTCGTGTATAGAAACTTTTAAAATGGTACCCTCATCCAGAGACATGAAAGTATGTTTTCGGGTTACTTGGGTCTTGTGATTGTGTGAGAGAACAATATTTCAAGGGCGTCGTCATCAGAATCACTCAGCCCTAAATGTGAGAGTTCTTTGCATCCCAGATCTCAGCCTCATCCATCAACCATATGAGTGGAACTTTAGGGTGTCTCTGTTTCCCAAATTAAATTCTCCACCGTGCCTCCATCTGAGGGTGTTCACAGAAGAGTGATGTGATGGAGAGGAGAACCTGAGAATGCAGCAATCAGAGAGGTGTCAAATCTCTAGGTGATCTTTGAGTCATGAACCCAGAGGCCATCTTGCCTACTGTTCTCCTCAGGTAGCGGCAACATTTCACACATTACAACGTCACACACACATCACACAAACCCAAGATTCCTATGTTGGGCATGATTTCAAACAAAATACGTGAGACATGCAGCATCTGTACTTTTTTCCAATAAAAGTTTTAAATCTAGCACTACTGTAGGTTTCTGTGCCACAATGCAAGCACAGCACTATCCCTATGGTGATTGTAATTGTCTATACATCTCTTCCACTTGCCGTACTGGGACGACTTTGCATGGTGTTTCTGGACAATGCCACACAGCAGACACACAGAGATCAAAGGGACCAGTTGCTGAAGGATTCTTACAAGACCAGTGCTGCAGTAGCACAACGGAAACAGCTAACTGTCATTGTCAGCCATTTTATTTTAATTGGATGGATTATGGAGCTCGTTTCCAAAGATAATGTTTCTTGCTTCATTGCCTTCCACCCTGCTTTATTGCTTTCCAATGAAAAGCTTATTCATTTCCTCCTTGTATTCATCAGATTCACACAGCTCCTTTCATTTGCTCCAAGGCCAATGCCCAAATGTGAGATCCGGAAGTGCTTATCATCACTTGAGTAGAATACGGTATGGGAAAACTGGGAGAAATCAATGACAAGTGATTTGTTTTAAAAGTAGGTGCATATAGAGCACTGAGGATATAATTTACTGGATTGTTATTCACAATGTTATACCAGAGTTTGCCACACAGCATAACTGAGAGGAGGTCAAAGAGATGTGGGGTGGCAGGTAGCCTAGTGGTTAAAGTGGGCCAGTAACCGAAAGTATTGCTGGATCGAATCCCCGAGCTGACAAGGTAAAAATCTGTTGTTCTGCCCCTGAACAAGGCAGTTAACCTGCTGGTAGGCCATCATTGTAAATAAGAATTTGTTCTTAAACTGACTTGCCAAGTTAAATAAAAAAAGAAAACAAATGTCTACAGTATGTGTTATGGAAAATCTCAAGTTCACTCAGTGATCGAGGAGAAAATTGTAATTAAAGGGTCCACCGACTATACCGTAGGGGTGTCAGTCCAGGAGCCATTGAGCTAAAAGTCAAGTCTTTTTCACAGCTTGTTGAAAAGACAGCATGGAATATATAGTAGCTCCAAGCATCCTTGTGAGTTTTTGTGTTGCAACCACACATCTGAGGTCTTACCAGGCTTTGAATCAACATGGAATTAATATTAATATAATATAAAATTGCTTTTATTTTAACTGCTCTAATGAACTTGGTAGCCAGTTTATAATAGCAATAAGGCACCTCAGGGGTTTGTGGTATATGGCCAATATACCATGACTAAGGACTGCATCCAGGCACTCTGCGTTGGGTCGTGCAGAAGAACAGCACTAAGTCGTGGTATAGTGGCCATACCACACCCCTCGAGCCTTATCGCTTAATTATATAATGAGAACACATCATCACAGCAAGTTATAGTAGACATTGTGTACACTTAAAACTTTATTTTACACAATTACTTTTATGAACCATTTCTTAATGGAATTATTCATTTTTTTGTTATAGACTCAAGCTCAAATGTCCTCTCACTGTCAACTGTGTTATTTTCAGCAAACTTAACATGTGTAAATATTTGTATGAATATTACAAGATTCAACAACTGAGACATAAACTGAACAAGTTCCACATACAGGTGACTAACATAAATGGAATAATGTGTCCCTGAACAAAGGGTGGGTCAAAATCAAAAGTAACAGTCAGTCTCTGGTGTGACCACCAGCTGCATTAAGTACTGCAGTGCATCTCCTCCTCATGGACTGCACCAGATTGCAGGAAATCACAAACAGAACGAGCAGTATGGCTGGTGTCATTGTCATGCTGGAGATTGCCTGCAATGGCAACAAGCTCAGTCCGATGATGCTGTGACACACCACCCCAGACCATGACGGACCCTCCACCTACAAATCGATCCCACTCCAGCGTACAGACTTCAGTGTAACGCTCATTCCTTCGACAGTAAAAGCAAATCTGACCAACACCCCTGTTGAGACAAAACCGCGACTCGTCAGTGAAGAGCACTTTTAGCCAGTCCTTTCTGGTCCAGCGACGGTGGGTTTGTGCCCATACTCGTCATTGTTGCCAGTGATGTCTGGTGAGGACCTGCCTTACCATAGGCCTACAAGCCCTCAGTTCAGCCTCTCTCAGCCTGTTGCGGACAGTCTGAGCACTGATGGAGGGATTGTGCGTTCCTGGTGTACCTCGGGCAGTTGTTGTTGCCATCCTGTACCTGTCCCGCAGGTGTGATGTTCGGATGTACCGATCCTGTGCAGGTGTTGTTACACGTGGGCTGCCACTGCGAGGATGATCAGCTGTCCGTCCTGTCTCCTTTAGCGCTGTCTTAGGCTTCTCACAGTGCGGACATTGCAATTTTTTGACCTGACCACATCTTCAGTCCTCATGCCTCCTTGCAGCATGCCTAATGCACGTTCACTCAGATGTGCAGGGACCCTGGGCATCTTTCTTTTGGTGTTTTTCAGAGTCAGTAAAAAGGCCTCTTTAGTGTCCTAAGTTTTCATAACTGTGACTGTCACGAGTCCGACCGAGGGCGGTTTCCATTCCCGGGCGGGTGGCGCTCGGCGGTCGTCGTCACCGGCATATTAGCTGCCACTGATTGTCTTTCCTCCCCCTCCTTGTATGTTTATTGGTATCACCTGTTTATGTATGATTAGTTTGTCTTTATTAGACAGCCGGCCCGCCTGGTTGTTGTGCGGGATTATTTCAGTGTAACCTTCGGCTCTGTTGTAGAGGTACGTGTTAGTGCCTGGTCGTGATTTTTCCGTTGTACATTTTCATTCCCTGTGTTTGGGGCCGTTACTATTGTGAGCACCCTGTGGTGCGTTGGTGCTATTAAAGACGCACAGCATTGCACTCTCTGTCTCCTGCGTTTGACTCCACACCCACGACACCCGGAGCATTACAGCGACCTTAATTCCCTACCGTCTGTAAGCTGTTAGTGTCTTAATGACAGTTCCACAGGTGCATGTTCATTAATTGTTTATGGTTCATTGAACAAGCATGGGGAACAGTGTTTAAACCCTTTACAATGAAGATCTGTGAAGTTATTTGTATTTTTACTAATTATCTTTGAAAGACAGGGTCCTGAAAAAGGGACATTTCTTTTTGTGCTTAGTTTATTCTTAGATCACTGAAAAAAATAAAAAGGATATGAATGAATAAGAAGTTTCTTTCATTCAAGGGCAGCACTTCCAGAATAATAAGTCAAATGTTCTCTGTTCAATTGCTGAGGCATTGTCTTGAATGAATAGAATCAGACAGACAGTATTACTAATTTTCATCATATTCCAACCTTGGTAAAACTTAAAAGGATTTTATATTGTACTGAGCTATTGTTATATGATAAGCCATCAGAAAGGACATGAAGGAAAGGTTTAGGGCTGTAATTACAGTCTGCTCCGTCTTTTTCATCCCTAAGGATTTCTTGTTATTTCCTGTATATCCCAGCAGTCAGCTACTATATTGCAGTGGGTGCTAGGCTAAAGATAAATATTTGTTTATCAGGTTGTATTTTAGGTGACTAAGGGGTTTTATTATCTCGCTGTATGGTGTCTGCTTCGCAGGTCACGGTTTCTTCTTTTCCTTATTAACCTGGGACCTGGCCTAAACACAGTGACGACCAACTGTATTGACTCACTTACTCACTCTATAATAACAGTAACACTTCTTTGTTCGGCTTTAATCGACAAACACAATTTTCTCAGTGTGTTGCTGAACCAGGGGTCAATTGTAGCCGACTACCAAAAACACACCTCTAGATGTGGCTTCAGTAGTTCATATAGAAAGCAAACTGACAGGTTGAGGGCTGTAATGCGGTATTACATTCATTATTCCAGCTCATTATATCTGTTTTCACTGTAGAGCACATAGCCACTCCACACCTTTAATAAGTCCCCAAGGAACCGATGGCACGCTCACAACTTTCACCCATCAGTGTAGCATTAAAGCTATCTAAAGGTATGTTGGACACGGTAGTCTGCTTTCCCTGTAAATAAACCATACAAGGATTGACAGACTCCACAAAAATCTCACATAATGTTCTCAGTTTAGGGAAGCTTTTTTTTTTTTATTGATTTATTTCACCTTTATTTAACCAGGAAGGCAAGTTGAGAACAAGCTCTCATTTACAATTGCGACCTGAACAAGAAAGCAAAGCAAAGCAGTTCGACACATACAACAACACAGAGTTACACATGGAGTAAAACAAACATACAGTCAATAATACAGTATAAACAAGTCTATATACGATGTGAGCAAATGATGTGAGTTAAGGGAGGTAAAGGCAAAAAAAAAAGGCCATGGTGGCGAAGTAAATACAATTTTGCAAGTAAAACACTGGAATGGTGAATTTGCAAAGTAGAGATAGAAATAATGGGGTGCAAAGGAGAAAAATAAATAAATGAATAAAAACAGTAGGGGGAGAGGTAGTTGTTTGAGCTAAATTATAGATGGGCTATGTACAGGTGCAGTAATCTGTGAGCTGCTCTGACAGCTGGTGCTTAAAGCTAGTGAGGGAGATAAGTGTTTCCAGTTTCAGAGATTTTTGTAGTTCGTTCCAGTCATTGACAGCAGAGAACTGGAAGGAGAGGCGGTCAAAGGAAGAATTGGTTTTGGGGGTGACCAGAGAGACATACCTGCTGGAACGCGTGCTACAGGTAGATGCTGCTATGGTGACCAGCAAGCTGAGATAGGGGGGGACTTTACCTAGCAGGGTCTTGTAGATGACCTGGAGCCAGTGGGTTTGGCGATGAGTATGAAGCGAGGGCCAGCCAACAAAAGCATACAGGTCGCAGTGGTGGGTAGTATATGGGGCTTTGATGACAAAACGGATGGCACTGTGATAGACTGCAACCAATTTATTGAGTAGGGTATTGGAGGCTATTTTGTAAATGACATCGCCGAAGTCGAGGATCGGTAGGATAGTCAGTTTTACAAGGGTATGTTTGGCAGCATGAGTGAAGGATGCTTTGTTTTGTAGGAAGCCAATTCTAGATTTAACTTTGGATTGGAGATGTTTGATGTGAGTCTGGAAGGAGAGTTTACAGTCTAACCAGACACCTAAGTATTTGTAGTTGTCCACATATTCTAAGTCAGAACCGTCCAGAGTAGTGATGCTGGACGGGCGGGCAGGTGCAGGCAGCAATCGGTTGAAGAGCATGCATTTAGTTTTACTTGTATTTAAGAGCAATTGGAGGCCACGGAAGGAGAGTTGTATGGCATTGAAGCTTGTCTGGAGGGTTGTTAACACAGTGTCCAAAGAATGGCCAGAAGTATACATAATGGTGTCGTCTGCGTAGAGGTGGATCAGAGACCCACCAGCAGCAAGAGCGACATCATTGATGTATACAGAGAAGAGAGTCGGTCCAAGAATTGAACCCTGAGGCACCCCCATAGAGACTGCCAGAGGCCTGGACAACAGGCCCTCCGATTTGACACACTGAACTCTATCAGAGAAGTAGTTGGTGAACCAGGCGAGGCAATCATTTGAGAAACCAAGGCTATCATGTCTGCCGATGAGGATGTGGTGATTGACAGAGTCGAAAGCCTTGGCCAGATCAATGAATATGGCTGCACAGTATTGTTTCTTATCGATGGCGGTTAAGATATCATTTACGACCTTGAGAGGGGCTGAGGTGCAACCATGACCAGCTCTGAAACCAAATTGCATAGCGGAGAAGGTATGGTGGGATTCGAAATGGTCGTGATCTGTTTGTTGACTTGGCTTTCGAAGGCCTTCGAAAGGCAGGGTAGGATAGATATAGGTCTGTAGCAGTTTGGGTCAAGATTGTCTCCCCCTTTGAAGAGGGGGGATGACCTCAGCTGCTTTCCAATCTTTGGGAATCTCCGATGACACGAAAGAGAGGTTGAACAGGCCAGTAATAGGGGTTGCAACAATTTCTGCAGATCATTTTAGAAAGATAGGGTCCAGATTGTCTAGCCCGGCTGATTTTTAGGGGTCCAGATTTTGCAGCTCTTTCAGAACATCAGTTGACTGGATTTGGGAGAAGGAGAAATGGGGGAACGGGGAAGTCTTGGGCGAGTTGCTGTTGGGGGTGCAGTGCTGTTGACCGGGGTAGGGGTAGCTTGATGAAGACAATTTAGAATTGTGAATGCAATGCTATTTTTGTTGAAATTGATTATTTGTCCAAATTCATGCATTTTCCTCTATCTGGGTACCCAGACATTAGATATACCATGAAGCTTTCACAGACTTCAAAATCAATCTCTACACACGGTTTTCAGCTTATGAAAGGCTTATGAAAGACATATGAAAGCCTTTTGAAAGCCTGATGAAGACAATTTACAATGAAAATATGTCTACTATGATACTGTGATTTCATAACCACATCACTTTCAAAATAACAAAGCAACTGGAAATAAATGATAATGCAAACAGTGATCAAATGGTTGGCAGGACTGAGGATACTGCAGGTCATTGTGAGATCCAAAATCGTCCAATTCATGTGTGGCATCAATGTTAGTTCTTGACTTTTGAATGTGTCCTCGCTTCAGTACAGTGTACTTAAATCAAATTATGTCCCTGCCCCTTAGTTATTCAATTTGTCCTATTACCCAAAACATTCAGTCCCCTTTCTTCAAACAGGTTACACCAGGGAGAATGTAAAGTGGGAAAAAAAAACTATTTAGTCAGCCACCAATTGTGCAAGTTCTCCCACTTAAAAAGATGAGAGAGGCCTGTAATTTTCATCATAGGTACACTTCAACTATGACAGACGAAATGAGAAAAAAAAATCCAGAAAATCACATTGTAGAATTTTTAATGAATTTATTTGCAAATTATGGTGGAAAATAAGTAAGTAAACAGGTTACAGCAGGGAGAATGTACATACCAATGCTGTCCTGTACAACCATAGAATAGAACAGAGCTGAGAGGCAGCGGAGAGAGACTCCATTATATGTCTGGGATAACATCAGTCATTTTTGCAGTGTAAAACCTGAATTAAACGCTATCACCCAGGAATGAATGCCTGCTTTATACCCATCACGCTGATGATGTGTCGCTTTAGTTAAATTGCCCGGAAAACCAGCCCAATGATCCAGGAAACAGGAGAAAATCTCAGAGCTTCCAATGACAGGAGTCAAATGACATGGAGATGACGCTTTTCTGATTGTCTACCTCAACATGGGGATTGTTGCATTTCAATATTGGATTTCACTGAGTTCTTCAGTCCAAATGTATCTGATGGGGAAATAGCAGCATTATGACAATAAGAAGTTATTCAAATCTTAGATGTAAAAAGTTTAGTTTTGTAAGTATAAGTTTATCCATCTAAAGTCAAATCAAAGTGTTTCCAAAGTTAGAGGCATAAGGACACACAAATGTGTATCATCCACAAGAGGTTGGTGGCACCTTAATTGGGGAGGACAGGCTCATGGTAATGACAGGAGTGGAATTGGTGGAATGGTATCAAATACATCAAACACATGGTTTGATGCCATTCTATTCACTCCGTTCCAGCTATTATTATGAGCCGTTCTACTGTAGCTAGTCTGACCAATGGCCATTACTAGCTACTGTAATACTTACATATACTGTATACTTAATTAAGCGATAAGGCCTAAGAAGGTGTGGTATATGGTCACTATACCGCGGCTAAGGGCTGTTATATGCAACGAAAAGTGGAGTGCCTGGACACAGCCCTTAGTTGTGGTATATTGGCCATACATCACAAACCCCCAAGGTTCCTTATTGCTATTACAAACTGGTTATCAACATAATGATGATACCCTGATGAAGACAGCTTGTCTGTCGAAACGTTGGACATAAATATTTTTGCATCTGAGCTCCTAGAGTGTGCGGCTCTCTTTTATTTTTTTAAGTGTTCCACTCCGCTAGACAGGACCTCGCCTAAATAGGTGTGCTTTTCTTTTGACTCTAGATTATCAACATAATTAGAGTTGTAAAAATAAACATACCCGTGGTATACAGTCTGATATACCATGGCTTTCAGACAATCTGAATTCAGGGCTCCAACCACCCAGATTATAAAAGTAATAACCATTAGGCTATATGAGAGGGTATAAAATCAATATTAAAGAAAATCTTGAGTCCTTTCGTTTGAGAGACTACCCCTGCATACATGGCTGGACTGCAGGTCTTTCTCTATGGTCACGGAATTAACACAACCTGACAGCCCATTTGCAATTTGCAAGTGTTTGCTGAAAAGTGAATTAGAAAATCTAAATAGCTGGCAGCATGTAGAGTGATAGAAAGGATAATTAGACATTATGAATGTGCTGCATGCATCTGCGCGAGCACACACACACACACACACACACACACACACACACACACACACACACACACACACACACACACACACACACACACACTGACATGGACTGTCTACGGTGTTCAGTTTAGGCACAGCTCAGTCTGTGCTCTACAAATGAAGGGAATTGCAGAACAGATAACCAGAGGCTGATTGGCTTGTTAATGAAAATGGTTAGAGGCAGAATAATGGAGTAAAGCGTTTCCTTGAAAAAAACTCAAGGGGGATATAACATTTGTTTAAATGAGTGAATTGCCATGTCAAGATTATAATTATTAACCCTCATACTACCAACATACATGTACAGTGCAATCAGAAGTATTCCCGACGTCTTGACTTTTTAAAAACATTTTGTTATGTTACAGCCTTATTCTAAAATGTATTAAATTGTTTTTTCCTCATGAATCTACACACATTACCCCATAATGACAAAGTAATGATATGATGATACACGCATGGCACACCTGTATTTGGGGATTTTCCCCCATTCTTCTCTGCAGATCCTCTCAGGCTCTGTCAGGTTGGATGGGGAAGTTACTGCACAGCTATTTTCAGAAACATCTCTAGGATGATCAATGGAAACAGGATGCACCTGAGCTCAATTTAAAGTCTCGTAACAAAGGGTCTGAATACTTATGTAAATTAGGTATTTCTGTTTTAGATTTGTATTCATTTGCAAAAACTTCTAAAAACCTGCTTTTGCTTTGTCATTATTGGGGATTTTGTGTAGATTGATGAGGGAAAAAATATTGTATCAATTTTAGAATAAGGCTGTAACATAACAAAATGTGGAAAACGTCAAGGGGTCTGAATATAACTTAATGTTGTGTCTCGAGAGGAACCTTGATTCAAAAAAATACTTTTTATTTTATTTTCCCTAGAATAACTACTTTTAGAGAATACAAAACAATTAGTTGTTTTTGGATGGGGTCAAAATGGCCCTGAAAGATTTGGATGTTTTAAAATTCCCTTATTGATACAAAAACACTAAACAATGATTTAGATTTATTAAGAACAAGTTCATTGACAAAGTCATAACAATTTGAAGAATGGAATAAACAATCTTTCGGCTATGATAATCAATTATACCTCTTGGGTAAAAATGACCCCATTCGGTTGTATGAGGGTTAAACAGGAGATGACATACGAAAATCTAATTGCCTGTAGCACAGGACCTGCAGCAAGAATATGCATGTTATTGATACTATTTGAAAGGAAACACTTTGGAGTTTGTGGAGATGTGAAATGTATGTAGGAGAATATAACACCAATAGACCTGGTAAAATGCATTTTCAATTTTTTCATCATCTTTGAAATGCAAAAGAAAGGTCATAATGTAGATGTCCACAACAGGACAACAGTGTGTTTGCAAAGTTTCAGACTGATACATTCAAGAATATTTAGTATGAAGTCTCACAGGTGTGCCTCACAAGGCCGAATTGGTAAATTAATACATTTTCTATATAATACATTTGATATGGTAATACAACATTTAAGTTTACATATAAAGATGCAGATCCTGGCTGCCTTTTAAGTTGAAATGTTGATGGAAGTGGCTCAACATCATCCTCTAGCACAGTGTGCCAACGGTCCTCTCCGGCAATTGCCGCTGGTGCACTGGCCCTCCTCCACTTCTGGGCTGGACTCATAACACCCCTAGATGGCCTGGTGGGGGTGGGTGTGGAGCCAGAGACAGCAGCAGGGGTCAGACTGGAGGAACCAGTTCCTACGTTTGAATGAGTAGGGGATGGAGGACTTGAATGTGGTCACTTTGGAGTTGGCTCCCAGAGGTCATCTCTACCACTATTGAAGATGTGGGATATACATTGTCCTATCATGATGGAACGGTGCCAACCCCACAGTATATACTAGACCTGAGCGACTCACCCACTATGGAGAAGTCCTTATCTGTTTTTAAGGTCTACTGCAATTAGACTAGACAGCCATGACAGAAAGGTGAATGCTGTCGGAGACCCACTAAAGCAACATCGCCCCCCTCAAGAATCTGAACCTGTCTTGCAGGGTTGGTCCAAAAACCAAAGCCCCCGGATGGGTCAGAATAATATACAATGATTTTCTCAAAGCTGCTAATGAGAACCTTGACGACATCGTACCTAGCCAGTAGGAATTTCACTGGAGTATCCCACTCAGGTAGTGGCAGTGCTGGCACCACTGGTTGCAGTAACCCATGGAAGGGAGTCACACACTGACAATCAGAGAGGGGGCATATTATTGTGGCCCTGGCGGCACAGAATAATCAAATGGTCTGACTGCCCAGAGGTGCTTGGGAAGATGGGTCACAATGGGGGACCAGCGTGTGCAAGTGTTGGGGGGCAATGGGGGTATCCAAGCTCCATTAGCTAGGACTAGATATTGGTTAATCAAATCTTCACATTCCTGCTCAATTGAATTTGGCATGCCTTTGTAACCACCAAACAGTATACACATTCACGCATCAAGTCTTCTCTTGAGTTGGGCTCGGGATGGAACAACTGTTGAACATTTGACTTTGTGCTTGTCTGTGGTTTTGTGTGTGTGTGTGCGTGTGTGTGTTTGTGTGTGTGTGTGGGGGGGGAGGGTGTAGATCGATCTATGGGTGGAAGGGGGAGAGGGGCAGAGGTGTTTGTTTGGGTGGGGTGTGTGAATGTATGCATCTGCTGACAAAAATGTAGAATTCCTACTACCTGACGTTGTTATAGGTAACAATTCTTCATCGAAGTGCTTATATTATTTGTGAGTTGTGGGAATAAATTAATATATCTATATATATATAAAACATTCTTACATATCACTGGAACGACAACAACTTCGAATGGGGGGAATATTGGAGGACAATTATTGGTTTACTTAGTCGCAGATACTGTCACGACTTCCGTCGAAGTTGGCTCCCCCGCCTGTTTGGGCAGTGCTCGCCGGTCGTCGTCACCGGCCTACTAGCCGCCACCGATCCCTTTCCCCTTTTCTGTTAGTTTTGTCTTATTAGTTACATCTGTTTCCGATTTGTGTTTCTTGATTTGTTTCCATATTTAAGATTGTGGAACCCGCCCTTTGTTGTGCGGGATTATTTTTGTGTTCACGTTTGTGTCATCGGTGTCGTTGTGCTCTGGACCGTGTTTACCCTGTGTTTGGGTTGGTCAGCGTTTGCCCCCTGTGTTTTGGGCATTACCATTTCGGTGCCGAATAAAGTGCATTTTTCCCCTGGAACTCTCTGCTCTCTGCACCTGATTCCTACCTACATACATAGTCAGACATGACAGATACAGTATGCTTAACACTGCAAATAACATGGTACCACCATATGGACACTCAATTATCATGGTACTTCTCAATGGTACGTTTACAAATATGTACAGTGGTGGAAAAAGTACCAAATTGTCATACTTGAGTAAAAGTAAAGATACCTTAATTGAAAATGACTCAAGCAAAAGTGAAAGTCACCCAGTAAAATACTACTTGAGTAAAAGTATTTGGTTTTACATATACTTAAGTATCAAAAATACATGCCATTGCTAAAATATACTTAAGTATCAAAAGTAAAAGAAAAAGTACAAATCATTTCAAATTCCTTATTTTAAGCAAACCAGAAGTCACCATGTTCTATACACACGGATAGCCAGAGGCACACTCCAACATGCAGACATAAATTACAAACAAAGCATTTATGTTTAGTGAGTCCACCAGATCAGAGTGAGTAGGGATGATAAGGGATGTTCTCTTGATAAGTGTGTGAATTGGACCATTTTCCTGTCCTACTAAGCATTCATGGTGTAACTGGTACTTTTGGATGTCAGGGAAAATGTATGGAGTAAAAAGTACATTATTTTCCTTAGGAATGTAGTGAAGTAAAAGTAAAAGTTGCCCAAAATATAAATAGTAAAGGGAAGTACAGATAACCAAAAAGTAGTACTTTAAAGTATTTTTTACTTAAGTACTTTACACCACTGAACACATATTATGATAAATATCATTGAAACGTGTATCTCATTATGTTAAGTGTTGAAAGATGTATAGGTAGTTAGAATTGTAATGGCTTAGCAGATAATAAGAAAAGACGATAAGTATTTACGTGGCTAAAAGAAGAAGCTCTTCCATACAACTTTAGAAGAAGTTGTATGGAAAAAGGACTCAAAATGATTCATGGTACTAATATTAATTAACAACAATGTTGATCTGAATGTGCACTGTTCAAACAGATCCGTGAGTAAAGTGGATCCTTTTAAATATGCTGTTAGACCATAAACACATTTGGTTCCTTAATCTAATTGGTCCAAATAATGAGGATCCAGGCATCTTAGAAAATATATAGAATCATTTATCGAGCTTACAGGCAATACATTACTCAATAAATGACTCAATTATTATGGTGGGAGATTATTATACACTTTTAAGTACCTCAATGGACCGTACAGGAAATCCCACTATGAAACTATCACCCTCATGCACCTAAGGAAATTACGAATATTATAGATATAAAGGAACTAGTGCATATATGGAGGCTTAAAAACCCCTGAGGTATACATGGCGGAGGCTCAATGAAGCTAGTCGTCTTGACTACTTTCTTATGTCATTTTTCGCTGGCACCAACAGTTAAAAGAGTTTTGATAGGGGACAGAATGCTGTCAGACAATCAAATAATTGGTGTACACATTTCTCTTCATATCACGCCTACTCCCGCTCCCTTCCCCAGGGATCGAAGTCGCCAGTCTACTAACCACCGGTCCTGGCAGCGTCACTGCACACACCTCCCCATCATTATGCACACCTGGAGCTCATCATTAATGATTAATGATTAATGATTAATATCCCTTTATTTAGCCCTATTTAGCCCTCAGTAGCCTCTGTCAACAGGCAGTGTCGGTTATGTCTCGTTTTCCTGTTCTTTTTATCTGCAGCAGGGCGGCAGGGTAGCCTAGTGGTTAGAGCGTTGGACTAGTAACCGAAAGGTTGCAAGTTCAAATCCCTGAGCTGACAAGGTACAAATCTGTCGTTCTACCCCTGAACAGGCAGTTAACCCACTGTTCCTAGGCCGTCATTGAAAATAAGAATTTTTTCTTAACTGACTTGCCTAGTTAAATAAAGGTTAAATAAAAAATTATTATTAAACTCACCTTCTGCACCTGCTTCCTGACTCCAGGCGAATACATTACATTTACAGTATTTCCGCAAGGGCGAGGATATTAGAAATGTAATAAAAGCCTACTGGATGACAAATTGTTTTTAATCAAGACAGAAAAATAAATAACTTACTTTTTCCTACATAACATAGGTACAGTACATCCAATTATTGTATAGGACACTGTTAAATGTGCCTTTAGAGGCCATGCAATTCAGTTCTTATCTTTAAAACAAAAACAATTTTTAGGTCAAATGAGTTCATCTTAAAAGAAGAAATAGAGGAACTAACAGAACAGAAAGATAACAATAAAAATAAACAGAGGCACAGAATAAGTTGGAGGAAAAATGTATGCAAGAAAGATCAAGTGTCATATATTATAAAAAATAAAGAATAGAATAGAATATGGGGAAAAATGCACCAAATATTTTTTTAAATCTTCAACGTAGAAATGCTACAAAAAAATAATTAACAAAAACTTATTACAAATGACAGAGTCATCCCTGATTCAACAAACAATCATTTGAAAGAGGAAGCAAAGACCTTTTCATTTCAGTCTCCTCCATTTCCACTAACTGAAGTTAATTTTAAGGATTGTTTTTCTATTAATAGTGTAAAATGAACAGCTATACAGAAAACTGATGTGAAGGCCTAATTACAGAGGAGGGAATTCCAGATGCAATTAAAGCCTTCAAGTCCGGGAAAACTCCAGGGCTGGATGCATACCAGTTGAGGTACACTATACAGTGCCTTGCGAAAGTATTCGGCCCCCTTGAACTTTGTGACCTTTTGCCACATTTCAGGCTTCAAACATAAAGATATAAAACTGTATTTTTTTCTGAAGAATCAACAACAAGTGGGACACAATCATGAAGTGGAACGACATTTATTGGATATTTCAAACTTTTTTAACAAATCAAAAACGGAAAAATTGGCCGTGCAAAATTATTCAGCCCCTTTACTTTCAGTGCAGCAAACTCTCTCCAGAAGTTCAGTGAGGATCTCTGAATGATCCAATGTTGACCTAAATGACTAATGATGACAAATACAATCCACCTGTGTGTAATCAAGTCTCCGTATAAATGCACCTGCACTGTGATAGTCTCAGAGGTCCGTTAAAAGCGCAGAGAGCATCATGAAGAACAAGGAACACACCAGGCAGGTCCGAGATACTGACGTGAAGAAGTTTAAAGCCGGATTTGGATACAAAAAGATTTCCCAAGCTTTAAACATCCCAAGGTGCACTGTGCAAGCGATAATATTGAAATGGAAGGAGTATCAGACCACTGCAAATCTACCAAGACCTGGCCGTCCCTCTAAACTTTCAGCTCATACAAGGAGAAGACTGATCAGAGATGCAGCCAAGAGGCCCATGATCACTCTGGATGAACTGCAGAGATCTACAGCTGAGGTGGGAGACTCTGTCCATAGGACAACAATCAGTCGTATATTGCACAAATCTGGCCTTTATGGAAGAGTGGCAAGAAGAAAGCCATTTCTTAAAGATATCCATAAAAAGTGTTGTTTAATGTTTGCCACAAGCCACCTGGGAGACACACCAAACATGTGGAAGAAGGTGCTCTGGTCAGATGAAACCAAAATTGAACTTTTTGGCAACAATGCAAAACGTTATGTTTGGCGTAAAAGCAACACAGCTCATCACCCTGACCACACCATCCCCACTGTCAAACATGGTGGTGGCAGCATCATGGTTTGGGCCTGCTTTTCTTCAGCAGCGACAGGGAAGATGGTTAAAATTGATGGGAAGATGGATGGAGCCAAATACAGGACCATTCTGAAGAAAACCTGATGGAGTCTGCAAAAGACCTGAGACTGGGACAGAGATTTGTCTTCCAACAAGACAATGATCCAAAACATAAAGCAAAATCTATAATGGAATGGTTAAAAAATAAACATATCCAGGTGTTAGAATGGCCAGGTCAAAGTCCAGACCTGAATCCAATCGAGAATCTGTGGAAAGAACTGAAAACTGCTGTTCACAAATGCTCTCCATCCAACCTCACTGAGCGAGCTGTTTTGCAAGGAGGAATGGGAAAAAATTTCAGTCTCTCGATGTGCAAAACTGATAGAGACATACCCCAAGTGACTTACAGCTGTAATCGCAGCAAAAGGTGGTGCTACAAAGTATTAACTTAAGGGGGCTGAATAATTTTGCACGCCCAATTTTTCAGTTTTTGATTTGTTAAAAAAGTTTGAAATATCCAATAAATGTCGTTCCACTTCATGATTGTGTCCCACTTGTTGTTGATTCTTCAGAAAAAATACAGTTTTATATCTTTATATTTGAAGCCTGAAATGTGGCAAAAGGTCGCAAAGTTCAAGGGGGCCGAATACTTTCGCCAGGCACTGTATATACAAACGTATGTGGACATCCCTTCAAATTAGTGGATTTGGCTGCTTTAGCTAGACATGTTGCTGACAGGTGTACAGTGCCTTGCAAAAGTATTCATCCGCCTTGGTGTTTTTCCTATTTTGTTGCATTACAACCTGTAATTTAAATATATTTTTATTTGGATTTCATGTAATGGACATACACAAAATTGTCCAAATTACTGAAGTGAAATTTAAAAAATAACTTGTTTAAAAAAATTCAAAAATAATTACAAAAATGGAAAAGTGGTGCATGCATATGTATTAACCCCCTTTGCTATGAAGCCCCTAAATAAGATCGGGTGCAATCAATTACATTCAGAAATCACATAATTAGTTAAATAAAGTCCACCTGTGTGCAATCTAAGTCTCACATGATCTGTCACAAGATCTCAGTATATATACACCTGTTCTGAAAAGCCCCAGAGTCTGCAACACCACTAAGCAAGGGGCACCACCAAGCAAGCGGCACCATGAAGACCAAGGTGCTCTCCAAACAGGTCAGGGACAAAGTTGTGGAGAAGTACAAATCAGGATTGGGTTATAAAAAAATATCAGAAACTTTGAATATCCCACAGAGCACCATTAAATCCATTACAAAAAAAATGAGAGTATATTGCACCACAACAAACTTGGCAAGAGAGGGCTGCACACCAAAACTCACAGACCAGGCAAGGAGGGCATTAATCAGAGGCAACAAAGAGACCAAGATAACCCTGAAGGAGCTGCAAAGCTCCAAAGCGGAGATTGGAATATCTGTCAATAGGACCACCTTAAGCCGTACACTCCACAGAACTGGGCATTACGGAAGAGTGGCCAGAAAAAAGCCATTGCAGAAAGAAAAAAATAAGCAAACACGTTTGGTGTTTGACAACAGGCATGTGGGAGACTCCCAAACATATGGAAGAAGGTGCTCTGGTCAGATGAGACTAAAGTTGAGCTTTTTGGCCATCAAGGAAAATGCTATGTCTGGGGCAAAACCAACACCTCGAGAACACCTTCCCCACAGTCAAGCATGATGGTGGCAGCATCATGCTGTGGGGATGTTTTTCCGACCATCGCTGGAGGCTCCGGACTGCGGATCAACGCTGGAGGCTTCGTGCCATGGCTCCTCACTGCAGGCTCTGTGGCATGGATCATCACTGGAGGCTCTGTGCCATGGATCATCACTGGAGGCTTCGTGCCATGGATCATCACTGGAGGCTTCGTGCCATGGATCATCACTGGAGGCTTCGCGCCATGGATCGTCACTGGAGGCTTCGGGCCGTGGATCATCACTGGAGGCTTTGTGCCATGGATCACCACTGGAGGATACGTGCCATGGATCACCACTGGAGGCTTCGGGCCATGGATCGTCACTGGAGGCTTCCTACGTGGAGCCGGACCAGGTCTGAGGAGACGTACTGGCAGCCTAGTGAGTGGAGCTGCCACAACACGTCCTGGTTGGATACCCACTCTAGCTAGGTGAGTGTGGAGAGCTGGCACAGGACGTACTGGGCTGTGACGGCACACTGGAGGCATAGTGCGTAAAGCCAGCGCAGGACACACTGGACCGTGGAGGCGCACCGGAGGTCTGGAGCGCAGAGCTGGCATAACTCTTCCTGGCTGGATACCCCCCTCAGCCCGGCAAGTGCGGGGAGCTGGAACAGGTTACACTGGGCTTTGCTGGCGAACAGGGGACACCGTGCGTAGAGCTGGCGCAGGATAACTTGGGCCGAAGAGACGCACCGGAGACCAGGAACGCTGATCCGGGACAATCCGTCCTGGCTGAATGCCCACTCTCGCACGGCCACTGCGGGGAGTTGCACAGAATGCACCGGGCTATGGATGCGCACTGAAGGCATGGTGCGCAGAACCGGATAACGTGGTGCTTGACCGGTCACTCACTCCCCACAGTAAGCACGAGGAGTTTGAACGCTCCCCATGTCCCCCCCACACAATTTTGTGGGCTGCCTCTCGTGCTTGCCTCTTTGCCGTGACTCCTGGTATCGCCGCCGTTCCTCCCTTGCTGTTTCCGCCTATTTCCATGGCAGGGTCTTGTCCCCTGCCATAACCTCCTCCCATGTCCATGAGGTCCTCCACTTACTCTTCCCCCGGGCCCAGGATCCCTGATCCTCCTGGCCAAGCTGCTTGGTCCTTTGGTGGTGGGTAGTTCTGTGCCGTCTCTCGTCAGAATGAGGATCGGACCAAAGCGCAGCGTGGAAAGTGTTCATGATTTTTATTTATCAAAACACTCGAACAAAATAACAAAGTGAAAAAACGAACAGTTCTGTACGGCAAATAAACTATCCAGGAAACAACTACCCACAAAACACAGGTGGGAAAAAGGCAGTGGTGGGCCGTCAGGGCCAGCAAGGCCTTCTCTGCTGGCCTAAACATCATCAGAATATAATTTTAAAAAATATATATTTTCCCACAAATATGTATTAAATTATTTCCCAGAGTAAGAGTTATACTCTTCATTTCATAGCTTTCCTCTTGGTTGCACTGCTTCCAGCCCCAGGTTGAGATTTGGAGGGCTGGTCTTTATGTTTGATCTTTTATCCAATCATATTCAGCCATCATGTGTTGCCAGTTGCCCTCAGGCCTTCAGAATCAACAGTGCGGGCGCTTAAAGTGAATGGAAATGAAAATTTAGTGTCAACCAATCAGCTTTAGAGTTGGCTATTGTACGCCTGCTGGCTGGCTCCAGTGTTACACAGGAGCCAGCTAGCAGGCGTAGTGCGTGCACGTCTTTTGATTGGATTACCAATATTGAGAGGCAGGTCCTATATGGGCAGGTATATGCAAACCTCAGAACTAGGAAACTGAATTTGATAAACTAATTAATTTGCTACTAAGCTGTTTTTTTAACCCACAATGGCGGAAGGAGGAGAAGATATCGATTTGGTCGAGGATATAATTATAACGCCATTCTCAAGACAAACTTTTCAAGAAAAGTTAGACATTGTCAGGAGAGGTCGCCCGACGCTACAAAGCCTGTCACAGGCGGGAAAGGGGTTCGTTCGCCACTTTCAAAGTTTCAACTACGAGCGCTATCAATGGCTCACAGGCTCCGAGAAGCACTGCAAACTGTACTGCTGGGAATGCCTATTATTTGCAAGTGATAGATTTGGTGTTTGAAGCCACACTGGCTTTGCAAATTTGAGTTGTCTAACCAAGGCAGCAATGAGTCACGGCTGGGCACATACAAGCAATGGTGCTTTTGAAAACTTTTGGGGACACCCGAGTGGATCTACAGCTCAACGAACAAGCGCGCAGGGAAATGGGAGCTGCACAATGAAAAGGTATTGTACTCTTCCCCTGCAATTCTATGAATACAAATGTAAATTTCAAGGTGACGCAACGCCTGGTTTTATACTGCGTTTCTGTCTAAATGTATAGTGTCTAGAGCCATGGCATCATAATGATGGTAATAAGCGGTGGCTTAATTTGGGTGGGACTGTGTAGGACCTCACTGAAGGCCCAGGCCCACCACTGGAAAAAAGGCTGCCTCTGATTGAGAACCACACTCGGCCAAAAACAAAGAAATAGAAAACATAGAAATAAAGAAACAAGAATGCCCACCCTAGTCACACACTGGCCTAACCAAAATAAAGAATGAAAGCCTCTCTATGGCATGACAGTTAGGGGAAATAATAAAGAGGGAATATATATAAAATGTATATGGGGGATTGGAAAACATGCAGAAAATTACATTGATAGAAGCCACAATCTATCTGCATTATTAAATCTGATCTGCCCCTTTAAAAATAAAAAATATATAAAAATATAGTAATAATAACTAAATGTACTGAATAAAACTCACATTCCGTTCAATCTTTTCCCTAGATTTTAGCAGCGGTGAAATGGGTTTTTGTGTTTTTCTCAGGAATTCCATATTTTCCACAGAAATGAGAAATTCATGGCAGGTGGCTGGATTCACTCAGGGTCTTGAAATGCAGTCTCATTTTGAAGGAGATTTGTCATAATACCTGAATCGGCCAAATGCATTCCCCCATTGTTAAAGCTTTTCCTGCTCAATGGCTCTACCTGTCAAATATAGAGAAATGTACTCTTTGTTATGGCCGGCTCCAAAAAATCCCACAAAAACCAAGTGGATAGAAAAGTAATTTTGCTAAAATCCATGGATCTGAACGAGCTGCTCCGGTGGCCAGTACTGCTGTATACTGTATCTTTGGATATACACTGTAGCTGAAACATTTCAGGTATTTATGACCAATGTTCATTTTGCCCCCCTTGTGGGTCATGTTGTTTTAAACAATCTTACATCTTACAATTTATTTAAAAAAAAATAGATGCAGTTCTTTTACGTAATCATATTGGGAAATAACTCTGTTCTCAGAAGGGTCATGATGGCTATGAACCAGGACAGGACTATGGTTCAGTGGTATAATGCTTGTTAATTTCCCTCAAGAGATCCAATACTGCCAGACAATCAGCTAATCTTGCCTTTGTACAGCACATTAAGAAATTGTCCATCCATGCCCTCTCAGCCTGAGCAATTAATATGATGTAACTTTTTTTGAAAACGTTTCCACTAACATGTATAGTGCACCTTGGATTATCTTACAGTATATCACTAAGAAAATTACTGTCAGTAGGCATAAGGGAGCATAATTTAAGCATACTGCAAGTTTCTTTCATTTTGTGTCAGTGAAAAGTGAGATTCAATTATGAAGACGAAACCTAAGTTGTCAGTGTCGGCCGGCTTTCATTTAAAATTCCCAGTGGGGAGCTTAGCCCCCTCTAAATTATACCCACAACAATGTGATGGCACTGCACCTCGCTGTGAGTCACCCTCTCTCTGCATTGAGACTTTTTATAGCCGAGCCATCGGCAGAGTTGAACTCACAACATTCTCTTTACTCTCTTCTCAAACAAAGAGGGAGAAAGTACAAACTGAAAAAGGGCTGACTAAATAAAACATTAGCTATTGTGTTTCTTCATATATTTTGTGAAAACAGAATATTACACTAAAGAAAACAGAAACAGAAAACATACTTTTTCAATCCATTTCAACTCAGTTGTTCACAATCCCTGACATTTAGTCCTAGTAAACTTTCCCTGTCTTAGGTCAGTTAGGATCACCACTTTATTTTAAGATTGTGACATGTCAGAATAAAAGCAGAGAGAATGATTTATTTCAGCTTTTATTTCATTCATCACATTCCCAGTGGGTCAGAAGTTTACATACACTCAATTAATATTTGGTAGCATTGCCTTTAAATTGTTTAACTTGGGTCAAACATTTTGGGTAGCCTTCCACAAGCTTCCCACAATAAGTTGGGTGAATTTTGGCCCATTCCTCCTGACAGAGCTTGTGAAACTGAGTCAGGTTTGTAGGCCTCGTTGCTCGCACATGCTTTTTCAGTTCTGCCCACAAATCTTCTATAGGATTGAGGTCAGGGCTTTGTGATGGCCACTCCAATACCTTGACTTTGTTGTCCTTCAGTCATTTTGCCACAACTTTGGAAGTATGCTTGGGGTCATTGTCCATTTGGAAGACTCATTTGTGACCAAGCTTTAACTTCCTGACTGATGTCTTGAGATGTTGCTTCAATGTATCTACATAATTTCCCTTCCTCATGATGCCATCTATTTTGTGAAGTGCACCAGTCCCTCCTGCAGCAAATCACCCCCACAACATGATGCTGCCACCCCTTTGCTTCACTGTTCAGATGGTGTTCTTTGACTTGCAAGCCTCCCCCTTTTCCTCCAAACATAATGATGGTCATTATGGGCAAATAGCTCTATTTTTGTTTCATCAGACCAGAGAACATTTCTCCAAAAAGTATGATCTTTGTCCCCATGTGCAGTTGCAAACAATATAATGTTTTTTTATGGCAGTATTGGAGCAGTGGCTTCTTACTTGCTGAGCGGCCTTTCAGGCTATGTTGATATAGGACTCGTTTTACTGTGGATATAGATACTTCTGTGCCTGTTTCCTGCAGCATCTTCACAAGGTCCTTTGCTGTTGTTGCACTTTTTCGCACCAAAGTACGTTCATCTCTAGGAGACAGAACGCGTCTCCTTCCTGAGCAGTATGACGGCCTTGTGGTCCCATGGTGTTTATACTTGCTTATTATTGTTTGTACAGATGAACGTGGTACCTTCAGGCGTTTGGAAATTGCTCCCATAGATGAACCAGACTTGTGGAGGTCTACAATTTTCTTTCTGAGGTCTTGGATGATTTCTTTAGATTTTCCCATGATGTCAAGCAAAGAGGCACTGAGTTTGAAGGTTGGCCTTGAAATACATCCACAGGTACACCTCCAATTGACTAAAATGATGTCAATTAGCCTATCAGAAGCTTCTAAAGCCATGACATAATTTTCTGTAATTTTCCAACCTGTTTAAAGGCAGAGTCAACTTAGTGTATGTAAACTTCTGACCCACTGGAATTGTGATACAGTGAATTATAAGTGAAATAATCTGTCTGGAAACAATTGTTGGAAAAATTACTTGTGTCATGCACAAAGTAGATGCCCTAACTGACTTGCCAAAACTATAGTTTGTTAACAAGACATTTGTGGAGTGGTTGAAAAACAAGTTTTAATGACTCCAACCAAAGTGTATGTAAACTTCCGACTTCAACTGTAAGCCAACTGGCCCTTTACATCATGGACAGTATGATACTTGGGTCAAATGTCAAATATACTGTAAATGGCCCCTTACCAAGTAAGTGATGCTATTATTATCAATTTCACTTCCTGTCCAGGAGACCAGGTGGTTGAGACATGTTTTAATGAGGACAGAAGGTCTCTTTTCTGGCGAGCTGTTACTTGAACCCCTGGTCGAGCATTTCTCAGACATACTATTAGCTATGGTCTGATACCAGAATCTTTTCTGAAACGTGAACATGAACTTTAACCTGTGTACAGTATGTTCAATTGCAATTGGTGAAAGGCAAGAAAATTGCAATTACTATCTTCTTCAAAATACAATTTTGAAGGGCGAAGATGTTTTGGTACTGTAAGACAGTGTCAAGCAGCAGAATTCATCCAATGATCAAAATAAGTGGAAGCTCAAACTCTGCTAACAAGACTGGTTATAACAAAGCCTAATGAACCACAAAAATGGAAACAATTATCAAGATTCATGTCTTATAATTAGACTAAATGGAACTGTAATGAAGTGTGACAAAAAAGACATCCAGAAGTGTGAGTGGCCTTTTGATACTGTAACTACACATGCCTGGCATTTCTAATGAGAAATTGATTAATTAATTGGTTCCTTCCGGCATTATCATTCCTCATACAGTCATTTCTCAGCAAATGTGGACAGAGACAGATAACATTCATGTGCAGGTCAGTGGAAGCATCACAACAAGGAAACCTGACCCTACATATAATATTCAACTTCAAGAAACAAAACAGAAGAAACAGATGTTAACATCAGTCATTGAAGACAAATTATATATATTTAATGTGTCCTAGGTTATGTAAATTATTTGCCGGTTGTGGGAACCCTGAATTTATTCTTTAATAAGTTCATATAATTTTATGGAGGTTCCTTGAGACACTCTTTGAAAAAAAGGTGTTATCTAGAACATAAAAGGGTCCTTTGGCTGTCCCAATAGGAGAACCCTTTGAAGAACCCATTCGGTTCCAGGTAGAACCATTTTGGTTCCAGATAGAACCTTTTTGGGTTCAATGTAAAACCCTTTCCACAGATGGTTCTGCATGGAACCCAAAAGTGTTTTACCTGGAACCAAAAAGGGTTCTCCTATGGGGACAGCCGAAGAACCCTTTTGGATACTTTTTTTCTAAGAGTGTAGGTGGGCTGGTCACTCCCTCGCCACACTTCCTGGTGTGAGGTCACTTCCTAGTTTGAGTAAAATAGAAACGAAGAGGGAAGCCATCTTGACTGTGGTTTGTGATCAGAAATGTTTGGTAACTGGGAAGCTGTTTATAGATTTAAAGCCTAGTTTTTTCACTCCATACAAGTGAAAATTTTCTCAAAGACTTGAAAGGAATATTGTATTGATCATCAACAGAACGATCATAAGGTATATGGTTGCTCACAGTGCTAACTGATCGATATAAGGTTGCTCACATCCCAGGCTCACTGCAGTCTTTTTTTCCATATATGAATTCAGGGAACAATATAAATATATCCAGTATACCTTGAGGATACAGTCCACCATCTGGCTTATCTGACACTGGATCTGCTGTGACTGTAAATTCTGATGTGGGAGAGAGCGATGACTAGAATGCTCACATGAGCCACACCAGTTCAGAACAGTCGCTGCATGATCAGACATACACAACATTGAGATACTTGTTACTATCATGGGGCATTGTCATGCTGAAATAGGTAAGGGCCTTCCCCAAACTGTTGCAACAAAGTTGGAAGCGCAGAATCATCTAGAATGTAATTGTTTGCTGTAGCGTTAAGATTTCCTTTCACTGGAACTAAGGGGCCTAGCCAGAACCATGAAATATAGCCTAGACCATTATTCCTGCTCCACCAAACCTTACAGTTGGCGCTATGCATTGCGGCAGGTAGCGTTCTACTGGCATCTGCCAAACCCAGATTCATCTGTCTGACGTCAGCTGGTGAAGCGTGATTCATCACTACAGTGAACACGTTTTCACTGCTCCAGTCGACGCTTGGCATTGCTCATGGTGATCTTAGGCTTGTGTGTGGCTGCTCGGCCATGGAAACCCATTTAATGAAGCTCCTGACGAACAGTTGTTGTGCTCACGTAGCTTCTAGAGGCAGTTTGGAACTCGGTAGTGAGTTTTGCAATCGAGGAAATATGATTTTTACACGCTACGTGCTTCAGAACTCGGCGTTCCCAATCTGTGAGCTTACCACTTCGCGGTCAACCATTTCGCCGGCTGAGCCGTTGTTTCCCCTAGGAATTTTCACTTCACAATAACAACACACAGTTCACTGGGGCAGCTCTAGCAGGACCGAAATTTGACCAAATTACTTGTTGGAAAAGTGGCATCCTATGCCGAATTGAAAGTCACTGAACTCTTCAGTAATGCCATTCTACCGCCAATATTTGTCTATGGAGATTGCATGGCTGTGTGCTCGATTTTATACACCTGTCAGCATTGGATGTGGTTGAAATAGCCGAATACACTAATTTGAAAGGATGTCCACATACTTTTGTATATATATAGTGTATGTCATATTCTGCCCTTAACTAAATTCCCTAATAATTCCACCAGGTTTACGTGTGAGGAAACCATGAATGAGTTTGAATAATACCTGCTAGTTTCAAGTGGAAAAAGCATCCTCTTTCTTTTCTCTGATATAATCTCCATGCACTGTAATTTATAAATTGACAAGAGCTATTGATAAGAGCTAGGTAAATGAGTAAATGCGTAAAGGGATTGTAAATACACATAGCAATTGTTTTAGATGATTTTTATTTTTGATCCCTGGAGAGAAATGTGAAACCAGTCATATGAAAGCAAGCTGAAAATCATATCAACATGACATGTATTGCAGACCCTTTTCCCCAGTTAAACCTTGTGTGGTGTTTGGGTCTGTGGGACCCATATTCAATGTTTACTAATTGAAAAATGCCACAATGAATTATTTTTCAACCTGATACTCATTGGCCTTGGCTCATTTTCTGTGAAGAACATGTAAAAGAACACATTTATATTACATATGTGGTGTTCGGACCCGAGGGTAATAAAAGTGTGGAAAAGTGTGTGTGTAGGTAAAAACAAGTAAAAAAGTGTGTGCTGTGTGCCTTCACTCTGTCTTCCTCCTTCCTGAGCCTGCTGTTTCAAAATAGCATCAAGAATCTGTCTATCCCCCTGCCTATCTACCTGTCTTCCGCTTTTCTCACAGTCCTTACTCTTTGTACTTTGTGAAACTAAGCAATGTCTTGCGGGAAACTGTACAATGTTATTACAATACATTCTTTTGATACTGCATTTTTTACAATGTATAAAAATAATGTATTTTCCCACACTCTACCCCAGCCACGTGCAAATTGGGGGAGGGACACAACAAATAAATAGCTTTGCATGTGTGGCTCCTTACCACAATTAATCAGTATGGCAAAATGAATCTCAGCTCAGATGTCCTCAGAAATAATTTTTGCTGGGAGAGAAGGAGAGTCTTCCACTTTGGAAGATTAAGAATTGGCAAATATTAAACATGTATGCTGCCTATACGGTTTTGAATTTTTACAAGTCAACATCTACTGTAAGTATTAAGTAATGTAGAATCTGCAATTCCTATGGCTTCCTCTGGGTGTCAGTAGTCTTTGTTCAAGGTTTAAGGCTTGTTTCTTCCAAAGCGAGTAAGAAATAAGATTTTTAGTACAAGGACACCTGCTTGGAAATTTTTGTGTGCGCGCACCATGAATCAAATCAAATCAAATGTATTTATATAGCCCTTCGTACATCAGCTGATATCTCAAAGTGCTGTACAGAAACCCAGCCTCTTAACCCCAAACAGCAAGCAATGCAGGTGTAGAAGCACGGTGGCTTGGAAAAACTCCCTAGAAAGGCCAAAATCTAGGAAGAAACCTAGAGAGGAACCAGGCTATGTGGGGTGGCCAGTCCTCTTCTGGCTGTACCGGGTGGAGATTATAACAGAACATGGCCAAGATGTTCAAATGTTCATAAATGACCAGCATGGTCAAATAATAATAATCACAGGCAGAACAGTTGAAACTGGAGCAGCAGCACGGCCAGGTGGACTGGGGACAGCAAGGAGTCATCATGTCAGGTAGTCCTGAGGCATGGTCCTAGGGCTCAGGTCCTCCGAGAGAGAGAAAGAAAGAGAGAGAGAGAATTAGAGAGAGCATACTTAAATTCACACAGGACACCGGATAGGACAGGAGAAGTACACCACATATAACAAACTGACCCTAGCCCCCCTACACAAACTACTGCAGCATAAATACTAGAGGCTGAGACAGGAGGGAGAAGACAATGCGCACCTGCTAATCTTGGCTTCCTATTGAACATACTTCTTTCCATATGAAATATTATAGTTTGATTCCATTTTAGGGTATCTGAGGGTTGAATAGAAACATATGTACACTTTTTGAAACAAAGTTTAGGAGTAGATCTCTATCGCGGCATGTTGAACGAGTGTATTACTCAAATCGATGGCGCCAACTAAACAGACTTTTTGGGTTATAAAGAAGGATTTTATCTAACAAAACGCATGTTAAAGCTGGGACCCTTTGGATGACAAATTAGATGAAGATTTTCAAAAAGTATGTGAATATTTGTGAATACTTGTGAATTTATGAAAACTGTGCCGGTTGAAAAATATTTTGAGGTGGGGTGCCGTCCTCAATCAATCACATGGCATGTTTTAGCTGTAATAGCTACTGTAAATGGGACAGTGCAGTTAGATTAACAAGAAGTTAAGCTTTCAACCGATATAAGACACGTGTATGTACCTAAATGTTTAATATGAATCATTTTAATGATTATTTATTTGAACTGTGCGCCCTCCAGTTTCACCGGAAGTTGTCCAGCTAGCGGGACGCCTAGCCTGAAGAAGCTGTAGTCTATAAATATCTGTGGCATTATTCCGAATTGTTATTGTATGCACTCATAAATTGCAGTGATGAAATTTGGAGACCCGGGCTTTCTCCATTTTATTTTACAATTTGTATCATGTTAAATAATAGCCAATATATGGAGCCACTGTCAGTAATAATAGTCAGATTATTTTTAACTGTCATTTTAGTGTTAGTTTCCTTCCATTTGTAGCCTACATTTTGCATGATTTAATTCCATTGTCACGCCCTGGCCTTAGTTATCTTTGTTTTCTTTATTATTATTTTTGTTAGGCCAGGGTGTGACATGGGTGATTTATTGTGTTTCGGCTTGTCTAGGGGTTTATTAGATTAATGGGGTTGTGTTCAGTTTAGTTGTCTAGGTAAGTCTATGGTTGCCTAGAGTGGTTCTCAATCAGAGGCAGGTGTTTATCGTTGTCTCTGATTGGGAACCATATTTAGGCAGCCATATTCTTTGGGTATTTTGTGGGTGATTGTTTCCTGTGTCAGTGTTTGTGCCACAGGGGACTGTTTCGGGTTTTCATGTGTCTTGTTTTGTAGTTGTGTTCATGTTGCAATTTTCTTATTAAAAGAACCATGGACACTTACCACGCTGCATATTGGTCCTCCGATCCTTCTCGCCTCTCCTCTTCAGATGAGAGGAGGAAATCCCTGACATCCATTCAATTCTGTGTACCTTTCTGTGTAGTTGTTAATGAGGGTTGCTAGCTATAGTGGATCATATTAGGCTTACACTGTGCAATAATTTGGAACATGTAGCCTATTTGAATCGTGATGGAACTCAGACCATATGTAGCAGTTTAAACCTGTTTTCTACGATTCATACATACTTCCCTAACCCTAAAATATTCCTAAATAACCTCCAAGATCAAAGTATAGTCTACCGGTTGGTGCTGAAACTGAGACAAATATGCATATATTTACATAGATTTCTTTTGTTGATCCCTATTTTCCGAACCCAGTCTCTCGATGTATTCTAGTCTGTCAACAAAATGCTAATTAAAGGTAAACCATATTTAAAGGGATGGCTTAAGATAAATGTATTGAAAACCCTATTGAATGCAAACTCCATGAGAAAATCTATAGGCCAGCAAGTGGGAGGGTTTTCAACGGTTTAATTAAATGTATTCTGCACGTGCAAAGGGAACCAAGCCTGCAAATCCCGTTGCACACCTGCATAAGGTAAGTCTGAATACCAACTACAGTGTGTAGTAAAGGTGTACATTTCCTAAGTCTGAATCGGGCCCTTTGTGAAAAGAACAGAGTAAGATTAAAGCCATTATTTATGTGTGTAAAACAATTTGAATGAAACAATGTTTTCTTTCAAATCAGAGTAGATCCCCACACATATCAAATCCTATAGCAAGCAACACTGGCCTTGGATGGATTAATGAAAGTCATTGTCATCCCTCCAAAGAGGCTTAAAAAGTCATTATGCGCTTTGGAACAGATAACTCTGCCTCACCTGACCAATAATGATGATGTTCACTCCAGTGTGGCGGGTCGTTACAGAATTAATGTGTGTTTTGGCTGCCTAAGGACATCTCAATTCTGATACCTTGCCACCTGCAATATGTTAATGTTGCATAGACTAAGCCAAGCAGATCTTTAATATTCTCAGAGCGAGACCTGTCCATACTTTGCCATCTTCGTTTTGCTTTAGCCTGAGCATTATTATCACACATATTCAGTCCAAGGTAAAATTTATAAATTAATGGATAATTTACATCATATGTTGATATGAGTATGGTGATATGCACTTTGCACTATCAATTCTCTCCTCCTCCATATGTTATTATCTCCCCCAAGAGGCATCATGCATGCTGGTGTATTTATTTTGAGGGGACACTGATTGGCAAATGGAAAATCTGTGAATGAATCCCATTAATCAATCCCATGAATTAATCCTATGCATTCATCCCATGAATTAAACCCATGATTTAATGCCATGAATTAATCATATGAATTAATCCCATTAATTAAACCCATGATTTAATCCCATGAATTAATCATATGAATGAATCCCATGAATTAAACCCATGAATTAATCCCATTAATTAAACCCATGAATTAATCCCATGCACAATAAACTATATGTATTGTATGTATTGCTGATTATTATCTATGCATAGTCCCTTTACCCCTACCTACATGTACAAGTTACCTTGACTAACCTGGACACCTGGACCCCGCGCATTGACTCGGTACCGGTTCCCCCTGTAAATAGCCTCATTATTGTTATTTTATTGAGTCACTTTTTTTCCCCCATGAATTAAACCCATTAAATAATCCCATGAATTAATCCCATGCACAATGAACTATATGTATTGTATATCTCGATGATTATTATCTATGCATAGTCCCTTTATCCCTACCTACATGTACAAATTAACTCGACTAACCTGTACCCGGCACATTGACTTGGTATTGTTATTTTATTGTGTTACTTTTTATTTTATTTTTAACTTTAGTTTATTTCGTAAATATTTTCTTAACTCTATTTTCATTAAACTGCATTGTTGGTTAATTAATTAAGGGCTGGTAAGTGAACATTTCACGGTAAGGTCTACTACACCTGTTGTATTTGGTGCATGTGACAAATTTGATTTGATATTCATAACAAAAAGGGATACAAATTGATTGGCCACAGTCTTAATCTGTTTCAACACAGTCTTAATCAGTTTCAATAGTCTTAACACTCTTAATCAGTTTCAATGGACATTAGCACTGTCTCTCCCCTGAGGCACGTTCTTTATCCATTTAAATGGGAATGAGCTCTGTCTGTCCCCTGGGGCACGTTCTTGATCAGTTTCAATGGACATGAGCTCTCTGTCCCCTGGGGCACAGTATTAATCAGTTTTATAGTCTTAACAGTGTTAATCATTTTAAATGGGCAAAAGATCCGTCTGCCCCCCCAGGTTCTGCTATGAATTCCTCTCCGTGTTTTGGTTTCTGAGAATAGGGTGATTCCACACCATGATAGCCCGAAAATATTTTTGGAATCTCCTATTGTTCTGGAAATTCTCACATAGAAACTTCATTGAGAGGAACGATGTTTGACATGTTTTTTGCATTTGTATCAAAAAATGTTGTTGATGAAAGTGGCCATTTTTCCTACAGCTTGATGTAATTATACTCCTTATAGTGTGCTCCAACATATGGAGTATGTCTATGAAGAATATCTTGATTCTGAAATATAATTCTGAAATACCATTATCCTGGCAGCGTATGGCACCACAGCCACCTCCACCTCCAACAGTTCCTGATGATCTTGGAACAGAGGAGCCAGCCCAGGTTAGCCTAGAATCCTACCTAGCCGCAGATTTTCTGTCTAAAAACATTCATTTAATAGCACACACAGAGACGCATACAAAGCTGTACCTCGCCCTCCATTTGGCAAATCTGACCATAATTCTATCCTCCTGATTCCTGCTTACAAGCAAAAATGAAAGCAGGAAGTACTAGTGACTCGTTCAATACGGAAGTGGTCAGATGACGCGGATGCTACGCTACAAGACTGTTTTGCTAGCACTGATAAGAGTATGTTCCAGGATTCTTAAGGAGTATACCACCTCCGTCACTGGCTTCATCAATAAGTGCATCAACAACGTCGTCACCACAGTGACCACACGTACATTTCCCAAAAAGAAGCCATGGATTACAGGCAACATCTGCACCGAGCTGGAGCTGGAGCTGGAGCTGGAGCTGCCGCTTTCAAGGATCCGGACACTTATAAGAAATCCTGCTCTGCCCTCAGACGAACGATAAAACAGCCAAAGCTTCAATACAAGAACAAGATTGAATCCTAGTACACCAGCTTTGACGCTCGTTCAATGTAGAAGGGCTTGAAAAATATGACAGAATACAAAGGGAAACCCAGCCGTGAGCTGCCCAGTGACGCAAGCCTACCAGACGATTTCAATGCCTTTTATGCTAGTTTCGAGGCAAGCAACACTGAAGCATGCATGAGAGTACGAGCTGTTCCGTACGACTGTGTGATCATGCTCTCCATAGCCGATGTGAGCAAGACCTTTAAACAGGTCAACATTCACAAAGTCGTGGTGCCAGATGGATTACCTCAACTGGCAAGTGTCTTCACTGACATTTTCAACCTCTCCCTGACCAAGTCTGTAATAGCAACATGTTTCAAACAGGTCACCATAGTCCATGTCTCCAAGAAAGTGAAGGTAACCTGCCTAAATGATTGCTGCCATGTAGCCATGCAGTGCTTTAAAAGGCTGGTCGGGGCTCACAACAACACCATCATGCCGGAAACCCTAGACCAACTCCAAAGTAGAATCTCAATTCAACGGCTCAGACACAAGAGGTATGTGGCAGGGTCTACAGTCAATCACGGACTACAGGAAGAAACCCAGCCCAGTCACGGACCAGGATGTCTTGCTCCCAGGCAGACTAAATAACTTTTTTTGCCCGCTTTGAGGACAATACAGTGCCACTGACACGGCCTGCAACGGAAACATGCGGTCTCTCCTTCACTGCAGCCGAAGTGAGTAAGACATTTAAACGTGTTAACCCTCGCAAGGCTGCAGGCCCAGACGGCATCCCCAGCCGCGCCCTCAGAGCATGCGCAGACCAGCTGGCCGGTGTGTTTACGGACATATTCAATCAATCCCTATACCAGTCTGCTGTTCCCACATGCTTCAAGAGGGCCACCATTGTTCCTGTTCCCAAGAAAGCTAAGGTAACTGAGCTAAACGACTACCGCCCGTAGCACTCACATCCGTCATCATGAAGTGCTTTGAGAGACTAGCCAAGGACCATATCACCTCCACCCTACCTGACACCCTTGACCCACTCCAATTTGCTTACCGCCCAAATAGGTCCACAGACGATGCAATCTCAACCACACTGCACACTGCCCTAACCCATCTGGACAAGAGGAATACCTATGTGAGAATGCTGTTCATCGACTACAGCTCGGCATTCAACACCATAGTACCCTCCAAGCTCGTCATCAAGCTCGAGACCCTGGGTCTCGACCCCGCCCTGTGCAACTGGGTACTGGACTTCCTGACGGGCCGCCCCCAGGTGGTGAGGGTAGGCAACAACATCTCCTCCCGCTGATCCTCAACACTGGGGCCCCACAAGGGTGCGTTCTGAGCCCTCTCCTGTACTCCCTGTTCACCCACGACTGCGTGGCCATGCACGCCTCCAACTCAATCATCAAGTTTGCGGACGATACAACAGTGGTAGGCTTGATTACCAACAACGACGAGACGGCCTACAGGGAGGAGGTGAGGGCCCTCGGAGTGTGGTGTCAGGAAAACAACCTCACACTCAACGTCAACAAAACTAAGGAGATGATTGTGGACTTCAGGAAACAGCAGAGGGAACACCCCTATCCACATCGATGGAACAGTAGTGGAGAGGGTAGCAAGTTTTAAGTTCCTCGGCATACACATCACAGACAAACTGAATTGGTCCACTCACACAGACAGCATCGTGAGGAAGGCGCAGCAGCGCCTCTTCAACCTCAGGAGGCTGAAGAAATTCGGCTTGTCACCAAAAGCACTCACAAACTTCTACAGATGCACAATCGAGAGCATCCTGGCGGGCTGTATCACCGCCTGGTATGGCAACTGCACCGCCCTCAACCGTAAGGCTCTCCAGAGGGTAGTGAGGTCTGCACAACGCATCACCGGGGGCAAACTACCTGCCCTCCAGGACACCTACACCACCCGATGCTACAGGAAGGCCATAAAGATCATCAAGGACATCAACCACCCGAGCCACTGCCTGTTCACCCCGCTGTCATCCAGAAGGCGAGGTCAGTACAGGTGCATCAAAGCTGGGACCGAGAGACTGAAAAACAGCTTCTATCTCAAGGCCATCAGACTGTTAAACAGCCACCACTAACATTGAGTGGCTACTGCCAACACACTGTCAATGACACTGACTCTACTCCAGCCACTTTAATCATGGGAATTGATGGGAAATGATGTAAATATATCACTAGCCACTTTAAACAATGCTACCTTATATAATGTTACTTACCCTACATTGTTCATCTCATATGCATACGTTGATACTGTACTCTATATCATCGACTGCATCCTTATGTAATACATGTATCACTAGCCACTTTAACTATGCCACTTGGTTTACATACTTATCTCATATGTATATACTGTACTCGATATCATCTACTGTATCTTGCCTATGCTGCTCTGTACCATCACTCATTCATATATCCTTATGTACATATTCTTTATCCCCTTACACTGTGTATAAGACAGTAGTTTTTTTTTGGAATTGTTAGTTAGATTACTTGCTTTTTATTACTGCATTGTCGGAACTAGAAGCACAAGCATTTCGCTACACTCGCATTAACATCTGCTAACCATGTGTATGTGACAAATAAAATTTGATTTGATTTGAATTCGCATACCACACCAACAGATCCACAGATGACGCAATCTCAAATGCATTCCATACTGCCCTTTCCCACCTGGACAAAAGGAACACCTATGTGAAAATGCTGTTTTTTGACTACAGCTCAGCATTCAACACCACTGTGCCCACAAAGCTCATCACTAAGTTAAGGACCCTGGGACTAAACAGGGGGCCGCCTCCAGGTGGTCAGGTTAGGCAACAAAATATCCACACACATCCACTGCCACTCTGATCCTCAACACTGGGGCTCCTCGGTGTCCTCATCACCAACAAACTATCATGGTCCAAACACACCAAGACAGTTGTGAAGAGGGCACAACACCCCCCCTTTTCCCCCTCAGGAGACTGAAAAGATTTGGCAGGTGTCCCCAGATCGTCAAAATTTCTACAGCTGCATCTGATTGTAATGCACTACAGAGGGTAATGCATACGGCCCAGTAAATCACTGGGGCCTAGCTTCCTGCCACCCAGGACCTATGTCCTAGGCGGTGTCAGAGGAAGGCCCAAAAAATTGTCAAAGACTCCAGTCACCCAAGTCATAGACTGTTATTTCTGCTACCGCACGTGGTACCAGAGCGCCAAGTCCAGGACCACATTGACCCCCCACCCCAGGCATAGTCACTTTACAAATAACTTTGACTAAGCTGTACCCTGGCACATTGACTCGGAACTGGTATCCCCTGCACATAGCCTTGTTATTGTTATGTCATTTTCTTGTGTTATATTTTGATTTAGATTGTTTTCACTTCAGTTTATTTAGTAAATATTTTCGGAACTCTATTTCTTGAACTGCATTGTTGGTTAAGGGCTTATAAGTAAGAATTCAGGGTAAGTCCTACACCTGTTGAATTTGGCGCATGTGAGAAATACAATTTGATTTGATTTGATCTGGTTCATAGGAAGAGAGTGGCTGGAATTCTCAGTTACTGCAGATGCAGCATTTTGTTTCCCATGTTGAAAGTTCAGTGTTGGGTCCAATGCTAATGCAAACAAGGCCTTCACCCAAGCTGGGTATTCTAACTGGAAGAATGTTATTGAAGAACCCCCACCAGCTCCAAACAAACAATGACCTTATGTAAGTACAAATCTCCAGACTGTTTTTGGAAAGAAAATCTGCAGCTAGGGTAGGATTCTAGGCTAACCTGGGCTGGCTCCTCTGTTCCAAGATCATCAGGAACGGTCAGAGGGGGAGTTTACGATGGAGCCATTATCCTGTTCCTCTGGTTTGTTCTGTTCTCATTCATTCTGATGACAGAACAATGATGTCTGTATCATGTATGTTTCAGACAGGTCTTACAGGAGGCATGTATAGGTCTAAAAAGGGCCTAAAATGGCCACTTTCATCATGATTTTTTCAAATATTGTATGTGATACAATTGTATAAAACATGTCAACATCCTTCCACCCAATGAAGTTTCTATGTTTGCAATGCCAGAACAACCTGAGAAGGCGCAAAAATATTTTGGGTATCCTGGTGTGGAACTGCCCAATAGCCAGAGAGAGCAGGTACAGGAAGGGGTGGACCTCACAGCCCAGTCTGAATGCAGAGGACTCTTTCACCAGTCACCACAAACAAAGAGTTGCCATTTCCATAACCTTTAAAGTCATAGATTTCAGATAAAGATTGAGTTGAAGATGACTACCAAGATTTGGATCAATCTCATCATCTTATGTTTACTAAAAGGTATGTTGTTTTAAATCATTGACTATAAATGTTTAATCACTGTTAAATGAAGACACATTGTTTAATGCATGTGTTTGTTTGTGATTTCCTTTAGCAGCCTCATCCCTCTCCGGACCCGCAGAGGTGAAGAGTGCATTTGGTGAAACAGTCCACGTCTCCTGCCAGTATCACCAGTTCAACAGGGACAAGGTCAAAATCTGGTGCAGGGGTTATCACTGGTATTTCTGCACAGTTATCATTTGATCTGATCAACCTAAACATCTGACCAGTGATGTTCAGATATTGGATGATAAAAACCTTGGGTTATTCACAGTCAGTATGAAAGGAGCAACAGCTGAGGACAGTGGCTGGTACTGGTGTGCAATTGAAAGAGCCAGCAGAACTTTGACGTTTCGTCTTCGGCTGACTGTCTCCGAGTGTAAGTACTGTATGTAGCTGAAGTTGTCGCTTACAGTTTTTATTTTTCTCTGAGGAATTTAATATAACATTGCATAAACCAGTGATCAATTGCTATTAGTGAAATCAGTGCTTACAAATGTTTCTAAAGAAACCTGTGTTTCATAACATTACTTTTTATGCTATATCCATTATGAGTTGCTGTGTGAGTTGCTGTTTCCTGCAGGGCTTGTATCTCGGCTCAAAACAGAAACCGCAAAACAGTACAACGAGACCTCAACTTCCCCAACAACGTTGACAACACCACGGTCCACACCTTGTATGACTCAAACAACAGGTCTCATATCTGCTACAAGCAATTCAACAAGGTAAACATAGCTTAGTAAATAAGGCTACCCAATTTATTGTAAATTGTCGACACTGCTGTTTCTGCATAATGTACATATGAACGGGGGGGATGTCCACTTAATAATCTAAAACAGCAGAATGCACAAACTAACTATATTAGGGCTGCCCAATTCCGATCCCTGAGGGCAGGATCACTTCTGGTTTTCATCCTCTCCTTCTAATCAGGTAGAAACAAAAAGCAGAAGTATTTTCGGCCCTCCAGGACCGGAGTTGGGCAGCCCTGAACTGTGTAGCAAAAGTTGCACAGACCTGGCTAGATTACTCTTCGTTTGTTACATTTCAATGTGGTTCACCCTCAGCTGACTCTATATCTACAGTGTGACAGTGTCCTTGGATCAAGATGATCTGGTGTGGAAAGTATGGAGAGTACTGCGCTGGATGCTCTTCCTCTTCCTCTTCCTGTGTCTGCTCCTTGTTCTCTTCAGTATACGATGCCATCGCTGATATTTGTACCATTGCTGCCGATACATCGCTTGCCTCAGTGTGTGCTACATTTTCCCCAAATCAAAATGTACCAAATCAAAATCGTTGAGAATATTGTTTGTTTTAATTTATGAAGCTAAAACATTCAAACATGCACATATATATTAATAATAAGCAAATACATTGAGGTCATAACATGTTCCGAGAGATATGAATGTGTAGAGAAACAATACTAAAGATGTTGGATCTTAATTTGAACCAGTTTGCAGGAAAATAATCCTGCAGCAACAGAAAATGTGAATTATTATGTGGATTTGTCACGTTCTGACCTTAGTTCCTTTTTTTATGTCTTTATTTTAGTTGGTCAGGGCGTGAGTTGAGGTGGGCATTCTATGTTGTTTTTCTATATTTTGTTCTGTTGTTATATTTCTATGTGTTTGGCCTAGTATGGTTCTCAATCAGAGGCAGGTGTCAGTCGTTGTCTCTGATTGGGAGCCATATTTAGGTAGCCTGTTTTCTATTGTGTTTTGTGGGTGGTTGTATCCTGTGTTAGTGTTTTCACCATACGGGACTGTTTCGGTTGTTTGTTTGTACTTTTGTTATTTTGTTCAGTGTTCTGTTGATTTATTAAATATATCATTATGGACACTTACCACCCTGCACATTGGTCTGATCCTTACTACTCCTCGTCAGAGGAGGAAGAAGACCGTTACAGGATTATAATGAATGGACATTTTTGTAGGAGTTGATACATTTTTCGTTAGGGCAAATCAAGTCTGACATTTCAAAGTGGAAATTACACACTTTAGAAGCCTTTTTAAAAGTCAAATACATTAGAAGTTTGCATTTCCTGCTTGCAGAAAAAATGATCAATAAGAAAAGAGTGATGAAGATCCTACATCTGCAAGAGACAACACTATTATAATGCTACTACACTGAACAAAAATATAAACGCAACACGTAAAGTGTTGGTTTCTTGAGCTGGAATAAAAAATCCCAGAAATGTTCCATACCACAAAAAACATTCATCTCTCAAATGTTGTGCTCAAATTTGTTTACAGGTTTTGAGGACGTGTGCAATTGGCATGCTGACTGCAGGAATGTCCACCAGAGCTGTTGCATGAAAATGTAATGTTAATTTCACTAACATAAGCTGCCTCCAACATCGTTTTTAGAGAATTTGGCAGTATGTCCTTCTGGCCTCACAACCGCAGACCACATGTAACCACGCCAGACCAGGACCTCCACATCTGGCTTCTTCACCTGCGGGATAGTCTGAGGGGGTGCTGAGGAGTGTTTATGTCTCTAATAAAGCCCTTTTGTGGAGAAAAACTCATTCTGATTGGCTGGGCCTAGCTCCCCAGTGGGTGGGTCTATGCCTTCCAATGGCTGCACCCCTGCCCAGTCATGTGAAATCCATAGATTAGTGTCTAATACATTTATTTAAATTGACTGATTTCCTTATATGAAGTGTAACTCAGTAAAATCTTTGAAATTATTGCATGTCACATATATATTTTTATTAAACCCAACCAGATTACTCCTTTGAATTCATGGCCATCCTGCATTCACTTCTACAGATCTTGACATGGCTTGGAAGACATCAAAGAAACCAATCCCAATGGCAACACAAAAATGGTCTCATATGGGCTTGGAGTCAGTCAAACCCCAGAGAGCCTGCTGGTTTATACACAAATAAACAAGCACATGTAAATGTAACGCTACTAGTCATCTCCCTTTGAAGTCATCATGTTATCAGACATGCAAACCCTGATGGCAATAGATTTCTTTGAACAAGTGAAACCCACAACAACATCACCAAAGGAACAGGGAGACTGTCTGTGTAAACAACACAATCCTCTGAGATAATAGCTGTACCATACTAGAAGTGGCATTAGACTTGCACACATATCAATCATTGTAGAGCGTCTGTAAAAAATAAACTGAATAGAATCTTTATACAACAATTAATCGCTATTATCACTTTGGAAGTTGCTCTATTTGCAAACCTCCCTTTTGTTTTTGTGGCCAGTTCTTAGTAACCACTACGTAGAAGCCAGACTCTGTGACTCCCTTTGTCCTTGTCCCTTGTGGTTCTCAGTTTTCATAGCTCTTTCAACATTTCTCTGAAGGTATACAGTATGTGATACTCGAGCTGCCTTCATGGTGTGTGTGTGTGCATGTGTGTTGGAATGGGTTGGTGGGGGCGGGCGGGATTGCCTTGGAAGCAGAACAGAAGTATTCTGTGCTTAGAAATGGCTGGTTGTACAAAGGGAAACACTCATACAAATGGAGGATCTAATTTTGATCCCTCTTTTGTTGTTGAGAATTTTCCTAAACAGCAAAAAATGCAAACTCATAGTGTATTTGAGTTTTAAAAAGGCTCCTGATGTTTGTAATTTCCATGTATATAATTCTGACTTCATTTGCCCTAACGGAAAATGTATTGGCCCATGAGCAAGGCAGTTAAACCACTGTTCTCCAGGCACTGAAGACGTGGATGTGGATTATGGCAGCCCCCCTCACCTCTCTGATTCAGAGGGGTTGGGTTAAATGCAGAAGATACATTCAGTTGGACAACTGACTAGGTATCCCCCTTTCCTGAAAAATGTGTGCACAACATTTGAAATAAATAAGCTTTTTGTGTGTATGGGACATTTCTGTGATTTTTTATTCCAGCTCATGAAACACGGGACAAACACTTTACGTGTTGCGTTTATATTTTTGTTCAGTGTAGTAGCATTATAATAGTGTTGTCTCTTGCAGATGTAGGATCTTCATCACTCTTTTCTTATTGATCATTTTTTCTGCAAGCAGGAAATGCAAACTTCTAATGTATTTGACTTTTAAAAAGGCTTCTAAAGTGTGTAATTTCCACTTTGAAATGTCAGACTTGATTTGCCCTAACGAAAAATGTATCAACTCCTACAAAAATGTCCATTCATTATAATCCACATTTTGTGTTGCTGCAGGATTATTTTCCTGCTGTAGCAAACTGTCTCAAATGAAGATCCTCCATCTGTATGAGACCACAGATGGGTATAATATAAATATATTGATGAAAGCCAGGTCCCTGTTTTAGAGCCCATTTCAAACAAATGAACAGGTCTAATTTGGAATTAACTTAGAAAGTTACAGTACATTGGTACATTATGTGGTTTTAAATTGTACAGATCACATTGCTTTTAAACAACATTTGAGTTCTTAGTAATCTAACAACTACATTTTAGTCATTTAGCAAGGGACATAGAGGAGCAGTTAGGATTTAAACGCCTTGCTCAAATGGCACATCGACAGATTTTTCACTTAGCCGGCTCAGGTATTCAAACCAGCGATCTTTTGGCTACTGGGCCAATGCTCCTACCAGCTAGGCTACCTGCCACGACTACTCTCTAACCACTATGCTACCTGCCACCCTTATTCTCTAACAGCTAGGCTACCTGCCACCCCTACACTCTAACCGCTAGGTTACCTGCCACCACTACTCTCTAACCACTAGGCTACCCGCTACCCCTACCCTCTAACCACTAGGCTACCTGCCTCCCCTACCCTCTAACCGCTAGGTTACCTGCCACTGTTACCCTCTCACCACTAGGCTACCTGCCTCCCCTACCCTCTAACCGCTAGGTTACCTGCCACTGTTACCCTCTAACCACTAGGCTACCTGCCACCCCTACCCTCTAACCGCTAGGTTACCTGCCACCCCTACCCTCTAACCGCTAGGTTACCTGCCACCCCTACCCTCTAACCGCTAGGTTACCTGCCACCCCTACCCTCTAACCGCTAGGTTACCTGCCACTGTTACCCTCTAACCACTAGACTACCTGCCACCCCTACGCTCTAACCACTAGGCTACCTGCCACCCCTACGCTCTCATCACTAGGCTACCTGCCACCCCTACCCTCTAACCACTAGACTACCTGCCACCCCTACGCTCTAACCACTAGGCTACCTGCCACCCCTACCTTCTAACCACTAAGCTACCTGCCACCGATACCTTCTAACCACTAAGCTACCTGCCACCCCTACCCTCTAACCGCTAGACTACCTGCCACCCCTACGCTCTACCCACTAGGCTACCTGCCACCCCTACGCTCTCATCACTAGGCTACCTGCCACCGCTACCCTCTAACCACTAGACTACCTGCCACCCCTACGCTCTAACCACTAGGCTACCTGCCACCCCTACCTTCTAACCACTAAGCTACCTGCCACCCCTACCCTCTAACCACTAGGCTACCTGCCACCCCTACCATCTAACCGCCAGGTTACCTGCCACTGCTACCCTCTAACCGCTAGACTACCTGCCACCCCTACGCTCTAACAACTAGGCTACCTGCCACTCCTACGCTCTCATCACTAGGATACCTGCCACCGCTACCCTCTGACCACTAGACTACCTGCCACCCCTACCCTCTATTCGCGAGGCTACCTGCCACCCCTACCTTCTAACCACTAAGCTACCTGCCACTCCTACACTCTCATCACTCACTAAGCTAGGCTACCTGCCACCCCTAAGCTCTAACGCTAGGCTACCTGCCACCAATATGCTCTAACCACTAGGCTACCTGCCACGCCTATGGTCTAACTGCTAGGCTACCTGCCACACATATGCTCTAACCGCGAGGCTACCTGCCACCCCTACCTTCTAACCACTAAGCTACCTGCCACTCCTACGTTCTCATCACTAAGCTACCTGCCACCCCTAAGCTCTAACCGCTAGGCTACCTGCCACCCCTACCCTCTAACCACTAGGCTACCTGCCTCCCCTACCCTCTAACCGCTAGGTTACCTGCCACTGTTACCCTCTAACCACTAGGCTACCTGCCTCCCCTACCCTCTAACCACTAGACTACCTGCCACCCCTACGCTCTAACCACTAGGCTACCTGCCACCCCTACCTTCTAACCACTAAGCTACCTGCCACCGATACCTTCTAACCACTAAGCTACCTGCCACCCCTACCCTCTAACCGCTAGACTACCTGCCACCCCTACGCTCTACCCACTAGGCTACCTGCCACCCCTACGCTCTCATCACTAGGCTACCTGCCACCCCTACCCTCTAACCACTAGGCTACCTGCCACCCCTACCCTCTAACCACTAGGCTACCTGCCACCCCTACCTTCTAACCACTAGGCTACTACCTTCTAACCACTAAGCTACCTGCCACCCCTACCCTCTAACCACTAGGCTACCTGCCACCCCTACCATCTAACCGCCAGGTTACCTGCCACTGCTACCCTCTAACCGCTAGACTACCTGCCACCCCTACGCTCTAACAACTAGGCTACCTGCCACTCCTACGCTCTCATCACTAGGATACCTGCCACCGCTACCCTCTGACCACTAGACTACCTGCCACCCCTACCCTCTATTCGCGAGGCTACCTGACACCCCTACCTTCTAACCACTAAGCTACCTGCCACTCCTACACTCTCATCACTAAGCTACCTGCCACCGCTAAGCTCTAACCGCTAGGCTACCTGCCACCCCTACTCTCTAACTGCTAGGCTACCTGCCACCAATATGCTTTAACCACTAGGCTACCTGCCACGCCTATGGTCTAACTGCTAGGCTACCTGCCACACATATGCTCTAACCGCGAGGCTACCTGCCACCCCTACCTTCTAACCACTAAGCTACCTGCCACTCCTACGTTCTCATCACTAAGCTACCTGCCACCCCTAAGCTCTAACCGCTAGGCTACCTGCCACCCCTACCCTCTAACCACTAGGCTACCTGCCTCCCCTACCCTCTAACCGCTAGGTTACCTGCCACTGTTACCCTCTAACCACTAGGCTACCTGCCTCCCCTACCCTCTAACCGCTAGGTTACCTGCCACTGTTACCCTCTAACCACTAGGCTACCTGCCACCCCTACCTCTAACAACAGGTTACCTGCCACCCCTACCCTCTAACCGCTAGGTTACCTGCCACCCCTACCCTCTAACCGCTAGGTTACCTGCCACCCCTACCCTCTAACCGCTAGGTTATCTGCCATCCCTACCCTCTAACCACTAGACTATCTGCCACTGTTACCCTCTAACCACTAGACTACCTGCCACCCCTACGCTCTCATCACTAGGCTACCTGCCACCGCTACCCTCTAACCACTAGACTACCTGCCACCCCTACGCTCTAACCACTAGGCTACCTGCCACCCCTACCTTCTAACCACTAAGCTATCTGCCACCCCTACCTTCTAACCACTAAGCTACCTGCCACCCCTACCCTCTAACCGCTAGACTACCTGCCACCCCTACACTCTAACCACTAGGCTACCTGCCACCCCTACGCTCTCATCACTAGGCTACCTGCCACCCCTACCCTCTAACCACTAGACTACCTGCCACCCCTACGCTCTAACCAATAGGCTACCTGCCACCCCTACCCTCTAACAGCTAGGCTACCTGCCACCTCTACCCTCTAACAGCTAGGCTACCTGCCACCCCTACCCTCTAACAGCTAGGCTACCTGCCATCCCTACCCTCTAACAGCTAGGCTACCTGCCACCCCTATCTGCTAGGCCTCTAACAGCTAGGCTACCTGCCATCCCTACCCTCTAACTGCTAGGCTACTCTAACTGCTAGGCCCTCTAACAGCTAGGCTACTCTAACCGCCAGGTTACCTAACGGTTATCTGCTAGGCTACTCTAACAGCTAGGCTACCTGCCACCCCTACCCTCTAACTGCTAGGCTACTCTAACTGCTAGGCTACTCTAACCGCTAGGTTACTCTAACCGCTAGGTTACTCTAACCGCTAGGCTACTCTAACCGCTAGGCTACTCTAACTGCTAGTCTACTCTAACTGCTAGGCTACTCTAACCGCTAGGCTACTCTAACCGCTAGGCTACTCTAACCGCTAGTCTACTCTAACTGCTAGGCTACTCTAACTGCTAGGTTACTCTAACTGCTAGGCTACTCTAACTGCTAGGCTACTCTAACTGCTAGGCTACTCTAACTGCTAGGTTACTCTAACTGCTAGGCTACTCTAACTGCTAGGCTACTCTAACTGCTAGGCTACTCTAACCGCTAGTCTACTCTAACTGCTAGGCTACTCTAACCGCTAGGCTACTCTAACCGCTAGTCTACTCTAACTGCTAGGCTACTCTAACTGCTAGGCTACTCTAACTGCTAGGCTACTCTAACCGCTAGGTTACCTGCCACCCCTAACTAATTGTGAACAGGGAGAATACATTAGAAGCTTCATTACAGCTACACTGTTAGAGAAAAAGGTGCATTCTAGAACCTAAAAGGGTTCTTCTGCTGTCCCCACAGCAGAATCATTTGAATAACCCTTTTTGGTTCCAAGTAGAACCCTTTTGGTTCCAGGTAGAACCCTTTCCACAGATAGGGTCAGCCGAAGAACTTTTGCTGTGCTGATGGAAGGTGGAGTGGTCCTGAGTGGCTCAGTTGGTAGAGCATGGCACTTGCAACAGAAGTGTTGTGGGTTCAGTTACCACGGGGACCAGTACAAACAAATATGAAAGTGTATGCATTCACTACTATAAGTTGCTCTGTGTAAAAGTGTCTCTTAAATGATGTAAATGGAGAGTGCTGGATCTAAAATGATGTGCAGGTTGGAACACACGTGGGTATTCCATTTTCTTCCACCCTAAAATAAGATTTCAGCTATAATACATTTTGCATTTTAACATTGAATGTTCCACCACAGATAGCATGGAGATTATATCTATTTTTTGTTATTTGTGGAAATATAACATATTACACATTTAAAAAGCAACAATTTTCCTATGCCCCTCTATTTCCTACACCTCTCACTGTTCCTCTCTGTGCTAGCTGAACTACCTGTTGTGCCTGTGTGGTCTGAAAATGTTTGTGTGACAGACATGTAATCACTTGACCTTTGAGGGCATAGTAAGAGTGGAGGCATGCAACCCACTGGGAGAATGCATGTTAGGTAGCCTCTAACTGTGAGCTTCATGACAGTCACACTGCAAATGTGGACAAACAGCATCTTAGAACCACCTCTTTAGGAATCTGAAGTCAGAAACTGCTCACTGCACAGTTACTGAGACATACATGAGACAATGTACGTCATCAGTCAAGATAACCTTGTGGTTGTAACTCTCCCTCACTAAAATATGAATAATACGCATTTAGATGTGTATCCTCCGATGTCTCACTGTGTTTCTAGTAGTGACACCTGACTCACTGCAGCAATGTAGAGCTGATTCTTATGGCAGTCCTAACGGCATAAAGCACTCTTTCACGTCTCTCCAGACTTTAGAATGATATGCTTGGATCAGTTGCATAGATACTTGTACCACAGATAGAACAATGAGACAGATATTCACTGGATGTATAAATGTGAAGCATCCTGTTGGCGTTTCCACACAGAGGAAACCTACTGGCATTCAGTGGGAGAAGAGGGAACGAGATGGAACGAGATAGATTTTGGCAGACATTCTGCCAATTTTATCATTGATTAAACATTTGATCTCAATACATTTTTCTGTTCCCAAAACTAAAATATGTTATGAACAGAGGGGACTAAGTTTTGTAGACTTTATCCTTTGCAAAATAAAATAAAATTGTGCTGTTTAGGAGTGCAAAGGCAAATTAATTTATTGCACACGCGCCACAGAGTAGGCGTTCCCTAATGGAAATATGCAGAAGTATATTAGAAAGCGGCAATAGGATATCGCTAACGCATGCTTGGCCCTGCCCACCTCCTTGCTTGTCCTGCCCACTATGACTCATTTCTTCCCACGGCAAGCTGTGGTGTATCTTGGTTTAGTTATAAAAATTGTTGGTTGTACTGCCTATATCCAATCATAGTAGCAATAAGCATGATAAGCAGTAGAGACTAGAGTTTTGTCGGCTTACTCAGACACGTCGATACGCATGACAGCTTGTGATAAGCAGTAGATACTAGAGTTTTTCCAGCTTACTCAGACACGTCTATACGCATCACAGCTTGTGTGTTACTACAAAGACTGCCGTTGTGTCTTTTGCACGATCAGTTTATTTTTAAATGCTCAAAGATTATAACGCTTAGAGCCCTCTTAAATCAAACCCGGTTGCTAGGTCTCCACGGCAACTCGAGGGAAAGATGTCACAGGCCGTTCTTATTGTTGATGTCGACATTATGAAGTTAGTTATTTATTAAATCAATCCAAACACATTCTTACAGCATGTCTTAGGAATGATAATTGCCCAAAGCTCAAATCTCAGAGAAATATATTCATAGCTTCAACCATGTGGATGTCATATAGATTTTGTAAAACATGCAGACAGTAGTGAAAATTGTTACAGCAGGAAGCTTGTGAAGTGTGTTGATTCTTCCCCTGTGCTGTCTGAGTCGACTGTCTAAAGACTTTGAGAAGCTGCTGCCTTTTCTTTCCATTTTTTTCTCTCTCCCTGACACCCAAGCATCCCACAGGGGTAAGAAACAAGGAAGTTAATGGAGTGGATGTGAGAAGGTGAAACAGTGTGACACCGTCTGCTCAGGCTGAGATGAACACGCATCATGAGAGCTAGTTTCAGACTTTCACAAATACACCACCACACCTCTCACCATTTCCCTCCCCTAGTATACTTTCTTTGAATGGAATTAAATGAATAAATCCAGGTAGTTGTCAAAGCTATTGCAGTGTGAAAAGATAAATAACTGAGAGAACCAGCAATGTTGAATTGAATGTGTAGAACATAAATACAAATACTTTGACGTAAGAATATTGAATCGAAAATAGAAAAAAAAGTTTATTTTTCTAGTTTAGAAGGTTCCCTGTTGTATCTAATACTATAGAGTCCATGTTCCTGAAATCCCTTCCTACAGGAACTATACTGAGTTACAAGTCCATGGGGGGATTTTACCGCAATCAATTGACTGCAATTACGGCTGGAGTTTTGCTGTACTAAGAGTAGACGAATGGTCTAAAGCTTCTGCCAATTAGTTGTAAAATGAGAGACACTTAGCCAAGGCCAATCCATTTATAACCAATGTCCTGGACAACAGTACAGCATGGTGTTGAAATGTGTCTTTAAAACGTTCATCTTTTTCCTCTTCATACTTTGATATATCACAATTTGTAATCACTTTGTCAAAACCATCAAGAAAAAGCTATTTGAAACACTATCCTTCACTGAAAAGTTGGTGCTTTTGTCACTAAAAAGATATTGTGGAGTATTTTCTGGAGAAATAACGTGATTTTGAATTTAATGCATAGTGTTACATGGAAGTAATCCACTGATAATCTATCTGGAGTTGCAGTTCCTTCTGAAGATCAAATGGTCTTGATTTTCTTATTCAGCTCCAGAAGGTATTGTAATCATAGCTATCTCTTATTCAGCTCCAGAAGGTATTGTAATCATAGCTATCTCTTATTCAGCTCCAGAAGGTATTGTAATCATAGCTCTCTCTTATTCAGCTCCAGAAGGCATAGTAATCATAGCTATCTCTTATTCAGCTCCAGAAGGCATAGTAATCATAGCTATCATTTATTCAGCTCCAGAAGGTATTGTAATCATAGTGTCATGACGTGGCCCTTTCTGTGTGTAGATCGTGCATTCCCCCTCTCTCACGCTCTCCTACACCCAGGTTCTGTTATCTCAGGTCATAAATTCCTGGCGGGAGACTCTCTCCCCCTGGCCATGCAGAGAGAGAGACCACAGAGTGAACAAAGAATTTCACGTGGCCGAACTCCTAAATCCCCAAAATGGGAAGATGAAAACATCCACTTGTGAGAATGTGGGAAGGGTCTGTGAACACTTAAGGGACAGTTATGTTGAGTGTGTTTCATTTGGTGACCTCACAAAGGACAGGAAACACACATAACTATATCTCTGAATGTGTACATTTCTCAATAATGGTGTTTGATTCTACTTCTTGTTTAAAATGAATGAGCAAAGATTAAACTATCTGTGAAAGGATGTAATGTCAATTCCCTGTAAAGTTTATCTAGTCAGCGGCCACGCCCCCGTGAGCAGAGACATGATCTGACGTCATGGAACCGCCCTCTTCTACTGTTACAAATAAAAGCCCCTCCTAAAAAAATCCTCTTCAGACTGAGCAAACCCACAGCAAATCAAATCAAATCAAATCAAATCAAATTTTATTTGTCACATACACATGGTTAGCAGATGTTGATGCGAGTGTAGCGAAATGCTTGTGCTTCTAGTTCCGACAATGCAGTAATAACGAGCAGGTAATCTAACTAACAATTCCAAAAAAAAAACTACTGTCATACACAGTGTAAGGGGATAAAGAATATGTACATAAGGATATATGAATGAGTGATGGTACAGAGCAGCATAGGCAAGATACAGTAGATGATATCGAGTACAGTATATACATATGAGATAAGTATGTAAACCAAGTGGCATAGTTAAAGTGGCTAGTGATACATGTATTACATAAGGATGCAGTCGATGATATAGAGTACAGTATCAACGTATGCATATGAGATGAACAATGTAGGGTAAGTAACATTATATAAGGTAGCATTGTTTAAAGTGGCTAGTGATATATTTACATCATTTCCCATCAATTCCCATGATTAAAGTGGCTGGAGTAGAGTCAGTGTCATTGACAGTGTGTTGGCAGTAGCCACTCAATGTTAGTGGTGGCTGTTTAAAGTCTGATGGCTTGAGATAGAAGCTGTAAAGTTTGATACATGTATTACATAAGTCTCTCGGTCCCAGCTTTGATGCACCTGTAGTGGCTGACCATTTCGCCAATTCTGGATGAGTCAGTGTCATTGACAGTGGTGGCAGAGCCACAAATGTCCTTGTCCCATGATCTTTATGGCCTTCCTGTAGCATCGGGTGGGTGGTGATCTTTATGGTGTCCTGGAGGGCAGGTAGTTTGCCCCGGTGATGCGTTGTGCAGACCTCACTACCCTCTGGAGAGCCACGGTTGAGGGCGGTGCAGTTGCCATACCAGGCGGTGATACAGCCCGCCAGGATGCTCTCGATTGTGCATCTGTAGAAGTTTGTGAGTGCTTTTGGTGACTATTTCTTCAGCCTCCTGAGGTTGAAGAGGCGCTGCTGCGCCTTCCTCACGATGCTGTCTGTGTGAGTGGACCAATTCAGTTTGTCTGTGATGTGTATGCCGAGGAACTTAAAACTTGCTACCCTCTCCACTACTGTTCCATCGATGTGGATGGGGGTGTTCCCTCTGCTGTTTCCTGAAGTCCACAATCATCTCCTTAGTTTTGTTGACGTTGAGTGTGAGGTTATTTTCCTGACACCACACTCCGAGGGCCCTCACCTCCTCCCTGTAGGCCGTCTCGTCGTTGTTGGTAATCAAGCCTACCACTGTTGTGTCGTCCGCAAACTGTGTCGTCCGCATAGCATGAGCTATGATTGCGAATAGTTAAGACCACGAATACCTCGGTGTAAGCTCAGATAACCAACAATTCACGACGCTCAGATGAGACTGAAGTGAGGTAAAGAATAATTCATTAATATAAGATTAATTGATCAAATATTAAAATATCTGAAGAGTTATATTCGGAAAAGTATAACTTTGTAATCTGAAGATTTTCCGTGGTGCCCCGACATCCTAGTTAATAAAATGTGCATGATTAGTTTAATCACGTTAATACTAATTACAGAGAATTGATTTGATAAAATAACAGTCTTCACCCTTAATGATGCCAAAGACACAACAAGAACTATCTCTTATTCAGCTCCAGAAGGTATTGTAAATATAGCTATCGCTTGACATCTAACAATATACAATGGGGTCTGAATTTATTGACACCATTGATGAAGATGAGCAAAAATGACTGTATAAAATAAATAATACAAATTTTGAGTATATTGTATGCAAAAAGTACATGTTTATACTAATATAATTGCTCAGTGAAAGAGATTTTGTATACAAGCAATTCTCAAAAGGGAAGGGGTCAAAATTATTGACACGCCTGTTTTCAGTACCTTTCAATTCCTCACCTTGTGAGGATAATGGTACTGAGCCTTTTTCTCAAATGTTTAATGAGTTGGAGAACACGTTGGGTGGGATCTTAGACCATTCCTCCTTACATAATCCTTCCAGATGCTTGATATCCTTTGCCTGCTCTTATGGACGGCCCTCCTCAATTCAAACCACAGGTTTTCAATGGGTTTCAAGTCCAGAGACTGAGATGGCCATTGCAAATGTGTTATTTTGTGGTCAATTAACCATTTCTCTGTGGATTTTGTTGTGTGCTTGGGGTTATTGTCTCGCTGGAATATCTACTTGTAACCAAAATTTCAGCCTCCTGGCAGAAGCAACCTGATTTTTGCATAAAATGTCCTGGTAAATTTCATGATGCCGTTGACCTTACGAAGGCCCACAGGACCAATGGAAGCAAAATAGCCCCATAACATCCACCACCATATTTTAAAGTAGGTATGGGGTTCTTTTCTGCTCTTGCATTCTCATTTTGACGCCAAACCCACTACTGGTGCACCTGGCTAAAGACCTCTGTTTTCATGTTCTCTGACCAAAACACTGGTTCCAAGCCAAGTGTCGATGTCATTTAGAAAACTCCAGGAGTTTTACATTTGTTGAATGACATGAAAACAGAGCTCTTTGGCCACACACACAGTCTTAATTGAACCACCTTGGATGGTCCTTTGGCACCTCAGCAGGCAGAAGCAGATGCCTGGTAGGTAAAGTTGGCTGTAGAAACGCAGCAGGGCGGCTGCCCATTCCTTTTTTTGTAAAGATGAGACATCAGATGAACACATTCCCTGTTCCATGTGTTAAGATGTGAGCTGTCCTTGGAAAACAATGGGAGGATTTGGCAGTCATTGTTGAGCAGATTGCATTGTTTGCTTGTTCTGATTTTGAACTTAATTCACCAATAAAGTTATCCATCAAGATCATTCTGTGGTCGCTGTATTTTGACTGAATGGTAAATGTTCTACATCTTTTCAGGAGATGTTGTTCCTTTAGTAGTTTCTTTCTACTTTGGGACATAAAGCTATTGCAACCTTACATAATGCATCCTTACATAATAACAAAACAAGCAATATTTTATTTTATTTTATTTTTTTAATGAAAAAACAACATCTTGTGTGTGTGTGTGTATATATACACACATCAATTACACTATACATATCTGTATACACATTAATTACACTATATCTACATACACATCAATTACACTATACATATCTATATACACATCAATTACACTATACATATCTATGTACACATCAATTACACTGTACATATCTATATACACATAAATACACTATACATATCTATATACAGTACATATCAATTACACTATACATATCTATATACACATCAATTACACTATACATCTCTATATACACATCAATTACACTATACATATCTATATACACATCAATTACACTACACATATCTATATTGGGGTGGCAGGTAGCCTAGTGGTTACAGTGTTGGGCCAGTAACCAAAAGGTTGCTAGATCAAATCCCACAGCTAACAAGGTAGAAAAGTGTCTTTCTGCCCCTGAACAAGTCAGTTAACCCACTGTTCCTAAGCCATCATTGTAAATAAGAATTTTTTCTTAACTGACCTGCCTACGTTCAATTATTATTTTTTATTTTTTTAAATACATGAAAAGCCAACACAAAACCCAGAAAGCAAAGCACAATCATATGAAACAAACACATTGTTCAGTAAAAATGCTCTCCAACATACACCTGATGCCCTAGCAGGCACCAACTCATTCCACATGAGAGCTGGGGAAAAAAACGCATATTTAGCTTTAACTCGGTGGAGATCGAAAGAATCTCCAGAGTTTGCCATTCCTGATTCTGATAAATTATACTGTACTTCTGAAGGCTAATGATGAGGCAAGGTATGGCAGCAGTTTCTGCAAACGGCCTTCAACGACAAAAAGAACACAAAGCATCAATCTACGAGACTTCAAGGAGGGCCAGCCTAATTTCTGATACAAATACAATGATGTGTACTGAACCTACCACCTGTAATAAATCGCAATGCGTTATGATCAACTCCATGATTTGATTATGTTTCAAGTACCATGATTGAAGTACCAATGTTATATCATTGTTATGACAATGACACATAGTATGCTGGACCTTGATCGTTTTGAGGGAGTTTAACACCAAAGCATCATTACATAAAAATGAGCATTGGGAGCAGACCTTGAGCCCTAATGTGTTTTCAGTGTATGCCAATGCTCAAGAATCCCTGAAGATCTTGTTTTGAGGCAATGCTTTCATATGTATTGAGTGCCATGTCTCCTCCGCCTGGTTCACATTAAATGTCCTTGAGGACTGGAGAGGGTCAGGCCTTTTCAACAAAGCCATCTGGAACACAGAGTGGCCAAAGTGATATCCTGGCGACAGGGGAAACAAGTAGGATTCTTAAAATAATGAAAAAGTCAAACCTTCAGTGTAGTATAAATCAATGTGCTTGACAGAGTAGTGTCAGATACGTCATTGAATAGTCATTAGAACAAAGCTTTGAATGCACGTCAACACATCACGATTCCTCCGACAGGGAAACATGCTATTGAACAACTAGTAGAGAAAATGAAAGCAGCAAGAAATAATTTGTCTTGGATTAGTGGTAGTTGATGGCTATAGACACATAATAATTTGGCTTGGATTAGTGGTAGTTGATGGCTATAGACACATAATAATTTGGCTTGGATTAGTGGTAGTTGATGGCTATAGACACATAATAATTTGTCTTGGATTAGTGGTAGTTGATGGCTATAGACACATAATAATTTGGCTTGGATTAGTGGTAGTTGATGGCTATAGACACATAATAATTTGTCTTGGATTAGTGGTAGTTGATGGCTATAGACACATAATAATTTGGCTTGGATTAGTGGTGGTTGATGGCTATAGACACATAATAATTTGGCTTGGATTAGTGGTGGTTGATGGCTATAGACACATAATGATTTGCAAATCACTACATTTTAACTTGACTGCATTTAGCATAATACAACTATTTATTTCTACAAATTGGATAATATTTTAGATTAGAGCAGTAAACTGCTAAGGTAATGAAAATGTATCTATGTAAGGATAGCCTGAAGTCAAGATTAAACCAAATACATGATGGTCCCAGCAAAGGGTTTACTGTTGTGATTTCATAGCTGATTTAAGGGGTTGAAAAAAATTCACATTTTTGTTTAGGCCCATTAAGAAAACACACTAAACATAGAATTACTTGCTCTGTGTTATAAAGGCTCATTTGGTACCGACGAATGATGAATAATACATGGACCTGTCAGGATTCTGTTGGGTGATTGTGTTTCAAACCCAGATCTCTTTTTGTTGTTTTGAGTCCTGATGGTAAACCCAGCTGAAATGTCAGACTTGGCTTTCATTAATCTATTATCCTGTGGGAGCCCTTTCATACCAACCCTCTCATGAATGTTGTCACATTCCAAGGCAATGTTTTCTAAATTATGCAGCTCTCTGTGAATATGCAAATCTTGACAGCCCGTAATTCACCTTTGAATGCCATGGTTCAGGTAGGAATATAAATAACAAGGGAAACATGCATTTCTGAAAGGGGGGTTATGGTAAAACAAGAATAACAAACTTTAGGTGAATTGTGAGATTTCGGCCTAAATCATGTTATACCTTAACTTCAAGTTCATGCCTAATTATCCCTAGTGTTAGACTCACCCCTCCCAAAAAAAACATCACCCCCCAAAAAATCACCCCCCCCCATAAAATATAGAGAATTACAAGAAATTAGCTGTAAAAATAAAACCACAAAACTGTGCTACACCACTGGTTAGAATTGACATTGATGTCTGTCATGCTCCCATATGTAAATGTCAGAACAAAGCATTCAATCTCTCCTCCCCTTCTCTTCTCCTGCCATCCCCCCTCCCCTTCTCTAGCCTTTGTAAACATCATATATACTGTATATCTATGACATTGTCTTTTCAATGTTAGTGAAATCTATTTGTTTTGACTTGTGAGAAAGACATACAGGTTTAGTGAATACTAAACCCTCTCATTGCAAGTGCCTAAGTGCCTCAGTTAGAAGCCTCATGTGTTATCTTTCTGAAAGTTCCTATCAGGACAGTGAGACATGTTTTGCAATTAACAATGGCCTGAGAAGAACTTAAAGGAAGATTGCACCCAAAAACGATCTTTTGGTATTTGTTTCATTAGTCCATGATTGAAAACTTGACTGCTTGACAAGCAAAACACTTCGGGACTGGCAACAATGGACTAATGAAACAAATACCAAAAGATCGTTTTTGGGTGGAGTTTTCCTTGAGGCGTTGTTCACACTGCAGGCCTTAATGCTGGAATCAGTTTTGTTTTTCAAATCAAAAAGCAAATTACAAGTGACCAAATCGTAGTTGTGTGTGTTCAGACAGCAGGCATTTGCTAATTTGGCTGCACTAGTTGTCATAGTAACAATGTTCTAGTATGTTCTTGTCAAACTGTCAACAGAGTAGCTAGCAAGTCAATTAACAGTCTAAAAACCACTTGAGGGCAGAAGCATCAGATTTTAAACATAAGTCGCATGGACTCGAATCAGATTTGTATCTTATTTCAAAACACCTACGAAAGTGGTTTGAAATGTGACTTGAACAATACATTTTTTGCTTTTCCGAAGGCAGGAAAAATAACAGATTCGAATCGGATATGCAGAAAAATTGTGAACAAAGCTTGAGGCGCCTATACGAACGCAGAGTTGGATGCCAGTTAGAGACAGGTGAAAACATAATCATTAAATCAGAAAAGCCCTGGGAGGTCTGTGGGCAACACACAATTGGCCTAGCGTCGTCTGGATTAGGGAAGGTTTGGTCGGTAGGGATATCCTTGTCTCATCGCGCACCAGCGACTTCTGTGGCAGGCCGGGCGCAGTGCACGCTAACCAAGGTCGCCAGGTGGACGGTGTTTCCTCCGACACATTGGTGCGGCTGGCTTCCGGGTTGGATGCACGCTGTGTTAAGAAGCAGTACGGCTTGGTTGGGTTGTGTTTCGGAGGACGCATGGCTATCGACCTTCGTCTCTCCTGAGCCCGTACGGGAGTTGTAGCGATGAGACAAGAGAGTAAGTACTAATAATTGGATACTACGAAATTGGGTAGAAAAAGGGGGTAAAATTCAATAAATAAATTATCAAGTAATTTCCTCCCCATCTAAAATAAGCATGCCCCTTTCAAAAAAATTAGAACTAAGAACAGATAGAGCCTTTGGTTCACTCCAGACCTGACTGCCCTCGAGCAGCACAAAAACATCCTGTGGCATACGGCACTAGCATTGCATAGTCCCCGCGATATGCAACTTTTCAGGGAAGTCAGGAACCAATAAACACAGTAAGTTAGGAAGCAAAGTTAGCTTTTTCAAACAGAAATGTGCATCCTGCAGCTCTAACTCTAAAAGGTTCTGGGACACTGTAAAGTCCTTGGAGAATAAGAGCACCTCCTCCCAGCTGCCCACTGCACTGAGGCTAGGAAATACTGTCACCACCGATAAATCCATGATAATCGAGAATGTCAATAAACATTTTTCTACAGCTGGCCATACTTTCCTCCTGGCAAACCCAACCCCGGTCAACAGCTCCGCACCCCCCGCAGCTACTTGCCCAAGCCTTCCCAGCTTCTCCTTCACCCAAATCCAGGCAGCAGAGATTCTGAAAGAGCTGCAAAACCTGGACCCATGCAAATCAGCTGGGCTAGACAATCTGGACCCGCTCTTTCTAAAATTATCCACCATTGTTGCAACCCCAATTACTAGTCTGTTCAACCTCTCTTTCATATCGTCCGAGATTCCTAAAGATTGGAAAGCTGCCGTGGTCATCCGCCTCTTCAAAGGGTGTGAAACTCTAGACCCAAACTGTTACAGACCTATATCAATCCTGCCCTGCCGTTCCAAAGTCTTCGAAAGCCAAGTTAACAAACAGATCACTGACCATTTCGAATCCCACTGTACCTTCTCTGCTGTGCAATCCGGTTTCCGAGCTGGTCACGGGTGCACCTCAGCTACGCTCAAGGTACTAAATGATATCATTACCGCCATTGACAAAAGACAATATAGTGCAGCCGTATTCATCGACCTGGCCAAGGCTTTCGACTGTCAGTCACCGTAATGTTATCAGCAGACTCAACAGCCTTGGTTTCTCAAATGACTGCCTCGCTTGGTTCACCAACTACTTCTGAGATAGAGTTCAGTGTGTCAAATCGGAGGGTCTGTTGTCTGGACCTCTGGCAGTCTCTATGGGGGTACCACAGGGTTAAATTCTTGGGCCAACTCTTTTCTCTGTATATATCAATGATGTTGCTCTTGCTGCGGGTGATTCCTTGATCCACCTCTACGCAGACGACACCATTCTGTATACATCTGGCCCCTCTTTGGACACTGTGTTAACAAACCTCCAAAACAAGCTTCAATGCCATATAACTCTTCTAAACTAAATGCATGCTTTTTAACTGAATGATAACTATATTACTGCATGCAGAAGTGGGCTACAGGAAAATATTATCTATATGAGCATCAGTTCTTTGAGTCTATGGGTAGGGAGCATTTAAGGTTTCAGGAGAGTTGCTGTAACTGTAGGATCAGGTTTCACTCTGTCTGGGGCAACACCATTTCTCCCAATGTATTTGAGTCATAATGGGTTCTATACTAGTTGACTGCACCTTACTTCTATTAGCCGTCCTCAATTGGCGGCATGACTCGTTCCAGGAACTGTGTCTGTCAATGAACTACTCTAGTGTGACCTTTAACGTTAACCTTTGGTGCAGACGTTAACCTCTGTTGCAGACGTTAACCTCTGGAGCAGACGTTAAACTCTGGAGCAGATGTTAACCTCTGGAGCAGACTTTAACCTCTGGAGCAGACGTTAACCTCTGGAGCAGACGTTAACCTCTGGAGCAGACTTTAACCTCTGGAGCAGACGTTAACCTCTGGAGCAGACGTTAACCTCTGGAGCAGACGTTAACCTCTGGAGCAGACGTTAACCTCTGGAGCAGACTTTAACCTCTGGAGCAGACGTTAACCTCTGGAGCAGATGTTAACCTCTGGAGCAGACGTTAACCTCTAGAGCAGACGTTAAACTCTGGAGCAGACGTTAACCTCTGGAGCAGACGTTAACCTCTGCACTTGCTGCACTGGATGGATGCCAGTACAAAATCAAGTTCTGGGAAAGGACTGACATTACCATTTTGTCAAGTTAAAAACAGTGCCACAAAACAAATGCCCTGCCATGAAAAGCAATCAATGCCCTTTGCAATGAGAGAAATATTAATATCTCTAGAGGTAGAGTTTTGAAGGAGTGACTAACAGCAGCTGGTAGGGACTGGAAGCTGATCTTTACAGTTCTTTATGAAATATCTGGTACCGTTACCTTCTTACCTAAATGATTTATGACCCATTGTTTCCATCACAAAGAGAAGTGACCTGTTAACCCACTCCTCCGTACAGTACTGGCCCACACAGGTACACACAATCATACACACAGCAAGGAGCCACAGGATACATTATGGCACTGTACAGTACAGTAAGTCACACTGGAGAAATAATGGCAAAAGCAACATGATGTAACAGTACCCCTGACCCACTTTAAAGAGTGTTGTAGCTATAACTCATGGTATCGGTAAAACTCCCAGTCGTTAGAGGTGATAGAGAGATTTTTTTCTAGAACACCACTCTTAAAGTGGCTGTGATCCAATACACAGTAAGTACTTCCTTTACTTTCAGACAGGGTGGCAGGAAATACTCTCCTTACCCTCCTTCAGAGTCACAGGAGGGAGGCCAAACAACATGAATAATTTATCTCCTCTGCTTTGATGAGAGAGGCCTCATTGTCTGGCTTCCACACAAAACGACTCATGACAATTCCAACCAGGCAGCTGGACCGTCACAAAACAACTGAGGCTACATTCAACCAGGCAGCTGGGACGTCACAAAATGACTGAGGCTACTTTCAACTAGACAACTGGACCATCACAAAACGACTCAGGCTACTTTCAACCAAACAGCTATGCCGTCACAAAACAACTCAGGCTACTTTCAACCAGACAGCTGGGCCTACACAAAACGACTCAGGCTACTTTCAACCAGGCAGCTGGGCCGTCACGAAACTAATCAGCACACTTTCAACAAGGCAGCCGGGCTGTCCAAGACCATGTTTCAACCTGGCAGCTGGGCCGTCCAACTCATAAGCGGAGACATTTTTAAAATCCAAAGTGTGATTTCTGATTCTGATTTTCAGGAATAATCCCCATTAGTTTAGACGCTCACTGAGATGTGTTAGCTGGCTCCAGCCATATGCTTCCAGCAGGCTCTACATGAGAAAGGGTGGAAGAGAAGAAGAGAAAATGCTTAGCATTGTTCCAGAATTAAAATACTTGGCCGTCATAAAGTGTTTGGGATGATTGTTCATGCTCCTATCCAGGAAAAATGCATCTGTGCAGTCATAAGTGACTTTTGAGTTTAACCTTGACCAGTCTTTTTGGTGCTGATAGTTGTGAAGTGGTAGGTTCCTCCTGTCTTACAAGGATACCAACCTGGTATTAGGGTTGGGGTCAATTAGAAAAGTCTGAATTAAATTAAATTCAAACAATGAATTTGAATTGGCCACACCCCACATGGAGCAGAATTTGAATTGAATTTTAAATGAAAGAAGTAGAATTTAATTAAAACCAATTCAACTGAGAATTGAAACATGAAGGTTTCATCATTTCACAAATATTTTATCAAAAGGAAATGCCATTTTGAATGCAAATGCACATAATATTTCAAGTACTATTTTGATTATAACTCAAATATGTCAAGCAGTATTTTCTTTAGATTGTATGTCCCCTTCGATACTGCAGTGTTTCATCAAATGCCTCCTGGGAAATATTTTTTCTAATATTTAAAAACATTAATATGAATTATTGTAGACAACCCATAATATGCTCGTTGAATATTTCCAGAAGAGAGTTTTAAAGATAACATTTTAACCTTATTCTAAATTGTATTGGTTAACATACATGATGTCAAAATAATAAAATGTATGGTAATGTGTAGAATAAATAGGCCACTTGAATTTCATTGCATTTCTTTGAATTTAAATTCTACTTCCTTTAATTCAAATTCATCTCAAATTCTGCTTCCTGTGGGGTGTGGCCAATTCAAATTGAATTACATTTCAAGAATTGAATTGGAATCAAAGAGGAATTCGCAACTCAATCAGAATTGACCCCAACCCTGTCTGCTATGATACTATGTTCTGCTTAAGTCAATAAAAGACCAACCCTACCTTTGGAAAATTACAATGTACCATTGGATGCTTTGTCCTATCAAAAGGTGGTAGAAATTGAGAGAACTTGTTTTGTTGCTTATTTCTTTAACCAGGTACATTTTCCACAAAGCCGCAGTATCCAGTATCATAAAGGATTCTAAATTTGCTGTGAATATAAATTGAAAACCTTTATCGTGAGACTGGATTGTAATTTTTTTGAGTTGCCTTTTTGTTTGTCCTTGCTGCACTCCATTTCCTGGTTTTGACAAAGTGCCTCTGACTCAGAATTTTTCCGTGTGTGCATAAGTGTGTGTGTGTGTGTGTTTGTGTGCGTGGTGCGTTGTGAGCACCTGTGTGCCTGTGCGTATCTATGCTTGTGAGCAAGGCAAGATTTTGTTTCCGGAGCTCCCTGACATTTAGTTTCCCGGAGCTTGATATTGTTACTGAGCTTTTATTGTTATTGTGCTTTTGAACGATTGCTGAGGTGAGGGCAAAAAAAATTAGAAGATGTTGCCACATTGGGCACCATACTTAATGGCCTTCTTAACATTTACCTTGAATTAGATTCAATTCCTATCCATCATGCTGAGCCGTGTGTGTGGGCGCTGTGTGTACCATTATCACCCACTGTCCCACGTCTGGGTGTTAAATCATCCTCTGCAGAACCTTTTTCTCTAAAGAACAAACTGTTTATCTCACTGCAATAGAATGTATCCCCACGATATCCTTGGGCAGATTAATGCTTCACTTGATGCTCCCACATTCAAAAGGTTAGCGATGGCAGAGATGTTATTGTGATTTTATTCTCTCAGTCTCACCCCTACAGATTCATCCTACAGTTGGTGTACGAATGGAAGTCAATACGTGAAAGGTTGCATGACTGACAATGGAATTCCGGGGGTGGACATGGTATGGATTTAACATGGTCATAATGACATGGGCATGACAGTTTAATTAACATCCCAATACTTATCATTATACCATGGCATTGTTGAATACTCATTTCTGATTGGTTTGAAAGGCATTTTAGAATGTGCATTATTTCCCTATAACGCACAGTATATCAGCACTGTAGAATGAATTGGCTATAGTTCATTCTTACATGCTCTATGTTTGAGCTGCTTTTGAAAGCAAAAGTCGAAACGAAAGCATTGTTGAATTCGATTTTCATAATAGCAACCTAGGACTGATGGTTAGGGTTAGCTAAACTAGACAGTCTGTTTGTAAACTTACTAGCTACTTCAGTGAATGTTGAACACATTACTACTGGCTAATGAACACATTTCTAGCAGCAAATTATAGCCATGGTATGAAAGGGGTAATCAACTCGTGGCCCTATGTATTCTCAGGAAAATAATTCAACTCCATGGAAGGTGAGTTTCACTCTGCTAGCATGTCGTGGAACACCTTCTATGTCGTTCATTATTATCCAAAGAACAGATAGCTCCTCGTTGATTATCTCTTACTTAACCCTCAGGAACAACTCTAGCCATCCATTTAGAATGACTTACTTGTGTTCTGACAAAAGAGACCTTTAGCCTTGTGCCACATATGACACACTGTGTAACACATGCCTTTGTCATACTACTGCGTCTAATTGATTATTGTCATAATGCTTATGTCAATCACCTGTAGTAAGAGAAGAGGCATTTTGTCATGATGCGATTATTGTTGACTTAATCATGGTTACCAAAGAACTGAATAAATCATCTATAAGCCTTGTTTTTTACACTGCATAGCCCTTACCTACATTTTACCTCAATTATCTCGAGTAACCTCTACCGACGCACATTGACTCGGTATCGGTACTCCCTGTATATAGACTTTTTTTCAACTTTAGTTTATTTAGTAAATATTTCTCTTAACTCTATTTTCTTAAAACCACATTGTAAGTATGCATTTCACGGTAAGGTCTACACATGTTCGGCGCATGTGACAAATAAAAATGTGATTTGAATTTGATTTTAAATCTACTTCCAGTGGACATCTGGGCTATCTATAGAAGGCGCTGCCTCTGGAGCACTCTTGGTTATTTCAGCCCTATAAACATAGTGTCTTCAAAAGAGACCGTCTACCACCATTAACACAATTATACCTTTTTCAATTGCTATGATGGCTAGGTGAGTCTGAGTGGCTGACAGGGCCCTGCTGTTCCTGGAAGCAGAACAATGGGGACTGTTTCATTCTGTTTCCTTACTCAGAACAGTGGGGAAGGGCATTTTAATGATTTGAAATAGGTGGAGGGGAGATTCTGCAACACTTGAAGGACAATGAAATTAAATTTAAAAAAGCTTGTTTATTGCAAAAAGTAGAACCGACACATTTTTGGCTTTTGGCCTTCGGGGTCTTTACAGAAATATGAAGGAGTGAGGCTTTTAAACATTTCAAATTGGCCTCAGGGACCAATCACAATGAATATGAAAATATAAACGTGTTGTGATTGGTTAAAAACCAACCAGCAGAATATGAGTGCATGTTGCGCTGACCAATGGAATATGTCAACTTCAAAATAGCCTAAAATTATAGGTTAGATGAGTTGCATGAATCTGACCAATTGTTTTTAGCATAGACTGACCAATATATTGTGATAGCATGATGTACTGACCAATAGAACATGTAAATATGCCTTCAATACTAAAGTCAGTAGAGAACAACAACCTGGCATTGTAAACAAAGCAATAACAAAAGAAGAGAGTAGATTTATAGAGGAAATCCTTGATAATGAATTCCTCATTCATATCCATAGGATACATACTTTTAACATTGAATATATAAAACACCTCTCCATCACGGCTAAGACCCAGATGACCCGGATAGTACAAGTCTCAGAGTATATTACAGTACAAGGGGCAGGCAATTGGTTGGTCGAGGCAGGCAAAGGGTCGTAATCCAAATCAGAGTCAGACAGGTACAGGACGGCAGGCAAGATCAGGGTCAGGACAGGCAGACAGGATCAGGGTCAGGACAGGCAGACAGGATCAGGGTCAGGACAGGCAGACAGGATCAGGGTCAGGACAGGCAGACAGGATCAGGGTCAGGACAGGCAGACAAGATCAGGGTCAGGACAGGCAGACAGGATCAGGGTCAGGACAGGCAGACAGGATCAGGGTCAGGACAGGCAGACAGGGTCAGGACAGGCAGACAGGATCAGGGTCAGGACAGGCAGACAGGATCAGGGTCAGGACAGGCAGACAGGTCTTGTCAGTGTTTTGTTCTATGACGCTCACAAGCTGCACAAGAGTTGTTAGAACGTAAGGGCTTTTTCTATATAGAACAGTATAGGAAATCCCAGGACATACTGTTTACAATATTGTAATAAGCTCACATAGTTGCTGTCACAAACTCCACACAGTTGTCACTGACTAGTTGGATACTCATTTCCCACTGAGCAAACTATTTCTGTACATACAGCATTCATCGGTTTTTTTCCTTGGCAAACCTTATTTTTTTGTGTTTATGTCAAATAGTTTTGTTTATGTCAAATAGTGTTTATGTTAAATTAGTTTTGTTTTCTACTTGTAGCCCTTGTTGTCCTGAAAAGAAAATGGTAAAACATTTCATTGTGAGGCTAAATATAGGGTCTGGACATGAAAGTCAGATAAATGAAAAGCCGATTTTTTGCTTGGTCTCGCTACTGATAGGGTTTAGTGACACGGGGTTTCTCCTTAAATAGCTTTTCTAAAAGGGATCATGTTGTAGAAAATACCAGTGCTGAAATATACCATTATTTATAGTACTTGTTTTTAGGAATAAAGATTATGCAATATATAAGGGATGGCTTTCTCTTCTCTTGTTGTGAACCAGAGAGGCAGATTTCCTGGGTTCTCTGTTCCAGTTTGAGTTCAGATTTCTGTAGCCATTCCCTTTTTGTGTTGTTGATCTCCATCTCCATTGACTTATTTCATAGCTTTCTGGAGTATCACAGAATCTTTTAATGTTTGGTGAGCAGGCTAACGGCAAGGCTTTTCTTCTCCCCTCTACCTCAGTTTGCTCCTGAATTCATGCATTTTGGTTGGAAAGCGACATAGCGTCAGTGAACCCTTCCCTTTGCACAATGACTTCAGAGAGGAAATATCAAACGCATTACCTGTAGTGTAGCGCTACGGCAACAGACTGTTGGAGGCCTCCGTGGTGTGCCTGTGTTTCCTCCTGGTGAGATTTCAGAACTGAATAGGGTAGACTGTAGGGGCAGGTTGTGATTTTCAAATGATCAACTTGACTTTCCAACTGCGTTCTCAACTTTTGGGGTTTTTCATTTCATGAAATGTGTGATCACAATCATGGCGTATTCAGTGATGATAGGGATGTGACTACATTAAATAAATGACTGGGAGTTTATATATGGAGTGTGTGACTTTCTTTATTTGTATAGCTTGTACATGGAATGTGACTACATGTAGATTAGTAACACAATTGTTCAGACTTTTGCAATCCTTATGAAATAATGACTTTTTACTACTATTGTGTGAGTGACCCACTATATGTTTTTACTGCTATAGAGTGAGTGTGACCCACTATATGTTTTTACTACTATAGTGTGAGTGTGACCCACTATATGTTTTTACTACTATAGTGTGAGTGTGACCCACTATATGTTTTTACTACTATAGTGTGAGTGTGACCCACTATATGTTTTTACTACTATAGTGTGAGTGTGACCCACTATATGTTTGTACTACTATAGTGTGAGTGTGACCCACTATATGTTTTTACTACTATAGTGTGAGTGTGACCCACTATATGTTTTTACTACTATAGTGTGAGTGTGACCCACTATATGTTTGTACTACTATAGTGTGAGTGATCCACTATATGTTTGTACTACTATAGTGTGAGTGTGACCCACTATATGTTTTTACTGCTATAGAGTGAGTGTGACCCACTATATGTTTTTACTACTATAGTGTGAGTGACCCACTATATGTTTTTACTACTATAGTGTGAGTGTGACCCACTATATGTTTTTACTACTATAGTGTGAGTGTGACCCACTATATGTTTTTACTACTATAGTGTGAGTGTGACCCACTATATGTTTTTACTACTATAGTGTGAGTGTGACCCACTATATGTTTTTACTACTATAGTGTGAGTGTGACCCACTAGATGTTTTTACTACTATAGTGTGAGTGTGACCCACTATATGTTTTTACTACTATAGTGTGAGTGACCCACTAGACGTTTTAATACTGTAGTGTGATTGACCCACTAGACATTTTTACTACTATAGTGTGAGTGACCCACTAGACTTGTTTACTACTATAGTGTGAGTGACCCACTAGATGTTTTAATACTGTAGTGTGATTGACCCACTAGACATTTTTACAACTATAGTGTGAGTGACCCACTAGACGATTTTAATACTATAGTGTGAGTGATCCACTAGACGATTTTAATACTATAGTGTGAGTGTGACCCACTAGACGATTTTAATACTATAGTGTGAGTGTGACCCACTAGACGTGTGTCATTCCTTGTTTCAATTTGCCTAGAATGGATATTAATGGCGCCGGAGGGGATGTCTGCCTTTTTTCAGGCTCCTAACCAACAGTGCTATTTTGTGTTTTTTTTCTGCATTGTTTGTAAATTATTTTAAACATAATGTTGCTGCTACCTTCTCTTTGGACCGAAAAAAGCTTCTGGATATCAGAATAGTATTAAGGAAGTCTTGAGGTGTTGCTTGCATGAGGCAGAGTACATCATGATAAGCAGGAGACTACACTATCTACCTAGAGATTTTTCTCTACATTTTTCGTAGCCGTCTATTTACCACAACAAACCAATGCTGGGATTAAGACCTCACTCAACGAGTTATTTATGGCCATAAGTAAACAAGAAAATGCTCATCCAGGAACAGGGCTCCTAGTGGCTGGGGACTTTAATGCATGCAAATTTAAATACATTTGACCTAATTTCTACAAGCTTGTCACATGTGCAATCATAAGAAAAATAAACTCTAGACCATCTTTACTTCACACACAGAGACGCATACAAAGTTCTCCCTTGCTCTACATTTGGAAAATCTGACCATAATTCTATCCTCCTGATTCCTGTTTACAAGCAAAACATAAATCAGGAAGTACCAGTGACTTGCTCAATAAGGAAATGGTCAGATGATGAGGATGGCACTCTACATTAATGTTTTGCTAGCACAGACTGGAATGTGTTCCGGTATTCATCCAATGGTATTGAGGAGTATACCACCTCAGTCACCGGGTTCATCAATAAGTACATCGATAATGTCTCCCTCACAGTGACCACACGTACATATCCTAACCAGAAGCCACGGACTACAAGCAACATCCGCATTGAGCTAAAGGCTAGAGCTGTCGCTTTCAAGGAGCGGGACACTAATCCGGACGCTTATAAGAATCCCGCTATGCCCTCAGATGAACCATCAAACAGGCAAAGCGTCAATACAGGACCAAAATTGAATCCTACTACACTGGGTCTGATGCTCATCGGATGTGGCAGGGCTTGCAAACTATTACGGACTACAAAGGGAAACCAAGCCGCGGGCTGCCCAGTGACGTTAGCCTCCCAGACGAGCTAAATGCCTTTAATGCTCGCTTCGTGGCAAGCAACACTGAAGCATTCATGAAAGCACCAACTGTTCTGGACGACTGTGTGATCACGCTCTCCATAATCGATGTGAACAAGACCTTTAAACAGGTCAACATTCACAAGGCCGGATTACCAAGATGTGTACTCAGAGCATCCACAGACCAACTGGCAAGTGTCTTCACTGACATTTTCAAGTCTAGGTCCAAAAGGCTCCTGAACAGCGTCTACCCCCAAGCCATAAGACTGCTGAACAATTAACATTAAATTGACCCCCCCCCCCCTTGATTTTGCACTGCTGCTACTCGCTGTTTATTATCTATGCATAGTCACTTTATCCCTACCTACATGTGCAAATTACCTTGACTAACCTGTACACACGCACACTGACCTGTATATAGCCTTTTTTTATTGTGTTACTTTATTATTCGTTCTAATATTTTCTTAAGTCTATTGCTTGAACTGCGCTGTTGGTTAAGGGCTTGTAAGTAAGCATTTCACACCTGTTGTATTCGGCACATGTAACTAATACAATTTGATTTGATTTGAATACATTAACTGCTATCAATCCTGTAATGTCAAGTTTTGATGCAATGGTCCATTTATTCAGTATGAAAAGTCAATTGGAATCAGACCATACAATTTACAAGTAGATCCAGTTGAAAACACAGTTTAATGCTGATGTTAAAGTTGCTTACAGAGATGATCTACCTCATTTGGAAGTTCACTGAACTTTTCCAACTTCCGGGGCAATGTGTTACTGATAAATGCTTGGAGGCTAATAACCATTTCATTAGAACAGTCCTACTCTGAGTGAGTTTGTGATTGGCTGGATTAATGCATGGTTGAAGATTCCTCATCTCCAAGCCACAGCTGGGCCAATCGTGCATAAAGATGCCCAAAAATGAAAAGCGTAATATTCATTTCGAAGGCTCTTTTTCCCTCTTGTGTAACATGTGAAGGAGTTAATTATGTCCACTATAAGAACCACTTTAGGAGGTCATATCATTTTACCATACATGATGATTTGTCTGCTTAACATTTGGATGCTCAATGTCCATAAGAAGAACAAACAGGTGTGTCAACATCAATGTATTTAACAACTCTGATACAGCATACACATTACGGCTGATTGAACTCTGGAATTATTCTCATTCTCAGACCAGACGGGTTCACCAAGGGATGTTTTTTGTTTTCTTTCCTTTGATATGGACAGTTTTTGACTCGGTTTTAATTGATTAGATTCAGTGTGGCTTGATATGAGCTATATTCAGCAGAGTGTGACCTTGGGGATAGACAAAACATTTCCCTGCAATCAAATGCTTGCCTCTCTTGCTAGCTTCTGATTACATGTCTGAACACTCAGCTCTAGGTATTCTGCTTGTTGTCAGAAGCAGAACAGCAGACATACCTAGCCAAGTGCCAACTGTCATCTGTATGCTTATGATGTGTTGTGGTAAACAATTCAAACTATTTAGAATGATTGTCTCATATGATCATTGAATCATATTTGTGGAAACCTGACTTGAAGAACTGATTAAACTCTAATTGTGTTGAAATTATTTTGTTTAAATAGTTTTCTTTTCAGAAAATGTGAATAATTTCAGTTTTACAGTGAACAGAGGTGTCTGCACACTGAATATGTTTTCTATGGCAGCCATAATTTATATTAATCAAATGACCATAAACAATTGGTTTGAAAGTTAATGTTCCAAAATGTATAATCCATAATAGTTAGCATGCCACCCAAATCCAGAGTGTGAAGCTAGCTGACTGTTAAATGAAAATGGCTGGAGTGTACTTAAGGAGTACTGGGAGGTCGAGCCTGCATGCTTGGATGCAATTATGACAGCACATTAATAATTAGCCTGCCTCAGTAAAGTGGAGCACATTTCTCACCGACTGATGCACTTTACACAGTGGTCAAGTGTTCTGAGGAGATTGGCTATGAATTGGTGTAATTGTGTAAGTCTTTTGCACTATTATGAGGGCCTAACTGTAAATGCCTTGGCCTTTCTCCCGAGGTCTTCCTCCTCAAGTCATGTCCTCATAAATCACACAGCTATTTCTGTTAAAAGTGAAGTACAGGGCCTCCTGGTTGGCGCAGTGGTCTAAGGCAAATCTTCGCAGTGCAAGCTGTGCTAACAGAGACTCTGGGTTCGATCCCAGGCTCTGACGCAGCAGGCCGTGACCGGGAGGTCCATCGGGCGACGCACAATTGGCCTAGTGTCGTCTGGGTTAGGGATGGTTTGGCCGGTAGAGATATCCTTGTCTCATCGTGCACTAGCGACTCCTGTGGTGGGCCGGGTGCAGTGCATGCTGACCAGGTCGCTAGGTGTATAGTGTTTCCTCCGACACATTGGTGCAGCTGGCTTCCAGGTTGGATGTGTTCTGTGTTAAGAAGTAGTGCGGCTGGATACCCATTGGATACCATGAAATTGTGGAGAAAAAAAAAGTACATCACTTTTTTAACAAGATCCTTAGACATTATCAGTATACCTTTCAATCGGTCTATCTTGCCATTTTAATCCCTTCCAAATGTCCATACTGACCCTGGAGTGAACTGTGTTTACTGCCTCCTGCCTCCTTGTATCCAGTGACAAAATGTGAAGGCCTAGTAAGGTCCAACTGGACAATGCCATGTGCCATTAGACTAGTGTCAGTGACTGCTGTAAGCAACACTGCTAGGAGCTTGGTAGGGGTCAGCTGGAGGGATTAGATGTCTCCTTCAATGAGTAGACGCTTGCAATATCCGTCACTTTGTGCCAGATCAATTTCACTAGACTTTAAGACAGTCACACCTTTTCTGCCAATGGAAGACACCTACACCCACTACTACTTTTTCCTGAGTGGCGCAGTGGTCTAAGGCACAGTGCAAGAGGTGTCACTACAGTCCCTAGTTCAAATCCAGGCTGTATCACACCCGGCCAGTGATTGTGAGTCCCATAGGGCGGTGCAAAATTGGCCCAGCGTCGCCAGGGTAGACTGTCATTGTAGTAAATAAATAAAGGTTAAATGAAATAAGCCAGTTTAAGGACCCAGTTTAATACAAAATTAAGCTTTGAAATGTCTTTTACAATTTGAATCTCTCCTGAATTATAATATGTTTTGCTTCAGTTTTCTTTCTCTCTGTTATGGTCCTATGAACCAAACAAGCCAGTCATTAATAAAGTCTAGTAGGTCAACATTTGTGCTTCTCAGTAGAATGAGTTTTATTCCTGCTGAGCATCAATTAGACACTAATTAGTAAGTCCAAATGCTTAAGGGTAACAGTCTGATTCAATATGTCTTTGAAATAGTGTCCAAGATTAAAATAACACCTGGAAGCTTTCAAATAGCTACCGGTAATACTTCAAATAGTCCAACTGTGGCAATTTAATTGAACCATGTTAAACTCAGAGTGGTTGGTTGAAAATGAAAACCTGCACACACAGCGGGTCCCCTGTTGAGAAACCTGGAGTCCATGCTACCCTGTGAAGGAGAAAGCAATTGTTATTGAGAGAACCATTTTATGACAGCTACAATTTCCAGGTTGGATGAAGTCAAGGTCAGCAGGAAAGTAGAGGACAAGGAGCAGTATGGTCTGCTAGGCTAAATGTTATTGATTAGAACACTAGACCATTAGTGTTCTAAGATCTGGTGTGGGGAAGCCAACCCATGCTTCATCTGACCAGGTGACATTCAATGAAACCACCAAATGATGACATATGAGGAGTCAAGGAAACAGTGACCTTTAGACGTTACCCCATATCCCCAATGTTCTCCCAAAGACAACCTTTATCATACTTGGCCAAGTCTTCTGTTGAGATGTGTATGAGTATCTCAAGTCTTTGCATAAACAATGCCTTCATACCAATGGACGATTTGTGTTAAATGTTTTGTTGCCCACATTCAGTATAATCATCACTATAATCATTATCATGATCATAATTGAGATAAAAAGTATGCATATAATCATTATGCACATATGCGTGAGTGAAAACCACATGTGAAAAGTACAGGTGAGGCGTGAAATAAATTGCATCTACCATGTAGCGCATTTTCTCTCTAGCAAATTCTTTAGGAGGACGGTAAATTGGTTTCACAAACCTTGGATGACAAACCCCCTATTATGGATGCTGTCTATGAGTGATTTATACATGCTGAGATGAAAGGGTAGCCTGGGAACTGAGGCGATGAGGCGAATGAGATGTGATAATGAAATTAAATGAAGCGTGAATATTGGCTGTGGCTGTTATCACTTAAGAACATGGGAAAAAGGGGAAGGAGAGTCCAACTGGAAGGACCTGAGTGATCTTTGCTGTTCAGCCCTGTTCCCTACCACCTTAATGTACCTGCTTGCATCTGGGAGTTTATCAGTTAAATATGCATTTTTTCCCTCTTCCTTAGGGTCAAAGGGAAAAGTGGAAATGAGTGAAGGGAAATGTGAAGTTCAAAGATTCTTTAGCTGCCTCTCTGACTGTTTGACAAACTTTCAGAGTTAAATAATCCTACTCAACTTCTAGGAGCTTTATTTATTGCATCTTGTGATTTTAATTATAACAGTATTTTTCTTCCAAAGAAGTGACTTTTTTGGTTGAAAATTAAGCAAAACGTTTTTTGAGTTTCCCATAAAGTTACTTTGATATTCAAAACTTGACTTGAAAACACATCAAGAGGACGCAGGCGCTGTGAGCACATATACCACTTTTAATGATGTACTTTTGTCATACTAATAGACAGAAAACCTTTGATAAGATAATCACAGTTACCATCCATGAGGATGCCTGATGAACAGAGGTCATTTGAAATACTGCCAACATAGTTTCCAGCTAAAGGACTGTTACACTGCGTAATGCTTTGACCTCTCGTTACACTTGCGGACCCAGATCCATGTGAGTGAAATATACACATGGGGTGGTTTCATAAGGCATTTAATAATGGTCATTCTGATCGCAGACCAGGGTAAATTAAAAAGGTTGAGCCATAGCATAAAGGCATGCCTTGGTCAGTCCTGAAGGACCAATGATTATTACACCCTCGCAGATTTAATGAGGAGTCGATTTCTATTCTGCCCTTGATCAGACTGTTACAAGTTCACTAGCTCTTCGTAGGTTGCTTCTCCGGCCAGCCATACAGCCAGGGTGTGAGGGAGAGGTGCCTGAGGGAATGGCTACTGGACTACCAAGATATAATTTCTGACTTCCCTTACCCTCAGGAAAGACAAGTCAGGGGCATGCTGGGAAAGTACTGCACTTGCCATAATAAGCTAATAAGATACACACCAACTTTTACCTAATCATTACAATAAGGTCAACTTTAGTGTAATTATTCGTAACAGTATACCTTTTGGCTGTGGTTAACTTAGGTTGGTGTAAATTGTTTCACTTAATTTTACCATAAAAATTATGCCCTGATTGGACACTGTATGAAACATGAGATATCACACAGGATTCCACACTTTGTTACATAGCAGCTTTCGTTTCATATCTGTGATGATGTTTTTTTTTTAAAACAAGTTCATTATTAATATTCCTCTGTGTGATGTGAGCCTATAAAGTTCTGGTATTTGATCTTATCTACCCATTAATCGCTTCATCTGTCTCTTTAACTGTGAGAAAAATTGAATAAAAAACAACGTAACTTTTTCATTTTAAGAGTTTATGCCTTATTGATGAATAAAGTTGAGGGTTGCCATCTCTGTGATTAATGGGGTAAGTTTCCTGAGCAAAATATCTGAAAGGAAATTATGCAAAATACCCAAGATCAATCCCAAATTCAACAACAACGATCAAACAATCTCCTTTATTAATGCAATCTCCTTTGAGCTGTATAAATTGGTATTTGCTTCAATTACTTTTATTAAGCGACTAAACGCTAAACCTTTAAGAAGGCTCTTAAAGAGGTAGTTCGCCATACAATGGTTTCAAGTCAAACTGAGTCCATATTCTCTGCTACCTGTTGTCTGTCTCCTACTATACATGTTAGGCCTCAATCAGAAATGAATAGGACTGATTGGCACCATCTACATGAAGTTGATTGTGTGATCTACCCAGTATTCATTTATGGTCTCACCTTGAATATGATAGCTTGTGTTTTGTACTATCTCTACCTTAATTTGGGGCGGTATGTAGGCTACTGGTTAGAGTGTTGGACTATTAACAAAATGGCTGCATGATCAAATCCCAGAGCTGCCAAGTAAAAAAACTGTTGTTCTGCCCCTGAACAAGGCAGTTATCCCACTGTCCTAGGCTGTCATTGAAAATCAGAATTTTTTCTTGCCAAGTTAAAGAAAAATAACAATTTCCAGTCTTACCTACCCAGATATTGTTAAAACACTGCTTCTATAATATATTCTAAAGTCAAGCATGTCTGTGTAAATCCTTTAAAACCTTGAATTTCAGCATTATCAGACTCTTGATTTATGGTGTCACATCCCCATTTAAATAATAGTTGTTACGAACACTGTGCCACTAACATAATGCATGGTAACTAACCACAAGCATCAGCAATTTACTCATGTTTTTGTCTCCTCTTTTGTCTCCTCGGATAATCACTGAAGCTAACAAATTCACTCAATACATCTACTGGCAAATGGTAACTCAGCATAACACATTTTAAGAGAATGGAAGAGAATGATGGTATCCATCAAATTTCGGCCTATATGATTCCCAACGAGTGTTTCCTAAGGCCAAGTTTAACACTGCTACCAGGTTACAGTTTGAAACTTGAATGTCTGGAGTAGAAGCCAAAAAGAGGTCACTGCAGTAACCACAATCCAGGAAAATATGATTCATTTCACCTTAGCAAAGCAAGCGATGGATAAGATCTGTTCTCTCAACATCATTTGTTCAGCTTTGTCTGGATAAAAAAAATGTATGTGAGACACAATCCCCTGGTTTTTGGATAAGATCATTTTGATCGTTGAACTCTCGAATGTCATGGTCTCTGACGGATTACTCTAACACAACCAACTGGGCACAGACGTCAATTCAACGTCTATTCCACGTTGGTTCAACGTAATTGAATTGAAATGACATTATTTTTTGTTGTTGATTCAACCAGTGTGTGCCCAGTGGGAAGCTCTTTCATTTTACCAGATACACCGCCCGCCATGCCATTTTAACCTGTGTGAAAGCTAGTTAGCAGTGCGCGCTAATAACGTTTCAATGGATGACGTCACTCACTCTGAAACCTTGATGTAGTTGTTTCCCTTGCTCTGCGGGGGCTGCGGCTTTTATGGAGCGAAAGGTACCGATGCTTCGTGGCTGACTTTTGTCAATGTGTTCAGAAGGGCTCTGGTTCAAGCCCAGGTTGGGGCGAGGAGAGGGACAGAAGTAACACCGTTGCACTATTCAATTCAAGAGTTGCTGTCAAAACATGATTTATTGCAGCAACACACTGAGAGAGGAAGCCGGTTGGAATCGGAGGAGGCTGGTGGGAGGAGCTATTGGAGGATGGGCTCATTGGAATGGCTGGAATGGAATATACGGAACAATATTAAACACATCAAACATATGGATACCACGTGTTTGACTCCATTCCATTCTATTCCAGCCATTTCAATGAGCCCATCCTCATATAGCTCCTTCCATATGGTCCTAGTACGGCTATTGTATTTCAGATGTGCTCACACTGTAGCATGGGTATAAATATCAGTTACTTGTCGATAATAAAACCTGCCACACATGGAAACTAAACTTTACATCTCCCAGATGGCTTAAAACAATGTCAATCAGTCAGAAATATAATTTCTGGTATTTATTGGCCTCTTTTTTTGCACTCAATTGATTGAGCAAGGCCAAAGCAACATTACATGTTCAATATCTAAGCATAACTCAATTTGAGCCATGAATGCCCTTGTTGCAGAAAAGAGGGCAATTAATCTTGTTGTTTGTGCACACAAACCATTTGACAGGTCCTTATTTGGCTAGGTTTTCATTATAACCCTGCATCCAGAAAGTAAAGGATTGCAATTGATTCATTGTGCAATTATCTACCCATCCTCATGTTGCAATGACTATGTAATGTGATAAAAGCCTGTTAAATGTGCAGTATAGTTCTCAGCTCGCTGGTATGCATTTCCTTGTGTGTTAATTCAATCTTAAGTGCCTTTTTCAAATAATAGAACTATTGGTTTAGTAGAGCAAGCAGAAGAGTGGATGTGAAGCTTCAGGTCCACTACACACTAAGACATGTGCACCGCTCCATTACCTATTGTCATTTCCATAACTGGATAGTCTTGTGTTGGTTGTATATCTTTTGTTGGCGTTTCCAACAACTCTAAAATGTGTGCCATTTTCAAATCCTACTCAAATTTCTAACGACATTGGAATGGAGTGTTCTTAACATGTGCAAACTGATACAGCCAGCATCAATCATTTTGACAGAGATTATCTATGAATTATTTTGAATATTGATTCAGCATTGGCTTGAGGGGTATCCCACGAAGCAGGTTTGAGGAGTTAACAAGGTAATTTTGGGCAAGTCAATTGGTTCAACTCGGAATAACTGGTCATACGAAAGTGGCTCACCTTTTAGCCAGGTACATTTCTTTGGCAACTAATCCCTCAGAACTAACCTACTCCGTGACAAGCTAACTCACGGCTACCTCCACTTACCCTGAATGAAATGACTGAGCCATGAGTTGAGGATAGAGGTCCACCGATTTTAATTTTTCAACGCTGATACCGATACCGATTATTGCTGCTGCCTACCACCGCTCTGTCAGACTGCTCTATCAAATATCAAATCATATACTTAATTATAATATAATAAACACAGAAATACAAGCCTTTGGTCATTAATATTGGCAAAACCAGAAACTATCATTTCGAAAACAAAACGTTTATTCTGTCAGTGAAATACGGAACCGTTCCGTATTTTATTGAACGTTTGCCAACCTTAAATCTAAATATTGCTGTTACATTGCACAACCTTCAATGTTATGTCATAATTATGTAAAATTCTTGCAAATTAGTTCGCAAAGAGCCAGGCCGCCCAACTGTTGCATATACCCTGACTCTGCATGCAATAAACGCAAGAGAAGTGACACAATTTCCATAGTTAATATTGCCTGCTAACATTAATTCATTTTAACTAAATATGCAGGTTTAAAAATATATACTTCTGTGTATTGATTTTAAGAAAGGCATTGATGTTTATGGTTAGGTACATTCGTGCAATGATTGTGCTTTTTTCGCCAACGATTGCGCTTTTGTTAACACATCACCTGTTTGGCGAAGATGAAGTAGGCTGTGATTCGATGATAAATTAACAGGCACTGCATAGATTATATGCAACACAGGACAAGCTAGTTAACCTAGTAATATCATCAACCATGTGTAGTTAACTAGTGATTACATGAAGATTGATTGTTTTTTATAAGGTCAATTTAATGCTAGCTCCGAACTTACCATGGCTCCTTGCTGCACTCGCGTAACAGGTAGTCAGCCTGCCACACAGTTTCCTCGTGGAATGCAATGTAATCGGCCATAATCAGGATCCAAAATGCAGATTACCGATTGTTATGAAAACTTGCCAATTAATCGGTTGACCTCTAGTGGAGGGCCAATGAAATCCTATTCCTTCCCTCTTGCAAAGAGCTGACAAGGTACAACTCTGTCGTTCTGCCCCTGAACAAGGCAGTTAACCCACTGTTCCTAGGCCTAGGTCATTGAAAATAAGATTTTGTTCCTGGTTAAATAAAGCTAATAAAAAAAAGTTGGCATTAACAGTAAGTAATAAAATTAACATTGCACTTCTAAAAGCCTATTTCATATCCTGCTGAAGATAACTTTTATTTAATTTTGATTTCAGAACAAATAAAAATGTGGCACAGATTCACCTATGGATTGATGTTTCAGCATTGTCTCAATGAAGAGATCGGCTTTCGACTAGCCATGTGCGACAATGCATGAGTAGTTACAAGCCTGCTAGAGTTAGTGGCAGGCGGACAAGCAATATCCACCGTCATAGTACGGATGAAACCTGCTCTGTAAAGTGAAGCTAACTAAAGCTTTAGAAAACCCTGAGTGGATCAAGCTTGCTTCGTAGGATTCTCCTCTATACATCAGCATGCAGTTAACCCGTAAAAGTCTAAGTCCTGTCTCAGGCGGGGGAGGAGGGGACAGCTGATCGTGCTCGCAGTGACAGACCACCTGTAACAATACCTGCACAGGATCGGTACATTCAAACATCACACCTGTGGGACAAGTACAGGGTGGCAACAACTTACCGAGTTACACCAGCAACGCACAATCCATCCATCAATGCTCAGACTGTCCGCAATAGGCTGAGAGAGGCTGGACTGAGGGCTTGTAGGCTTGTTGTAAGGCAGGTCCTCACCAGACATCACCGGCAACAACGTTGCCTATGGAAATGTCTGGGAACTTGCAGGTGCCTTGGTGGAAGAGTGAGGTAACATCTCACTGCAAGAACTGGCAAATCTGGCGCAGTCCATGAGGAGGAGATGCACAACAGTACTTAATGCAGCTGGTGGCCACACCAGATACTAACTGTTGCTTTTGATTTTGACTCTCCCTTTGTTCAGGGACACATTATTCCATTTCTGTTAGTCACATGTCTGTAGAACTTGTTCAGCTTATGTCTCAGTTGTTGAATCTTGGTATGTTCATACAAATATTTACACATGTTAAGTTTGCTGAAAATAAACAGTTGACAGTGAGAGGACGTTTCTTTTTTGCTGAGTTTATTTAATGTTTTATTTTTGTCAGTGAACATTCTCCATATATACTTCCATTCATTTTTAATCTGGTACCAGGGGACCTTCAGACGACTCTTGTGAGACCTGTGTTATCGTCCTAAAGCAAAACAACTGTGAGAGTCTCACCTTTCCACAGAGGGGTAATATTAGTGCATAGCCCAAACTTTGTGGACACTACAGATAGAAGTTGGCAGATCAGCTGTACCGACTTCAGACAGATTCCCATGACGCTTGTAGGCCAAACCGTACAGATGCTACAGAGGATTTTGTGAGAAGACCAATTTTCGGGATGTCTCATGGTCTGACAAAAGCCTGCTCTCGGTATGTCACCTTTCATGCGGCAGTGCGAAATAGGTGGATGCTTTGACGCATCAATGCAAAAAAACTGAGCTGTAGCTTAAACGGACAGATTTTGATGGGGATTTTTTTATTATGCTAATTGGATTGGGAGGATAGGTTTGTGTGTTAGGCGAACATCTCGCAACCCAAAAGTCATCATGGACAACTTTAGCATTTTTTCAACTTTTCAACTACTTACTACTTTTCAGTTATTTTGCATCTACTCTGCATGTTAGTGAGCCCTTCCCCTTCCCCTAACCCTTTTAGTTAACCCTTCCCCTAACCTAATTCCTAAACTTAACTCTAAACTTAACCCTAACCCCTAGCCCAAAGCCCTAGCCTAGCTAATGTTAGCCACCTTGCTAGAATTTGTAACATATTGTGGAAGGACCACCAGAGGGCAGGCTGGGCTCATGGATAGTAGCCCAACAAGGCATGGGAGACAAGGTAACCAGAGGCAATTAAGCACAGCTGACGGTACTAATGACATACTCTCCTTCCCCTATAAGAGAGAGAATGGAACCAGCAGAGAGGGGGGGGGAAACTATCTCTGGAAGATGGCCACCGAGAGAGAGGAGCTATCCAGGAAGAACCACTAAGACGGTGACAATCCTGTGACTTTTTGTTGTAGTTTAAAGATAATCCTATTGTGTTCTTGTTTCATCTGGAGAAGAAGATGTATGTTTTTTCCTTAGAAGATTTTCATTGATTATGTTGGAGTGTTTGTGTTGACCAAATGCCCTCAATAGAGAACTGTGTTCAATCAAGAAAACCTACTCCTGACTCGTTTATTCCACCTTTCCGCTTTAGAGTGACGCCCAATTACTTGGTCCGCTCACATTGGTGGAGGATGCGGGCATTAGGTGGACGAGTGACACAAGGATAAGTGAGTAAATCAAGATTCTTCCAGTAGACCCGGAGGAACCATTCAAGAACGATGGATAACGCCCTTCTACAACAATTGATCACGGCACAGCAGACAACCATAGAACTCCTGCAACAACAGCTTAGCAGACGAGACGAACCTAGAGTTAAGCCAAGAGCGGCTGCTCACGCCATCTTACCTCGTCTCTCCAAGGAGGATGATATTGAGGCCTTCCTCATGACCTTCGAAAGGACGGCCACCTTGGAAGAGTGGCTGCCCACAGAATGGGCGAGCGCATGAGCCCCTCTTTTGACCGGGGTGGCTCAGGAAGCCTATTTTGACCTGGATTCCCGCGAAGCTGCGGACTATGGGCGACTAAAAACCGAGATCCTGTCCCGGTACCAGCTGACTGCCAGAGATAGGGCTGTAAAGTTCCATCAATGGACCTATACAGCTGATCAACCCGTCCGTGCCCAGATCTTCACATTAATACGACTGACGAAACAGTGGCTAGAACCTGGAAAGGGAGTAGGACATGTGATAGAGACTCTCGTAGTGGACAAGATATTGAGAGAATTACCCAGTGACTTAAAAAGGGTTGTGGGGCAAGCCAACCCGTTGTCAGCCGACGACATAGCCCAGGCGGTGGAAACATATCGGTCTACAGGGGAGTTGTTAAAAAGTGACAAAGAGGAACGGAAGGAGTCTTCCAATCCCGTACCACAACTCACCCCGGCGCGCCCGCCACCGAAACGTCCAAGCCCCCGGAGGTGGGAGAAGTCAGCCACCACACAGCAGGGTCGGTGTTATAAATGTCAGTCTCCCAACCATTATGCCCCACAATGTCCTAGCAAGGATGAGCCCATGGTCACGGAGTCATCACTGCCTACCCCCACACATCCCGTTTTGAGGGGGCAGGATCAACACTGTTGGTTAGCAGAGATAGCCCCAGCCTCAGAGATTCCGGTGCGAGTCGAAGGACAAGATGTGGTAGCTATTCTCGACTCGGGAAGTATGGTTACGTTAGTAGAGGAGCGGATGGTGACCAACGCAACACTGCTACCAGACAAAGTAGCCGTATCCTGTATCCATGGAGACACCCACTATTACCCCACTGTGAATCTGCCTATTCTCACTCCAAAAGGAAGGTGTACAGTCAGGGCAGGGAAAGTGCCCCAGCTGAAGGTGCCATTATTGATCGGGAGAGACTGTCCCCTATATAAGGAGCTTCGGCAGATGACGTAATGCACGGGAAGAAGGGGGACAGGGAAAAAAGAGAAAATCCAAGCCCGAGGTAGTAGTCCTACAAGGAGACGCAGCCGCGTCCTCGTCCTCTGCAGCAGAGGAAGAAATAGCGACCCAACGTTTACGACAGATATTCCAGGAAACCACTGATGAAGACACATGTGAAGGGTTATACACAACGCAGGAAGGAAGGAGCAACCAGGCGCTAAGGGATATATTTGAAGCTCCATTACAGGAGGGAACCTGGAAGGGATTCTCCTCGGTCACCCCCTGATGGGGATGGGGAACAAACTCCACATCCCTCTACCGAGGTCGACCTGCCCCGGGAATTAAAAGGACAGTTTGGCACCTCGAAGCATAGAGACCCAGACCTTAGGGAGGCCATGAGGAAGGTGAAGGTGATCGACGGGAGGAACGTCGATGGATCAGGAAAGCCCCCTATTCCTTACTATGCAATCAGGCGGGGTCTCTTATACTCTGTCGTATGACGAAGGGGGGGGGGAAACCAGGAATTACTAATGGTGCCTAGACCATACAGGGCTACAGTTCTACAGTTAGCCCATTCCCACGTCCTAGGAGGACACCTGGCACGAGACAAGACTATTGACAGAATCATGCAGAGATTCTATTGGCCCGGGGTCACCCGGGATGTGGCCAGGTATTGTAGGACGTGTGATCAATGTCAACGTACAGCCCCACGGCCACACCTACGTAACCCTTTGATTCCTCTCCCCATCATAGAGACTCCCTTTGAACGCATAGCTATGGACCTCGTAGGACCCCTCCCAAAATCCGCCAGAGGACACGAGTACATCCTAGTGGTTATAGATTACGCTACCAAGTTCCCGGAGGCCATACCCCTGCGTAACATGTCGTCAAAGGGAATTGCCAAGGAGTTATTCCTGATGTTCTCTCGTGTGGGCCTCCCCAAGACTATCTTAACCGATCAAGGAACCCCGTTCATGTCCCGGTTGATGAAGGACTTGTGTCGGTTATATCAGGTTCAACAGATGCGTACAAGCATATTCCACCCTCAAACAGACGGGTTGCGTGAACGCTTGAACAAAACGATTAAAAGCATGTTGAGAAGAGTGGTGTCCCGAGACGGGAAAAACTGGGACATGCTTCTCCCACACTTAATGTTTGCCCTGCGAGAAGTACCCCAGGCATCCACTGGATTCTCTCCGTTTGAATTGCTCTATGGCAGACCCTGTCGAGGAATCCTCGACTTAGCCAAGGAGACCTGGGAGACCCAACCATGCCCCTTTCGATCCACAATAGAACACGTTACCCTGATGAGAGACCGCCTGTCAGCAGTGTGGCCCATAGTCAAGGAGCATATGGAGAAGGCCCAAAGGACCCAAGGCCGGGCCTATGATAAGTCCGCGACCCCCCGTGAGTTCACCGTGGGAGAGAAAGTGATGGTGCTTGTGCCCACGGCCGAACATCGCTTGCTGGCGCAGTGGAGGGGGCCCTACGAGGTAATGAAAAGGGTCTCACCGGTCAATTACCTCATCAAGCAACCCGACAGGAGGAAGAAGGTCCAACTCTATCACATAAACCTGCTGAAGACGTACCATGGACGAGAGGAGGAGGTGGCTTTGATGGCCCTGGAGGGCAAAGGAAAAGAGGAGGCTCTACCACAGGTGCGCCGTGGCCAAACTCTCCTACCGGAGCAGTCAAGACAGCTAGACAAGCTGATTATGAACTTCGGTCGAATATTCTCTCCATTCCCAGGACAAACAGATGTCCTGTTCCACCATATCCACACTGAACCCGGCAAGAAGGTGCATATCCGCCCTTACAGGATTCCTGAGGCTCGCAGAGTCATCGCTAAGAAAGAGGTGAGGGAGATGTTGAGGATGGGCGTGATCGAGCCCTCGACGAGTGAGTGGTCCAGTCCCATAGTCCTGGTCCCCAAATCCGATGGTAGTATGAGACTCTGCAACGACTTCAGGGGCGTGAATGCCATCTCTACATTCGATGCGTATCCCATGCCCCGCGTGGATGAACTCTTGGAGCGCTTAGGAAAGGCCAAGTTCATCACTACCCCGGATTTGACAAAGGGATATTGGCAAGTGCCGGTGGCTCCGGAGGATCGCCCAAAGACTGCCTTCGCCACCCCAGAGGGGCTTTTCCAGTATGTGAGGATGCCCTTCGGACTGCACGGTGCCGCTGCAACTTTCCAACGCCTCATGGATGCCATTCTACGGCCCCATCAAGAGTATGCAGCGGCGTACATAGACGATGTGGTCATCCACAGCGAGGACTGGGATAGTCACCTCCTGCGATTACGGGCGGTGCTCGTGAGTTTGGAAGCCACAGGGTTGACAGCCAATCCAAATAAATGCTGCCTGGGCCTGTCCGAAGCGGAATACCTGGGGTACACCGTAGGGAATGGGAAAATACGCCCACAGGCAGAGAAGACCAGGGCAATTCGTGACTGGCCTCGACCCCGGACCAAGCGAGACGTTCGGGCCTTCTTAGGGATAACAGGATATTATCGCCGTTTTATCCCGGTATATGCAACCATTGCCAACCCCCTCACAAACCTCATCAAGAAAAACCTGCCAAACCAGGTAGAGTGGAAAGACGAGATGGAAGAGGCCTTTCAATTGCTAAAAGATGGCCTGTGTTCTGATCCCGTTCTACAGGCTCCGGACTTCTCACAAGAGTTCATTGTGCAGGTCGACGCCTCGGATACAGGGCTCGGGGCCGTATTAGCTCAGGGTAAAGGTGAAGCAGAGAAGCCGATTCTCTTCATTAGTAGGAAGCTCAGCGATCGGGAACAGAGGTATGCGACCGTAGAGAAAGAGGCCTTAGCCATCAAGTGGGCCCTCGATTATCTCTGGTACTACCTACTGGGTCGGAGGTTTGCATTAGTTACTGACCATGCGCCCCTCACGTGGATGGCTGGTAAGAGAAACAATAACAACAGAATAGCCAGATGGTTTTTGTCTTTACAACCGTTCTCTTTCCATGTCATCCACAGGGCCGGATCGAGGAACGGGAATGCAGACGTGCTGTCCCGACGCGACCAAGACGGTGCGTCTGGCGCCCGACCCTCCGGTTCGGTCCTGGGGGGGAAGGTATGTGGAAGGACCACCAGAGGGCAGGCTGGGCTCATGGATAGTAGCCCAACAAGGCATGGGAGACAAGGTAACCAGAGGCAATTAAGCACAGCTGACGGTACTAATGACATACTCTCCTTCCCCTATAAGAGAGAGAATGGAACCAGCAGAGAGGGGGGGGGAAACTATCTCTGGAAGATGGCCACCGAGAGAGAGGAGCTATCCAGGAAGAACCACTAAGACGGTGACAATCCCGTGACTTTTTGTTGTAGTTTAAAGATAATCCTATTGTGTTCTTGTTTCATCTGGAGAAGAAGATGTATGTTTTTTTCTTAGAAGATTTTCATTGATTATGTTGGAGTGTTTGTGTTGACCAAATGCCCTCAATAGAGAACTGTGTTCAATCAAGAAAACCTACTCCTGACTCGTTTATTCCACCTTTCCGCTTTAGAGTGACGCCCAATTACTTGGTCCGCTCACAATATCATACATTTAGGAAATTCGTAACATATTGTACATTTGACCAAATTCGTAACATATTGTACGTTTTTTGAAAATTCATAAAATATAACAGAAATTGTAAATTGGAACACATCAGATACGAAATGGGTGATGGACATCCACAAATGAATACATACCATATAATATAGAATACTAAATGGAGTGTTTCAGATTTACGTACAGAATAATACAAAATGCTCTGAGACCAGGTTATCACAGTATTTGATGGGCAGTTATCACTTTTACTGAGCATGCCCATCAAATTATCAACTGATCGTCATCATTCACTAATGATTGAGAAAAATTCATGTTGGAATTGAACTTGGGGACGATTTAGAAAATATATAAATATATAAGCAGTGAGGGAAAAACAAAGTTAAACAAGAGATTAAGATTAGAAAGCCAATGCACATCAATGTATAGTTTTTTTGTATAACAAAACCATATCAAACCAGGCTCCAGACAGAGAGGGGCGGCTTGACATTTGCTCCCCCCACAACGTTCAATCACGAGTTAGCCTGTGATTTCTTAGTTCCCCCCTGCCTGGCTCCTTACCTGGCCTCTCAAGACATGATGGATGAAAACAATCACCCTGGATCATCAATCAGGCCTGCTACTGCCCTAGGACAAAAAACATTATTACCAAAGGGTGATGCCAGGTGAAAGATTGATGTCTGTTGTTTTTTTAGTTTTTTTTTTTTTTACATTCCACCACAACTTTCCCAAACCTTTGTGCAGCAAGCCCAAGTCTTCACAATGGAACACAATGTGTACTTATGGAGAATGCTGCCAAAAAGCACATTAAATGCTTTCACGTTATTTACACTGCTCTTAATACCTACAGTTAGAATTAGCATATTTTAACCTTGTCTCTCTTGTGACATCAGCTGTATTTCCTGTTCCTTTTACATGCTTTACATTTATTCTGTTATAAATCTTTTTTTCACCAGTCATGGATATTGTCCCTCTTCCCTAAATGATTACATGTTCATTTGTTTCATATAGCAGATGCTGTTATCCAGAGCGACATACAGGAGCAATTAGGTGCAATCAGTGCCTTGCTCAAGGGCACATCGACAGATTTCTATGCGCCTCTGAAAACAGATTCCCACAATGAAATTGGGCTCTTTCAAAGGTCATCAGTTGCTATGTTACTGGGGACGTTTTGTTCCACAGTCACTGGTCTGAAGGCTAATTCTGTACATCACAGACAGCTGTAGGATACTCAAAGTTCTGTCAAGATTGGACTACGATAAACCAGACAATGGATGGGGGTGTCAGTCAACTAGGAAAAAGTCCCAGGATGCAGCTCTGCTCTGGACTGCTCAAGAGTAAAACCAATCTCTAGAATCAGGTCCAATAGCCACACTGCACAAAACACTAGCTACTTTACAACCAAGTCTCAGGGCCCTGGGAGATTGCCCACTTTTTCTTTGATTTAGGAATGTGTCAGTGCATTGAAGGAAATGCAATGTGTGCCCACTCTTGTTGCTCACCTGAAGATGTTTAAGTCCATATTTAATGTGGTAACAAACATTTGCAGATAACCTCATGTTGTTATTCATCTAAATTTTGAGAGGATGCTCATGAAAAAAAAAAAAAAAAAAAAAAAAAAGCCAGAGGGAATCACTCAGTGAAAATATATCAATAATTAAACATTTCACTTACAAAAGCACCTTACTACCCCCATCATGTGTGTAGATACCACACAAAAAGCAGCCATATCTGCAACTTTACAGGGCCTGTTAATCCCTGTGATAAGGTATAACAAACCTTGCATCAATTACAATTTCCTGATTCACAAATAAAGAATATAACGTATTACTTTCAAACGTATTACGATATTGTAGTTAGCCAGCTGTTAAGATCTACAATATACTTGTAAATTATGGTATTCGAGTAAATCTCATGATTTATGGATGTGATTCTCCTTTTATTTGAGAAATAAATGAATAAAGTTGATTTAATGATGCAAAGTTATGCTTTTGTCTTAAAACATTCAACTTTAAAGATTGAACTTTGAAGATGAAGTAAACTCACTGGGTAAAAAAAGTCATGCTTCACTGCTATGAGCTTCTGATCCAGATTTCATATTGAGGCTGCCTCCTGGGCATGAGCCAGGCTCTGTGCTCAAAGCCCACGGTGAAGTTGGCTCAAAGTAAAAGTTGCGTAGCCTCGGCTAGAATAAGCACGTGGAGTAATGAGTAGGATTCTGTGTTGTCACATGCAAAAGTGATTGCTTTTGATAAAAAAGCTTTTTTATTTGCCTTCCCACTGAGAACTAGTTAGAAAATTAAAACATACAGTATATTCCATGTAGAAGATATGTTTCTGAATGATGCACCATGCTGCTTTGTTGACAACATGACCGAGTGGCATAGATTACTGTTCCATTTGAGAAGGGCGCTCCTCCCTCCCTGTTTTTGCCCATTCACGCCACAGGCCATAAACCAGTGCTCCACGGCTCCAGTTAATAAACCCTCTCTCATTATTGCCAAGAAGCTGTCACTATGAAACACTATCTCTTGAAAAATAGATTTTATATAGCGGCTTGCGAAAGTATTCAACTCCTTGGCATTTTTCCTATTTTTTTTTGCCTTACAACCTGGAATTAAAATTGATTTGTATCATTTGATTTACACAACATGCCTACCTACCACTTTGAAAATGCAAAAATATTTTTCATTGTGAAACAGACAAGAAATAAGAGTAAAAAACAGAACTTGAGCATGCATTACCATTCACCCCCCCAAAGTCAATACTTTGAAGAGCCACCTTTTGCAGCAATTACAGCTGCAAGTCTCTTGGGGTATGTCTCTATAAGCTTGGCACATCTAGCCACTGGGATTTTTGCCCATACTTTAAGGCAAAACGGCTCCAGCTCCTTTAAGTTGGACGGGTTCCACTCGTGTAAAGCAACCTTTAAGTCATACCACAGATTCTCAATGTGATTGAGGTCTGGGCTTTGACTAGGCCATTCCAAGACATGTAAATGTTTACCCACTCTCTACTGTAGGGGGCAGCATTCGGAATTTTGGATGAAAAGCATGCCCAAATTAAACGGCCTGCTACTTGAGCCCAGAATATATGATATGCATATAACTTGTAGATTTGGATAGAAAACACTCTACAGTTTCCAAAACTGTTACAATAGTGTCTGTGAGTGTAACAGATCTGATTTGGCAGGCGAACACCTGAGAAAAATCCATTCAGGAAGTATTTTTGTTTTTGTAGTTTTCTATTCAATGCCATTACAGTATCCATTGACTTAGGACTCAATTTGCAGTTCCTATGCCTTCCACTAGATGTCAACAGTCTTTAGAAATTGTTTCAGGCTTGTATTCTTATAAATGAGAATGTAAGACCAGTCTGAATGAGTGGACCCTACCGTGTCGCAGAGCTTTTTCATGCGCAATCCCGAGAGAGTGCATTTCTTGTTTACCTTTTATATTGACGAAATTATATTATATAATATTATAGGTCATTTGGGCTAAAAACAACCTGAGGCTTGAATATGAACATCGTTTGACATGTTTCTATGAACTTTACAGATACAATTTAGATTTTTTTGTCTGCCTGTTTTGACTGAGTTTGAGCCTGTGGATTACTGAAGAAAAGGTGTTAACAAAACTGAGATTTTTGGATATAAAGAGAATTTATCGAACAAAAGGAACATTTATTGAGTAAATTAATGTCTTCTGAGTGCCACCATATGAAGATCATCAAAGATAAGGGATTAATTTTATCTCTATTTCTGAGTTTTGTAACGCTTCGGCTTGGCTGGTTACTGTTTGTAATCATTTGTCAACTGGGCTATGTTCTTGGCTAGGTATGTTCTGGGCTAGGTGTGCTTTCAGCGAAAAGCATTTTATAAGTCTGACACCGTGGTTGGATTAATCTTTAAACCTATGTAAAACATGTTTTGTTTTCTGAATTTTTATAATGAGCATTTCTGTATTTGAATTTGGCGCTCTGCAAACTCACTGGATGTTGGCCAGACACATACCCTAGAGAGGTTAAGCTGAAAGGTGAACCTCTGTCCCAGTCTCAAATCTCTCGAAGACTGAAACAGGTTTCCCTCAAGAATTTCCCTGTATTTCGCGCCATCCATCATTCTTTCAATTCTGACCAGTTTTCCAGTGCCTGCCGATGAAAAAGTGTGTGCTCAGTCCCCTCCTGTACTCCCTGTTCACCCACGACTGCATGGCCAGGCACGACTCCAACACCATCATTAAGTTTGCAGATGACACAACAGTGGTAGGCCTGATCACAGACAATGACGAGACAGCCTATAGGGAGGAGGTCAGAGACCTGGTCGGGTGGTGCCAGAATAACAACCTATCCCTCAATGTAACCAAGACTAAGCAGATGATTGTGGACTACAGGAAGAGGAGGACTGTGCATGTCCCCATTCTCATCAACAAGGCTGTAGTGAAGCAGGTTGAGAGCTTCAAGTTCCTTGTATCCACATCACCAACAAACTAGAATTGTCCAAACACACCAAGACAGTCGTGAAGAGGGCACGACAAAGCATAATCCCCCTCAGGAAACTAAAAAGATTTGGCATGGGTCCTCAGATCCTCAAAAGGTTCTACAGCTGCAACATCGAGATCATCCTGACTGGTTGCATCACTGCCTGGTATGGCAATTGCTCGGCCTCCGACCGCAAGGCACTACAGAGGGAAGTGCGCACGGCCCAGTATATGACTGGGGCTAAGCTGCCTGCATCCTGGACCTCTACACCAGGCAGTGTCAGAGACCCCAGCCACCCCAGTCATAGACTGTTCTCTCTACTACCACATGGCAAGCGGTACTGGGGTACCAAGTCTAGGACAAAAAGTATTGTCAAAGTTTTTACCCCCAATCCATAAGACTCCTGAACAGGTAATCAAATGGCTTCCTGGACTATTTGCATTGTGTGCCCCCCCCCAGCCCCTCTTTTACGCTGCTGCTACTCTCTGTGTATCACATATGCATAGTCACTTTAACTATACATTCATGTACATACTACCTCAATTGGCCCGACCAACCAGTGCCCCTGCACATTGGCTAACCGGGCTATCTGCTTTGTGTCCCACCGCCCGCCAACCCCTCTTTTATGCTACTGCTACTCTCTGTTCATCAAATATGCATAGTCACTTTAACTATATCTACATGTACATACTACCTCAATCAGCCTGACTAACCGGTGCCTGTATGTGATCTCACTACTGTTATAGCCTCGCTACTGTATATAGCCTCGCTACTGTTATTTTTCACTGTCTTTTTACTATTGTTTTTATTTCTTTACTTACCTATAGTTCACCTAATACCTTTTTTGCACTATTGCACTATTGGTTAGAGCTTGTAAGTAAGCATTTCACTGTAAGGTCTACACCTGTTGTAAACTATGATTTGATTTGACTTCTGTAGGTAATTGGTTGCACCTGATCGTATTTAGCGGCTTCATAGCAAAGGGGATGAATACATATGCAAGCATCACTTTCCATTTTATTCGAATTTTTGAAACAAGTAATTTTTTAAATTTCACTTCACCAATTTGGACTATTTTGTGTATGTCCAAAACCGCCAAGTGGGTGAATACTTTTGCAAGGCACTGTATCAATGAGACAAACCTGCATTCATTTTCTTGATACTAGCCATCCCGGATCCGGGATCGTGAATACAGCCTCAAAGCTCATTACCATAACGCAACGTTAACTATTCATGAAAATCGCAAATGAAATGAAATTAATATGCTAGCTCTCAAGCTTAGCCTTTTGTTAACAACACTGTCATCTCAGATTTTCAAAATATGCTTCTCAACCATAGCAAAACAAGCATTTGTGTAACAGTATTGATAGCTAGCGTAGCTAGCGTAGCATTTAGCGTTAGCATCAGCAGGCAACATTTTCACAAAAACCAGAAAAACATTCAAAAAAATCATTTACCTTTGAAGAACTTCGGATGTTTTCAATGAGGAGACTCAGTTAGATAGCAAATGTTTTAGTTTTTCCTGAAAGATTATTTGTTTAGGAGAAATCGCTCCGTTTGGTGCGTCACGTTTGGCTACCAAAAAAAACCGAAAATTCCGTCATCAAAACGTCAAACTTTTTTCCAAATTAACTCCATAATATCGACTGAAACATGGTAAACGTTGTTTAGAATCAATCCTCAAGGTGTTTTTCACATATCTCTTCGATGATATATCGTTCGTGGAAGTGTGCGTTCTCCTCTGAATCTCAATGGAAAATGCCTCCAGTTGAAGATTACGCACCAATTTAGACAAAGGACACCGGGCGGACCCCTGGAAAATGTAGTCTCTTACGGCCAATCTTCCAATGATATGCCTACAAATACGTCACAATGCTGCAGACACCTTGGAGAAACGATAGAAAGGGCAGGCTCATTCCCGGCGCATTCACAGCCATATAAGGAGACAATGGAAAACAGAGCCTCAAAAAATTCTGCCCATTTCCTGGTTGAAGTTTCATCTTGGTTTCGCCTGTAGCATGAGTTCTGTGGCACTCACAGATAATATTTTTGCAGTTTTGGAAACGTTAGAGTGTTTTCGTTCCAAAGCTGCCAATTATATGCATAGTTGAGCATCTTTTCGTGACAAAATATTGCGCTTAAAACGGGCATGTTTTTTTTATCCAATAATGAAATACTGCCCCTAGAGTCTCAAGAGGTTTTAATAAACGTGCCTATGAAGCAGTATTTGTTTAATGTTGTAGGCATGGGCGTGGTTGGAAACATGTCCATCCCACAGGTGCCATCTTGAATTCGGCAATATCGTTTAAAATTCATGAAAACAAAAAGTCGCTTTTTTGGTCTTAATTTAAGATTAGGGTCAGACATAAATTTAGCAGTATGGTTAAGGTTAGGGTTAATGTCAGGTTTAAATCACATTTTAAGAAGAGAAATTGTGGAAATAGGTGGGCTTTATGACCTTGTGGCTGTGGTAACTAATGACGACCCTAGCATTTGCTTCTATTCCTCAGTCCTCTTTTCTCCAGTATCTCACACTGCTTTAGTGGAGAGTAGACATAGAATTTAAAAAATAAAATACTTTGTAGATTACATGTTTGGACATTAGCTCTGACAGGACCATACATTTACTAATTATTTAATCATTATTGTGTTGCTTTGTTGTTCATGATTTTGCTGTCAATACACCCACCAAGTTATTTCCGACAAGTTTGTGTGGTTTATGCAAGTGTGTTACAGTTCCATTTGAATGGTCAACCACATCATAGTGTTGTGTAGAACCCTCAGAATGGTCAAGCACATAACACAGTGTCTGTGCATTGTCTAGTCCTGGCTGTTTGTCTTGTTTACTGACTGGGTGAAGGACATGTTTCTCATTAAGTACAGAGAGCTCCTTTAATTAGCCGTGGAGCAGGCGGGAGTCCTGCAATCTCTGTATTGACTGGGCCGTGTTCATTAACATGATGTTCCGATGGGAATAATTGGAATAGGAGTAAATTAGAACATTAGCAACAATGTTGATCTGATCTCTGTCAAACAAACTTCACGGAGGGGAAGGTTGCAAGGTAAATTGTAGTGCTGTGTTTGAATGGGAATGATTATAGCACCGGCTTCAGTTAAGGCTTCCTGAATTTTCTCTAACCAAATTACAGTCTTACATAGAGACAAACAGACTCTCCAAACGGGTTGTCCAGTTTTCATTTTCATAGGATATCCTCTTGAAACGAATGATATTTCAGAATAATAACTTCACAGAATGCTTTAACTGCCATCACATATCATCAGAAAAATGTCAAATGCAACTTGCTAAGATGAAAAGAGGAGTGAAAACTAATGTAAGGAGTGACTGTGTAACTGACTGAAATATAACCAATGTATAGAATGACAGTGACTGAAATATAACTAATGTAATGTGTGACTATAACTGACTGAAATATAACTAATGTAAGCAGTGACTGTAACTGACTGAGATATAACTAATGTAAGGTGTGACTGTAACTGACTGAGATATAACTAATGTAAGGTGTGACTGTAACTGACTGAGATATAACTAATGTAAGGAGTGACTGTAACTGACTGAGATATAACTAATGTAAGGTGTGACTGTAACTGACTGAGATATAACTAATGTAAGGTGTGACTGTAACTGACTGAGATATAACTAATGTAAGGAGTGACTGTAACTGACTGAAATATAACTAATGTAAGCAGTGACTGTAACTGACTGAGATATAACTAATGTAAGGAGTGACTGTAACTGACTGAGATATAACTAATGTAAGGTGTGACTGTAACTGACTGAGATATAACTAATGTAGGTGTGACTGTAACTGACTGAGATATAACTAATGTAGTGACTGTAACTGACTGAGATATAACTAATGTAAGGTGTGACTGTAACTGACTGAGATATAACTAATGTAAGGTGTGACTGTAACTGACTGAGATATAACTAATGTAAGGAGTGACTGTAACTGACTGAAATATAACTAATGTAAGCAGTGACTGTAACTGACTGAGATATAACTAATGTAAGGAGTGACTGTAACTGACTGAGATATAACTAATGTAAGGAGTGACTGTAACTGACTGAGATATAACTAATGTAAGGAGTGACTGTAACTGACTGAGATATAACTAATGTAAGGAGTGACTGTAACTGACTGAGATATAACTAATGTAAGGAGTGACTGTAACTGACTGAGATATAACTAATGTAAGGTGTGACTGTAACTGACTGAGATATAACTAATGTAAGGTGTGACTGTAACTGACTGAGATATAACTAATGTAAGGAGTGACTGTAACTGACTGAGATATAACTAATGTAAGGTGTGACTGTAACTGACTGAGATATAACTAATGTAAGGTGTGACTGTAACTGACTGAGATATAACTAATGTAAGGAGTGACTGTAACTGACTGAAATATAACTAATGTAAGCAGTGACTGTAACTGACTGAGATATAACTAATGTAAGGAGTGACTGTAACTGACTGAGATATAACTAATGTAAGGTGTGACTGTAACTGACTGAGATATAACTAATGTAAGGTGTGACTGTAACTGACTGAGATATAACTAATGTAAGGAGTGACTGTAACTGACTGAGATATAACTAATGTAAGGTGTGACTGTAACTGACTGAGATATAACTAATGTAAGGTGTGACTGTAACTGACTGAGATATAACTAATGTAAGGAGTGACTGTAACTGACTGAAATATAACTAATGTAAGCAGTGACTGTAACTGACTGAGATATAACTAATGTAAGGAGTGACTGTAACTGACTGAGATATAACTAATGTAAGGAGTGACTGTAACTGACTGAGATATAACTAATGTAAGGAGTGACTGTAACTGACTGAGATATAACTAATGTAAGGAGTGACTGTAACTGACTGAGATATAACTAATGTAAGGAGTGACTGTAACTGACTGAGATATAACTAATGTAAGGTGTGACTGTAACTGACTGAGATATAACTAATGTAAGGTGTGACTGTGCAAATGACTTAAATAAAACTTATGTAAGTAGTGACTGTGTGACTGAAAAATAACACATTTAAGAAGCAACTGTGTAACTGATATATATTTCCAACTGTGAAAGTGGGGCATAAGTTGTGCCAGGCCCACAGCTTTAGAAAGGCAGCTCTGATGAAAATTCTAGATCAATTGGTTTGTTTTTGGAAATTTGCTGGCTATGTTAATACCACCGGATAATGCAAGACGTTTCTGAGTGCATTCTATCGCACAGTATACTTTGATTTGATTCAACTCACAAAGTCCACTAGCTATTTCACTGAGGAACCACAGTGTTATGTATAACATTAATCCAATAGAGTTGAACTGGAGCAGAACTGTTGTTATCCCTTCACTATGGCTGACAGTAGCATTCATAGCAGCTCTCCAGGGCAGTCAAATTGTATGTTTCCTTAGGTTTTTACTCTTCTGCAGGACCCATGTCAATTTAGTTCCTCTTTACTAAGGACATGGACATGCTGATTTGGGGTGGGGGAAGGGCCGTCAGGAAGGTAGAAAATGGCATAATCTGTCCCCTGGGCCACTATTACAAACAGGGGCTCATCACAGTTGGAGAAGTCAGTGGGGTACTCTTTCACCCTCTGTCCTCGCTTCTGCTCCATTTCCTGGCTGGTTTTCTGCACTCCCAGCGGCATAGTGGAATGGCCGGAAAGACTGCTTTTATCCTCCTCTGATGCCACATGAGGGGTGAGATGAAACACCTGGCATTAGGCTTGTTGAGAAGAGGTGCCAAGACCACCACCAAATCCCCAATGTCTGTGGTTCCAGCAAGGGATTTGAACAAAAAGCGGGGTAGGAATGCTTTTAACAAAGCCACCTCTTACTGGACAGACTCAGCATCTTGGCAACTTGAAGGAGGAAATTATAGATCCCCCACATGGTAGTAGAAACCTCACAGTGCACAGTGGCTGTGCACTCAGCTGAGTGGATGCTAGTCGAATCTATGTACTGCCTCCGGATTCCCCTCATGGCTATGAGTGGTATGATACTGTTGAGGGGATAAAGTGAGAGCCGACTGGTTGTGACAGGGCATGATGTACCAGAGTGAGCTGTAAAAGCCCCAAATGGCTCTTTTGACTCAAAGGTCAGGTTGTGATCATGGGCTAGCTCATCGAGGATAGAAGGCAGTCTGAGAAACTTGAGATGCTTTCTGTTGGGGCTTGGCCGAGAGAGCTGGTCTGCAGTGAGACGAGGAGGGAGCATCAGGTGATTCGTGTGGATGGCTGGATGAACAGATCTGCCCATGGGGAGAACCAAACCGGATGACGAGTGAGAGAGGAGGAGGAGAGCAGGAGACATGTCAAAACATTTGACACACTACATCCATTAAAGAGCAAAAGGGTGGGATTCACTTTTGAACAAACCAGTAAGATCAACCGTCTAGTCAAAGAAAGAGGAAAGGGGAGAAAAGATAGAGAGAAACATTCTATGTTGCTCCAGACAGATTGTAAGATTGTCATCTTATCTTCCGTTGTCTTCTTCTAATGCCCATGGATCATGATAGACCCAGACACCATATGATTAGCATAGACATAGCATCACGTCATTGGCACTGAGAAGATATCCCAAGGACATCAGACATGAGACCTCAATGCAGTCCTAGACACCTGCACATCCAACGTAACCAGACACACTCTTTACACTGCAGCAAAATCAATTAACGAGGTCATCTATAATTTAAGAGTATTGATTTGCAGCAGCAGCTTAGCTAATTGCCAGAAGACTCATCTTGCATTGTGTGTGAAAAGCATGTCATATCATATAATGGCTCCGGAGGGCATGGCGGACGTTTACCGGGCTCCTGATCAATTGTGTATTTTTTGGCTCTGATCTTAACTTTTTTTTGTATGTAATGTTTCCTATAACCAAAAATGGCTTCTGGACATCAGAATGGCTATCACTAACCTCCATTTGGACGAAGACGTCTACTTCGATGAGTCAGTGGCGGAAGACGTATTGATCGAGGACCATGCCAAATCACCGACACACGAAGGAGGAGACAGCACTTTAGACGTCGGCACATGGGAGAGTGGATACATTTCCTCTACCCTCTGTTCTATTGTGCAATCAGTGCCTAAAAAAAATATTATAATAATCTAGAACACCTTGACTCCACACACATAGAAACACACACAAAGCTCTCCCTTGCCCTCCATTTGTCAAATCTGACCATAAATCTATCCTCATGATACCTGCCTATAAGCAAAAACAAAAACAGGAAGTACTAGTGACACACTCAATACGGAAGTGGTCCAATGAAGCAGATGCTAAGCTACAGGAATGTTTCACTAGCTCAGACTGGAATTTGTTCCATCATCTGATGGCATTGAGGAGATTACCACATCAGTCACCGGCTTTATTAATAAGTGCATTGATGACGTCGTCCCCACAGTGACAGTACGTACATATCCCAACCAGAATCCATGGTTAAAATGCAACATCAACACTGAGCTAAAGGCTAGAGCTGCCACTTTCAATGAGCGGGTCACTAATACAGGACAAGAACGTATCCTTCTACATGTGACAGGGCTTGCAAATTATCACGAATTACAAAGGGAAACCCAGCCACTAAGTGTCCAGTGAAGCCAGCCTACCAGATGAGCTAAATACATTATATGCCTGCTTCGAGACTAGAAACACTGAACTATGCTTGAGTGTTTCAGCTGTTCTGGACGACTGTGTGATCACGCTCTCCATAGCTGATGTGAGACCTTTAATAAACAGGTTAACATTCACAAGGCTGCAGGGCCAGACAAATTGCCAGTACGTGTACTCAGAGCATGCGCTGAGCAGCTGGCAAGAGTCTCCTGTACTCCCTGTTCACCCACGACTGCATGGCCATGCACGAATCCAACAAGGATGAGACAGCCTACAGTGAAGAGGTCAGAGACCTGACAGCCACGGTACCAAGACAACAACATCTCCCTCAATGTCAGCAAGACAAAGGAGATGATCGTGGACTACAGGAAACAGAGGGCCGAGCACTCCCCCATCCACATTGACGGAGCTGTTGTGGGACAAGTCTCAAGCCTCAAGTTCCTCTGTGTCCACATCACTAAGGAACTATCATGGTCCACACACATCCACACAGTCGTGAAGAGCCCCCTCAATAGGCTGAAAAGATTGGCATGCGCCCTCACATCCTAAAAAAGTTCTACAGCAACAACACTGAGAGCATCTTGCCTGGCTGCATCACCACTTGGTATGGCAACTGTTTGGCATTCAAACACAAGGCGCTACACAGGTTTGTATGTACGGCCCAGTACATCACTGGGGTAGAGCTCCCTGCCATCCAGGCGTTCTATATCAGGAGGTGTCAGAGGAAGGGCCTAACATTTTTCATAGATTCCAGCCCCCCAAGTTATAGACTGCGCCCTCCTCTACTGCACAGCAAGTGGTACCGATGCACCAAGTCTGGAACCAACAGGACCCTGAACAGCTTCTACCTCCAAGCTATGAGCCTGCTAAACACTTTGTTAAAAAGTGAACCAATAGCTACACGGAATATCTGCATTGACCATTTTTGCACTAACCTCTGACTCATCACATATGCTGCTGTTACTGTGTATTATCTATCCCATTGCCTAGTCACTTTATCCCTACCTACAGTTGAAGTAGAAGTTTAAATACACTTTAGCAAAATACATTTAAACTCAGGATTTCACAAATAGAGAGAATTATTTATTTAACATTTTATTTCTTTCATCACATTCCCAGTGGGTCAGAAGTTCACATAGACTCAATTAGTATTTGGTAGCATTGCCTATAAATTGTTGAACTTGGGTCAAACGTTTCTGGTAGCCTTCCACAAGCTTCCCACAATAAGTTGGGTGAATGTTGGCCCATTCCTCCTGACAGAGCTAGTGTAACTGAGTCAGGTTTGCAGGGCTCCTTGCTCACACATGCATTTTCAGTTCTGCCCACAGATTTTCTATGGGATTGAGGTCAAGGCATTGTGATGGCCACTCCAGTACCTTCACTTTGTTGTCCTTAAGACATTTTGCCACAACTTTGGAAGTATGCTTGGGGTCATTGTCCATTTGGAAGATCCATTTGTGACCAAGCTTTAACTCCCTGACATGTCTTGAGATGTTTCTTCAATATATCCACTTAATTTTCCCCACTCATGATGTCATTTATTTTGTGAAGTGCACCAGTCCCTCCTGCAGCAAAGCACCCCCTGAACATGATGCTGCCACCCCCGTGCTTCATGGTTGGGATGGTGTTCTTCGGCTTGCTAGCCTCCCCCTTTTTCCTACAAACATAACAATGGTCATTATGGCCAAACAGTTATATTTTTGTTACATCAGACCAGAGGACATTTCTCCAAAAAGTACGATCTTTGTCCCCATGTGCAGTTGCAAACCGTAGTCTGGCTTTTTTATGGCAGTTTTGGAACAGTGGCTTCTTCCTTGCTAAGTGGCCTTTCAGGTTATGTCGATATCGGATTCGTTTTACTGTGGATATAGATACTTTTGTAACGGTTTCCTCCAGCATCTTCACAAGACCATTTGCTGTTGTTCTGGGATTGATTTTCACTTTTCGCACCAAGGTACATTCATCTCTAGGAGACAGGACGCGTCTCCTTCCTGAGCGGTATGACAGCTGCGTGACACAAGGCACTGTTTGAGGGTAGGCCTTGACATACATCCACAGGTACACCTCCAATTAACTCAAATTATGTCAATTAGCCTATCAGAAGTTTCTTAAGCCATGACATTTTTTCTGGAATTTTCCAAGCTGTTTACAAGACCAGTCAACTTAGTGTATGTGATCTTCTGACCCACTGGAATTGTAATACAGTGAATTATAAGTGAAATAATCTGTCTGGAAACAATTGTTGGAAAAATGACTTGTCATGCACAAACTAGATGTCCTAACCGACTTGCCGAAACTATAGTTTGTTAACAAGACATTTGTGGAGTGGTTGAAAAATGAGTTAATGACTCAGACCTAAGTGTATGTAAACTTCCGACTTCAACTGTACACATCTACCTAAATTCCCTTGTACCTCTGCACATCGGCTCGATACTCGTACCCTGTGTACGGTATGTAGCCAAGTTAGCGTTACTGATTGTGTATTTATTCCTTGTGATATTATTTTTCAAAAAATGTTTCTTCTCTTAATTATATTTTCCTCTCTTTATTGTTGGGAAGGGTCCAAATGGAAGCATTTCACAGTTATTCTACACATGTTGTTAACGAAGCATGTGACAAATACAATGCAAATTGTGGCTCCTTTTCTTTTTCCATTGAGGATAGATTATGATATCTGAAGGTTTCCGTAAACGTGTTCTTTGACCTTCTGTTTAATTGTGTCAGTATAAATGTAAAGTGATTAGGAGATCTGCGTGGTTCTGGTACCGGTTCCGACCATCATTTTTAATTTTGATAAGAAATCGGCCCATCTCCCAGCCTGCTCAGTGGACCCTATTATCAGTCGGCTACACAGCTGATGCCTCCCGGACTCTTCACAAACATGACTAGAAGCCACTACATCACCGGATTCCGGTCGTAAGCTCTGAAACTTTGCATCGAATCATCAGCTAGCACCAGTTAGCCTCGAGCCAGCCACATCTCCCGGCTAGCAAACAAAATTACTCCAGCTACAATACCTCTTTTGTCAATTGGCCTGGACCCTTTGTTGACACATAGCCCCGCCGTTCCATCACGACTGGTCTGCCGACGTAATTCCATCCGTTGTGCCCTCAACCGGCCTTTGCAGACGCCGGTGAAGACGCTTCTGCTAGCCCCGTGCTGCTATCTTTATGTACGCCGTGTTTCTCGCTTGCTAGCATAGTAACGACTCCCTAACGGATTCCCTGTTTCATCTATTGCTGTTCAATGGACCCTATGATCACCTGGCTACATAGCTGATGCCTGCTGGACTGTTCATTAATCACAGTACTCCATTTTGTTTATTTTGTTTATCTGTCGGCCCCAGCCTCAAACACAGGCCCTGTGTGTAGTTAACTGACCCTCTTTGCCCATTCATCGCCATTTTACCTGTTGTTGTTGTCTTAGCTGATTAGCTGTTGTTGTCGTCTTATGCCTCGCTTTATATCTCTCTCTAATGTCAATATGCCTTGTAAACTGTTGTTTAGGGTAGTTATCATTGTTTTATTTTACTACAGAGCCCCTAGCCCCACTAAACATGCCTCAGATACCTCTTTTGTCCAACCTCCAAAACATGCTGTGAACTCACCTAGCATGACTCGTGCCTCCAGAGATGCAACCTCTCTCATTGTCACTGAATGCCTGGGTTTACCTCCACTATACCCGCACCCTACCATACACCTGTCTGCACATTATGCCCTGAATCTATTCTACCACACCCAGAAATCTGCTCCTTTTATTCTCTGTCCCCAACGCACTAGACGACCAGATTTGATAGCTCATCCTTCTTCTCCTCTGTTCCTCGGGTGATGTGGAGGTTAACCCAGGCCCTGTGTAACCCCAGGCACTTTTATTTGTTGACTTCTGTAACCGTAAAAGTATTGGTTTTGTGCATGTTAACATCAGAAGCCTCCTCCCTAAATTTGTTTTACTCACTGCTTAAGCACACTCCGCCAACCCTGATGTCCTTGCCGTGTCTGAATCTTGGCAGAGGAAGGCCACCAAAAATTCTAAGATTTCCATTCCCAACTACAGCATTTTCCGTCAAGATAGAACTGCCAAAGGGGGAGGAGTTGCAATCTACTGCAGAGATAGCCTGCAAAGTTCTGACATACTTTCCAGGTCTATGCCCAAACAGTTCGAGCTTCTAATTTAAAAAATGAATCTGTCCAGAAACAAGTCGCTCGCTGTTGCCGTCTATTATAGACCCCCCGCAGCTCCCAACTGTGCCCTGGAAGCCATATGTGAATTGATTGCCCCCCATCTATCTTCAGAGTTTGTTCTGCCATGTGACCTAAACTGGGATATGCTTAACACCCTGGTCATCCTACAATCTAGATGCCTTCAATCTCAAACAAGTTATCAAGGAACCCACCAGGTACAACCCCAAATCCGTAAACATGGGCACCCTCTTAGATATTATTCTGACCAATATGCCCTCCAAATACAACTCTGCTGTTTTCAATCAGGATCTCAGCTATCCCTGCCACATTGCCTGCATCCATTATGGATCCCAGGTCAAACGATCACCCCTCATCTCTGTCAAACGCTTCTTAAAACACTTTTGTGAACAGGCCTTTCTAATCGACCTCCCCAGGTATCCTGGAAGGATATTGACCGCATCCCAACAGAAGATGATGCCCTGTTGTTCTTTAAAAGTAATTTCCTCACCATCTTAAATAAGCATACCACGTAAAAAAAAAGTGAACTAAGAACAGATAAGAGCCCTTGGTTCACTCCAGACCTGACTGCCCTCGACCAGCACAAAAACATCCTGTGGCGTACTGCACTAGCATTGCATAGTCCACGCGATAAGCAACTTTTCAGGGAAGTCAGGAACCAATAAACACAGTCAGTTAGGAAGCAAAGGTTAGCTTTTTTCAAACAGAACATCCTGCAGCTCTAACTCCTAAAGGTTCTGGGACACTGTAAAGTCCTTGGAGAATAAGAGCACCTCCTCCCAAATGCCACCTGCACTGAGGCTAGGAAACACTGTCACCACTGATAACGATAATCCACGATAATCGAGAATTTCAAAAAGCATTTTTCTACGGCTGGCCATGCTTTCCTCCTGGCAACCCCAACACCGGGCAACAGCTACGCCATCCCCCGCAGCTCCTTGCCCAACCCTCCCCAGCTTCTCCTTCCCCCAAATCCAGATAGCTGATGTTCTGAAAGAGCTGCAAAACCTGGACCTGTACAAATCAGCTGAGCTAGACAATCTGGACTATCTCTTTCTAAAATTATCCACCGCCATTGTGGCAACCCTTATTACCAGTCTGTTCAAACTCTCTTTCGTATCGTCTGAGATTCCTAAAGATTGGAAAGCTGCCGCGGTCATCCCCCTCTTCAAAGGGGGTGACACTCTAGACCCAAACTGTTACAGACCTATATCAATCCTGCCCTGCCTTTCCAAAGTCTTCGAAAGCCAAGTTAACAAACAGATCACTGACCATTTCGAATCCCACTGTACCTTTGCTGTGCAATCCGAGCTGGTCACGGGTGCACCTCAGCCACGCTCAAGGTACTAAATGATATCATAACCGCCATCGATAAAAGACAATACAGTGCAGCCGTATTCATCGACCTGGCCAAGGCTTTCGACTGTCAGTCACCGTATTGTTATCGGCAGACTCAACAGCCTTAGTTCCTCAAATGACTGTCTCGCCTGGTTCACCAACTACTTCTCAGATAGAGTTCAGTGTGTCTAACCTGAGGGCCTGTTGTCCGAACCTCTGGCAGTCTCTATGGGGGTACCACAGGGATCAATTCTAAGGCCGACCATTTTCTCTGTATATATCAATGATGTTGCTTTTGCTATGGGTGAATCCTTGATCCACCTCTACGCAGACGACACCATTCTGTATACATCTGGCCCTTCTTTGGACAATGTGTTAAAAAGCCTCTAAACAAGCATAAATGCCATACAACACTCCTTCCGTGGCTTCCAACGTGGCCTAAAACTAAATGCATGCTCTTCAACCGATCGCTGCCTGCACCCGCCTGCCCGACCATTATCACTACTCATATTAAGCATCTCCAATCCTAAATTAAAGCTAGAATATGCTTCCTATTTTGCAACAAAGCCTCCTTCACTCGCGCTACCAAACATACATATGTAAACCCTACCAATCCTCGCCATCTGCGATGTCATTTACAAAATAGCTTCCAACACTCAACACCAAATCCCCATTTACCACCCACCACAATGACCTGTATGCTCTCGACGGCTGGCCCTCGCTACATATTCTTCCCCAGACCCACTGGCTCCAGGTCATCTATTAGCTCCACCTTATCTCAGCTCACAGGTCAACATAACAACACCCACCCATAGCATGCACTCCAGAAGGTATATTTCACTGTTCATCTCCAAAGCCAAGACCTCCTTTGGCGGTCTTTCTTTCCAGTTCCTTGCTGCCAATGACTGGAATGATTTGCAAAAATCACTGAAGTTGGAGACTTATAGTTCCCTCACTAACTTTAAGCATCAGCTATCTGAGCAGCTCACAGATTTATAAATAGCCCATCCAACTACTACCTTTTCCCCATATTGTTTTTTCTCTTTTGCACACCAGTATTTCTACTTGCACATCATCATCTGCACATCTATCACTCCAGTGTTCATTTTCTAAATTGTAATTACTTCGTAACTATGGCCTATTTATTGCCTTACCTCCTTACTCCATTTGCACACACTATATATATATTTTTTATTGTTATTGACTGCACTTTTGTTTATCCCATGTTGAACTCTGTGTTGTTTTTTTGTCGCACTGCTTTGCTTTATCTTGGCCTGGTCGCAGTTGTAAATGAGAATTGTTCCCAACTGGCCTACCTGGTTAAATTATTTTTTTATAAAAAAATAAAAAATGTATAATCAATTAAGTTATTATGTCCTATATAGCAGTGGCTAGGTCATCAACAGCTATGGTTTCACTTCAACCCAGAATTCAACAAAAATAGACAATACAATAGACCTAGGGTTTGAAGCTCTAGTTGAGTTGAATTGTAATGATATTGAATTGTGTTTGGTTGTTAACATGACCAAATATCAACATTTGAAGGAGATTTATCTTCTGCTTGCAGGGTTCTCTATAACGAATTTAGAAGGGACACCGTGGACCTAGTGGACTAGCTGCGCCACTATGTAAAAAATATGTTGTACAAAAACAAACTATATTTGTTATCATATAAGGCCAGGCACTACACCCTAACATGTTTTCTTTGCTCTAGATTGCAGGAAATGGCCGTTTCAGGCGTTAAAAAATTGAAAAAAACTCTGAGTCATGGAAAGAACCCTGTGCTTGGATTTTACCATCTCTGCCATTGACTTAGTCTGGCTTTAGTATACAAATTAATAGTTTATATGTTGAAATCACATCTACTGTACATGTCAATCAAAAATCTAAGTTAAAAGAACAAGTCTAAAATAAATTAAAATAAAAACAATTTCAAGTGCATTTAAAGGTTGATTTTATTTAGTCCTATTCTTTAACTGATATTTTTTTGTTGAGATGGAGAAGTGAATCCAACCTATAAATTATTAATTGTGGACAAACTGGAATCAAAGCCAGACTAAGTCAGTGGTACAGATGGAACTATCCAAGCAGAAGATGCATCTCCTTAAAATGGTTTGGGTTGATAACCAAACACAATTCAATGTCACTTTTGAAGTACAATAAATAGCTTATTAACTTGTCAACAGATTTTTCCATTAGTAATCTCAGAGAACATGTGCACTAAAGGACATTTATGGACATGAATGGGTTAAAGGTTCCTTGAGCTACAATGAAAGTGCGATAACAGAGCTAAGGGTTTAATTTCTCCCGCTTTTTAGCTTGCCTCTTAAGTCCAAACATATTGATCACAATCAGCCTTCACTGAAGCCACTCAAACTTTAAGGTTTGTTTTGGTCTCTTCCCCCCTGATGAGTGACAGGCTGCTTTTACAGAGATTGCCTCCATTTGATGAACTACAAAGACTCGCTATTACATTGTTCCCCAGACCACAGAATGACTCAAATGACTGGGCGATGTCTTTCATTGTATCGACATCGAGGCTATCCTTTGCATTTGAAATTAAAAGACTTAGTAGAGGCTTGGTGATGTGGTGTTGGTCTATAAATTGGTTGGAGATAACAGGTCTGAGATTTTGTATTTAGTTGTCATGAAACGCCAATTGTCTTAAGAAAAGTAAATTAGAAAAGGGACTATAGCCTTCATCCTGTCGGTATTGATACCTACATATGTTCTTAGCTCACACGAGAGTACCATGCCACCTACTGTAATCATGTCAATTAATGGAGTTCTATTACCATTGACAAAAGTATTGATACATAGAATCAATTAAACTCACATTATAATCAATCAATAAATCAATGATGTGCAGTTCTTGTCACCAATAAAGCAGACACTTTAGTACTATATGCACGTGATGCCTCAGAATGAAGCAAATATTTACACTATGACCTAATCCTTTTCATGGACAGTTCTGGGCTTTTACAGGGGAATGGAAACACGTGGCTTTAGAACATTAGCTACCGTTCAAAAGTTTGGGGTCACTTCTTTAAATCAGGACAACAGTTTCCATCTGTGCTAACATAATTGCAAAAGGGTTTTCTAATGATCAATTAGCCTTTTAAAATGCTAAACTTGGATTAGCTAACACAACGTGCCATTGGAACACAAGAGTAATGGTTGCTGATAATGGGCCTATGTGGATATTACATTTTTAAAAATCTGCCATTTCCAGCTACAATAGTAATTTATAACATTAACAATGTCTACTTTGTATTTCTGATGAATTTGATGTTATTTTAATGGACAAAAAATCTAAAACAAGGACATTTCTAAGTGACCCCAAACTTTTGAATGGTAGTGTATGAAAAAACATGACACATATTTTGAAAGCTGTGAACCAGCCCAGCTCAATTGAATATTTTTTTTCCCAAACAACTGCCATTTACACAACTTCCTAATGAGCTAGAGAAAAACTTAGAGCATATTGAGCCTTTCTTAGTTTGAGGATTACAAAGATGAAATCAGAATAGTAATAATACCTTTTCTTTGAATGCGTTACGAATGTTTTAGTGAACAGTGGTGTTTTCTATAATTCAGTTATCAGACACTCTTATCTGGATTGTATATTATACTCATACGGTATGTTCACCATAACATATTACAAATGGCATCTAGTCTTACATATGATAAGGAATGACACACAGAAGTAATAGAATATTAATACATTAATAACTTTATTGAAATAACTTCATTGAGGGGAATACATTGTCTCATTCAAACCTGAAAACAAAGTGCAAGCTACACGAACATTGGAATGACAAAATATGAGAAGAATAATGCATATGGTAACAATCATTGGCTTTTAAAATGTACATTTCTTTGCACAATCACCACTGCCAATCTGAGTTACTTGAAGTCCCTTTACTTGTGCCTACAGTGCTCTCAGAAAGTATTCACACTCCTTGACGAATTCCACATTTTGTTGTGTTTCAGCCTGAATTCAAAATGGACTCAATATATATTTTTTCTCTCACCCATCTACACAATACCCCATGTTTTCTTTGCTAATTTAAATACAGAAATATATAATTGACATAAGTATTCACACCCCTGAGTCAATACTTTGTAGAAGCACCTTCAGCAGGAATTACAATATTTCTGGGTAGATCTCTAAGAGCTTTGCTGGATTGTGCAACATTAGCACATTATTATTTTCAAAATTCTTTAAGCTCTGTCAATTTGGTTGTTGATCATTGCTGTACAAACATTTTCAGGTCTTGCCATAGATTGTCAAGTTGATTAAGGTCAAACTGTAACTCGGCCAGGAACATTCATTGTCTTGGTAAGCAACTCCATTGTAATGGATTTGACCTTGTGTTTTAAGTTATTGTCCTGGTGAAAGGTGAATTCATCTCCCAGTGTCTGGTGTAAAACAGACTGAACCAGGTTTTCCTCTAGCTTTTTGCATGTGCAAATCCTTAAAAATTCCCAGTCTTTAACAATTACAAGCATACCCATAACATGATGCAGCCACCACTATACTTGAAAATATGGAGAGTGGTACAGAGTAATGTGTTGGAATAGATTTTACCCCAAAATAACACTTTTTATTCAGGACAAAAAGGTAATTGCTTTGCCACAGTTTTTGCATTATCTATTTTGTGCCCTGTGGCAAACAGGATGCATGTTTTGGAAAAATGTTATTCTGCACAGGCTTCTTTCTTTTCACTCTGTCAATCTGGTTAGTATTGCGGGGTAACTAAAATGTTGTTGATCCATCATCAATTTTCTCATATCGCAGCCATTGAACTCTGTAACTGTTTGAAAGTCACCATTGGCCTCATGGTAAGATCCTTAAGTGGTTTCCTTACTCTTCGGCAACTGAGTTAGGAAGGACAACTGCATCTTTGTACTGACTGGGTATATTGATACACCATCCAAAGTGTAAGTAATAATTTTACCATCTTCAAAGGGATATTCAATGTCAGATTGTTTTAGTTTTGTTTTACCAATCTACCAATATCTGCCATTCTTTGCGAGGCATTGGAAAACTTCCCTGGTCTTTGTGGTTGAATCTGTGATGTAAATTCACTGCTCGACTGAGGGACCTTACAGATAATTCTTTGGGGGTACAGAGATGAGGTAGTCATTCAAAAATGTTAAAGACGATTATTGCACACAGAGTAAGTCCCATGCAACATATTATGTGACATTTTACTCCTGAATTTATTTAGACTTACCATAACAAAGGGGTTAAATACTTATTGACTCAAGACATATCAGCTTTTCATTATTAATGAATTTCCCAAAAAATAGAATAACATAATTCCACTTTGACATTGTGGGGTATTGTGTGTCGGCCAGTGACAAAAACACATGCATTTAATACATTTTCAATTCAGGCTGTAACACAACAAAATGTTTAAATATTCAAGGGGTGAAAATACTTTTTGAAGGCAATGAGTCACACAACCTAACACAATTTCAGTCCACTGCAATGCATAATTGCTTTCCCCTGCATAAACAAATTACCTCATATTCTTTTCTATATTTCCTGTAACAAAGCCAACAATTTCTAGAGTAGACCTCCAGTACATTGAAGTTCACCTAGGCTCAACAGCCTCTGTTTGTCCTTGAAACCGTGGGGACAGCTTCTATTGGATGCCTGGTGCACAAGAGACATGTCTACAGTGTCGTTCTCCTCACAAACTCACATGAAAAATACTATATTATAGTGAAATACTATAGTATTCACTGTAGTGATTTTGCTAACTTTACTGTAGTATTCACTTTAGTATTTACTGTAGTATACTGTAGGATTTACAGTTAACTAATAATATACATACTGTAGCAAAAGAAAACTGTAGTATAAACTATAGTAATTAATGCACTGATTTTTTGCAGATTGTAGTATACTGTAGTATTTAATGTAGTGTTTTTGCAGAAATAACTGTAGTATTTATTATAGTGTTTTTATTTTACTATCTTTGACAAACAGCAGAAGTGGAGGATTTCTCCTTCAGGAACCAATTGGAGAAATACTATACATTTTCCATAACTTGTAGGTAGGTAGGAATGATTGGGGTCTGAACGGATAGCTCAGAGATTCTGCTATGTTCTATAACCCATAGGGAACACAATTTATGGCCTATACTTGGCATGTACGTTTCTCGCTTATGGGAAGCAAATATTGAAATATTGGGGAGGGCAATGGGCAGGGTATATGTGGACTGTAGTATTTTTGCAAACATTCCTATATTATTTTCTACAGTGTTTTTTGTGGAAAATACTGTAGAGAGAGAGAGAGGGAGAGAGAGAGAGGGAGAAAACAAGACACTGAGAGACAGAGAGCGAGAGAGAGAGTATTTAATCCTTAAGATTCTATTGACTATGGAACACTGGACACTATGGAACACAAAGCTTTTACCATATCATCCTGGAATATACAAGGTCTGAGGTCATCTGCCTTTAGACTAAAGAGCAAGATCCCAGACTTCACCAAAGAAATTGGAAAAACAGACATTGTCATCCTACAAGAAACATGGTATAGAGGAGATGGACCCACTGGGTGCCCTCTAGGTTACAGAGAGCTGGTAGTCTCATCCACCAAAAAAACAGGTGTGAAACAAGGAAGAGACTCAGGAAGTACAGTGGGGCAAAACAGTATTTAGTCAGCCACCAATTGTGCAAGTTCTCCCACTTAAAAAGATGAGAGAGGCCTGTAATTTTCATCATAGGTACACTTCAACCATGACAGACAAAATGAGGGAAAAAAAGATCCAGAAAATCACATTGTAGGAATTTTTATGAATTTATTTGCAAATTATGGTGGGAAATAAGTATTTGGTCAATAACAAAAGTTTATCTCAATATTTTTGTTATATACCCTTTGTTGGCAATGACAGAGGTCAAACGTTTTCTGTAAGTCTTCACAAGGTTTCCACACACTGTTGCTGGTACTTTGGCCCATTCCTCCATGCAGATCTCCTCTAGAGCAGTGATGTTTTGGGGCTGTTGCTGGGCAACACAGACTTTCAACTCCCTCCAAAGATGTTCTATGGGGTTGAGATCTGGAGACTGGCTAGGCCACTCCAGGACCTTGAAATGCTTCTTACGAAGCCACTCATTCGTTGCCCGGGTGGTGTGTTTGGGATCATTGTCATGCTGAAAGACCCAGTTTCATCTTCAATGCCCTTGCTGCTGGAAGGAGGTTTTCACTCAAAATTTCACGATACATGGCCCCATTCATTCTTTCCTTTACACGGATCAGTCGTCCTGGTCCCTTTGCAGAAAAACAGCCCCAAAGCATGATGTTTCCACCCCCATGCTTCACAGTAGGTATGGTGTTCTTTGGATGCAACTCAGCATTCTTTGTCCTCCCAACACGACGAGTTGAGTTTTTACCAAAAATTTATATTTGGGTTTCATCTGACCATATGACATTTTCCCAATCTTCTTTTGGATCATCCAAATGTTCTCTAGCAAACTTCAGATGGGCCTGGACATGTATTGGCTTAAGCAGGGGGACACGTCTGGCACTGCAGGATTTGAGTCCCTGGCGGCGTAGTGTGTTACTGATGGTAGGCTTTGTTACTTTGGTCCCAGCTCTCTGCAGGTCATTCACTAGGTCCCCCCGTGTGGTTCTGGGATTTTTGCTCGCCGTTCTTGTGATCATTTTGACCCCACGGTGTGAGATCTTGCGTGGAGCCCTAGATCGAGGGAGATTATCAGTGGTCTTGTATGTCTTCCATTTCCTAATAATTGCTCCCACAGTTGATATCTTCAAACCAAGCTGCTTACCTATTGCAGATTCAGTCTTCCCAGCCTGGTGCAGGTCTACAATTTTGTTTCTGGTGTCCTTTGACAGCTCTTTGGTCCTGGCCATAGTGGAGTTTGGAGTGTGACTGTTTGAGGTTGTGTCTTTTATACTGATAACAAGTTCAAACAGGTGCCATTAATACAGGTAACGAGTGGAGGACAGAGGAGCGTCTTGAAGAAGAAGTTACAGGTCTGTGAGAGCCAGAAATCTTGCTTGTTTGTAGGTGACCAAATACTTATTTCCCACCATAATTTGTAAATAAATTCATAAAAAATCCTACAATGTGATTTTCTGGATTTTTTTTCTCATTTTGTCTGTCATAGTTGAAGTGTACCTATGATGAAAATTACAGGCCTCCCTCATCTTTTTAAGTGGGAGAACTTGCACAATTGGTGGCTGACTAAATACTTTTTTTGCCCCACTCTATGCTAATTTGGTATAGAGCAGACGTAACCTACTCTATTACATTAATCAAAACAGGAACATTTTAAATATGTCTGGAAATTAATAAGGACATTTTCAACAGAGAAATATGTCCTCATGTGTGCTACTTATATCCCTCCAATAGAATCCCCATACTTTAATGATGACAGCCTCTCCATCATCGAGGGAGAGATCAATAATTTCCAAGCCCAGGGACATGTACTAGTCTGTGGCAACCTAAATGCCAGAACTGAACAAGAACCTGACACCCTCAGCACACAGGGGGGCAAACACCTACCTGGAGGTGACAGCATTCTCTCCCCAATATTCCCTGCTAGACACAACTACGATAAAACAACCACCAAAAACAGGTCAGAACTCCTGCAGCTCTGTTGCACGTGGGTCCGTACCACAGGCGGCTTCTGAGGGGACCGGAAACCATGTGTTTGATGAATTTGTACATAGTAAACTGTAGGCTTAGAGGGGATTCGGTAGGAACTCCTACAGCTCATCTCTTGGCATCGGTATTGTAGACTACTTTATCACCAACCTCAACCCGGACTCAAACTGCAGACTATTAAGAAATTCTACAGATGGAAGGAAAGTAGTGTAGAAACTTACCAAAATACAATTAGCCAACAACAAATTCAATCCCTTTTAGAGAACTTCCTGGACAAAACTTTTCACTGCAATAGTGAAGTTGTAAACTTGGCAGTAGAAAGCCTAAATTGTATATTTGATCTCTCAGCTTCCAAATCAAATAAAAAAAAAATTCAAAACAGACAAGCTATGAATATGAACAACAATGACAAATGGTTTGATGAAGAATACAAAAAAATAAGAAAGTAATAGAGGAACCTATCCAATCAAAAACTCAGAGATCCAGAAAACCTGAGCCTATGCCTTCACTATGGTGAAACACTAAAACAATACAGAAATACACTACGGAACAAGAAGGAACAGCACGTCAGAATCAGCTCATGTAATTGAAGAATCCATTTAACCGAAACACTTTTGGGAAAATTGGAACACACTAAACACACAACAACACGAAGAGCTATATATCCAAACTAGATATGTATGGATAAATCCCTTCTCAAATTGTTTGGGCCCTATGACAAAGACCTAACAGCAAAAACATGATACATGATCAATTACAAATCTTAGAGTCAGCTATTAAAGACTACCAGAACTCACTGGATTCTGAACTACAGGGCAAAATACAAACCTTACAACCCAAAAAGGCCTGTAAATTAAAATATAAAATATACAGACCACAAATTCCAATTGGCTATACTTAAACTTTTTAATTTCATCCTTAGCTCTGATATTTTCCCTAATATTTGGAACCAAGGTCTGATCACCCCAATCTGCAAAAGTGGAGACAAATTCAAACCAAATAACTACCATGGGATATGCGTGAACAGCGACCTTGGGGAAAATCCTCTGCATAATCATTAACAGCAGACTCCTACATTTCCTCAGTGGAAAAAATGTCCTGAGCAAATGTTCAATTGGCTTAACAAATTACCACACGACAGACCACACATTCACACTGCACACCCTTATTGACAAACAAAACAAAGCAAGTCTTCATATGCTTTGTTGATTTCAAACGAATTTGGCGCGAGGGACTGCTATATAAATTGATGGACAGCAGTGTTGAGGGAAAACATACAACATTATAAAATCCATATACACAAACAACAAGTCTGGGGTAAAAATGTGCAAAAAACACAAATTTCTTTCCTCGGGGCTGGGGGGTGAGACAGGGATGCAGCTTGAGCCCCACCCTCTTCAACATAATGTATATGCCAGGCCTGGGCAACTCCAGTCCTCGGGGGCCTGACTGGTGTCAGCTAACACCAATGATTCCAATAATCAACTAATCATGATCTTCAGTTAAACATGCAATTAGTTTAAATCTGTTTGCTAGTGATGGTGGAAAAGTGTGACACCAATCAGGACCCCGAGGACTGGAATTTCCCAGGCCTGGTATATACCAATGAATTGGCAAGGGCACTAGAACAGTCTACATCACCTGGACTCGCCCTAATAGACTCTGAAGTCAAATGTTTACTGTTTGCTCATGATCTGGTGCTTCTATCCCCAACCAAGGAGGGCCTACAGCAGCACCTAAAACAGATTCTGACAGTTCATCTCAGTAAGGAAAATATAATGGTGTTCCAAAAAAGGTCCAGTTGCCAGGACCATGAATACAAATTCCACCGAGACACAGTTTTATATTTGATTTATTTCACCTTTATTTAACCAGGTTGGCCAGTTGAGAACAAGTTGCCATTTACAATTGCGACCTGGACAAGGTAAAGCAAAGCTGTGCTACAAAAACAACCGCACAGAGTTACACATGGGATAACCAAATGTACAGTCAATAACACAATTGAAAAATCTATATACAGTGTGAGCAAATGTAACACACACACAAAAACACACAAAAAACTATACCTACTTTGGCCAAAGCACCACAGGTAACTTCAACACCGCTGTGAAAGATCTGATAGACAAGGCAAGAAGGGCCTTCTACACCATCAAAATTATCATACAATTTGACATCCCAATTAGGATCTGGGTTAAAATACTTGAATCATCTATATAACCCATTGCCCTTTATGGTTGTGACGTCTGGGGTTCACTCACCAACCAAGAATTCAGAAATGGATTGAGACCCCACATGCAGAATTCTGCAAAAACACCAAATAATGCATGCAGGGCAGAATTAGGACGATTCCCACTAATTATCGAAATCCAGAAAAGAGCAATTACATTTTTCAACAACCTCAAAATAAGTTATTATCAAACCTTCCAAAATAAGCCCTCACCTACAGAGAGATGAACTTGGAGAAGAGTCCCCTCTGCTAGCTGGTACGGGAACTCCACTCACAAACAGACCGCACAGAGCACCAGGACCGCAACACAATTTGACCCATGAGAAAACCAAAAGATAATTACTTGACACATGAGAAAACCAAAAGATAATTACTTGACACTTTGGAAAGAATCAACAAACAAACTAGAATGTTATTTGGCCCTAAACAGAGAGTACAGAGTAGCAGAATACCTGACCACTGTGACTGACTCAGAATTAAGGGAAGCTTTGACTATGTAAAGACTCAGTGAGCATGACCTTGCTATTGAGAGAGTCTGGTATTGGCAGACCTGGTTTTTAAAATCATGGCTATTTTTTTATTTGTATTTTTTTAACCTTTTTGTGAAGGTAATATATTAGAAATCAAAACGAGGTGGAAACGGAGCTGCACTTCCTAACCCCCTGCCAACTGTATGACCATATCAGAGACATATATTTATCTCAGATTACACAGACCCATAAGGAATTTGAAAACAAATCCAATCTTGATAATCTCCCATATCTATTAAGTGGAATACCACATTGTGTCACAACAGCAGCAAGATTTGTGACCTATTAAAAATACTTTAATATGACAATATTATAATTTCAAAGATTTAAACAAACTGTATATAGTTTCTTAGCTTAATATTGTTGTCCTGATCTCAATAACAGAGCAGTGTAAAAGTTGTTATAGAAAACGTTCAGGTCTGGTGAAGGCAAGGTGCATGCGTGGAGAGTTGAGAGTTCAGATAAAAAATGTTGAGGGTGGAGAGGATCATGTTGATAGTGCCATTAATTGGCTAGCTAAATGGAAGGCAGGACTCATACAACGTGGTGTTAACATCCCCAGGTCGGTACCTAACCAGTAGTCACATTGCAACATGGCAGATTCCCAAATCAAATCCAAGTGTATTTGTCACGTGTGCGGAATACAACAGGTGTAGACCTTACAGTGAAATGCTTACTTAAAGGCTCTAACCGCAAAAAAAGTATGTGTGTGTATATGTGTGTGTGTGTGTAGGTAAGTAAAGAAATAAAACAGTAAAAGACATTTGAAAATAACAGTAGCAAGGCTACATACAGACACCAGTTAGTCAGGCTTATTGAGGTAGTATGTACATGTAGATATGATTAAAGTGATTATACATATATGGTGAACAGAGAGTAGCACTAGCGTAAAAAGAGGGGTTGGCGGGTGGTGGGACACAATGCAGATAGCCCGGTTAGCCAATGTGCGGGAGCCCTGGTTGGTCGGGCCAATTGAGGTAGTATGTACATGAATGTATAGTTAAAGTGACTATGCATATATGATAAACAGAGAGTAGCAGCAGCGTAAAAGAGGGGTTGGGGGGGTGGCAAACAATGCAAATAGTCCGAGTAACCATTTGGTTGTTCAGGAGTCTTATGGCTTGGAGGTAAAAACTGTTGAGAAGACTTTTTGTCCTAGACGTGGCACTCCGGTACAGCTTGCCATGCGGTAGGAGAGAGAACCGTCTATGACTGGGGGTGGCTGGTGTCTTTGACCATTTTTAGGGCCTTCCTCTGACACCGCCTGGTGTAGAGGTCCTGGATGGCAGGCAGCTTAGCCCCAGTGATGTACTGAGCCGCACACACTACCCTCTGTAGTGCCTTGTGGTCGGAGGCCGAGCAATTGCCGTACCAGGCAGAGTTGCAACCGGTCAGGATGCTCTCGATGTTGCAGCTGTAGAACCTTTTCAGGATCTTAGGACCCATGACAAATCTTTTGAGTTTCCTGAGGGGGAATAGACTTTGTCGTGCCCTCTTTACGACTGTCTTGGTGTGTTTGGACCATTCTAGTTTGTTGTCGATGTGGACAACAAGGAACTTGAAGCTCTCAACCTGCTCCACTACAGCCCCGTCGATGAGAATGGGGGCGTGCTCAGTGCTCCTTTTCCTGTAGTCCACAATCATCTCCTTAGTCTTGGTTATGTTGAGGGATAGGTTGTTATTCTGGCACCACCCGGCCAGGTCTCTGACCTTGTTACGCACGCCTCTAGGAAGAGGGAACGCAACACCCTGCTACAACTCAACTCCCCGTGGACTGAAAGAGGTATGGGACTGTAGGTGCGAGTAAGGAGGACAAAGGCAGAGAAAGGTACCGTTTACAGGAAATTTATTCCGTCACATGGTAATTTTGAGGAAAAGGGTCTGGACGGAACCAAAGCAAAGAAAGTAAATATCAAAGACCCCTCTCCTACCTTACCTGCCTACCGACTACTTACCTAATTTACCACCTGTTGCGCTAACCAAAATACAGGGGGTGGTCCACCCAGGCCCAGACCTAGTGTGCATAGACAGTGAATACTACGGGTTATGTATGCCCGCGGGCCTCTTGCCTAAGCACTCCCTAGGTGCCTTCCCCTTCCTCCCTGGAAACAAATGAAACAGAATAATACAAACTACTTCACAACAAAAACGTAGAAAAAACTAACTCAGGACATTAAAGAAGCTCTCTCTCTCTGAGCAACAAACTAACACAGAACATAAAAATCAGCTCTCTCAGCAACAACTAACATAGTACATACCAAATCTCTTTCTGAGAAACAACCAACACATGACATAATAGTTTGCAAGCCCTGCCACATACGACGCGCATCGGAGCCGGTGTAGTATGATTCAATCTTAGCCCTGTATTGACGCTTTGCCTGTTTGATGGTTCGTCGCAGGGCATAGCGGAATTTCTTGTAAGCTTCCGGGTTAGAGTCCCGCACCTTGAAAGCGGCTGCTCTACCCTTTAGCCCAGTGCGAATGTTGTCTGTAATCCATGGCTTCTGGTTGGGGTATGTCCTGTATTTTAGCATCTGCATCATCTGACCACTTTTTTATAGACCGAGTCACTGGTGCTTCCTGCTTTAAGTTTTGCTTGTAAGCAGGAATCAGGAGAATAGAGTTGTGGTCGGATTTACCAAATGGAGGGCGAGGGAGAGCTTTGTACGCATCTCTGTGTGTGGAGTAGAGTACATCTGGTTGCACATTTAACATGTTGCTAGAGATTTGGCAAATCAATGTTCTTCTTGTCAGGTAAGGAAGCTTGCTAGTTAATTCAGCCAAATGCTAGTTCAACATGTTTTTGATGTTCTCATTTATGTAAAGATTTGCCATTGGATATCTGTAATGGTAAGTTAGACTCAGTAATTGGAGTTTAATATATTTGTATTATCTATTAAGACAATTAAAAAGCCATTAAATTGCTAGCTAGGTTGAAACTACTGGGGAAGAGATAGCTAGATAGCTAGCTAACTCCCACAATCAACCAAATACATCAATGTAGCTAAAATAGTTATGTTTTAAAGACTTAAGCACACAACACCCAGACAGATGTAGAACCTTAAGGACCTCCCGAATACCAGGAATATCTCATTGTTCTTGAGATTTATTCTGGAGTTTATTCAGGAAGGACCAACATGTTAGAAGAAGCCACTTCTGGTTATAGGTCTAACTCCTTAGGGGTTTGGCTCCCTACTGATACTATTTGAAGAACTAATACTCCACTCATAAGGAGTGGAGAAGCCCTGTGCACCATAAACCTATACTGAACAAAAATATAAACCTAACCTGTAAAGTGTTGGTCCCATATTTCATGAGCTGAAATAAAAGATTGCAGAAATGTTCCATACTCACAAAAAGCTTATTTCTCTCCAATTCTGCACACATATGTGTTTACCTCCCTGTTAATGAGCATTTCTCCTTATCAAAGATAATCCATCCACCTGATAGGTGTGGCATATCAAGAAGCTGATTAAGCAGCATGATCATTACAAAGGTGCACCTTGTGCTGGAGACAATTAAAGGCCACTCTAAAATGGGCAGTTTTGTCACACAACACAATGCCACAGATGCCTCAAGTTTTGAAGTAGCGTGCAATTGGCATGTTGACAGCAGGAATGTCCACCAGAGATGTTGCCAGAGAATGTAATATTAATTTATCTACCATACGCTGCCTCCAACATCATTTGACAGAATTTGTCAGTACACCCAACCAGCCTTACAACAGCAGAACACGTGTAACTATGCAAGTCCAGAACCTCCACATCTGGATTCTTCACCTGGAGGATCGTCTGAGACCAGCCACCTGGACAGCTGACGAAAGTGAGGATTATTCATGTCTGTAACGCAGCCGTTTTTTTGTGGAAATAATAATTCTGTTTGGCTGGCTCTGTCTCAACACGGGCCAATGCCCTCCCAGGCCCACCCATGGCTGCGCCCCTGCCCAGTCATGTAAAATCCATAGATTAGGTTCTAATTTCCTTATATGAACTGTAACTCAGTAAAATTGTTGAAATTGTAGCATGTTGTAATTATATTTTTGGTCAGTGTCAATACTGGAGTAACTTCCTGTCAGAGAGACTGTGATCCAGGCTGTATCATATCCGGTCGTGATTGGGGGTCCCATAAGGCGGCGCACAATTGGCCCAGCGTTGTCCGGGTTTGGCCTGGGTAGGCTGTCATTGTAAATAAGAATTTGTTAACTGACTTGCCTAGTTAAATAAAGGTTAAATAAAAATAAAAGACGGTTAGAGAGGAGGACCTGGGCCAATGGGAGGTCACGGGTGAGGTCTTGTGTGTCAGAGAGAGTGGACTAGTTAATTTAACATGACCTGATGCCCTGTGTAGGTGGAGATTGAACATTTTAGACCATTTCATTGGTCCTTAAGTGAAATGTCCACCCATCTTGGGCACCGGGCCATGCAAAACAAACTGGCCCAGTAAGATACAACTTGAACCACAGAGTAAGTCTACCTTCAAATCAAAATGCATATAACACATGTTCAACGAAGCAGAGTTGTGAGGAGAAACAATGCTCTTCGTTTACAATGGATACATCTTTGAAACTTTTATAGCGGTCTCTCCCAAAACACTCCACACACTGTTTTGCTGCGTCTTGTATACATCCATTTGTCTGATTTAAAGGCCACAACAATGTAGTACTTGTTACATTGTAACTATCTTGGTATTTCATTCAAGCACACTGTACTTTTATCCATCTCTCTCCAGGTGCTACAAAGACAGAATATTCCAAGGACCTCCAGAGCTTTCTGACCAACTACCTGCCAGAGCACAAAGAGGTAGGCTCCACTCATAATGGTATACGTATGCACTGTCACTAGTGCTGTCCTTGTGATATAGCAGATAATCAAGGTCTTCACTATTGCTGTCCATGTATCTGTGGGATTTAGCAGATAAACAAGGGTCTCTGGTTAGATTTACTGAACTCGTGCTCTCTCCCTCCAAGTCTCCCAGTCTTTAATAAAAATGAACATGTATCTTTCTTCCGGTCCCCAGCTGAGTCTGCTGAGCCATGGAACTCTAGAGCAGCACATCAAAAACCATGTTTTCAGCTGTCAGCAGGCCGTGGAAGGATGCAATGGACAAATTAAATGCAATAAAGCTGTGTAAACAACGCATGTTCATTTTTAATAGTTAGGTTACAAAATAATAACGTTCATAGCCTGTCGGTCTTTACATTTCTACTAACTACTATGGTAACTTAAGCAAACATGCAGACTGTATTAATCAAGTTAACCGAGTTTATGATTCAAAAGTTCTGAAAATCAAGTCTCATGTCCAGGGTGAATGCATTTTTGTTCATGTATGTCAAACATCACACGCCAAAAAAATACACTGGAAATACATTTAAAACTGCTCTTTTAATTCCCCCCCCCACACACAGCAGGCACATATGAGGTATCCGATCCAATGTACTCAGCAGGCCTCTCCTGGGTGGTGTTAATCTGAGTAAAAGACAAAGATTGTTAGATTGTGCTGGGGTACCGTAGGGCCAAGTACAATAAGCCACAAAACCTCTCCAAAAATGATGAAACTAAATCACCACAATAGAACTAAGGAAAGGAGTAAAAAAAAAGCACATTAATGAGGAAATGGAAAATAGATTTAAACAAACTTAATGGGAAAATCAACACGACTTAATACAGTAATTTAAACCAAAATAAAAATGGAGAAGCAGGGGATTGTGGCTCAAGTAATGTTATCTGTTATCAATAAAGGCCCATGTCTATTCAGGAAAGTTCAGGTTTTCAACGGTCTTTGTAGTAAGATCCAGTGGGGGAAAATAGTGACTCAAATAGTTCAGAAGTGAGCTGGGAGTATTTAGGCAGAAAAGTTGTTATAATCTACAACGACTTGTCAAGTGCGATCGAAAGGAATTTGCCTCTGTTGTGAGTCTATACTGGTGCAGATAGAAGGCTTCTTAACTGAGGGAAGGGTGAAGATGCCTTAACGAGTGTGCAGCACAAAGCAGTAGAGAGTTTTGGCAGTGAGTGCTATCAATTGAAATGTTGGAAATGAACTATGAAGAGGTACTTAGCTTTGGGAAGGGTGACCCATTCACCCTCCTAATTTCCATAAAGGTCTCCTTGAAATGGAAACTGGTTGGTCTGCTCCAGCAACAGCACGCGTTCTCCTCAGTCTTCTAGGCTCCGGATCTGCAACCAAGATGCTCCCAGCTCACATAGATGGAGTCCTGCTTCTGGCATTCACCTTAAATAAAGAACAGGTGCAAGCCACTCCCAGGTCCGAATTAGTGACACATCAATTGATTACTCCCGGGGGATCAACCGGGTGAAAAGTTACCATGGGCAAAAGAGGTGTACACCTTATATTTGTCTGGGTGAAACTATACCAGTTGAGTTAGTTTCTGGGCATATAATGCAATGTATGGTGGGCAGCTTCTAATAGATACATAGTGACCTATGTGACATCACCATTCATCACCAAAACTCTGTTAGCATTTACTATTCATGTTGCTGAACAATCCAACCCTTTTGTCAGAGCCGATTAAATAAATGGGCAATTCACACAATATTGCATTGACTGTAATACCTTTGCTGTGCAACAACCACTTTCATCCTGGTCTGTCAGCATTCTCCTTTCTGGTGATCTTACTCTCTCTCCACCTGAAATGCAATATCAACAAAACAACAACAATACAATAACAAAAAATGAATAACAACATGACTACTCAGTAACTTAGCTAACTAATGAATATATCTATATAGATGTATATTAAAAAAAAGATTATTTAACCTTTGACAACCGTTCTCTCTCCCCCTGAAACATTCAACTTGACGTCACTTCTCTCGCTGAAACATTCAACTTGACGTCAATTCTCTCCCTGAAACATTCAACTTGACGTCACTTCCCTCGGACGCACCGAGTGGCATACATGTACTAAGTCTATTCTTTATCAGCCACATTGTACCAAAACAGCCTCGTTGCCACTTTTTCATTACCAATTCATCAATAAACAGTCAGGGGAACTAGCTAACTCGTTTGGCAAAAAGTGTTCAATAGTCAGTAGCAAGTAGTTTAAACATAGTTAGCAAATATAGTTTTGATTTTATAAAATCATTAGCTAGCTACATTGATGAACTCAGCTGATGGTGGGAGTTAGCTCTTCCCCAGTAGTTTCAACCTAGACCAAACCATACAGCCTGACCGGACAGTTTACTCTAGCAAGCTACCTAGATACCTAATGACCTTTTTATAATCTTCATAGATAATATAAATGTATTTGTTATCTCCTCGAATCTGGAGCTGCATAATATAGCAAACCAGTTGATAGTAGCTTGGATGAATGCAATGTGTGACATTAGTAGCTACAGTATATCAAAGACTTTTAGCTCATTGTTCTGTGGCAACATGGCCGAGCAACATTAACTAATTGAATGAGATTAAATCAAAAGGAATGACTGATCACATAAGAAAAAGGATAGCTAAACTGGAATTATTGAGTTTACCATACAGATATCCACTGGCAAATCTTGATGTCATCAAAAACACGTACAAATGGTAATTGATCACATTGTTTGAGCCCCGCCTTCCATTTAGTTAGCCAATCAATTGCATTGTAATACAAATAAGTGCTATGATTGCTCAATAAGGCTGCCAGTTATATTTGAGTAACATGTCATTGTAGATTTGCGAGCACACAGAGATCATATCGTGTAAGCATAGGTGAATTTCGAGAAGGCACAGGCAAGTATACCATGAGCAGGAAGAAGGGTGCTTGTAAGTCTTTGAATTGTGAGACGGAAGTGCAATCCGGCCAATGACACATTGGCGTCAGTCGTTACTATGGCAATTCAAGATGGCGCTACCCATATCTCTAATAAACATTGTTCAATATCAAAATCTTTAAAAAACAGATGTTTCTAGAATACCTCTCTTTGCTTTCTAATGTGTTATACTATCCCCTTCAAAGTGTTGATCATGATTTCTTATTTAAATGTCCTGCCTTTTTTATGTCCCAATTTTAACCGCCAACCTTTCAGTTACTGGCCCAACGCTCTTAATCACTAGGCAACCTGTGGCCCTTCTACTATGATGGTAAAGTACTAAATCTCTGAGAGTTGTCAGAAAAAGACATCTTGAATTTTTGACATATTGAAACCCTTTAGATTTCATTTTGACCCTAAGCCACCCAAATCCTTCATGCAAGTGATGTGAGAAGCCTTTGAAGCTTACAGAAACTCAAAGAATTTGGCACTGCAATCTCACTTTGGTTATAAATCATTTAAAATCAAGACAGGCCTTCATTAAGTCCACTTTGAGAGCCTAATTAAATGTTTGTCTTTCCTCAATAGTTTCATTGCATACAACATTAGCAGCATAATGAAAAATGTATGGAGAAAATGATGGAGACCATTCTTAAAGGCTGTAGAGAAACATCTGACCTGTATACTAAAGCCACGGAAGTTTACACTAAAGCCAGGGAAGTGTATACTAAAGCCAGGGAAGTGTATACTAAAGCCAGGGAAGTGTATACTAAAGCCAGGGAAGTGTACACTAAAGCCAGGGAAGTGTATACTAAAGCCAGGGAAGTGTATACTAAAGCCAGGGAAGTGTATACTAAAGCCAGGGAAGTGTATACTAAAGCCAGGGAAGTGTATGCTAAAGCCAGGGAAGTGTATACTAAAGCCAGGGAAGTGCATACTAAAGCCAGGGAAGTGTATACTAAAGCCACGGAAGTGTATACTAAAGCCACGGAAGTCAAAGTTTAAAAAAACAATTGACACATTTACTCCATAAGATCCAATATCGTATACATATGCTACATTGTTTGTAGACGGTACATTACCTCTTGTAGTCGTTTATTGCACGTACTTTAAAACAACGACGGTGACATAATCATAACAATGATTGCTGAGACAATGACGGTATGTAATTCTCCTAATCAACCTGTCAATCATTCATTCCAAAGCAATTCTAAAGTAAGTGTTATTGTGTGTCGATACAATGTAGCTCATTGCTTTGTGAATAGTAATTACTGTTCTTGACAGAATCTAACCATTATTCTCAAATATGCATAAAATATTCACCAATCATTGCAAGCTTCATACACAGGAAACCCAATTCTGATATTTTTCCACTAATTGGGCTTCTGACCAATCCGATCAGATCTTTTGCCAATAATTAAGCAAAGGATCAGAATTTGGTTACCTGTGTAAATGTAGCCTCATAGAGAATTAATTTCACTAATGCATGCAATTTCACAGCACGGAATATAATAATTCTTGCCATGTAAGGGAATTTTGAACGTGCTCCATTTTGTGAAGATTGGTTATTGGCAGCATTCACAGTCTCAGCAGTTCTAGTCATGATAGATGTGCCAGGTGGCTCCGTCTGTCCTCTGGGTGCAGAGAGAATTGCTGCTCCATCATTTTTCATGACCTTACATGCTTAATTATGCTGCTTGCAGCAGGTTCTTTGTACTCAAACATTCCTGTCTGTCTGTCTGGCCGTTGCATTAAGCAAGTATCATTTTATATGTACTGATATACCTAACGATCGAAATAGTACATCAGTGTTTGATGTCTGCAAATTCATGATTATTTTGTATTTCGTAGGATGATTGACATATTCTTCTTCTTATTATTATTATTATTCGTTATTCATTATTCTATTGTTCTGAACTCATTTCAAAGTGCTGTTCTGAACTCATGTCAAAGTGCTGTATCTTGTTTATTATGATGTGAGTGCATGACATTATAATCATAAACACTTCCTGGCACAGCAAGTGATTACGATGGGAAAGTCAAGAGTTTTGTTGGTTCGATTTTTCCTATACCTCTCTGCTCATAGTCGAATGGCTGTCCATCAAACCGCAGCATGAGAGAAAACTCTGTGGGGGAGCGAAAGCCTGCTAATTAAATTTCACTGGAGATAGTGCTGTGTTGTGGTGTGTAAAGGCATGACGTCTTGAAAACCAATGGAAGATGCTGGTGGTACAGCATTAAAACTACTACTCCTCCACACCACACAGAGATTTGTGAACAAGATGCTGGAATAGAATGATATGTGATGTGAGTAGTGGACGGTTAGAACATCTTGGGTTTATCAATATATTACCAAAGTAGTTAAGAGTTTTCCCTTATGAGTAATGCCGAAACAACACAAAAGTCTGTCTGTAGTAAAATGGCCTTGTGGTTGGTAAGGTAAGAGTTTCCTCTATGTGAGTCTAGAGAGGGATCATTAAGGGTCGCATACATCGCACCGAATGTGAATCCAGAGTTTGTCTGCCAATCTTTCAGCCTGCTGTGGGGATCACCCGCTATAGACGTTTGACTGCCAAAATATTTCAAGTGATTCTACATGTAAAATTGGTTCGCACTCGGTTCTCAAAATTATGTTCAGAGCTGCTAAGTGTTCTCGTCCAGCAAACGCTATTGGCATGTCTGAGCCTTTAGAGACAAGAAACAGGGGATCCAGGAAGCCCATTATGAGACAACAGCTCCAGGAATGACAGTTTTTGGAGAGGCAACATTCTATCTGCTAGCAGAGCTCGAAAATGTTGCTACACCTCATATGAAACATGGTACCTACTGAAACTGCTACACAAGATCATCATGGCATAATGATGCCAAATAGAACTCTGTTATCTTGCCTATGAGGTGAATGTTGTTTCTTGACACCCCAGAGACTGAGGGGTTAATCTTGGTACTATCCCCAGACATAAAATTACACTATTCCTGTGAGTAATTGCTAGGATGTCCAGTCCAAGATGTTCAAGTATCATTTTCTGGCCATCTGGCCCTGCTCTTAACTAATCAAATAGCTCATAATGTCAATGTTAACTTCCTCCAAATGACACGTCAGAGACGTAGGATGTGATCTCTAGTGAGTGTATAAAACATTAGGCTTTTTCCATGACATAGACAGACCAGGTGAATCCAGGTGAAAGCTATGATCCCTTATTCACTTGTTAAATCAACTTCAATTAGTGTAGATGCAAGGGAGGAGACAGGTTAAAGAAGGATTTTTAAGTGTTAAGCCAATTTACACATGGAGTATGTGCCATTAAAAGGGTGAATGGACAAGACAAAATATTTCAGTGCCTTTGAACGGGGTATGGTAGTAGGTGCCATGTACACCGGTTTGAGTGTGTCAAGAACTGCAACACTGCTGGGTTTTTAATGCTCAACAGTTTCCCTTGTGTATCAATAATGGTCCACCACCCAAAGGACATCCAGCCAACTTGATTCAACTGTGGGAAACATTGGAGTCAATGTGGGCCAGCATCCCTATGGAACGTTTTCGACACAATGTAGAGTCCATGTCCCGACGAATTGAGGCTGTTCTGAGGACAAAAGGGGGTGCAACTCAATTTTAGGTCAACTCAGTGTATCATTTTTATTTATTTCACATTTATGTAACCAGGTAGGCAAGTTGAGAACAAGTTCTCATTTACAATTGCGACCTGGCCCAGATAAAGCAAAGCAGTTCAACACATACAACAGCACAGAGTTACACATGGAGTAAAACAAACATACAGTCACCAACACAGTAGAAAAATAAGTATATTTACAATGTGAGCAAGTGAGATAAGGGAGGTACAGGCAAAAAAAGGCCATGGTGGCGAAGTAAATACAATATAGCAAGTAAAACACTGTAATGGTTGATTTGCAGTGGAAGAATGTGCAAAGTAGAGATATAAATAATGGGGTGCAAAGGAGCAAAATAAATAAATAAATACAGTAGGGAAAGAGGTAGTTGTTTGGGCTAAATTATAGATGGGCTATGTACAGGTGCAGTAATCTGTGAGCTGCTCTGACAGCTGGTGCTTAAAGCTTGTGAGGGAGATAAGTGTTTTTGTAGTTCGTTCCAGTCATTGGCAGCAGAGAACTGGAAGGAGAGGCGGCCAAAGGAAGAATTGGTTTTGGGGGTGACCAGAGAGATATACCTGTTGTAGCGCATGCTACAGGTGGGTGCTGCTATGGTGACCAGCGAGCTGAGATAAGGGGGGACTTTACCTAGCAGGGTCTTGTAGATGACCTGGAGCCAGTGGGTTTGGCGATGAGTATGAAGCGAGGGCCAGCCAACGAGAGCGTAGAGGTCGCAGTGATGGGTAGTATATGGGGCTTTGGTGACAAAACGGATGGCACTGTGATAGACTGCAACCAATTTATTGAGTAGGGTATTGGAGGCTATTTTGTAAATGACATCGCCAAAATCGAGGATCGGTAGCATGGTCAGTTTTACAAGGGTATGTTTGGTAGCATGAGTGAAGAATGCTTTGTTGCGAAATAGGAAGGCAATTCTAGATTTAACTTTGGATTGGAGATGTTTGATGTGAGTCGGGAAGGAGAGTTTACAGTCTAACCAGATACCTAGGTATTTGTAGTTGTCCACATATTCTAAGTCAGACCCGTCCAGAGTAGTGATGTTGGACAGGCAGGCGGGTGCAGGCAGCGATCGGTTGAAGAGCATGCATTTAGTTTTACTTGTATTTAAGAGCAATTGGAGGCCACAGAAGTAGAGTTGTATGGCATTGAAGCTCGCCTGGAGGGTTGTTAACACAGTGTCTAAAGAAGGGCCAGAAGTATACAGAATGGAGAAAAGAGTCAGCCCGAGAATTTAACCCTGTGGTAGCCTCCTAGAGACAGCCAGAGGTTCGGACAACAGGCCCTCCGATTTGACACACTGAAATTTATCTGAAAAGTATTTGGTGAACCAGGCGAGGCAGTCATTTGCGAAACCAAGGCTGTTGAGTCTGCAGATAAGAATGTGGTGACTGACAGAGTCGAAAGCCTTGGCCAGGTCGATGAAGACGGCTGCACAGTACTGTCTTTTATCGATGGCGGTTATGATTTCGTTTAGTACCTTGAGCGTGGCTGAGGTGCACCCGTGACTTGCACAGCAGAGAAGGTACGGTGGGATTTGAAATGGTCAGTGATCTGTTTGTCAACTTGGCTTACGAAGACTTTAGAAAGGCAGGGCAGGATGGATATAGGTCTGTAACAGTTTGGGTATAGAGTGTCACCCACTTTGAAGAAGGGGATGATCACTGCAGCTTTCCAATCTTTAAACATCTCAGACGATACGAAAGAGAGGTTGAACAGACTGGTAATAGGGGTTGCAACAAGGGTGGTGGATAATTTTAGAAATAGAGGGTCCAGATTGTCTAGCCCAGCTGATTTGTATCGGTCCAGGTTTTGCAGCTCTTTCAGAACATCTGCTATCTGGATTTGGATGAAGGCGAAGCTGGGGAGGCTTGGGCATGTAGCTGCGGGGGGTGTGGAGCTGTTGGCCAGGGTTGGGGAAGCCAGGTGGAAAGCATGGAGAGAAATGCTTCTTGAAATTCTCGATTATCTTGGATTTGTCGGCGGTGACAGTGTTTCCTAGCCTCAGTGCAGTGGGCAGCTGGGAGGTGTTCTCATTCTCCGTGGACCTTACAGTGTCCCAAAACTTTTTGGAGTTTGAGCTACAGAATGCAAATTTCTGTTTGACAAAGCTAGCCTTTGGTTTCCTAACTGACTGTGTGTATTGGTTCCTGACTTCCCTGAAAAGTTGCATATCGCGGGGACTATTCGATGCTAGTGCAGACCGCCACAGGATGTTTTTGTGATGGTCGAGGGCAGTCAGGTCTGGAGTGAACCAAGGGCTCTATCTGTTCTTAGTTGTACATTTTTTGAAAAGGGCATGCTTATTTAAGATGGCGAGGAAATTACTTTTAAAGAACAACTAGGCATCCTCTACTGATGTGATGAGGTCAATATCCTTCATGGATACCCCGGCCAGGTCGATTAGAAAGGCCTGTTTGCTGAAGTGTTTTAGGGAGCATTTGACAGTGATGAGGGGTGGTCGTTTGACCGCAGACCCATAACGGATGCAGGCAATGAGGCAGTGATCGCTGAGATCCTGATTGAAAACAGCAGATGTGTATTTGGAGGGCAAGTTGGTCAGAATAATATCTATGAGGGTGCCCATGTTTCGGATTTAGGGTTGTATCTGGTGGGTTCCTTGGTGATTTGAATGAGATTGAGGGCATCTAGTTTTGATTGCATGGTTTCCCTGTGGACATGGTTTCAATATCGCTTGGAAAAAAGTGGAACAAGGAATGCTTTCATCGAACAAAATGCAAAACCAGCTGTCAGATGGATTGCAGCGCTGACAACATATATTTTTAACCCAATTAAGAGCAACCACAGGGTACCTAGAACTACCATAGTCATTACACTGACAGTTCCAGCTGCTGACCTGCTGAGCTGTTGAGGTACTCCTAGGAAATATGCCAATATGCAGTAGGAGCTCCTACTTCTACGATAATTTAGCATATGTAGTTTCTCCCTGTGGAAAGTCACAAACTTGTGATCAGCCTCATATAAAGTGCTTGGCCAATCAGTTTCTGTAAGCTCAGAAACTGATAACATCTATTATCTTTTATTTATCTCTCCTCTCTCTCTGCGTCTCTCTCTCTCTATGCCTCTCTTTTTGCGTCTCTCTCTCTCTCTCTCTCTCTCTCTGCCTGTCTCTCTGTGCCTGTCTCACTCTGCCTCTCTCTCTCTGCATCTCTCTCTGCCTCTTTCTCTCTCTCTCTGCCTCTCTCTCTCTCACTCTGCCTCTCTTTCGCTCTGCCTCTCACTGCTTCTCTCTCTCTCTGCCTCTTTCCCTGCCTCTCTCTCTCTGGCTCTCTCTCTTTGCCTCTCTCTCCCTCTCTGCCTTTGACCCAGCACGCCTAAGGGATAAAACTACTTTCGCTGTTCTGCAAAGTTCAATACTTCAAAGAAGTATAGACTTAACCTATCAACAGGGCAGGCGGGATGGAAAGGGACTGTTCGTTGAAGTCCACAGGAGCATAATAATTCATAACACTATGTCCTACTACATATTGATCTCAAACTATAGCCATTATACTGTATATCTACCTCACAAAGCTTTTAAATATATACAAATTCAAACAGTTAGGGTGTTTGTTAGCAATTAGCATCTATACAATTATGAAGAAAACAGGTGAACTGGCAATACCTCTGTAGGATTGCATCTGTTTTTAACCTTCTATGTTGTGGTTTGTCTTCCCCCCACAAACACGCAATCACAATGAATCCAGGTGGTTTTCACACGATGACATCTCCACAGGTGTAATACCCGCTTGAGGTAGACAAAACATTAACACTTAGCATGGGGTTACTTTCAAAAGTCAGAGGAACAAGAGAACTGTATCATTGCAGTCCATAATAACACAGTTCAGTGTTCCCTGCTGTTTCCAGATTCTCCTTCTCAGGGGTGTAATCCTCACAATAGGGTATTCTTTCTCCTTCTCCCACTCCCCCATCCCCCTCTCTCTTTTGCCCTTTCCTACCACTCTATACCCCCATCACTCTCTCTCTCTCTCTCTCTCTCCCTCCCTCCACACCCCCTCTCTCCCCCTTTCCTACCCTCTCTATCAACCCCCATCAATCTCTCTCTCCCTCCCTCAATCGCTCTATACTGTATCTGTTATCTGTACATTTATTTTCTAAACCAGTGGACTCTCTCCTTTGACCCACCATGGGTTATTGTTAGAAATATAAAGGATTTTCTGTTAGGATTAATCAAAAAAGGCAGCCTATATCTTCCATGATGCCAGTTAATCTGATACCAATGTGCAATCTCAGTAAACACTTTCCCAACTGTAGAAAGCCTGTCAGATTGTATTAGCCGTTTCACTCAGAAAATGGCAGTTCTTCAAGTTATCCTGATCATGCTAGTGCCAGCCTCATCTCCACTGACCTTCTGTTGCCTTCATCACATCTACAGTGTATTTGTGTGGTTTTACACTCTACATGCAAAACGTCATTGTCCCAGAGGAAAATGAATGTCACCGAACAAATTCCATTCTTGTAAATCAGGAGTGAAGACCAAACGCTCAGCTTTGAAGGATCTGACAGCTGCTGATTGATCTTCAGCCTCATGCTGATTAGGCTCACTTGATATTCAGATATGTTTTGTTTTTCTCTTTGTGTAAAGTCTTGTTTTCTTGAGAAAGGGAAACAACTGCCCCGATGATATTCACATCAAACAGATATTTTACAGTCAAATCACCCAATTTACATCATAACCTAAACCTAACACTAATTATAAACCGGGTAGTTTTGGTCCTAAATGCTGATTGTGTTGTGGCGTACAGCAGGTTAGCTACCAGGGGGAGACTCGTCGAGGCAATGGCTCCCTCTGCTGGACGTGCCAGGTCTCGCCGTCTCTCCGGCCAGGACTAATTGGGGCTGATTGTGTTTGGTGAGTAATCAAGGGGCTGATTGCTCACCAGCTGGACTATTCCCATGGAGCTGCCGGAAGGGCAGCACTGGGGGAAGAGAGGTTACTCCCGTATAGTCGTGCTCAGTATCAGAGATAACGGAGGGAGCTCGGTTTTGTTCCCTACAGGATACAGCAAGACCCCAGAAGACGGTACCCAGAGGAGGTCTCCTGGAGGAGACCTATTATTTTCTCTTTGTTTGTTATTTAAATAAACACCTTTGAATCCGAGGTAATACGACTTTGTCCATGTCTGATCTGTGTAAACATCTTGACCAAACCCCTTGGTCTGCCACAAGTGGTGGAGAATGCAGGCATTCTGATAACGTGGTCAGATCAGGGTTGATGTTTACGCAGCATCAGCATGGACAAGTTGATAGCTCAGTTCACCTGGGCCCAAGAAGCACAACAGGCGGTTCAGGAACGCTGGAGAAACAGTGGCTCCAAAATGTCCGCCTCGTTGTGGAAATCAGGAAACTACAAGGACGAGCGCCTACTGAATTGCATCCAAACCAGTTATTAATCAAGCTAATGGAGAATGACGACATCGTTTGAATGGACAGCACTACGGGAAAGATGGCCAAGGCCGAAGTGGGAAAGCCTGCTGGCCCCATTCCTGTCTGTGAATGCACAAAAGGTGTATTGGGACCTTAACTACGAACAGGCGGCTAACTATGATTGTCTCAAACGGAAGATACTCAGCCGCTACGGGTAAAGCCTGGCCCATTGGGCCAAACTGGTCGACAACTGGATGTTCACGGCCGACGACTTCCCCCGAGTGACTGGCGATACCCCCATTTCCAAATCAAGAATAAGCTTTTGTATCAGGTGTCGCGCCAAAAGGGGGAATTTCGAGAGTTACTGTTGTTGCCCGGACTGTACATGGGAACCGATCTTCAGCTGGTCCACACCCATCTCTTGGGGGCGTACCTAGGAATGGAGAAGACCCGGCAGATCTGGACCTCCGTATTTCACCCGCAGACAGGTGGACTCGTCGAGAGGTTCATTAAAACGCTCAAACAGATTCTGCTGAAGGGCATGAGGACTGGAAGAACTGGGAACAGCTACTACCCTACCTAATGTTCTCAGTCCAAAAAGTGCCCCAGTCATCCACCAGGTTTTCCCCTTTCCATCTCCTCTGCGGGAGGAGGCCACGCTGACTACTGGACCTCGCAAAAGAGGTGTGGGAAGCCCAGCCAACCCCTTACGCAGCATGGTAGAACATGGGGAGAGGATGAGGGAGTGGATGACAGTCATATGGCTGTTGGGCCGGTAACCGGAACCTTGCTAGTCTGAATTCCCGAGCTGACAAGGTAAAAATCTGTCATTCTGTCCCTGGACAAGGCAGTTAACCCAGGCCATCATTCCTAGGCCATCATTGTAACAAATAATTTGTTATTAACTGACTTGCCTTGTTAAATAAAGGTTAAATTAGAAAAAGAATAAAAAGAAAGAGAAGACTCAATGCGTCCAAGCCCAGGTCTACAATCAGGGAACCCAGCCCCGAGAATTCCAGGTGGGAGATAAGATACTGGTCTTAATCCCCACGGCAGAAAGTAAGTTCCTGGTAACATGGTAAGGGCCGTACGAGATGATAGAGAAGCTGGGACACGTCAATTACCGCGTTTGGCAGCCGGGGAGATGGAAACCCCTACAGATTTACCATATGAACCTATTAAAGAGGTGGCACAAGAGGATGGCCTTGGCCGTGTTATGGCCGGGACCCAGGATTCCAACATTACCAGTGGTGGTCCCGAGCAATGAGGTCCTCGACCAGGCCCAGAAGCAAATGCTCCGGGAGCCCAATGATCGGAACACGGCGGTGTTCTCCGAGAAGCTAGGACACACAACTCTCATTGAACACCATGTCCACATCTGGCCCGGGGAAACGGTACGAAACAGGCCATACCGGATCCCGGAGGCCCGAAGGAAGGCCGCGAAGCAGGGACTGGAGGTTACCCTGAGGATGGGGTCATCAAAGAGTCCCACAGCGCATGTTGCAGCCCCATCGTGTTGGTGCCCAAACCGGATGGTAGCCTGCTTTTCTGTAATGACTTCCGGGGTGTGAACGACATCAGCTTGTTCAACACGTATCCCATGCCAAGGGTGGACGAACTCACCGACCGATTTGGAAAGGCCCGGTACATCAGCACCCATTGGCAGGTACCGTTGGCAGCCTCCTTTTGGGAGAAGACAGCGTTTTCAACACCAGAAGGCTTGTAACAGTACCGGGTGGTCGCATTCGGTCTCCACGGAGCCCTGCCCACGTTCCATGTTCCTGATGCACCGAGTCCTCCGACCCCACCAACAGCACGCAGCGGCCTATTTGGATGATTTCATCATACACAGCCAAGGTTGGGAAGAGCACCTGACGCACCTCCAGGCGGTGCTGGACCCAGGTAGGCAAGCCGAGTTGACAGTGAACCCCAAGAAATGCAAGCTAGGGTTTGAGGAGGTGGAGTACCTGGTGTATTTGATCGGCCGGGGCAACGTCAAGCCCCAGGAGAGGAAGATCTATGCGGCACGTGACTGTCCCGTTCCATGCACCAAGACAGGTCAAGTCCTTCCTGGGACTGGCAGGATACTCCAGCCGGTTTATCTCCAACTTTGCGACTATAGCCTCCCCCCTTACTGATCTAACCAGGGCGCGCATCCCGAAGACAGTGAAATGGACGGGAGAGACTGAAGTAGCATTCAAGCGCCTGAAGGAAGCGCTGTGCTCCCACCTGAATCTCGTAATGCCCAATTTCCAGTTACCGATGTTGGTCCAGACAGACGCATGTGAAACTGGACTCAGGGCCATCCTGTCCCAGGTACACGATGGGAAGGAGCACCCCATAATGTACATAAGCCGAAAGCCGACTCTATTATCGAGAAAGACTGCTTAGCGGTTAACTTCTTGCGACTCTCAAACCCGGATCCGGGAGTGTAATCATCGCCTCAAACTAATTAGCATAACGCAGCGGACATAAATCTTCCTAGAAAATCTTCCTATTCATGAAAATCACAAATGAAATATATTGAGACACAGCTTAGCCTTTTGTTAATCACACTGTCATCTCAGATTTTCAAAATATGCTTTACAGCCAACGCTAGACAAGCATTTGTGTAAGTTTATGATAGCCTAGCATAGCATTATGCCCTGCTTGCAGCAGGCAACATTTTCACGAAAATATGAAAAGCAATCAAATTAAATAATTTACCTTTGAACAACTTTGTTTTCACTCAGGAGACTCCCGGTTAGATAGCAAATGTTCCTTTTTTCCCAAAATATTATTTTTGTAGGCGAAATTAGCTCCCATTTGTTCTTCACGTTTGGCTGAGAAATCGACCGGAAGATTCAGTCACTACAACGCCGAACTTTTTTCCAAATTAGCTCCATAATATCGACAGAAACATGGCAAACGTTGTTTAGAATCAATCCTCAAGGTGTTTTTCACATATCCATTCGATAATATATCCATCGGGACAATTGGTTTCTCATTAGAAGCGATTGGAATAATGGCTACCTCAGTACTTTACGCAAGATTTTCTGCGGGAGCCATCATGTGACCACTTGCTCAATGTGGTCCCTTACGGCTATTCTTCAACATGAATGCGTAAAAAGACGTCATAATGCTGTAGACACCTTGGGGAATACGTAGAAAGCGTAAGCTCATTCGTAGCCCATTCACAGCCATATAAGGAGTCATTGGCATGCAGGGCTTTCAAAATATGGAGCACTTCCTTGTTGGATTTTTATCTGGGTTTCACCTGTAACATCAGTTCTGTTGCACTCATAGGCAATATATTTGCAGTTTTGGAAACGTCAGAGTGTTTTCTATCCAAAGCTGTCAATTATATGCATAGTCGAGCATCTTGTCGTGACAAAATATCCCATTTAAAACGGGAACGTTTTTTATCCAAAAATGAAAATACTGCCCCCTAGTTACAATATGTTAAGTGGGCTCTAGACAGACCGTGCTCCCCTGGTCTGGATGGCCAGCGGAAGGGACACAAACGATCGGGTCACAAGGTGGTTCTTTTCCCTTCAACACTTCTCTTTTTCTGTTCTGGACAGGTCAGGGGCAAGGCATTGGAACGTGGCTGCCCTATCGAGAAGGGAGACGTACACCACCATTCAAAAGATTGGGGTCACTTAGAAATGTCCTTGTTTTTGAAAGAAAAGCAACTTTTTTGTCCATGAAAATAACATCAAAATGATCAGAAATACAGTGTAGACATTGTTGATGTTGTAAATTACGATTGTAGCTGGAAACTATTGGTTTTAAATGGAATATCTACATAGGCGTACAGAGGCCCATTATCAGCAACCATCACTCATTTGTTCCAATGACACTTTGTGTTAGCTAATTAAAGTTTCTCATTTTAAAAGGCAATTTGATCATGAGAAAATCATTTTTCAAATATGTTAGCACAGCTGAAAACTGTTGTTGCTGATTAAAGAAGCAATGAAAATGGCCTTCTTTAGACTAGTTGAGTGTCTGGAGCATCAGCATTTGTGGGTTTGATTATAGACTCAAAATGGCCAGAAACAAAGACCTTTCTTCTGAAACTTGTCAGTCTAATCTTGTTCTGAGAAATGAAGGCTATTCCATGCGAGAATTTGCCAAGAAACTGAAGATATCGTACAACACTGTGTACTACTCTCTTCACAGAACAGCACAAACTCGCTCTAACTAGAATAGAAAGAGGAGTGGGAGGCCCCGGTGCACAACTGAGCAAGAGGACAAGTACATTAGGGTGTCTAGTTTGAGAAAAAGAAGTCTACAACTGGCAGCTTCATTAAATAGTACCCGCAAAACACCAGTCTCAACGTCAACAGTGAAGGGGTGACTCCGGGATGCTGGCCTTGGCACAGTTGCAAAGAGAAAGCCATATCTCAGATTGGCCAACAAAAGGAAAATATTAAGATGGGCAAAAGAACACAGACACTGGACAGAGGAACTCTGCCTAGAAGGCCAGCATCCCGGAGTCGCCTCTTCACTGTTGACGTTGAGACTGGTGTTTTGTGGGGGCTATTTAATGAAGCTGCCAGTTGAGGAAGATGCTAACTAGCAATTGCTAACTACTGTAGCATTAGCGCAATGACTGGAAGTCTATGGTAGCATGCTAGTAGATACCAAAGATTTCTGTTTAATGCGCTAACGCTAGTTAGCATTCACTCGCGATACTACACCTAACCTCCTTCATGCAGATACATACTAATGGTATCAGTGAGTTCATCTGACTCTGGGGAAGTAGATAAAAGGATTTATTGTAAAAATCCCAATGTATCCCTTTAAATGTACCACACCCCCCTGGGCCCTATTGCTCATTAATGCCACACTTTTTGTATTTATAATTGATCTTCTTAGTTTTGTCATCCCCATTGTTTTACCAAGTAATTCAGCTACTTGTTTCAGGGTTTGCATATGATTCCAGGCAGGCATAGGAAGTACTGGAACGTTTTCATAGTGAGAAGAAGCTCTATCTGGCTAGTTTGAACGGGGCTCTATGTTCCTAGTGGGAACAGCTGCTTTCCCAGCTGTTATCATTGCCTCCATCCAGAGTGCTTACTTTACTGTGGACCACCTGAGAATTCCAGCTAATATGAACTGGTGATCTGAAAAGCATCGCTGAAGCATCGGGATGCGTTTACAGTTTAACAAAGAAAAATAAATGGCAACCCTCCAAAATGTAAATACAATTGTTTAAATTAAACCACTATATGGCTATGGTCAGTTGAATGACATTCTGATCTTGTGGTTTCCATGTTGAATGAAAGAGTGACAGTGAAAGGTGCGGGGAGGTGTACAGTATATATCTTATCACTGGGTAATGATGGGTCTCACTCTGTGGTCCTGCCCTCCTCTCCTCCTCCCTCCTCTTGTCCTCCCTCCTCCCTGCCCTTCACCTCCCTCCTCTCCTCCCTCTTCTCCTCTCCCTCTTCTCCTCTCCCTCTTCTCCTCCCTTCCTCCTCTCCCCCTGCAGGTGGGGGGCACAGTCAGCCGCAGAGGCAGACCATGTACTGCTGGTTAATGAGCCATCGTCTAAGAGACAGAACTCAGCCATGCGGCACTGAAAACTCCTCAGCTATAGCTCCTATACAGCTCCAGGCTAGAGGAGGTACAGTTCTGAGACTAATCTAATCCAGGGACCAATGTTGATTTCTGTATGCTTTTTGTCCTCGTACATAACACATGCTTGTGCATAAAAGCTTTATTTTTGCTGTACTGTAGCCTGAGACAAAGCAATAACATGCTGTGATGATTGAACAGCAAGCCAATAAAACAACCCAGTATCACAGATTATTGGGGAATTGACACAAATTGTTTATTGGAAATTTGTGTCAGAATTATTATTTTTTCTGGTGCAGTACACAATTTTACGTATTTTAAACACAGATAAAGACAGTAGGTTGTGGATGTATATGGGTAGTTGTATAACACAACTGTCTTAGCTGATTAGCAACTTTTTTAAACAATTTACTACTTTTTAATTACTTAGCTAACATGTTAGCTAACCCTAACCTCAACCCTTTAACTAATGTTGCTTAGCAAACATTTTACCTAATCATAACCTTACTCTAACCTTAACCCCTAGCCCCTATCCCTAACTCCTAACACTAACCATAACTGCTAGCCCAGCTAATTTTCACCAACTAGCTAACTTAGCTAACGTTAGCCACAACAAATTGGAAATTGTGTAAAGTACACGTGTTATGGAGAATTAAAATTGTGTAATACATTGTGTGTGCCTGTCATGAATTCCGAATAAGTCATCTGTGTCTGTTTCACAATAAGCTGTGATAGTGCATTGCAATACGAAGATGACATGCACTTGTTGGAAAATTCCCCATTCAAATTCACATGTGTTGTGTTCGAAGATAGCTACATAAGTATTGTACATCCACATCACTCACAGTAGCAGCATCATCATCCAAAGGTTTCTTGTTATTTTGTCATATGGGCCTTGCTAGTATATTGCTGCTTAGAGATGAAATGGCTAAAGGACATGCAAATGACTGATCTCATATTAACCTTCGAGAAACAAAAAAGGAGAAGCCTTGGATCCGTCATGGGAGGTTTGTGTGGCCCCTGTGTCAGGTGACTGAGATAATGGCAGCCACATCCTCTCAGAGAAGCATGTCCTCATTGCACTCCACCCTTGTCCTTAGCTCCGTCTACCCCATGAACGCAACTCGATCTGCTGTGGTGTGGCTTTTGGGACTGTGGAGAAAGCCCCTACATCAAATCAAATCAAATTTATTTATATAGCCCTTCGTACATCAGCTGATATCTCAAAGTGCTGTACAGAAACCCAGCCTAAAACCCCAAACAGCAAGCAATGCAGGTGTAGAAGCACGGTGGCTAGGAAAAACTCTTTCAGTTTTTCAGTCTACATGACTGATAAGCCCTGCTTTAGTCAAGAGGGGAGACAAGAGAGTAAAGGCATCCACATGCTTCCATCCAAAAAAGGTTTGGAAGAGTTTGTGAATATATTATGATGACATTTGTGACATTTTTGCTAGTTTTGGACCTCGGAAAGGGTTTTTGAGGCCGTTTGGGCGCACAATGTTTTTTCTTGAGGCAAGATGATGTTGGTAGCTGTAATGCGTCCGTGTGTAGCTGGTGAGATGAGTCAGGCGCAGGACAGCAGGTAAGTGTAATGAAAGCAAATTTACCCAATAAATTAACAATACACGTCGTATAAGTACAAGGCCACAAATACGGACCTCAATACAATAAACAATTACTCAAAATTACTCAAACAAACAAACATGGGGGAACAGAGGGTTAAATAATGAACAAGTAATTGGGGAATTGAATTGAAACCAAGACAAAGACAAAACAAATGGAAAATGAAAAGTGGATCGGCGATGGCTAGAAGGCCGGTGACATCGACCGCCGAAACGACCGCCCGAACAAGGAGAGGGACCGACTTCGGCTGAAGTTGTGACAATAGCCGAAGTCTACGCCCCTTCGTCTGCAATTGGTCACCAATAGGGATTCTTCAATTAAGTCTTTGTTGTCGTCCAATGAGAGATGACTAATTTTCATGCACTCTTCTTCATTGAGAAATGCACCAAACATCTTAGTTAGATGTAAAATTGAACCACTCAGATCTCCTTGGCAAAAACGTCTAAATTAATGACAGATTTCTTGAGTTATCTGAGTTTAATTCAGACTATTCTGAGGCTTCTCAAAATGGACAAACAGTACTATTGCCACATTTTTCAAGCGTAGGGAGTAAGCTGAACCGAAGCACGCTGATGCATTTAGGCGGCCTCAGACTAATAGTGGGGCCATTGTTTCGCACCCTCACATTTTAAACAATCCCCACTCAGCCTCCATCACAGGCCTGACAGCAGGGACAACGAGGACCCCTGGCTATTACAGATGGTCTATGGAAATGTTCCTCTCAGTGCTTGAACCTCAATGGGATCTTGGTTTGATTGTCATATCGGTTATTTTCTCTGCTATGCTTGGGTCCATATCCTACCTCTATGGATAGTTGCCATCATTTGACCAGACCATCAGTACCACGAGGTCATTTGCTTTAAAATGTTCCTGTCAGTGTCAATAGTGTCCGTTTGAAAGAGAGATGTTAAGTATGGTTTAGAAATGGAAGCAGCGTGAGTTTTTAAACCTTTGACACGCTTTATGAATGGACATGAAAAATGCCCAAAGTGTGCCAGCCAGTGGCATCATTACTGATCTGTTAGAAATTAAGAAAAAACGCTTTAATTTTAAATATAAAAATGGTTGAAAACAAGGTCAGGGTGATGTTTCTTTGACATTTGTTGGAAGAATCTGTAAAAAGAAGAAAGGAAAAAATAAGTAAAAGAATAGTGCTACATCCCAGTGATATTTTAAATCGGTCATATCAATATTTTTTAAGATACTGAGCTATCTGGCTTTAATGGAGTCATATAATGACGAGATGTGTCATTATAGACTGTAAAGTTCCGTTTTCAGCAGGAGATCTCTAAAATTCCCATGCAGATTAATGAAAATGTTCTCTGTTTAGTAATTCAGACAGTGGCACTGAGCCCGCGAATGGCTGATGAATTCATCAGGGGAGAAATGAGGCAGAACTCCACACCAGTAGTTGTCAACATTCCACCACAAGCTCTAAAATGCAACTATGTGAGACAGATGCTACAGATACTGTACCACTGTTGTTCACACTTTGGAGATCCAGACTGGGTTTTGAGCCTGTATTTTGGAACATTGTCTATCTGCTCTAAATCCAGTAGACACGTGCATATTTCTCCCTAGTGCTTTATTCACTGTAATTGAAAACCTATTGAGAGGTATTGAGTCACGGCTGTGGTTGGTGGCCTAACGTTCAAAACCCAATGGCTAAAGTCAACATGGTCATCTGTACTACAACAAGTACCCTGTGGCATGAGCAACAGCAAGGGCAACAGCATGTGTGCTTTTTTCACACAGTTGTGCAGTTAGTCAATGCAGTCTCACATGAATCATGAAACAACTAAATCAGTGGTTTAGCCTGGGAATATTCTCTGTGTATTACCGACCAGTATATTGTACAGTAAATGTAGGATCAAAGTATATCTGATTGTATCTGTCTCTAATAAGGTTTTATAGTCATCAGGATTAATTTTCCTCCACATGCTCGACAGTCAATAGGATAATTTTGAACAAATCAAACTCCAATCTGATCCTTTTTTAAAGTGAAAACCAGTGTTGGCATTGCATTCAGAGAGCCTTTAAACCACAGATTTTATAAAGCCATTGGAATTGTCATATTCACAAGCCTCAAGGGGATTCAGTAAAGCCAGCATTTTCAACCACAGGCCTGTGAAGATCCTCTTTATTTGAGGTTGGCGTTTCGGTCAGGCTTTGGATTGATTTTAAATCGGCACCATTATCTCCCTTCACCATCCCACATCAGCTGATGTGACTGATATTGTCATTTTTTGTTGTACAGGTAGAGAATGTGGCAATACGGCCTCCCCGATAAATGGTATCACACTATGATGAGCACTCCCAAATCAATGGTATCACACTGTGATGAGCACTCCCAGATCAATGGTATCACACTGTGATGAGCACTCCCAGATTGACGGTATCACACTGTGATGAGCACTCCCAGATCAATGGTATCACACTGTGATGAGCACTCCCAGATTGATGGTATCACACTGTGATGAGCACTCCCAGATCAATGGTATCACACTGTGATGAGCACTCCCAGATCAATGGTATCACACTGTGATGAGCACTCCCAAATCAATGGTATCACACTGTGATGAGCACTCCCAGATTGATGGTATCACACTGTGATGAGCACTCCCAGATCAATGGTATCACACTGTGATGAGCACTCCCAAATCAATGGTATCACACTGTGATGAGCACTCCCAGATTGATGGTATCACACTGTGATGAGCACTCCCAGATTGATGGTATCACACTGTGATGAGCACTCCCAGATTGATGGTATCACACTGTGATGAGCACTCCCAGATCAATGGTATCACACTGTGATGAGCACTCCCAGATTGATGGTATCACACTGTGATGAGCACTCCCAGATCAATTATTATTTGTTTAATATTTTTATTTATTTCACCTATATTTAACCAGGTAGGCCAGTTGAGAACAAGTTCTCATTTACAACTGCGACCTGGCCAAGATAAAGCAAAGCAGTGCGACAATAAACAACAACGCAGAGTTACACGTGGGATAAACAAAAGTACAGTCAATATCACAATAGAAAAAATATATACATATGTGTGCAAATGGAGTAAGGAGGTAAGGCAATAAATAGGCCATAGTAGCGAAGTAATTAATATTTAACAAATTAACACTGGAGTGATATATGTGCAGATTATGATGTGCAAGTAGAAATCCTGGTGTGCAAAAGAGCAAAAGAATAGCAATTAATAACAATATGGGGATGATGTAGGTAGTTGGATGGGCTATTTACAGATGGGTTGTGTACAGCTGCAGCGATCGGTATGCTGCTCAGGTAGCTGATGCTTAAAGTTAGCGAGGGAGATATACGTCTCTACAACACGTCTACTGGAAGTTGAAAGCCATCTAAAGCTAAGCCTGCTTCAGTTGGTCTACACACATGTTGCCTGAACATCTCCTCCGGACCGTCAATCACCAATAGCTAATGTTGTTTCTCATTGGGTTTTTTTTCTCCGACTTTACATTTTGGTTAGCAAAATGTGCTTTTGAATGTGTGACACAATAACAAGCACAAATAATGATCCACACAACCTAAACATTTAATATTTATCTTTTTTTTGTGGCTCAGACTCAGGTTTGATATGCTGCATTCATCTGCTCCCATGGTGGTGTGTCCCAGCCCTAAGCAGCTGAGTAATGAACCTTTCTGCCAGAGCTGACCTGTTTCTTCAGCTTGATGAGTGAGCAGCCGTGGGGCTTCAATAGATCTTTATAGAACAACGCAAGGAGTTACGGTGTCACCTCTCCTCTCTATTGGGGCAATTCAATAAACACCCTGGACTCAGGGGTAGACGTAGCATAGTATACCAATTAATATGATATTTTAAGTTTTGTACGGTATATGTATTCATTTGTGGATGTCCATCATCCATTTCGTATGATACGTTACGAATTGCAATTCATACAATATGTTATGAATTTGCTAAACATATGATATGTTACGAATTACAATATGCTGTGGCAACGTTAGCTAGTGTGAAACCACAGTGTGATACCATTGATTGTTAGATATTACCGCACTGTCAGAACTAGAAGCACAAGCATTTCGCTACACTCGCATTAACATTTTTTTTTGTGGTGTGGTTTTCATACAAGCCCTTGGGCTTCCATTTTGATTGTATCTGTATTATTTGTGTTGTTTATCACTTGTTTTATTTGGTGCAAGTAAATTAAACTTAAACTAAATCTAATGTTATCTAGGCTAGGGGTTAATGTTAGGGTTAAGATTAGGAGTTAGGGGAAGGGTTTGCTAACATACTAAGTAGTTGCAAAGTAGCTAAAAACTAGTAAATTGTTGCAAAGTTGCTAATGAACTAAAATACTAAAGTTGTCCATGATGAGATTTGAAGGTGCTATACATTTGTGTTATATGCCAACTCATCCACCCTACTTTTGTTTTTGCCTCAAGTAACCTTCTGTCTCATGTAACCGTACTGTATCAAATGTAGCATACAGTGCATTCGGAAAGTATTCAGACCCCTTCGCTTTTTCCACATTTTGTTACATTCCAGCCTTTTTCTAAAATGGATTAAATAAAACATGTTCCTCATCAATCTACACACAATATCCCATAATAACAAAACGAAAACAGGTTTTTAGATTGTTTTGCACATTTATTAAAAATAAAAACAAAAATACCTTCTTTACATACGTATTCAGACTCTTTGGTATGAGTCTCGAAATTGAGCTCAAATGCATCCTGTTTCCATTGATCATCCTTGAGATGTTCCTACAACTTCATTGGATTCCACCTGTGGTAAATTCAGTACTTGGACATGATTTGTAAAGGCACACACCTGTCTATTTAAGGTCCCACAGTTGACAGAGCATGTCAGAGCAACAACCAAGCCATGAATCCGAGACAGGACTGTGTCGAGGCACAGATCTGGGGTAGGGTACCAAAAAATATCTGCAGCGTTGAAGGTCCCCACAGTAGCCTCCATCATTCTTAAATGGAAGAAGTTTGGAGCCCCCAAGACTCTTCCTAGAGCTGGCCGTCCGGCCAAACTGAGAAATCAGGGGACATCCAGATGGTAACTCTGACAGAGCTCCAGAGTACCTCACATGAATATGGGAGAACCTTCCAGAAGGACAACCATCTCTGCAGCACTCCACCAATCAGGCCTTTATGGTAGAGAGGCCAGACGGAAGCCATTCCTCAGTAAAAGGCACATGACAGCCCTCTTGGAGTTTGCCAAAAGGCACCTAAACGATTCTCAGACCATGAGAAACAAGATTCTCTGGTCTGATTAAACCAAGATTGAACTGTTTGGCCTGAATACCAAGCGCCAAGTCTGGAGTGAAGCATGGTGGTGGCAGCATCATGCCGTGGGGATATTTTTCAGCGACAGGTACTGGGAGACTAGTCAGGATCGAGGGAAAGATGAACAGATGATACAGAAAGATCCTTGATGAAAACGTGTTCCAGAGTGGTCAGGGTCTCAGAATGGGACAACGGTTCAACTTCCAACAGGACAACAGCCAAGACAATGTAGGAGTAGCTTTGGGACAAGTCTCTGAATGTCCTTGAATGGCCCAGCTAGAGTCCGGACTTGAACCCAATTGAATATTGCTGGAGAGACCTGACAGAGTTTGAGAGGATCTGCAGAGAAGAATGGTAGAAACTCCCCAAATACAGATGTGCCAGCTTGTAGCGTCGTACCCAAGAAAACTCGAGGCTGTAATTGCTGCCAAAGGTGCATCAACAAAGTACTGAGTATAGGGTCTGAACACTGATTAAAAAATTGTATTTGTTATAAATTTGCTGAGATTTCTAAAAGCCTGTTTTTGTTTTGTCATTAATGGGGTATTGTGAGTGGATTGATGAGGAAATAAAACATTTTGAATCCATTTTAGAATAAGGCTGTAACGTAACAAAATGTGGAAAAAGTCAAGGGTTTGGAATACTTTCTGAATTTGATTGTCTCAGATTTACGTTTACTATGTTGCGACAAGTCCAGACTAATATGTGGTTGTAAAGGGCTGTAGATAGAGTGGATCCAAATTTGTCAATATGCTGCAGAATTTCATGACTGAGGAGCTAAACATTTTGAGACAGTCATACTCACAAAAACCAGACAATAAATACACCCACACAAGCAATGCAGAGTCTGACTGAGTGCTCGGCAACTCAAGTTTATGCAGCACAAGCCTTCTGAGAAGTGGTTATGATAATTAATTCCCATTTTAGCAAAGTATTGTAAATCAAGAGAAGCTCCTCGAAGTGTTGGATTTATCAGTTATTATTGTTGTTGTTGTCTAATCTCTGTTGATCAGAATGTAAAGCACACCATGAGACAGACCAGGTATAGTCATGAATTTACCATATCATACAGGAGTCTGTGCCAGACCACAGAAGGATGTTTACCACAGACTGAATAAAAACAAAATTGTTTGATCTGGTAGGCGGCTGAGAGTGGCATTCACAGCTTTACCTCGTCTGATGCTGAAGTTTAAAGTGTAACGAAAGTTCTCAGACAAAGCAGGAAATACAGCAACAACAAAAAAATCTGGCCCTTTTCCATGTCTCCCAAAATGTACTTTATATCTATTGAAAAATATTTTTCACCTTTCGTGTATTTTGTTTCTCTGTGGTGTCATGGGAAACTAACTTCGTGACAAGGGATATTTCTGTTGTTTGGGCATTGAACCTGTGTCTTCCAGCATCAAATAAGTATATCAAACTCCTCTTTATGCTGCATCATCATATCATACATTTAAATAGGAGTTCATATACGCCATAAGTTAACAAACACCAGTCAGGCTCCATCCAGCTGTGTCTACTCTCTAATTGGGTCAGAATGTAGATAGCAGCAATGCTTTCCAGCAACCAGAGAGGACAGCCATACTGTTTTTCTGTTTCCACTTGCCATTTTTACCTCTAATAAATCTACAGTGAGCACTTTGTGAGAATTATTAAGTGCTCAAAGCCTTCAAAGTTCCTTCCTAGGCAGAGAGGGTTTTGCTACGACTAATTCAACTAAGCATAGTAAGAGATGAGAGGATGTTTTAATCTGGTTTACTGGGACTCCCTTTGGCCTCTCACTGACTCACCTCTTCTCTACCTCTCAACAGTCATGTTCAAACATTCCTACAGGCCATAACACTGGCTCGATGCATAATGCATTATTCTCAGCATTATGGCTATAGCTTTGGACAAGGTGCCAATTATGCAGTGCTGCCTTGTGCATAGGGTTGCATGGTGCTTCTCCGCCCAGATAGAGAGAGACTGCTGTGTCAAGCTGCACTCTGGGCTTCGTTACCATGTGTGCATAATTGAATTTAACGGAGGAAAAATAAATCTGTTTGTTCTTCCCACTGTTGGGGTGTACGCATGAATACCTCATACCCCATTTCGATGCCCCAGTTAAGTGAAGTGCTAAAAAAATTACTACAGCTGTTGGCACCTGGAAAAAAAGAAGTTGACAGTGGAAAAAGTGTGCTTGATACACCTCTGGCTTCTGCCAGTGCTGTCAATGACATACAGTGAGCTCCAGAAGTATTGGGACTGTGACACTTTTTGTTGTTTGGCTTTGTACTCCAGCACTATGTATTTGAACTAATACAATAACTATGAGGTTGAAGTGGAAACTGTCAGCTTTAATTTGATGGTATCATCATCCATATCAGGTGAACCGTTTAGAAAGTATAGCACTTTTTGGACATAGTCCCCCAATTTTAGGGAACCAAAAGTATTAGGACAAATTCACTTATATATACGTACTGTACATGGTCCCCTCCAGTATTTTGTGCCCAATAGAAATGAATGGTAAATTATGTATCGTGTCATTTTGGAGTCTATTGTAAATAAATACAAATAGAATGTGTTTCTAAACACGTTTACATTAATGTGGATGCTACCATGATTATGGATCATCCTGAATAAATTGTGAATATACATTGTGAGTGAGAAAGTTACAGAATCACAAATATCACGCACCCATTACATGCTAACCTCTCACAATTACAATAACGGTGAGGTTAGCATTTTTGGGGAGGTATTATAGCATTATTCATGATTCATTAAAGATTATCTCTAATCATGGTAGCATCCACATTAACCTAAGAATGTTTAGAAACATATTATATTAATATTTATAATAAAAGTGACTGCAACAATTCTCTACTCCTCATGGCAAATTGCAGGAAATTGAGTTTAAAACTAAAATGTTTCTGTTCGCTGTCAAGAGGGAAGGGGGGGCCTTAAAATGTTCCCTTTATTTTAACCAGTCTGCATTTGTATAATTTAAAATCCAATATGTGCTAGAGTACAGAATCAAAACAACAACAAAAAAATGTTACTGTCCCTTTACTTTTGGAGCTCACTTTACTTTTGGAGCCATGTTCTCATCACATCACATTTCAGAACAAGGACAGTAAAATCCTCACCAATATATGTGTTTTTGGTTGTCTTGTATGTTAATTTGTATGTATATTATGCCCAAGGACAGTGCTAGTCATTGTGAAGAGATTTGCAGTGACACTACGTTATAGAACTTTGAGGGGAAGACAGCACTGAGGTTCACAGTCTGTAAAGCCAGAGGTGACATATCTATCTCAGGGGTGACATAGCTGTCTCAGAGGTGACACAGCTGCCTCAGAGGTGACACAGCTGTCTCAGAGGTGACAGAGCTGTCTCAGATGTGACATAGCAGTCTCAGAGGTGACAAAGCTGTCTCTGTGGTGACACCGATGTCTCAGAGGTGACATGGCTGTCTCAGAGGTGACATAGCTGTCTCAGAGGTGACAGAGCTGTCTCAAAGGTGTCATTAATGTCTCAGAGGTGACAGAGCTCTCTTAGAGGTGACATAGCTGTCTCAGAGGTGTCAGAGATGACAGAGCTCTCCCAGAGGTGGCAGTGCTGTCTCAGAGGTGACAGTGCTGTCTCAGAGGTGACAGAGCTGTCTCTGAGGTGACAGAGCTGTCTCAGAGGTGACTGAGCTGTCTCAGAGGTGACAGAGCTGTCTCAGAGATGACAGAGCTCTCTCAGAGGTGACAGAGCTGTCTCTGAGGTGACAGAGCTGTCTCAGAGGTGACAGAGCTGTCTCAGAGGTGACTGAGCTGTCTCAGAGGTGACAGAGCTGTCTCAGAGATGACAGAGCTGTCTCTTGAGGTGACAGAACAGTCTCTGAGGTGACAGAGCTGTCTCAAGGTGACAGAGCTGTCTTGGTACCTCAACAACTGCAGTAATCCTTTTGAGACAGTGTTTAATATATGGTCCACATGAACCATTGGGGAGCTGTTCATTTCCTAGATGGCAGAATTATCCTTTTGTGCATAGATACTTATGTAAATTGTGTGTACTTAAGTAATCTAAGGTCTACATGAGCTGGCACAAAATGTCCCAGTGTTGAAAGTTCATAGTTACTAAGCTGAAGTATAATCACTGGAACAACTTCCACAGAGACAATTTTATTTTTACCTAAAAGGGATCTTCCATGTATGTCATACCTGTTTAATTACAGAGGAAAATAGAAGGTGAGTGTAAGAGATGGTTGGATTTCACCTGACAGTAATCCATGCAATCCCGGCATAGACCCTTTTTGAACCTGGGACTGTAATGTATTCAAGCGTCCCAGGCCTCAGCCTCACACCGATGTGGGCAACTGACAGTAGCATCTCCTCTTGGGCAGGGGCTCCTGAGGGTCAGCACCATATTCACACTTTGCATTTTGCGATTAACAGGCTGTTGCCATGGCAGCTCTCAAGGTCAGGCTCATCCTTAGAAATGCCACATCTCATTGGCATTTTAAATCTCCAGCTTCGTAGATAATGTGTTCCGTAGTCCATTAAATGCTACCAGTCATCTTTACAGATATTTGAAAATGCATAACTCTGTCTTACTAGAGGCACGTAAACATATTACAATGAAATGTAGTTGCAGTTCTGTGTGTTTAGCCAGTGATGAACATTGTCTCAAGTCATAGAGAACATTGGTATTGCCTAATACTCAATACCTGCAAAGAAATAAACTGCCTAAGCACTTCTGCAGCCTATTACATGATAATCAATGAAGAGCCATATATCAAAGTAATACCCAGTACTTTTAGTCGTATTATAATCAGTCCAGGCTTTGGAACATTAGATCAAATAAGGTGTACTATCAAACTGCCAGTCATCTATAGTGTAATGCTTCAGGGGGGTTCAATTACAAGAGGTCTGCCCTAAAAGTCTTCTCCTGAACGACAGGGAGTGTAATCACTCCTCCACTGACAGTAATGACATTGTCAAATGTTAAAACAGTCATTTCTGGCAGACAACATCCAGCTTTAATAGAGGCGTGTGTCTGTGTATGTCATACCTTTGTTCAATACGTGTCCAAGATAGGTGAGATGGACATGTTACTATTCTTTGTTTCTGCAAACATTCCAACAGGCTTTGCATAGTTTTAATATTTACTCTATTTGTGATGCATAGCAACATAGAAATACATATACATTATGGAAAATATAAGAATATTTGGCGTTCGTACTGTCCACTGTTAGCCATTATCTAAAATGACACAAGATGTTTCTCAAAGTAACTATTATTTTGTTCCATTGCCGTCCCACAGTTCTCCATGAGATCAGCTTGACATTCCAACCGAGAGGTGATTTGTCAGACAGAAAAATGGAAATTCAGTAAAAACCTCACGGAAGGTAACAATTCCATGAATATCGGTCAAATATCCAGTGCTCTCTTGGCAACATGCAGGATGTAATTCTTACAGTATATATGCAGATTGCTTCTCACTTCAATATATTTGAGCAAATCTTACCTGGGATACAGTAGTATTGGCACTTCAGACTTAAATGACTGCCTGTAGTAACTTCAGATGGATAGTTTCAGCCACAGTAAATGGATGTTCTAAATGCCAAAAGAAGCTGTTTCATCGATTTAGGTTCTGAGAACGGAGCACAAACTAATTTAGCAGGAATATTCTAGACTGCCAAGACATTTCCATGCATCTTCAAGCCAAATCAAAAGTGTGAAATGTAGATTTCACAATGCCTGCCGTTTGTGAAACAAGACCCCATATCCAATTTCCATCAAATAATTTTCTGTGCCATCCGGATGCATCTCAATTTCCCTCAATTTCACTGTTTTATTTCAAGAATTTCATGTTACTTTTCATTTGAATTCCTCACACACCTTGTGGATGAGTTTATTGTCCCGTCTCTATTGGGAGTTTTTAGAAGGACACTGACAATGTGGACAAAGTGCTCCAGACGCAACACTGGCATGGATTGATTGATTTATTGAATGAATGTATTAGATATTTAGAAGTAGTAGGCTGCTCCAGACATTAGCGACATAAGCAGTCACTTAGGACCCCTGGCCACTAGGAGGCACCGACCGGGCTAGCCAAAAATAAATAAATATATACAGTTGAAGTCGGAAGTTTACATACACTTTGGTTAGAGTCATTAAAACTCTTTTTTTCAACGACTGCACAAATTTCTTGTTAACGAACTATAGTTTTGGCAAGTCGGTTAGGACATCTAATTTTCCAACAATTGTTTATAGACAGATTATTTCACACATAATTCACTGTATCACAATTCCAGTGAGTCAGAAGTCGACATACATTAGATTGACTGTGCCTTTAAACAGGTTGGAAAATTCCAGAAAATGATGCCATGGCTCTAAAAGCTTCTGATAGGCTAATTGACATCATTTGAGTTAATTGGAGGTGAATCTGTGGGTGTATTTCAAGGCCTACCTTCAAACTCAGTGCCTCTTTGCTTGACACCATGGGAAAATCAAAAGAAATCAGCCAAGACCTCAGAAAAAAAATGTAGACCTCCACAAGTCTGGTTCATCATTGGGAGCAATTTCCAAACGCCTGAAGGTACCACGTTCATCTGTACAAACAAGCCGAAGAACACTATCCCAACCGTGAAGTACAGGGGTGGCAGCATCATGTTGTGGGGGTGCTTTGCTGCAGGAGGGACTGGTACACTTCACAAAATAGATGGCATCATGAGGCAGGAAAATTATGTGGATATATTGAAGCAACATCTCAAGACATCATTCAAGACGTTAAAGCTTGGTTGCAAATGGGCCTTCCAAATGGACAATGACCCCAAGCATACTTCCAAAGTTGTTGCAAAATGGCTTAAGGACAACAAAGTCAAGGAATTGGAGTGGCCATCAGAAAGCCCTGACCTCAATCCTATAGAAAATGTGTGGGCAGAACTGAAAAAGCATGTGAAAGGAAGGCGGCCTACAAACCTGACTCAGTTACACCAGCTTTGTCAGAAGGAATGGGGCAAAATTCACCCAACTTATTGTGGGAAATTTGTGGAAGGCTACCCTGTCACGCCCTGACCATAGAGAGCCTTTTATTCTCACTGTGGTCTGAATGTTCTTACAATGATTGTGACAGAAGATCCCACCACACCAGGACCAAGCAGAGTACCCAGGAGGAGAAGGTATCCTGGGCTTGGGAGGAGATCAAGGAGGAGAAGATATCCTGGACTTGGGAGGAAATAATGGGAGGACACGAAAGCCTTCCTTGGAAGCAGACGCAAGGAGAGAAGGGAAGACAGCGGCGACGCCGGGGTTCGCGGCCACAACGAAAGCTCAAAGAACAGCCACAAGAACATTTTGGCGGGGGGCACACGGGGTGGTCGGCGGAGCCGAGGAGTGAACCAGAGCACATCTGGGAGAAGATACAGAAATTGGAGGAGAGTGAATGGAGAGAGTCAGAGACCATCAGTGAGCTGATGGAGAAATGAGAGAGCTGTTGTGTTGGTGTATGATGCACGACATTCGACCTAAGGAGCATGTTGTCAGTTTGATGCCACCTGAGTCAGCTATCCGTTCTCGTCCTGAGGAGCGTGCTGGCAGTCTGTTAAAAACTGTGCCGGCTCCACGCACCAGGTCTCCAGTACGCCTCCACAGCCCAGTAAGTCCTGTGCCAGCTCTCCGCGACAATTTGTGCTGGCTCTATGCACCAGATCTCCAGCACTCCTCCACAGCCTGGTACATCCTGTGCATGCTCCTCGGACTCACCCTGAAGTGCGTGTCACCAGTCCGGTGCCACCTGTGCCGGCTCCACGCACTAGGCCTCCAGTGCGCCTTCCCAGTCCGGTGTGTCCTGTGCCTGCTCCTCGCGCTCGCCCTGAGGTGCGAGTCACCAGTCCGGTGCCACCTGTGCCGGCTCCACGTGCCAGGCTTCCGGCGACGGTTCCCAGTCCAGAGCTTCCAGTGACGGTCCCCAGTCCAGAGCTTCAGGCGACGGTCCCCAGTCCAGAGCTTCCGGCGACTGTCCCCAGTCCAGAGCTTCAGGCGACGGTTCCCAGTCCAGAGCTTCGGGCGACGGTCCCCAGTCCAGAGCTTCCGGCGACTGTCCCCAGTCCAGAGCTTCCGGCAACGGTCTCCAGTCCAGAGTTTCCGGCGACGGTCCTACGATGGTCCACGGTCCGGAACATCCTATGACGGTCCATGGTCCGGAACTTCCGATGACGGTCCACGGTCCGGAACCTGCTACGACGGTCAACGTTTCGGGAAACCTCCAGTGAGGGTCAACGGTCCGGGGATTCCAGGCAAGGCATCCAGTCCAGCTCCAGGGCAGGAGCCTTCCTCTGCGCCGGTGTCCAGTCCAGGCATGGTGTCCAGTCCTGCTCCAAGGCCGGAGCCTCCCTCTACACCGGTGCCCAATCCAGGCACGGCGTCCAGTTCTGCATCCATGGCAGGAGCCTCCCTCTGTGCTGGTACCCAGTCCGGGTACAGTTTCCAGTCCAGCTCCATGGTCAGAGCCTTCTTCTGCGCCTGTGCCCAGTCCAGGCACTGCGTCCAGTCCAGCTCCAAGGCTAGAGCCTTCCTCGGCGCCGATGCCCAGTCCAGGCACGGTGTCCAGTCCCGCTCCATGGCAGGAGCCTCCCTCTGCGCCAGTGCCCAGTCCGGGTATGGCGTTCAACCCAGCTCCATGGCCGGGGCCCTCCTCTGCGCCGAGGACGGTGTCCAGTCCCGCTCCATGGCAGGAGCCTTCCTATACGCCGATGTCCAGTCCAGGCACGGTGTCCAGTCTCGCTCCAAGGCCAGAGCCTCCCTCTGCACCGGTGCCCAGTCTGGGCACGACGTCCAGACCCGCTCCATGGCAGGAGCCTTCCTCTGCGCCGATGTCCCCAGTCCAGGCACGGCGTCCAGTCCTGCTCCATGGCCGGAGTCTTCTTCTGCGCCGGCACCCAGTCCAGGCATGGCGTCCAGTCCCACTCCATGGCAGGAGCCTCCCTCTGTGCCGGTGCCCAGTCCAGGCACGTCATCCAGGCATGGCGTCCAGTCCCGCTCCAAGGCCGGAGCCTTCCTCTGCGCCGGTGCTCAATCCAGGCACGGCGGCCAAATCAGCTCCATGGACGGAGCCTTCCTCGGCGCCGTTGCCCAGTCCGAGTACGGCATTCAACCCAGCTACATGGCCGGCCTTCCTCTGCGCCGAGGCCCAGTCCGGCGTTCTACCCGTGAGCTGCCACCAATGCCGCCACCAATGCTGGATCCGCGGGATGAGCGGGTTCTTCGTCCCGCACCAAAGCCGCCACCGATGCTGGCGGATCCGCGAGCGGAGTGGGTACTTCGCCCCGCACTGGAGCCGCCACCGACGCTAGATGCCCACCCGGACCCTCCCCTATAGAGTCAGGTTTTGCGGCCGGAGTCCGCACCTTTGGGGGGTGTACTGTCACGCCCTGACCATAGAGAGCCTTTTATTCTCTATGTTGGTTAGGTCAGGGTGTGACTAGGGTGGGTAATCTAGGCTGTTTATTTCTATGTTGGCCTGATATGGTTCCTAATCAGAGGCAGCTGTTTATCGTTGTCTCTGATTGGGGATCATATTTAGGCAGCCATTTTCCCTACTGTGTTTTGTTGGATCTTGTTTATGTGTAGTTGCCTGTGAGCCTTGTTTTGTGCGTTTCACGTCAATAAATATATGGAACCCATATCACGCTGCACTTTGGTCCGAATGTTCTTACAACGATCGTGACATACCCAAAAAATTTGACCCAAGTTAATCAATTTAATGGCAATGCTATCAAATACTATTTGAGTGTATGTTAGCTTCTGACCCACTGGGAATGTGATGAAAGAAATAATAGCTGAAATAAACATTCTCTACTATTGTTCTGACATTTCACATTCTTAAAATAAAGTGGTGATCCTAACTGACCTAAGACGGGATTTGTACTAGGATTAAATGTCAGTTGTGAAAAACTGAGTTTAAATGTATTTGGCTAAGGAGAATGATTTATTTCAGCTATTATTTCTTTCATCACATTCCCAGTGGGTCAGAACTGAATTTGAGACTGTATTTAATGAAGCTGGCAGTTGAGGACTTGTGAGGTGTCTGTTTCTCAAACTAGACACTCTAATGTACTTGTCCTCTTTCTCAGTTCTGCACTGAGGCCTCCCACTCCTCTTTCTATTCTGGTTAGAGCCAGTTTGCACTGTTCTGTTCTGTGAGTAGTACACAGCGTTGTAAGAGATGTTCAGTTTCTTGACAATTTCTCACATAGAATAGCCTTCATTCTTTAGAACAAGAATAGACTCACGAGTTTCAGAAGAAAGTTCTTTGTTTCTGGCCATTGTGAGCCTGTAATCGAGCCCACAAATACTGATAGTCCAGATACTCAACTAGTCCAACTTAGTAGTCTAAGGAAGGCCAGTTGTGTTGCTTCTTTAATCAGAACAACAGATTTCAGCTGTTCTAACATAATTGCAAAAGGGTTTTCTCATGATCAATTAGCCTTTTAAAATGATAAACTTGAGTGATGGTTACTGATAATGTAACTCTCAAGCTCTGTTGGGTTGGATGGGGAGAGTCGCTGCACAGCTATTTTCAAGTCTCTCTAGAGATGTTCGATCGGGTTGAAGTCCGGGGTCTGGTTGGGCCACTCAAGGACATCCCGGGATTTGTCCCGAAGTGACTCCTGCGTTGTCTTGGATCTGTGGTTAGGGTTATTGTCTCATTGGAAGGTGAACCTTCGTCCCAGTCTGAGGTCCTGAGCGCTCTGGAGCAAGTTTTCATCAAGGATCTCTGTACTTTGCTCAATTCATCTTTCCCTCGATTCTGACTAGTCTCCCAGTCCCTGCTGCTGAAAAACATCCCAACATCATGATGCTGCCACCAACATGCTTTGCCTTAGGGATGGCGCCAGGTTTCCTCCAGACGTGACGCTTGGCAATCAGGCCAAAGAGTTATAACTTGGTATCATCAGACCAGAGAATCACCTCCCTGACCAATGCCCTTCTCCCCTATCTGCTCAGTCTGGCTTGGCGGCCAGCTCTAGGAAGAGTCTTTCTTGGTGGTTACAAACATCTTCCATTTAAGAATGTTGGAAGCATTTGTGTTCTTGGGGACCTCCAATGCTGCAGAAATGTTTTGGTACCATTCCCCAGATCTGTAGAAACATCTCAAGGATGATCAATGATAATTTTTGAGTCTCATAGCAAAGGGTGCATGTTTGTGCTATGTGAGTGTGTGTGTGGTGTTTGTGAATGTGTGTGGTTGTGTTAATGTAGTGTATGTTATTGAGTGTGTATATTGGTGTGTATATACTACTGTATATAGTGAGCTCCAAAAGTATTGGGACAGTGACACATTTTCAGTGTTTTGTCTCTGTACTCCATCATGTTGGATTTGAAATGATACAATGACTACAAGGATAAAGTGCAGACTGTCAGCTTTCATTTGAGAATATTTTCAACCATATCTGTAAACCGTTTAGAAATGACAGTCATTTCTGTACATAGGCGACCAAAAGTATTGGAACAAATTCACTAAATTAAAGTAGTAAAATGTTAAAAGGGAAATTCACCCTGGCAGATTCTGGGCTTGTTTTCATCATGTCCCAGGCATTTCTAGATCAGTGAGATGTCTTTCACACATAATTGCCCAGGAGGAAGGCAGGTGTGGGCTTCGAATGCTGAATGATAAGCCCTATTGTGTCTTCAAGCTAACTAGCGATTAGCATTAGCGGCTAACACGATTTACATAAAACTTGCGAAAAGACAAACTAGCTGTTTGCGGATATAAGAAACACAAAGTAATTGTGAGTATTAACTCTTGAGGATTTATATTAAAAAGTGGAATCAACATTGTTGCATGTGCTGCATTGACCATGCAGACTGAACACAAGTGTCTCGTGGTCAAGCAACAACAAATGCGCTCCTTGAGAGACAGGGCCCGGGGCTGTGAGGAAAGTGACAAGGAGAGAAAGAGAGAGTGGAGAGGGATGACTAAAGTAACGGTTTAACTAATAAAAATGGACTTTACGCACGGAATATCATATTTAACAAACTAAACATTCGAATACCTTTATAAAAGGTAAAGTAAACACCCAAACCGGTCCGTGCATCAATACCGGTATATAGTAAAATATGGTATACTGCCCAGCCCTATACTGAGCCAGACTTTTTTCCACTAATTGGTCTTTTGACCAATCACATCAGAGCTTTTTCAGAACCTTTCTCATTGGTCAAAAGACCAATTCATGAAAAAAATATCTGAATTATGATTACCTGTGTAAACACAGCCACAGTCCTTTATCCAGCTTTGGTACACTGGCAATGGTGTTTGGAAGCTGAAACTCTTTGTGCATGTGGCGAATGGTCTTGTTCTGTCTACGGTGTACGGACAGTTAGACAAGACTCTGCCGGAAGTGATGTAGGGATCGTAGACCTTAATAACCACCATCTGTTTGGACCCCTTGCAGAAGATTTGCTGGTACTGCACGTCTCCTGGAAAGACATGGTTGTGTTGTAACCATTTTATTGACGTAGGGCAAGACACTTTTGTTTATTTATTAACCTTTTATTTTATCAGCGAGTTAAACTGAGACCAAAGTCTCTTTTACAGATGAGCCTTGAATTCCATAAATTACAGAAAATACACACATCAAAATATAAATACAAAATGCAAACAGAAAGAAAAACACGGTCATAAAAACGAACACTTTCATCAGTAATAAGGTCCTCAATCAGCTTTCTGAATTGACCTAGTGACACCAGAACAAACACTTTCATCAGTAATAAGGTCCTCAATCAGCTTTCTGAATTGACCTAGTGACACCAAAACAAACACTTTCATCAGTAATAAGGTTGGTAAAGGTGTCAACTGATTGGGACCCAAGTGTTTAGAGACAGACTTGTGAGTTGTTTAGGGACAATCAGGGACATGGGGAGCTGCTTTTGAGAGGAAAGTTCAGTCAACAAAGTGAATTGGCAGTTATTACACAGCATGAATTGTTGTGTATGGGAGATAGGAGAAGTGGCACCATTCAATAGTTCTCATACACAACAATACATGAACTGTCTCTAAGCAGAACCCTGCACAACCAAAAACCCCTTCCTCATTTCAAAGACCTAACTGTAAACCTCCCCCAACTCATTGACTCATTCCTGCCAATAGTAGCCTGTGGCAGGGGATTTTTGTACACATGTCTTCCTATTGTGTTTTGAAAATCTGCAGAGAGGAGGTGGTTGTGTCATTACTGTTTTAGTCTTGATTTTATACCTTACAGTGTCCCTTTCTGGTTTCTGTACCACAATGTTGTTTTGCTCCAGAACCGCAAGGCATGTCCCCTCCCTCATGCTCGTGCACCCAAAATTCTGCCGCTTTGGGGTATTTTTCAGTAGGGCACTGTGGAAGGACTCCAGAGTTTTAAAAAAATAAATATTTTTGGGGGGACAATTTCCTTTCACCTTGTGCAGAGCTAGGGGTTGAAAGCCCATACTGGTGGATCAGATTCTATAACACCTACAACAATATACATCAATACACTATTTAACCACCCCACTAATTGTATTGATCTCTATTAGACTGGCTAGCTTAGCATACCTAACATGAACATATCAATATTGTCAGCTTGCTGTTAGCAAACTAATACCACTAAATTGGCAGCAAGATTGCTAGCCAGCTGAGAATGAACTAACAAACCTTAGACAATGTAAACACATTCAACAGTGCTACCAACACACAAATAGAACTATATCGACAATTATATTTTTAGTAAAGGAGTGTCTTCCAGACAAGGGTGGAATAGATGGCTACCACATTGAACAAAGAAAGAAACATGTTTACTTTGCTGAAGGGACAAGTGAGTCTAGCAATGACATATGTAAAACGTATTGACAGTATTATTCAAATGATAGTTAGCTAGCTATATGATATTGCTGATGGCTTTCAGAGTTAAATAGAGGACTGTAACGTTAGCTACCTAACTTACCTATTCCAGATAGGCTAGCATGCTAGCTAACGTTACATTATCTCTAATCTAGAATCTTCAGTTTTGTTGTGAAGGGGGGAATAAATGGTATCAGATCACTTCTCAGCTGTCATCAAAATGGATTCCCCGTCAATTCAGCCTGAAAATCCTTATTATAATCTTTGGTCACTATAAGCATCATTCTTGAGCATCATTCAGCCACATCGTGTTGAATCTCCGGTATCTAGAACGGTGAAAGATAACATTTTGTCACTTATTTGTAATTAGCACAGCCAGACACAGAACACCACACTGGCATGATGATGAATGTTAGTGAAAAACATCTACCTAGCAGGACGGTAGCTGGATTCGCTGTAAGTGTTGGACTTGGTGGATCACTGTGAGCAGCCAAATACACAGGTAGTCAAAACTTCCCTATTCTACCCGTGAAATGAAAATGCTCTCGTTCTAGCTTCTGGTTTTGATAATTGTAATGTTTATGACGTAAACATTTATGCCAGGGTGAAATTTCCCATGAACTATTTGGTCCCATATTGAAAGCACACAATGACTACAAATTTGTTGGACGCATTTGGTGTTCGTTTTGGCTGTTTCAGATTATTTTGTACCCAATGAAAATGAATGTTAAATAATGTATTGTGTCATTTGGAGTCACTTTTATTGTAAAGAAGAATATAATATGTTCAAATCAAATCAAATTGTAATTGTCACATGGGCCGAATACAAGGGGAGTAGACCTTACAGTGAAATGCTTACTTACGAGCCCCTAACCAATAATGCAGTTTAAAAGAAGAATAAGAAGTGAAAGTAACGAGTAATTAAAGAGCAGCCATAAAATAACAATAGCAAGATGATATAGAGAGGGGTACCGGTACAGAATCAATGTGCGGGGGCACTGGTTAGTTGAGGTAATATGTACATGTAGGTAGAGTTATTAAAGTGACTATGCCTAGATGATAACAACAGAGAGTAGCAGCAGTGTAAAGGTGGGGGGCAATGCAAATAGCCTGGGTAGCCATTTGATTAGGTGTTCAGGAGTCTTATGGCTTGGGGTAGAAGCTGTTTAGAAGCCTAGAATTGACGCTCCGCAACCGCTTGCCATGCGGTAGCAGAGAGAACAGTCTATAACTAGGGTGGCTGGAGTCTTTGACAATCAGTAGGGTCTGGAGAGGTCCTGGATGGCAGGAAGCTTGGCCCCAGTGATGTACTGGCTGTTTGCACTACCCTCTGTTGAGCCTTGCGGTCGGAGGCCGAGCAGTTGCCATACCAGGCAGTGATGCAACCTGTCAGGATGCTCTCGAACATTTTGAGGATCTGAGGACCCATGCCAAATATTTTCAGTCTCTTGAGGGGGAATAGGTTTTGTCGTACCCTCTTCACGACTGTCTTGGTGTGCTTGGACCATGTTAGTTTGTTGGTGATGTGGACACCAAGGAACTTGAAGCTCTCAACCTGCTCCACTGCAGCCCCTTCGATGAGAATGGGGGCGTGCTCGGTCCTCTTTTTCCTGTAGTCCACAATCATCTCCTTTGTCCTGATCACATTGAGGGAGAGGTTGTTGTCCTGGCACCACATGGCCACGTCTCTGACCTCCCTATAGGCTGTCTCGTCGTTGTCGGTGATCAGGCTTTCCACTGTTGTGTCATCGGTAAACTTAATGATGGTGTTGGAGTCGTGCCTGGCCGTGCAGTCAAGAGTGAACAGGGAATACAGGAGGGGGCTGAGCACGCACCCCTGAGGGGCCCCTGTGTTGAGGATCAGTGTGGCGGATGTGTTGTTAACCTACCCTTACCACCTGGGGGAAGTCAGGAAGTTCAGGATCCAGTTGCAGAGGGAGGTTTTGTCCCAGGGTCAACTTATTGATGAGCTTTAAAGGCACTATGGTGTTGAACACTGAGCTGTAGTCAATGAATCGCATTCTCACATAGGTGTTCCTTTTGTCCAGGTGGGAAAGGGCAGTGTGTCTCTTGTCTTTTTGTCTTTCTCCTTCTGCCTGTGGCTATGGTACCCTGACCTGTTCACTTGACATGCTACCTTGTCCCGGACCTGCCGTTTTGGACTCTCTCTCTCTACAGCACCTGTTGTCTCTAACTGAATGATCGGCAATGAAAAGCCAACTGACATTTACTCCTGAGGTGCTGACCTGTTGCACCCTCTACAACAACTGTGATTATTATTATCTGACCCTGCTGGTCATCTATGAACGTTTGAACATCTTGCCCATGTTCTGTTTTAAAATCTCCACCTGGCACAGCCAGAAGAGGACTGGCCACCCATTAGAGCCTGGTTCCTCTCTAGGTTTCTTCCTAGGTTCCGACCTTTCTAGGGAGTTTTTCTTAGCCACCGTTCTTCTACATCTCCATTGCTTGCTGTTTGGGTTTTTAGGCTGGGTTTCTGTACAGCACATTGTGACATCGGCTGATGTAAAAATGACTTTATAAATAAATGTAATTGATTGATTGTGGAGTGCAGTAGAGATTGAATCATCTGTGGATCTAAACACTTCTACATTAAAGTGGATGCTACCACGGACAATCTTGAATGAATCGTGAATAATGATGAGTGAGAAAGTTAGAGACGCACAAACACCATACACCCAAGACATGCTAAACTTTCACCATTACAGTAACAGGTGAGGTTAGCATGCTAGCCTTTCACCATTACAATAACAGCGGTGGTTAGCATTTTGGGGGAGGTATTATATCATTATGCATGATTTATTGAAGATTATTTGTATTCACGCTGGAATCCACATTAATGTAGAAGTGTTTAGAAACATAATATTATAACAATGACTGCCAAAATTCTCTACTAGCAAGATTAGCATTCTCTACTCCAACAAAAGAGTGATCCGTTGTTTATCACTTTTTTATTTTAGTTGAAGGCTGATCTCTTCAGTTTCACTCTCATATTACCAATAAGAGAACATTTCAAAATTGAAAAAATTACAGAACCTTCTTCAAACAAGCAGCCCTGGACTTTACACTCTCAAGTGAAGAGGGGACAGAGGTTGAGTTTGACAATGATGCCACCCACTCAATTATCTAACTAGGTACTCCTCTTTTCTGTCTGATTATGTGACTCATCCTTCAATTGTTACAACCATCCACTGCTCCTTCAACCCACCCCAACAACCTCTCCCTCAACATCAGCAAGACAAAGGAGCTGATCCTGGACTACAGGAAACGGAGGGGGTGAGCACGCCTCCATCCACTTCGATGAGGTTGGAGTGGAGCGTGTCAAGAACATCAAGTTCTTTGGTGTCCACATCACTAAGGAATTAACATGGACACCACACACCCACGCATTTGTTACGAGGGCAAAACAGCACCTATTCACCCTCAGGAGACTAAAGAGATTTGGCATGGGCCCTCAGATCCTCAAAAAGTTATACAGCTCCACCATTGAGAGTATCTTGACTGGCTGCATCACCACTTGGTACGGCAACTGCAAGGCACCCGACTGCAAGCCACTACAGAGGTTGATGAGTTTAGCCAAGTACATCCCTGTGGCCGAGCTCCCTGCCTTACCAGGTGGTGTCAGAGGAAGGCCCCAAAAAATTGGCGATGACTCCAGCCACAGAATAAATAGACTGTTCTCTCCGCTACTGCACAGCAAGCGGTACCAGTGTACCAAGTCTGGAACCATCAGGACCCTGATCAGCTTCTACCCCCAAGACTTAAGATTGCTAAATAGCTAGTCAATGGCTGCTCAGCCTACCTGCGTTGGGAAAGGGAAAGGGTTATGCCTAGTATGTTGTAAAACTGAATGCATTCAACTGAAATGTGTCTTTCGCATTTAACGCAACCCCTCTGAATCAGAGAGGGGCGGAGAGCACTAACTCCCTTGCACTGACTGACTCTATGCACATACACAGGACTCTACCCACACTAACACACCAACACACGCACACGCATACACACAGATAATGTTGCGATAGGACAGCTAATGTCAAGATAATGTCTTTATAGAGATTAATTTGATATGATTTGAAAATTGTGTCAAATACTTTATAATTTATTTATTTATTTTATTTAACTAGGCAAATCAGTTAAGAACAAAAATCTTATTTACAATGACGACCTACCCCAGCCAAACCCTATGGGACACCAAATCACAGCCGGTTGTGATACAGCCTGGAATCGAACCAGGGTCTGTAGTGACGCCTCTAACACTGAGATTCAGTGCCGTAGACCGCTGGACCACTCGGGAGCCCAAAACACTGGCAATGCTTTAATTTACCATAAAAGGTAGGACATCTATGTTTTAACCAGTGGATGTTTGCCTGAAGTAATGTATGCAAACCTCAAAGGGAGAGTTTATTTTATTCTAAATACATTAGTGGTATATATTATCCCTGCTATTATGGTGCCAGGGCAGTGGATGACAGAATAATAATAAGGCAAGTGACTACATGTAAGTATGGCTCTACCTCCACAGTTCTTGTGATCACTTTCATCTTTAGATTAGGTTTAATGGAGGCTGAAAGTACTTGAGGAAACATTGATGTGGAGTGCGTGTTGAAGACTACACAAGGCTGCATTTCTTGACAGCATGAGATGTTTTCAACATTTGCAAGTACAAGAAGCCACAATCTTTCATCTTTTCAATAACAGAAAGAAAAAAATACTCCCAAGAGAGGAGTTTATTTTGATTATCTATCCTGATAGGGTATCATAATTATTTGAATTCTAGTGGAAAAATGTAAGGAGTTGATACTGGCGAGTTGCTGAGAACAGCCCAGCATGTTGATTCAATAGGGTATTTTCAGTAGAGATGGTCATATGTTTACATTTCACGGACGCAAAGTACATCCTGAGCTCGTACCTCCAGCTCTGGACGAGATGTTCCTACGGACTCCTGGGGTGACTGAGTGACTGACGCCAGGAGAGTGACTGGATATTATTTGTTTGTTAGCTGATCACTTACCAGATGGGGCCATTGCTGTGTCCTGTTGTTATCATTGTGTTTGAAAATGTGTTAATGAGACTGGGTGTGTTGTTCCTTCCTTGTGTTTTCACTAGAAAATTGCATTAAAAAAAAGTTTTTTCAGGTTAGGGGTGAGTTCCCGCTTGAATTTGATTAAATTGGCAGTGAATTCACTGATACTTTGAGATCTCGTTTCCAAGCACCTGTGCATACCAGACATACAGACCTTCTTTCTAGGGATTATTTTAAAGACACAGCTGATGATAGTCATTTACTCTGTTGTATTCTGTTGCATCATGTATTTCATGTCATTGTTTTGCACGCCATTTCATTCGTGACCAGTTTATCGTATTAGTTGATTTGAGTAAATGCATCCCTCATGTATAGAGTAACTCTGATTGACTATTCATTATGCTGTATTGGTAGGATGAATGGTATCTACACTATACACTTATCATAAGGCTCTGCATTGGTTCTAACTTCACATCTCTGGCTAGGATGGACTTGATCAAATAAAACTTGGTCTGTGGTTGCTATAAACAGCTCACAAGTACTATAAGCCTCTTAATAATAATCTTAAACATTAAGTTATCTTAGAACAAATGTTTTTATAGTATTTGAGTATTGACGCATAGACTTGCAAGTTGGCTATATGTTAATGAATGTAGTTTATTATTATTCAACATTTTAACCTACCTACCTACTAAGTTAGTCTCTGTAATATTACAGGGTAAACATATACAATGCCTTCAGAAAGTATTCATACCCCTTGACCTATTCCACATTTTGTTGTGTTACTGCCTGAATTCAAAATTGATTAAAAAAAAAATATATATATATATATATATATTCACATCTACACGGAACACCCCACAATGACAAAGTGAAATGTTTTAAAAATGAAATACAGAAATATCTAATTTACATAAGTATTCACACCCCTGAGTCAATACGTTGTAGAATCACCTTTGGCAACAATTGCAAGATCTTTCTGTATACGACCTTTCTACACCTGGTTTGTGCAACATTTACCCATTATTCTTTTCAAAATTCTTCAAGCTGTCAAATTGGTTGTTGATCATTGCTAGACAACCATTTATATAGGTCCTGACCATTTTCAGTTCTAGCCACCGATTGTCAAGCAGATTTTAAAGTCGAAACTGTAGCCCGGCCACTCAGAGTGAGTTCATGCAACTTATTATGTGACTTGTTTAGCACATTTACACTCTTGAATGTATTTAATCTTGCCACAAAAAAAGAGGTTTAATTAATACTTATTGACTGAAGACATTTCCGCTTTTCATTCTTAATCCATTTGTAAATTGAAGAACACAATTCTACTTTTTGGGGGGTTATTGTGTGTAGGCCAGTGATAAAATATCTAAATGCAATCAATGTTAAATTCAGACTGCAACATAACCAAATGTGAAAAAACTCAAGGGGTGTGAATACTTTCTGAAGGCATTGTAAATAAAGCTGATGATAAGAAAAGTATATGCTCTGTTGTTAGGTAAATCATAATGTGTCGGCCATCACTCTTGTCATATAAAGCTCTCATGAAGAACATCTTTGTAATGGCCATTAGGCATTGAGAGTTGGGAGTCTGAAACTGAACCTTCCATCAGAATTATCCCTCATTAACTTGTTACTATTTGGAGGGTGTCAAAGTTGGAGATGTGTTAAATGTCAAATGTCTGTTAAATATTGGGCTGTCTGAGTGTGAGGCAAGCGAGGGCACATGCCCTTGTCACGACTTCTACCGAAGTAGGCCCCTCTCCTTGTTCGGGCGACTTTCTGCAATCGACGTCACCGGCTTTCTAGCCATCGCCGCTCCATTTTTCGTATATCCATTTGTTTTGCCTTGTTTCCATACACACCTGGTTTATATTTCCCCAATTAAGCTACTTGTATTTAACCCTCTGTTTCCCATCATGTTTTGTGAGGAATTGTTTTCATGTTAGGTGGTGTTAGTTTACACGCTCTACTTTTATGTTCCGTTTTTTGATCGCGTTTGTTTCAAGTAGTGCTCTCATTTTTGGAATGAGAGACTTCGCCTCCAATACACCATCCTGACAGCCCTCTGTTCTTTAGCCTCTGTTAAGGCATACCATTGAGCGCCCAGGCGATCTACAGCAGCTCATCAGCCTAAATGTCAGGCTGAATTAAAGCAGTGAGTGGGGCAGGGTCGGACACCTGCAGAAATCCCTCTAATTCACGTGAATAGAACATCACTGGCTTCGACACATCCATTAACCTTTGTAAATAGATGTTTAGTTCCGTTAGGTATTGTTGTATGTTAATGTTCTGGAAATGTTAGTAATACGATTTTAAAGTCTGCAAGTATCTGTTTTTCACAGAACTAGGAATCACCCGTTGAACAAAAGATAGTATTAAATTGACTCAAAAACATGTGTAATGAAAGATAATTGGTATGCATCTGTTTGAGGAAATATAATTTGAACATAGAAATACACACCATTATAATCCAACACTTTACTTGTGAATGCCCTGTGGTGATCTCAATATAGGAGGGGAGAGGACAATTATAGGAAAGGAGGAACATGTTCTTGAATTTTCAGAGAAATAAGTCACGAATGTAGGGTGTCAGATCAGGTTCTGTCATGGAGGGTCTGTCTTTTGGAAATAATTCACGTGTGAAGCATCCCACTGGGCAAAAATAGTTTGAATCAACAATGTTTCCACATCATTTCAACAACAAAAATCTTTTGTTTCACCCAACTTTTAAACCTAAATCCACTGACATGGAGATTTTTTTTGTTGATTTCATGTTGAATTCACATTAGTTGACAACTCAAAAAAGGTCAATCAAAACTAGATGTTGAAATGACGTCTGTGCCCAGTGGGATATTTTGTGTTTTATGTGGCTCAGTGCTGCAAATTGTAAGAGGTTAAAATTTTAAAGATAGATAGCATTTCTGACTTTTCTTGTTTTCCATTTCCACATTTATATTGTATGTGTTTTTGATGAAATCCAAGGTCTTCAAAGTCCTTGATGCAGAATCCACTCAGGCTTTTTTCCAAACAGATGCATTTATTTCATTTTCAAAATGTCTCTGCTCTAAATGATTAATAACTTATTATTTTTTCTTGGCAAATGTATTTTTGAACTAGCGGAAAGCAAAAAGCATTAAGACTTTCTATAAGACAACTGTGATGTTTTATCTCTACAATACATTGAAACAAACGTCAAAGCATTCAAATGGACTAGAACACTCTCCTGCCGAGTGCTTTGAGTAAGGAATACAACTTCTCTGTAAGTGCTTTCATGGATATGGCCGGTTCCAAAATGAGGAATCTCTCCGGCTATGCAGAAAGTCTGTGGATAGCTGCCCACTTTAATATAAACAACAACAACACCCACCTGTGCTGCGCAACTTATAGGTAACACACAGGTTTCGAATTATACCGTGGCCTTTGGGTGGATTACTAACACAAATACATTCCCTATAGCGTTTAAAATGAGTAAATTCAGCTGACTATCATGCATATATCAACAGGAAGACGTGTGTAAAAAATTCTGACACATTGTATTTCAAACAAGTGCTATATAGAGCACAAGCCTAAGGAAAAGGAGAAATCTCGCTCTGTTTTCCCAAGCCCTGTGGGTGACAAACAGGCCATTAAAATGTAACTGACTCAGCAAGCTGAAGTAGCCATCCATAAAAATGTCAATTGAAAACCCCTGAAAGAGATATTGATCATGCAATCCATGCATTATCGATAGAGGAAAAGGGTGTTTTGTTCATGTCAGGATGGTAAATGGCATGGTGATGGAACACACAGGCCAGACGTACACAGGCCAGTCATACACAGGTAAATAGTACACAGGCCAGTCGTACACAGGCCAGTCATAGCACAGGCCAGACGTACACAGGCCAGTCATACACAGGTCAATAGTACACAGACCAGCCGTACACAGACCAGTCATAGCACAGGCCAGACGTACACAGGTCAGTCGTACACAGGTCAGTCGTACACAGGCCAGTCGTACACAGGTCAATAGTACACAGGCCAGACATACACAGACCAGTCTTACACAGGCCAGACGTACACAGGTCAGTCGTACACAAGCCAGTCATAGCACAGGTCAGTCGTACACAGACCAGTCATAGCACAGGCCAGACGTACACAGACCAGACGTACACAGGTCAGTCGTACACAGGTCAGTCGTACACAGGCCAGACGTACACAGACCAGTCTTACACAGGCCAGACGTACACAGGCCAGACGTACACAGGTCAGTCGTACACAGGTCAGTCGTACACAGGTCAGTCGTACACAAGCCAGTCATAGCACAGGTCAGTCGTACACAGACCAGTCATAGCACAGGCCAGACGTACACAGGCCAGACGTACAAAGGCCAGTCATATACAGGTCAATAGTACACAGGCCAGTCGTACACAGGCCAGTCATAGCACAGGTCAGTCGTACACAGGCCAGCCGTACACAGACCAGTCTTACACAGGCCAGTTGCAAACAGGCCAGACGTACACAGGACAGTCATACACAGGACAGTCATACACAGGACAGTCATACACAGGACAGTCGTACACAGGACAGTCATACACAGGACAGTCATACACAGGACAGTCATACACAGGACAGTCATACACAGGCCAGTCATACACAGGACAGTCATACACAGGACAGTCATACACAGGCCAGTCGTACACAGGACAGTCATACACAGGACAGTCATACACAGGACAGTCATACACAGGACAGTCGTGCACAGGACAGTCATACACAGGTCAATAGTACACAGGCCAGTCGTACACAGGCCAGTCATACACAGGTCAATAGTACACAGACCAGTCGTACACAGACCAGTCATAGCACAGGCCAGACGTACACAGGTCAGTCGTACACAGGTCAGTCATAGCACAGGTCAGTCGTACACAGGCCAGCCGTACACAGACCAGTCTTACACAGGCCAGTTGCAAACAGGCCAGACATACACAGGACAGTCATACACAGGACAGTCATACACAGGACAGTCATAGCACAGGTCAGTCGTACACAGGTCAGTCGTACACAGGCCAGTCGTACACAGGTCAATAGTACACAGGCCAGACATACACAGACCAGTCTTACACAGGCCAGACGTACACAGGTCAGTCGTACACAAGCCAGTCATAGCACAGGTCAGTCGTACACAGACCAGTCATAGCACAGGCCAGACGTACACAGACCAGACGTACACAGGTCAGTCGTACACAGGTCAGTCGTACACAGGCCAGACGTACACAGACCAGTCTTACACAGGCCAGACGTACACAGGCCAGACGTACACAGGTCAGTCGTACACAGGTCAGTCGTACACAGGTCAGTCGTACACAAGCCAGTCATAGCACAGGTCAGTCATACACAGACCAGTCATAGCACAGGCCAGACGTACACAGGCCAGACGTACAAAGGCCAGTCATATACAGGTCAATAGTACACAGGCCAGTCGTACACAGGCCAGTCATAGCACAGGTCAGTCGTACACAGGCCAGCCATACACAGACCAGTCTTACACAGGCCAGTTGCAAACAGGCCAGACGTACACAGGACAGTCATACACAGGACAGTCGTACACAGGACAGTCATACACAGGACAGTCGTACACAGGACATTCATACCTTATACTGTACAGTCTAAGCATTTGCTTGGCCATTAATGGCTACAGTAGGCCAAATTCTAAATACTTCTCTCAAGCACATAATTAGGAACGAAAAAAGCTTGCACACAAAACCATCAGCAAGCGGATTTCTTAATTTGATCATGTTAATAAGTTATACGGATACTAGAGTTTTTCTATTGGAGGGTAGCTTCCAGGGGACACGGCTGGTGGCACACATGGGTATCCCTCTGCAGTAAATAACAGTGCTTACTCTGGATGGGTGGAGGCCCAACTTCACCTGGTAAAAAATGCAGTAAGTGCTATCCCGAGTTTAAAGCCACAGTTTCATTTCAGACCAAAAATGATTCACACTATGCTCTCAGAGCACATTTAATTGCTGTGGTGGGGATATGCTCATTTCTCAAAAGGCACTGTTATAACATTTGGTTCAGCCATTTTCATACCTGAGGAAAGGAAAACTTAATTTGAGCATATCTCAGCTCGGCTTGATTTATTATTATGGGAAGGGGTTGCGATATGGCAATCTCATATTCACAACCCGGGAACAAGCAGGGCTTATTTTTAGACCAGCAGCTGCCAAGAGTCACATTTAACTAAGATTTCCCAACTAGGTGACAGGAATCTTCTCTCTGCCTCCTCTTCAGATAAGGATGAAGTTGTCAGTTTGATGGCTGAACTCCTGGGTGCAGAAGATACCTCAAATTGTGTATATATTTCAGGGACATTTCCCTATCTAAACATCCCCTCTGAGATCGAGTGCAAAGTCCATTTGTTGTGATTATTCAGATTCATGCTAGTGTTGTTCACAAGGAAAGCTAGACATTCAGGCCTTAATGATATTTGAACTTAATGATAGTAGACCTATCATCAGGCGCTGATAGAGTAACGCAATCTAATACAATCTACTCTCCTTTTGTAAACAGCATCTTCTAAGTAAATTGGCTAAAAGAAATGTGTACCACTATAATGAAATATTTTGACTCTGTCCCCATCAATGGCTTTTTAAAAGGTATTACCTTGGTCACTGATCTTCATGATTTATTTTGTCTCCTCCTCAGTGGTAGAAACACAGCGGCTGGGTTGAAGGAGGTGAGAGACTGCGGTTGTTTTAACTGGTGAACCAGTGTCTCTCCCAACAATGATTAATAGTTCCAGAGCTCCAGTCTTACAATAAACAGGAGAAGTACACCTAAGGGTTCTATTGTTAGCGGTGCAGTAGAGTGGAGGATCAAATCAAATTCAATCTAATTTTATTCATCACATGCTTCGTAAACAACAGGTGTAGACTAACTCTGAAATATTTACTTATGGGCCCTTCCCAACAAGGCAGAAAGAAAGAAAATAAAGAAATAATAGAAAAGTGAAACACCAGTACCGAGTCAATGTACAGTGGGACAAAGTAATAGAGGTAGATATGTACGTATAACTAGGAATAAAGTAACAGATGGGAAACAGAAGCAGAGTATGTGATGAGTCAAAAAAGTTAGTGCAAAAAGGGTAAATGCAGATTGTTAAATAATTAACCACATGCAGTGGGGCAAATACTTATTTTCCACCATAATTTGCAAATAAATTCATTAAAAATCCTACAATGTTATTTTCTGGATTTTTTCTTCTCATTTTGTCTGTCATAGTTGAAGTGTACCTATGATGAAAATGACAGACCTCTCTCATCTTTTTAAGTGGGAGAACTTGCACAATTGGTGGATGACTAAATACTTTTTTGCCCCACTGTAGCTACCCGGACTAACTAGGTAGTAGTCATATGGCTTGGGGGTAGAAGCTGTTCGGGGTTCTGTTGGTTCCAGACTTGGTGCATCGGTACCGCTTGCCGTGCGGTAGCAGAGAGAACTGTCAATGACTTGGGTGGCTGGAGTTTTTGCCAATTTGTAGGGCCTCCTCTGACACCGCCTGGTATAGAGGTCCTGGATGGCAGGGAGCTCGGCCCCAATGATGTACTGGGCTGTACACATTACCCTCTGTAGCACCTTGCGCTTGGAGGGCACTATTGTGTTGAATGCTGAGCTGTAGTCAAATAACAAACAGCGTACTCACATACTGTAGGGATTCCTCTTGTCCAGTCTGGAAACGGCAGTTTTGAGTGCAATAGAGATTGTGTCTTCTGTGGATTTGTTGGAGTGAGCCAGGGGTCTAGGATGATGGTGTTTATGTGAGCCATGACCATCCTTTCAAAGCATTTCATGGTTACAGATGTGAGTGCTACGGGGCGATAGTCATTAGACAGGTAACCTTGGCATTTTGGGTCACAGGGACTATGGTGGTCAGCTTTAAAACGGGGTGGCAGGTAGCCTAGTGGTTAGATCATTGGACTAGTAACCTAGATCGAATCCCTAAGATGACAAGCTAAAAATCTGTTGTTTTGCCCTTGAACAAGGCAGTTGTCCCACTGTTCCTAGGCTGTCATTGAAAATAAGAATTTGTTCTTAACTGACTTGCCTAGTCAAATAAAGGTAAAAAAAAAAAAAAAAAACATGTAGGTATTACAGACGGGGTCAGCGAGAGGTTGAAAATGTCAGTGAAAATAGTTACCAGCTGTGCAGCACTCAGAATATGCATCCTGGTAATCCTTCGGGACCTGCGGCCTTGTGAATGTTAACCTGTTTAAATGTCTTACTCACATCGGCTATGGAGAGCATGATCACACAGTCGTCCGGAACAACTGGTGCTCTCATGCATGACTCAGTGTGGCTTGCCTCTAAGTGAGCATAGAAGGCATTTAGCCCATCTGGTTGGCTCGTTTCACTGGGCAGCTGGGTTTTGCTTATTAATCCGTGATAATTTGCAAGCCCTGCCACATTCAACGTGCGTCAGAGCCTGTGTAGTAGGATTCGATCTTAGTCTTGTATTGACACTTTGCCTTTTTGATGGTTCGTTGGAGGGCATGAAGTGATTTTTAGTGCGGATGTTGCCTGTAATCCATGTCTTCTGGTTAGGATATGTACTGTACGTACTGTCACCGTGGGGGCGTCATTGATGGAGTTATTAAGGAAGCCAGTGACTGATGTCATAAACTCCTCAATGCCATCGGATAAATCCCAGAACATATTCCAGTATGTTATAGCAAAAGAGTCCTGTAGGTTAACATCAGCTTTTTTGGACCACTTCCATGTTGAGCGCATCACTGGTACTTCCTGTTTGACTTTTTACTTGTAAGCAGGAATCAAGAGGATAGAGTTATGGCCACGACTCTGTGAAACATAGGATATTACAGATTTTCAGGTCCCGTTGATAGGATAGTCTCAACCGGAGCTCATCTAGTTTGTTCTCCAGTGATTGTACTTTCGCCAATAGAATAGAGCTTAGAGGTGGTTTATGTACTCGCCTACGTAGTTTTTTCAAGGTGCACGTCAGCCTCTCTCACGCTGCCTTTTTATTTTTCGTGCCGCTGCACTCTTCAAAAAAAGGATTTCTAAAGGGTTATTCAGCTGTCCAGGTCAAAAAAAAAGTTTGGTTACAGGTAGAACCATTTTGGGTTCCATGTAGAACCCTCGGTATAAAGGGTTGTATGTGGAACCCAAAATGGTTCTACATGGAACCCAAAACGGTTATACATAAAACTAAAAGGGTTCTACCTGGAACCAACAAGGATTCTTAGTAGGGTTCTCCTATGAGAACAGCCAAACAACCCTTTTAGGTTCTAGACAGCACTTTTTTGTCTAAGAGTATAGGATTAAAGCCTGGTCAGGGTTGAGCAGTATGTCCTGAAGTAGAAAGCATTATTAAGGATGTGGCTGAAGTCTGATGTGTAATTGTGTGTTCTGCATCTCCCCGTTGACCTAGTCCCTAAAGATTCATTGTCCTTTGCTAGACATGCCAGCTGGTAGCTCCTGTTCCCTCAGGCTCAGTACCAGTTAGACCAAGTAGTTGTGTGACCTTTAATAATGAATACAGCATTCACTTTAGGGAGGAAGTACTGTACAAAATTGTTTTCTTAACATAAGTGTTGAGAGTACACTCTTAACAAAAAAAGGTGCTATCTATACCCTTAAACATGCCATCAGACTGTTATATAGTCACCACTAGCAGGCCTCCACCCAGTACCCTGCCCTGAACTTTAGTCACTGTTACTAGACGGCTACCACCCGGTACGCTACCCTGTATCTTAGAGGCTGCTGCCCTATGTACATGACAGTGGCGGTCGGTGATGTTTAAAATTAGGGAGGATGATTTTTTTTAATGAGTGTGGCCTTATTTCTATTAGAGCATATTGGATGACTGTCATTCATATTCCATTCACCCAGCTCAATATAACATTGATAGGTTAAAGATACTACATGATACTCACATTTTCCCTACACCCATCATCACAGCCTGTGAATTAATGCTTATAAGACAGGTCGAGTAATCAAGGTGACAGACAGTGACACATTCAATACTGCCTTGCACACTCTTGCCTGCATCTAGCTGATCTAGGGTGTAATCATTAGTCCATCAGTTGCAAACAAGATTTTCTATTGGTCAAATTCTGGTGGGTTTATCCGCGTTTCATTCCTTTTGCTTCCCTTTAAGAAACAGAATCAACGGAATGACTACTGCCCTGATCATCTGCACAAAAGGGTTCTACCTAGAACCAAAAAGGGTTTTGAAATGGATTATCCTATGGGGACAGACAAAATAACCTTTTCAAATTGAATCAAATCTACCAAAGAACCCTTTTGTAACCTTTTTTTATAAGAGTATAGAGAACAGGTTTCCCTCAAGAGTGCTTTTTAAAATGGAGATATTACCACAAGGCATGGAACTGATTGTAAACTGTGGTTGAACGCGTTATGAGGGAAGTTATTTTGCTTCCCATGAGAAACTCAATTATGTCGGTAGACTTTTGATGATAATCAAACTAAGCTAAATGCATATGCACTTGAAGTGTGTACATAGAGTGTTTACAATAGAAATGTTCAATACTCTGTGTACTTGAAAGCAAGCCGGTGATCTTGAGTGTGTTATTCCAATGTGCCAGTTGTTCACCAGACAGAATGTAGTCTTCTGATCCATTCTCTCTCCTTGATTTATGATGAAAATAATACTACAAGCTTCTCTTTGTGTAGCTAACGTTGGTCACCTTTGACTGGTAGAAAGACCCTGAATGAAAAGGAGGCATGGGAATCATCTGGGAATGGGAATCATCACTCTTAGACAAATCATCCATTTTAGCACTAATCTACAGATAAAAGAGTTGGTTCAAATGGGAGCAATGTGTCTGTAACTTTCTACAGAAAACATCCAGGACAGAGGACCTGTTTGACCATGGTGCTCAGCAATAGACCAACAACACCAAAGTCCTGAACAAACCGGCCACGCACCAGCAGTGTGGATGAAATGATTGAATAACATGTATGTATTTCCATTTCGCAACATTCACACACTTAACGTGACCTGTTTGGTTTCCCTGTTAGGATGTGGTTGGGAACATCAGTGACTTGAAGACCATAGGCATCAAAGATTGAAGAATAAACAGGATACAAAAATGTGTGGAACACAGGAGGACTTCCTGCTGTGTGTGTGGGGGGGGGCTGTGCATATTAATAGTTTATCAATAATCTGATCAATTAATAGATTCACGATTTTCTCAGAAATATAGAGGATATTGAACATAAGGTGGCCACTAACAAGTATTCAAATCACCACCTCATAGCAATATAGATCTGTTTCAAATCATAAGACTAGAGTCTACAAGCTTCAACATAAATTCTTAAACATGGTAACTTAAATAACATACACAGTGTACAAAACATTAGGAATGCCTGCTCTTTCCATGACATAAACTGTCCAGCTGAATACGGGTGAGGCTATGATCCCTTATTGATGTCAGATTTTAAATCACTTCAATCAGTGTAGATGACGGGGAGGAGACAGGTTAAAGAAGGATTGTTAAGCCTTGATACAATTTAGACATGGGTTGTGTATGTGTGCCTTTCAGAGGGCGAATGGGCAAGACAGAAGATTTGAGGGCCTTTGAACGGGGTATGGTAGTAGGTTCCAGGTGCACCGATTTGAGTGTGTCAAGAACTGCAACGCTGCTGTGTTTTTTGTGCTCAAAAGATTCCCATGTGTATCAAGATTACCACCACCCAAAGGACATCCAGCCAACTTGACAGAACGGTGGGAAGCATTTTCAACATGGGCTAGCATCCCTGTGGAACGCTTTCGATACCTTGTAGAGTCCATGCCACAAATTGAGGCTGTTCTGAGGACAAAAGGGGGTGCTACTTAATATTAGGAAGGTACTCCTAATTTTTTGTACGCTCAGTGTACATCAACTGAAGGATAACACCCACTGTACTCACCACCCTTCCTGATGTCCTAATTATGGTGTACACACCACCATTTCTGATGTCCAGAGGTGTGGACTTGAGTCACATGACTTGGACTCGAGTCTGACTTAAGTCACAAATGTGATGACTTGAGAATGTACTTGATATAAATAGAATAATTTGGGACTTGACTTGGACTTGGAGCCTCAAGAATCAGGAATCAACTTTGTCTTGAGACTGATTATTTGAAAGTGTCTGGCCAACATTTTGCCACTCATTTTTTGTCACAGATTCCATGGATTACTCTCCACGCAGCCAGAGACATAAGCCGCAACATCGCCCTTGCAAAAAAAAAAAAACATGTCCATGAGCAGCGTCAATAGGTCATTATTCTTTTTTAACTTGACTTGAGTCTTGACATGGAAAAACATGTGACTCGACTTGATTTAATCTTAGAATGCACAAAGTGGACTTGACTCAAGACTCGACCCACTCTACTTGGGACTCGACTTGAGACTTGGACCTCGTGACTTGAGACTTGTGACTTGAGACTTGAGACTTGCACCTTGTGACTTGAGACTTAGAGCTTGTGACTTGAGACTTGGACCTTGTGACTTGCGACTTGCCTGTTTGAGACTTGCCTTTATGAGACTTGCCTGTAACTCAAATAATAGTGAATTGGTCCCACCTCTGGTGTACATGCCACCAAGTCTAAAGTTCGAATGGAGTGTTTTTTTTTATTATTCTTTTTTATTTTACATTTTTTAATTAAGCCCTCCCTCTTCGGAGGACAAATATCTTAGTTTATTGTACAACTTTTTTTGCTACATATACATACATTATACGTATACATTTTACATGTACATTTTTACATACATGGTACTTTTATATAAAGCAGTCACGTAATGATTATTTTGGTTTCCATGTGCTATATATTTTTCAATTGTGCTGTGATGTTTTACAACATTTTTTTTGCCTTTCTAATGGAATGTTTAGATGGGATGCAGACATTCATTCTAGATATCATGCTGTTTTTTTGTCTCAGGTGTGGAGTCATTATTAAACGTGTGGCATATGGCCACCCTCGTCTAAGCCAGAGTCTACTTTGTTCCAACTCCTCTCCTCTGAGCCTGGCCCCCCAGTGAGAGCATATGCTGAAAGCCTGAGTGACATTCCATCACTCTTTTAATCTCTCACAAACCAGAGTCAGTCAGGAGTTTGAAATGGGTGTCACCGTTACCAGCTTTATCAACCATGACACCCACTACAGCGTCCTAATACAGCACAGATGGTGTGTCGGAGGATGTCCCCCCCATTTTTCTCCAAAATACAAGAGTGACAGGGTCTTCACCAGTAGAATTCAAAATAGAGGACCAAGTATTAGTTGACAACGTTGTAATTAATAGCCACCTGTTCTCAGCTGATAAGTAAGGGAACGAACTCATAAAAGTGGCATTTGTGAGAATCTGGGGCATTGTTGCCAAGAATACCATGACCTGTTAAGGTTTTAATTAGGCCAAGCAGGAGAAAATGAGGAACTCCCTGACTTAGTGCCCCACACAGACATTGACAGGGGCAAACCAGTTTTCAGAATAATAGGCTGCATAGTTTGGAAAAAGGCTTCTAAATATTTTAAAGACCAGACAAATATTTCACGTCTCTAAAATACTTTGCAGGCCTTTAAAATACTTTGCAGGACTTTGAAATATTTGTCTGGCCATTGAAATATTTTGCAGGTAGATTAAATATTTAGCAGTTATTTTACTAAACTTTGCACTACAAAATATTTTAAAGGCCTTTAAAATAATCTGCAGGTATTTAAAATATTTCACTGATATTTGAAATATTTTGCATGTGTTTGAAATATTTTGTAGCCTTTTACCAAACTTTGCAAACTATACCAAACTTTGCAGGCCTTTAAAATATTTTGACACATGTAACCAAACTTCGCAGCCTATTGTTTTGAAAACTTGTTCTCCCCTTAGGGCCACCGTAACATTGGGACTCATCTCCTCTTCCAGAGTAGGAAGAGATGTTATATTCATCCTTTTGTGTAGCAGTACAGTATCTCTCTGTCTACATGTATCCTGGTATGTACTTAAGATAGATTCACTGAACAAATTTGTTGGAGAAACTTAAGACATTAAATAATATCTGCCCCCATATCAAAAAGCATTTAGGAGAACTTGATCAATGTCAACAGAATTAGGATTAGGGGGAGCTTTTCCATTATGACATTGACTGCAATACATTTTCCATCTCAGATATGTTGTGCCTGTCGTACGCAGTAGATACAATACGTTACCTTGTTCTTTTTAAAGATCTGCTCAAGTGATAATAGACAATACAACTTCATCAGCCATTATCAGCCATTATCCGTTTTCTATTCATATACAGTACCAGTCAAAGGTTTGGACACACCTCATTCCTGGGCTTTTCGTTATTTTTACTATTTTCGACATTGTAGAAAAATAGTGAAGACATCAAACTATGAAATAACATATGTGGAATCACATAGTAACCAAAAAAAGTGTTAAACAAATCAAAATATATTCAATATTTGAGATTCTTCAAAGTAGCCACCCTTTGCCTTGATGACAGCTCTGCACACTCTTGGCATTCTCTCAACTAGCCTCATGAGGTAATCACCTGAAATACATTTCAATTAACAGGTGTGTCTTGTTAAAAGTTAATTTGTGGAATTTCTTTCCTTCTTAATGCGTTTGAGCCAATCAGTTGTGTTGTGACAATGAAGTGGTGGTATACAGAAGATAACCCTATTTGGTAAAATAACCAGTCCATATTATGGCAAGAACAGCTCAAATAAGCAACGAGATTTAACAGTCCATCATTCCTTTAAGACATGAAGGTCAGTCAATCCGGAACATTTCTAAAACTTTGAAAGTTTCGTCAATTGCATTTTCAAAAACCATCAAGCACTGTGATGAAACTGACTCTCACGGTGACCATTTATATATACAGTTGAAGTCGTAAGATGACATACTGTACATCTTAGCCAAGTACATTTAAACTTAGTTTTTCGCAATTGATGACATTTAATCATAGTAAAAATTCCCTGTCTTAGTTAAATTAGGATCACCACTTTATTTTAAGAATGTGAAATGTCAGAATAATAGCAGAGAGAATGATTTGTTTCATTTTTTATTTCTTTCATCACATTCCCAGTGGGTCAGAAGTTTACATACACTCAATTAGTATTTGGTAGCGTTGCCTTTAAATTGTTTAACTTAGGTCAAACGTTTCGGGTAGCCTTCCACAAGCTTCCCACATAAGTTGGGTGAATTTTGGCCCATTCCTCCTGACAGAGCTGGTGTAACTGAATCAGGTTTGTAGGCCTCCTTGCTCGAACACACTTTTTCAATTCTGCCCACAAATTGTCTATAGAGTTAAAATCAAATCAAAATCGAATCAAATCATATTTTATTTGTCACATACACATGGTTAGCAGATGTTAGTGCGAGTGTAGCGAAATGCTTGTGCTTCTAGTTCCGACAATGCAGTAATAACCAACAAGTAATCTAGCTAACAATTCCAAAACTACTACCTTATAGACACAAGTGTAAGGGGATAAAGAATATGTACATAAATATATATGAATGAGTGATAGTACAGAGCGGCATAGGCAAGATACAGTAGATGGTATTGAGTGCAGTATATACATATGAGATGAGTATGTAAACAAAGTGGCATAGTTAAAGTGGCTAGTGATACATGTATTACATAAGGATGCAGTAGATGATATAGAGTACAGTATATACGTATACATATGAGATGAATAATGTAGGGTATGTAAACATTATATTAGGTAGCATTGTTTAAAGTGGCTAGTGATATATCTTACATCAATTCCCATGGCTGGAGTTGAGTCAGTGTGTTGGCAGCAGCCACTCAATGTTAGTGGTGGCTGTTTAACAGTCTGATGGCCTTGAGATAGAAGCTGTTTTTCAGTCTCTCGGTCCCAGCTTTGATGCACCTGTACTGACCTCGCCTTCTGGATGATAGTGGGGTGAACAGGCAGTGGCTCGGGTGGTTGCTGTCCTTGATGATCTTTATGGCCTTCCTGTGACATCGGGTGGTGTAGGTGTCCTGGAGGGCAGGTAGTTTGCCCCCGGTGATACGTTGTGCAGACCTCACTACCCTCTGGAGAGCCTTACGGTTGTGGGCGGAGCAGTTGCCGTACCAGGCGGTGATACAGCCCGACAGGATGCTCTCGATTGTGCATCTGTAAAAGTTTGTGAGTGCTTTTGGTGACAAGCCGAATTTCTTCAGCCTCCTGAGGTTGAAGAGGCGCTGCTGCGCCTTCTTCACGATGCTGTCTGTGTGGGTGGACCAATTCAGTTTGTCTGTGATGTGTGCTCCGAGGAACTTAAAACTTACTACCCTCTCCACTACTGTCCCATCAATGTGGATAGGGGGGTGTTCCCTCTGCTGTTTCCTGAAGTCCACAATCATCTCCTTAGTTTTGTTGACGTTGAGTGTGAGGTTATTTTCCTGACACCACACTCCGAGGGCCCTCACCTCCTCCCTGTAGGCCGTCTCGTCGTTGTTGGTAATCAAGCCTACCACTGTTAAGGTCAAAGCTTTGTGATGGCAACTCCAATACCTTGACTTTGTTGTCCTTAAGTAATTTTCCCACAACTTTGGAAGTATGCTCGGGGTCATTGTCCATTTGGAAGAGCAATTTGCGACCAAGCGTTAACTTCATGACTGTCATGAGATGTTGCTTCAATATATCCACATAATTTTCCTCCCTCATAGATGCCTTCTATATTGTGAAGTGTATCAGTCCGTCCTGCAGCAAAGCACCCCCACAACATGATGCTGCCACCCTCGTGCTTCACGGTTGGGATGGTGTTCTTTAGCTTGCAAGCCTCCCCCTTTTTCCTCCAAACATAATGATGATCATTATGGCCAAACAGTTCTATTTTTGTTTCATCAGACCGGTGGAAATTTCTCCAAAAAGTATGATCTTTGTCCCCATGTGCAGTTGCAAACCGTAGTCTGGCTTTTTTATGGTGGTTTTGGAGCAGTGGCTTCTTCCTTGCTGAGTGGCCTTTCAGGTCATGTCATTATAGGACTCGTTTTTCTGTGGATATAGATACTTTTGTACCTGTTTCCTCCAGCATCTTCACAGGTCCTTTGCTGTTGTTCTGGGATTGATTTGTACTTTTCGCCCCAAAGTACATTCATCTTAAGGAGAGAGAACACGTCTCCTTACTGAGTGGCATGACAGCTGCTTGGTCTCATGGTGTTTATACTTGCGTACTATTGTTTGTACAGATGAACGTGGTACCTTCAGACGTTTGGAAATTCATGAAGTCAAACACAGACTGTGCATCTCACCCACTTGACACATCAAAGTAGCCTAAGAAATGCTTCTGAATAAAGCCCTGATTAACCACATATCTGACAATAACTGACAACTGCAAGCAGACTTGGGGCGGTGGGGCAGTTTTTACCCCCTGGGGCCTGAAGTTTTTCATTTTATGTTAACCTAACTAGGAAAACTCTGGACCCTATAAGGTATGACAGTGATTAATCAGTTGTAAAAAGGTTTTATATTGGCTATGATGGGACCAGTTTTTCCTAATCAGGTCACATGATTTTTAAAAATCTCCTGTCCCTGGGGGGGATGAAAACCCTGTCAAACTGCAGATACCTTATATTTGTTCATATAAATTATATTTAGACTAGATTAGCAGGGGAATTTCCTCGACCCAGACACATAGACAATAACTGAAACGATAATAGAACTCACAGGGCTGAGCTTGCTTTATGCATGTTAGCATCATTTAGGCCTAAGCAACTGTAGGCCTTACAAAACATTTACTCACATCCGTCATCACTATTATGTTGATTAATTCATTCCAGTTAATCATTATGGATTGAAAACATATAGGCAGCCTAGCTGGCCCAATTTTGAACAAAAACTAAATTTGATCACGTTCACATTTTGTCCTGACACACAAATGGAAATAAATACATAATGTTACCAATTAGTTTACCCTGACCAGGTGGACAGGGCACATAGGCTGTAAGCAGCTGCTCTTATTAGTAGCCTACAGTTGATCAGACTGAAAATCAGTCTCGTTTTCATCCTATACGGCATGTCAGATTTCTAATGTTTAGGTGTAGCCTAGGCTGTTGCAACATTTATATCATGAGTGTTTGCTTGTCTGTCCGGAGAGATTATAGGTCATCATCTTGGCTAAATAAATACTGGAGGAAAGCAGAAAGGCTACTTGAGTGTACACAAACATTTTTTGAAACTGTCTCTCATGAGGACTGCCACAGGAAAGGAATGCCCAGAGTTACCTCTGCTGCAGAAGATATGTTCTTAGAGTAACCAGCCTCAGAAGTTGCAGCCCAAATAAATGCTTCAAGTAACAGACACAACTCAACGTCAACTGTTCAGAGGAGACTGTGTGAATCAGACCTTCATGGTTGAATTGCTGCACAGAAACCACTACTATAGAACACCAATAAGAAGAAGAGACTTGCTTGGGCCACAAAACACGAGCAGTGGACATTAGAACAGTGGAAATTTGTCATTTGCTCTGGAGTCCAATTGGGAGATTTTTGGTTTCAACAGCCGTGTCTTTGTGAGACGCGCTGTGGGTGAACGGATGATCTCCGCATGTGTATTTCCCACTGTAAAGCATGGAGGAGGAGGTTTTATGGTGTGGTGTGCTTTGTTTTGCTTGTGACACTGTCTGTGATTTATTTAGAATTCAAGGCACACTTAACCAGCATGGCTTCCACAGCATTCTGCAGCGATGCGCCATCCCATTTGTTTGGGCTTAGTGGGACTATCATTTGTTTTTCAACAGGACAATGACCCAACACACCTCCAGGCTGTGTAGGGGCTATTTGACCAAGAAGGAGAGTGTTGGAGTGCTGCAGCAGATGACCTGGCCTCCACAATCCTCCAACCTCAACCAAATTGAGATGGTTTGGGATGAGTTGGACCGCAGTGTGAAGGAAAAGCAGCCAACAAGTGCTCAGCATATGTGGGAACTCCTTCAAGACTATTGGAAAAGCATTCCAGGTGAAGCTGGTTGAGAGAATGCCAAGAGTGTGCAAAGCTGTCATCAAGGCAAAGGTTGGCTATTTGGAGAATCTCAAATATAAAATATATTTTGATTTGTTTAACACTTTTTGGTTACTACATGATTCCATATGTGTTATTTCATAGATTTGATGTGTTAACTATTATTCTACAATGTAGAAAATAGTAAAAATAAAGGAAAACCTTTGAATGAGTAGGTGATTTAAAACTTTTAACCGGTAGTGTATGAATATATTTAATAGTCTTAACTAAAAATGATTACTTTTTTATTGTACTATTTGACTTTTTATGAAATATCACTGAGGAGGAGGGTCCTCCCCTTCCTCCTCTGAGGAACCTCCACTGATACAGTGCCAATCAAAATTTGACACACCTACTCATTCAAGGGTTTTTCTTTATTTTCACTTCTTTCTACATTGTAGACTCTGACATTACTTCATTTCTTCTTGTTTAAAAGAAACACAAAAGTTTGCGTTATTTGTGTTGTTTCTAGATAATACTGCACTGTTGGAGCTAGAAATATAAGCATTTCGCTACACCTGCTATAGCATCTGTAAATCTGTGTACGCAACCAATAAACTTTGATTTGATTAGATTTTCTTAATGTATTTAATCATTTACAACATTACTTTCCTTTTGATCTGTCTAATGTTTTATTAATGCCCATAACAAGTTATTTCACAGATTGCTGAAGATAAAGGAACACTGTTTCATTCCCTCATTAATCAAAGAAAAAGTCACCCAATGGGGAATATATTCTCTTTCATCTTGGAGGGAGCAGTAGGAATCTGTGCCACCATAATAGGTATGCCCAGAGCTTGTTTGTTTAAGTGTTACTTAGATGTGTTACTTACCACGAGAGGCAAAGCTGCCGGGCTATAGCCTGGTGTAAAATACACCTCCATTGTTTTTATTATTCTAATAAACCTCGTCTCATGTGTGGGTATTACTATTAATGAGCCCAAATACCCCGCAGCACAGTTCCTCTCAGTCTGTAGGCTATTGGAATGCTCAACCACCTACATTTATAAGCATATTTGAAGTGAGAGTTTGAGGTACTTTTTCAAAGGAATGAATTTACACAGCTTTGAAATTATTTTTGGAATCACAAAAGAATTCCATCCCTGGCACCCTTACCTTACCCGCGAGCATGCACACGGACCTGAGAGTGTTTCCTCATACACAAGCCCATTACAGCTGTTACCAATACACTTCCATTCCCAGACAGTCCTGTGAGATTTAAAGATGAGGTTGGACTGCATCAGGAAGTTGGAAATAAATCAGGAAATAAATCACATTTTATTGGTCACACACATATTTAGCAGATTTTATTGCAGGTATAGCGAAATGCTTGTGTTCCTAGGTCCAACATTGTAGTAGTATCTTGCAATTCACAACAATACACACAAATCTCAAAGTAAAAGAATGGAATTAAGAAATATATAGATATTAGGACGAGTAATGTCAGAGTGGCATTGACTAGAATGCAGAAGAATACAGCATACACAAATAATTAATCAGTATGTAAACACCAGGAGGTTAGACTGAACCAGGAGGTTGGACTGAACCAGGAGGTTGGGCTGAACCAGGAGGATAGACTGAACCAGGAGGTTGGACTTAACCAGGAGGTTAGACAGAACCAGGAGGTTGGACTGAACCAGCCGGTTGGGCTGAAACAAGAGATTGGACTGAACCAAGAGGTTGGACTGAACCAAGAGGTTAGACTGAACCAAGAGGTTGGACTGAACCAAGAGGTTGGGCTGAACCAGGAGTTTGGACTGAACCAAGAGGTTTGTGAGACAGTAATTCAGCGCAGAGGTCAAGGTGTCACCTGCCCCCAAGGATGCCGTGCGTCACTAATGAAAGGTTTCACTCTCGCCGGCAACCGCCATCTCAGTCCTCCCTCCGTCAGCCAAAGGCTCTTTTTTCCCCTCTCCAATGGGAGCAGCTACAGTGTGATATTAATGGCTGTTGTGATCACTCTAGCGTATAAAATCTAAAGCTGGGTATAGTCTACCGCTCGAAAATGTCTAACAAAAAAGCATGTACAGTGGGGCAAAAAAGTATTTAGTCAGCCACCAATTGTGCAAGTTCTCCCACTTAAAAAGATGAGAGAGGCCAGTAATTTCCATCATAGGTACACTTCAACTATGACAGAAACAATGAGGAAAAAAATCCAGAAAATCACATCGTAAGATTTTTTTATGAATTTATTTGCAAATTATGGTGGAAAATAAGTATTTGGTCACCTACAAACAAGCAAGATTTCTGGCTCTCACAGACCTGTAACTTCTTCTTTAAGAGGCTCCTCTGTCCTCCACTCATTACCTGTATTAATGGCACCTGTTTGAACTTGTTATCAGTATAAAAGACACCTGTCCACAACCTCAAACAGTCACACTCCAAACTCCACTATGGCCAAGACCAAAGAGTTGTCAAAGGACACAAGAAACAAAATTGTAGACCTGCACCAGTCTGGGAAGACTGAATCTGCAATAGGTAAGCAGCTTGGTTTGAAGAAATCAACTGTGGGAGCAATTATTAAGAAATGGAAAACATACAAGACCACTGATAATCTCCCTTGATCTGGGGCTCAACGCAAGATCTCACCCCGTGGGGTCAAAATTATCACAAGAACGGTGAGCAAAAATCCCAGAACCACACGGAGGGACCTAGTGAATGACCTGCAGAGAGCTGGGACCAAAGTAACAAAGCCTACCATCAGTAACACACTATGCCGCCAAGGACTCAAATCCTGCAGTGCCAGACGTGTCCCCCTGCTTTAGACAGTACATGTCCAGACCTATCTGAAGTTTGCTAGAGAGCATTTGGATGATCCAGAATAAAATTGGGAGAATGTCATATGGTCAGATGAAACCAAAATATTACTTTTTGGTAAAAACTCAACTTGACGTGTTTGGAGGACAAAGAATGCTGAGTTGCTTCCAAAGAACACCATTCCTACTGTGAAGCATGGGGGTGGAAACATGCTTTGGGGCTATTTTTCTGCAAAGGGACCAGGACGACTGATCCGTGTAAAGGAAAGAATGAATGGGGCCATGTATCGTGAGATTTTGAGTGAAAACCATCAGCAAGGGCATTGAAGATTAAATGTGGCTGGGTCTTTCAGCATGACAATGATCCCAAACACACCGCCCGAGCAACGAAGGAGTGGCTTCGTAAGAAGCATTTCAAGGTCCTGGAGTGGCCTAGCCAGTCTCCAGATCTCAACCCCATAGAAAATCTTTGGAGGGAGTTAAAAGTCTGTGTTGCCCAACAACAGCCCCAAAACATCACTGCTCTAGAGGAGATCTGCATGGAGGAATGGGCCAAAATGCCAGCAGCAATGTGTGAAAACCTTGTGAAGACTTACAGAAAACGTTTGACCTCTGTCATTGCCGACAAAGGGTATATAACAAAGTATGGAGATAATCTTTTGTTATTGACCAAATACTTATTTCCCACCATAATTTGCAAACAAATTCATTAAAAATCCTACAATGTGATTTTCCGGATTTCTTTTCTCATTTTGTCTGTCATAGTTGAAGTGTACCTATGATGAAAATTACAGGCCTCTCTCATCTTTTTAAGTGGGAGAACTTGAACAGTTGGTGGCTGACTAAATACTTTTTAGTGTATTTGTTCCAAATGGATAATTACATTGGCTACAGTACATGTGAAGATTGAGCTGAGGGGATTTTATCCTTCACATTACAGTAGCTAGATCATCTCCTCACAGCTCCTCTGAACTCAGTCAAGTCTCTGCTGACTGAGGAACAGAAAATAGTCATTTCCACTTAAATTATAGAATTCCCCATAGTTTAGGGAGGACCTGGTACACAGTGTGTGTATTATTTATTGTGTCTGTGTCTGTGTCTGTGTCTGTGTCTGTGTCTGTGTCTGTGTCTGTGTCTGTGTCTGTGTCTACGTCTTAGTCTCTGTGTCTGCGTGTGTGTGTGTGTGTGTGTGTGCTGCAGAAATGTTTTGCTACCCTTCCCCAGATCTGTGACTCGACACAATCGTGTCTCGGAGCTCTACGGGGAATTCCTTCGTCCTCATGGCTTGGTTTTTGCTCTGACATGCACTGTCAACTGTAGGGCCTTATATGGATAGGTGTGTGCCTTTCCAAATCATGTCCAATCAATTAAATTGACCATAGCTTAAGATCACCAATGCACAATGCTAAGCGTTGGCTGGAGTGGTGTAAAGCACTCCGCCATTGGACTTTGGGGTGCAAACGCATTCTCTGGAGACGGACGGACGGACGGACGGACGGACGGACGGACGGACGGACGGACGGACGGACGGACGGACGGACGGACGGACGGACGGACGGACGGACAGACAGACAGACAGACAGACAGACAGACAGACAGACAGACAGACAGACAGAGAGAGAGAGCCATGTCTCACCATTCACTGATACATAAATGGTTGAGAATGCTGACAATGTTATGTGTCAAATCAAATCAAATGTATTTATATAGCCCTTAGATCAGCTGATATCTCAATGTGCTGTACAAAAACCCAGCCTAAAACCCCAAACAGCAGTCAATGCAGGTGTTGAAGCACGTTGGCTAGGAAAAAGTCCCTAGAAGGGCCAAAACCTAGGAAGAAACCTAGAGAGGAACCAGGCTATGAGGGGTGGCCAGTCCTCTTCTGGCTGTGCCGGGTGGAGATTATAACAGAACAGAGCCAAGATGTTCAAATGTTCATAAATGACCAGCAAGGTCAAATAATAGGTCTGGGACAGGTAGCACGTCCGGTGAGCAGGTCAGGATTCCATAGCCGCAGGCAGAACAGTTGAAACTGGAGTGTCAGTGTGACAAATTGAAAATGTAGAGTTTCCATCAACCTCACGCGCAATGTGGGGCGGCAGGGTAGCCTAGTGGTTAGAGCGTTGGACTAGTAACCGGAAGGTTGAAAGTTCAAAACTCCCGAGCTGACAAGGTACAAATCTGTCGTTCTGCCCCTGAACAGGCTGTTAACCCACTGTTCCTAGGTCGTCATTGAAAATAAGAATTTGTTCTTAACTGACTTGCCTAGTTAAATAAAGGTAAAAAAAATTTAAAAATGTAGAAATCAAAGAACACCGCAGTTTGTGGGTAGAGTAGTGGGTGAAACCATTCACTTCAGGAAAAAGTGTGATATAAATAGAGGTTGGTCTGCCTGCTCTTCAGTCTGAGAGAGATTTTCTGAGAGCAGGTTCGTGTCTCCTTACTCTGTACAGAAATAAATGTTTAAAACTGTAACACAATAGCGTCTTTGGAAAATGGGTTTATATTCAATAGTGAATGTGACTATGTATATATTTATCTTACCGTTAATGTATTTAAGGCCCATTTCGGCAAGTTAACCAAGTTTTTGTTGGCTTAGCTAGCCATGAGCTGACTAGCACCGTCAGACAGTGCACTGTAATGTCACGGTAGCTATTGCTAACCGGTGATTTGCTAGAAGGAAATTTATTGAAATATTAAGTGAATGCTTATTTTCTTAATATCTTAAAATGTTTATATGAAAAGAGTTGTACTTGTGCTCTGTTTTTATGGATTAATATCACTTCACATTGAGGGCATGTATCATTACTGTTGTTCCTATCTGAAAGATATCTGGTATCCTACCTAACCAGTGAACGTGTGGCTGTGACCTTCCTGTCACTGCCTGTCATCACTGTTTGAAATCTTTTACTGCAGGTATGCTTTACAGTATTTTTCTTATTTTCTAAACACAACGCATGTATACTATATGATCACTTTGTGGATTGAGTCTGAGAGAGACATTCTGAGAGCAGTGAACATGTGGCTGTGACCATCCTGTCAATGCCTGTCATCACTGTTTGATATCTTGTACTGCAGATAAAAGCAAGTGTGGGTGTTCGTGTGTCTTGTTTCTGGGGGGCTATGTGAAGTTGGTTACATCAGCACTACTGCCTGTGTCTAAGTAGGGTGTGTAGGTTAACTTCTTGGTGACTTGGGGCAGTATATTTACGTCCGGGAGAAATGCATGCCCAAAATCATCTGCCTGCTACTCATCTCCAGAAGATAAGATATGCATATTATTAGTAGATGTGGATAGAAAACACTGTGAAGCTTATACACATGTTTGAATCATGTATATGAGTATAACAGAACTTATTTAGCAGTCGAAACCCAGAGGACAAACCATTCAGATTTAGTTTTGTTTTGTGGTCACTCTATTTTCAATGGTGTTTCATTGGGAATCCAGATTTCTAAGGGACCTTCTTGCAGTTCCTATCGCTTCCACTGGATGTCAACAGTCTTTAGAAATTGGCTGAGGTTATTCCTTTGTGTAATGAAGAAGTATGGCCATCTTGAATGAGGGTCAATTGAAGTGTACTGTTAGATAGAGGTGCGTGACCAGAAAGCATGCTTCAGTTTGTTTTCTTCCTGTCTCGAACACAGATCATCCCGTCTTCAATTTTATCGATTATTTACGTTAAAAAATACCTAAAGTTGTATTACAAAAGTAGTTTGAAATGTTTTGGCAAAGTTTACAGGTACCTTTTGAGATATTTTGTAGTCACGTTGAGCAAGTTGGAACCAGTGTTTTTCTGGATCAAACGCGCCAATTACATTGACATTTTGGATATATCGACAGAATTAATCGAACAAAAGGACCATTTGTGATGTTTATGGGACATATTGGAGTGCCAACAAAAGAAGCTCGTCAAAGGTAAGGCAAGAATTATGTTTTTATTTCTGCGTTTTGTGTCGGGCCTGCAGGGTTGAAATATGCTTTCTCTCTTTGTTTACTATGGTGCTATCCTCAGATAATAGGTTAAGATAATAGCTTTAAGGGTTGTTTGTGTGGGGATGGGATGTGCGTGTTTTGCTGGTGACCCGCCGGTTGGGTGAGTTGGCGGTGCTCGCAGTAATGTAGGCCGGTGCGAATAGAATGCCAGGGCCGAATTCTTGTCCTAGTCCGTCCCTGTGTAGGCACACTTTGGGCAAGTAATGGACTGTTATTACATGTGTTTTGACATAAGCTACATTTCCAGTCGAATCATGTTATTTCAGTTATAATATGTCGTATTCTTCCATTTATCCATTTTATTGTTCATGATATGATATATTACTTCACTGGGGCGGTAGTAGTGAACTCAGAGGATGACCATTTTCTGTCTAGTTTTAAACCGGCTTGATCAATTGGTTTGCTAATTTAGTCCTGTGTTTTTTTCGTTGCAACAACAGTTATTTGAACTCGGATCTCTGCGTAATCTCCCAGGCTATTAGCCCCCTGCTGCCTTAAATCCTCTTTCCCCTAGCGTTTTAAAGGAAACCGGCTTTAACACAGTGGTACATACAAAGTTCAGCTTCTTAATTCGTTGCAATGCAGCGTGCAGTGTGTTTTTCTGAGTAATCCATGTTATTGTTGTGACATTCTGTTTGTGTCCCTATTCCACAGGTTACCTACCATCTGCAGGCTTTTCAAAACTGGAGTTGTTCCATTTCTCGAAAACAAAATTGTGGCAATTAAAAAAGCGCTGTGCTTACGGATCGCCCACCTTAGTTCTCATCCCACTCAGTCAATAGATATGTAGCCATAGTGTGGAGGGCAAGGAAGCAAGGCAACACTCCTAAATCATGAGAAGCATTACAACTAAACACTTAACTCAATTCTATTAATCACAAACCCGCTCAGTTGAACATAATGCTTTTTTATTTACCCACTACTCTGGGAAGCATAACAAAGTAATGACTTATAGTGGTAGAGATCGGTCAGTTTGATACTTACTGCCAAGGCTCTATAAATGAGGAGCACATTCAATTATGTATGCTCTTCATTTAAGGAGCTACTCTGGAACTAATTGTTTTCACACCTGGTCCATTTTCATTTTCTAGCTAGAGTTACAGCTTAGCTGGGGAACAATCACTTGGGTATTCATCAAGTTGAAGTTCAGGCTCAGTGCGCTGTTTATCATTCCAACCAGGTGATTTGATTTAGAATAAGAATGTCTTTTTACAACGGCCTGGGAGACGCTCTCAGGAGTTACAGCAGAGCAATAGCTGAACAAGAAGGAAACAATAAAAGGAGGGTTATAATTCTAAATTATGTCTGTCATCGCTAAGAATGCATAGACTATTTGTGTGAATAAGGGGTATGTGTGTTTGCTCATGATGATGATGTTGGGGATGGTGGTAGTACCTTATACTGTTTTAATTAGACTTGACACTTGGTACCTACTGCCCACTGTGAGAGGTGTAATTAGTTTATGGTCTTTTTCTAATGTAGAAGAAGCTTTGGACATACTAATCCATTTACCTTGAGTGTTTTCTTACTTGGCCCACGATATGACAGTGCCGTAATGGCTGGTCCGTAAAATTGAATTCACAGATCAAATTAGAACAATTAAACATTGAACATTAAAACCTGGCTTCCTCTCATCTACACATAGTAACAAGGATGCATTCTCCCTCCTGGTGTACGACATCTCACAGGCAGGGAAGGTGGCCTTAGCGTGCCTGACATTCAAGAGTAATGCATGCCTCAATATGTTTCTGTTCTGTGGCTATTTCATTCTGCCACATAAGCAGTTCCCAGATAAATTGCTTCATAACGTCAGCCTCTCACTGTGTGAAGGCCTTCAGCACTCAATCAACATTTCAGCCACTATGTGTCAGGAGAGGAGACTATGTGTATGTGACTAGTGTGTGCAGGCATATCTGTGGTTGGGTGATTTAAAGGGGAGGGGGTGGGCACCAGTACTGTCTGCAAGGTAAGCTAAGACAGCACATTGGCTAGCTAACCTTAAATTCTGCAAAAGAAGGTTGGCTTATGCACAGCAAAGACAACATCGAAAGACAAGGACAGGTAATGTGGACAGGTAAGGTGAACCCTTGCTAGGACAGGGAAGGTAAGGTGAACCCTTGCTAGGACAGGGAAGGTAAGGTGAACTCTTGCTAGGACAAGTAAGGTGAACCCTTGCTGGGACAAGGAAGGTGAACCCTTGCTAGGACAGGTAAGGTGAACCCTTGCTAGACGTCCACTTTAGTCTAGTGAGCTAATAGAACACCATAACCCTGCCTTTTAAATGAAGCCCCAGACCCCAGATAAATATTGCCTAATTAGTTTTAGTTTTCCCATTGTGTTGGCTCAATAAAATACATTAAAGCTTATTTTACGATATGCATCAGAGATCTGAGTAGGGTGACTAATTGAAAAAACTAAGAAGCAAGGAAAGTAATTTACTCTGTTTGAAATTACTTTTTAGCATAACAATGCCATGATCCAACGTGTTCTGCTCTGGTTTGGTTTCGGCAAAGGAGAAATAAATCTAGCTATAGTTTATCCTGTTATTCACGGAAATGTGTACATTCCGTGAATTCAAGCAGACATTGCAGATTCTGTAAAATTTTACAGGCCAACAGGTTTTGTCTACTTACTGTGTCTGAATACACAGGCCTCTCCACCTAGCCGGGTTTCTCAGTCAATGGGAGTGAAAATAACAGTGGCTGATGCACAGATGCAGATAGACGAAAGCATGGTAATCATTTATAATTTATAATCACTTGTAAAGCAGGTCTCAAGAAACATACCTAAATAATTAGCATTGAGTAAATGGAATATTTGCATGACATTTGAATGATAAATAAATGGACCTCCCTCCAGAAGGGATTTGACATTTAGATGATCCCTACCCTGTGGAACATAGAGTCTAATATGCATTAATAATATAGGTTACTGTAGATGAGCAATATGGGTATAATATCCACACATTATGCGTTGGTGAACAGACAGTGAATTACTTTCTCAGTAATTGCATCTCTAAATGAGAGCTCTTGAGTCTAAGCCTTTGGGGGAGTTCTACTGAGCTAACATTTGGAATTGTTTTAATATGGTCATACCATAGATCATTTAGCTATTTGATTTTGAAATATAGGACCCCAGTAGGTACAATAAATATTAAGGTGGTTATACAATGGATCAATTAGCTATTTTATTTGGAATTTTAGGATCTCTGTAGGTAAAAAAATTAAATATGAAGACATTTTTTGATAAGACATTGAATTTGGCCTTACTGCCCATAGACGTGCATTAAATAACACATTCATATATGGCAAAACAGATTTAATTAAAAAAAATATATATATAAACAGTCTGTTTTAAAGTGCCTGATTGTGGCTGATAGTGGGCTCATATTAGCATTTGATAGTGGAGTTCAAATCATTTCTAGCTCAAACTGTTAGGACATTACAGATGATTTTGTGAAAATGAACTTTTCGTCATCCTCTCATGTCTGACAAACACAGACCTTGGGGAGTGCCTGTCTTCCGAGTCGGTGAATGGCCTACACCAGTGTCGCCCATGCAAATAACTGGGTTTTGTTTTAATAAAACGTGATGACGCATAGGCATAGACATCGACCTCTATCTAATGTGCAGCTGTAGCAAATGAAGTTTAACAGCCAAAAGCTGCAACCAGCAACCTTCAGGATAAAAGCCCTTACCTGTGCAGTATAAAGACCACACTTATTAGTAGACGTCATAGTACTGTTGACACAAGCAGTACATCAGAAGAATACACCAATAAAACACACAGACGGAGAGGTCTACAACTAATGTTATTGTTATATTTCCCATTCATAGACGCTATTTTGTTACAGTCGTGATTTTTTTTCTTTCAGTTGTTTGTGAAAATCATAGCTTCAGACACTTAAGGAGAAATGGAGAAAAGAATGATATATCTTGAGCAGCATCGCGACCTGAAGTGTTCCACTTAGTACACACTGATGTGTTGTGCAGCACACCATTACCATGAAGAAGATTTTTTATAACACCAATGTCTGACATATATACAGCACGTACATTCCTGCCAGTGACAAATCCTCCTTTTCCTGAGCGACTCCCATTCTTGAAAACAGCCATTTTTTTTCTGCCTCAAAGCTTTGAGTGAAAAAAGCAGTATAGTCAAATTGATTAAAGCGCTTGAAGCTGTAGAACCACAATGACCAAAACTGTCCCTCACAATAGTTCTTCTGTTGATCCTGAAGCTACCAAGAAATATTAAGGAGAAAAGGAGGGAAAACAATGTCTCCAAACCACAATGTTCTGAAGGCACCAGCAGCTACTCAATTGTTTTCCCTAATTGCTGGAACAGTGCAGCTGGACTCATTATGGCTGTATTCAACAATACTGCCATACAAATTTCACACACTCTTTTGTTGACACAGTGTGTGGGTGTGTATAGCCGTGTGGTTGTCTATGGCCGTGTCGGTGTGTGTGGCTGTGGGGGTGTGTAAGCCTGATATAATGGTGATTAGCCTATACATCACACTGCTTCCTTGGAGTCACCATTGGATATGCATGGCAGGCCCATAAACTTGACCGGGAATGCCTCCATATATGTCAGTGCACTGTTGCAAAGATAGAGAGAAGCTCATGATTTCTGCAATGTCATGAAGCTTTCGAGTAAACAAGATCGGTCTCTTTGGTTCACTGACATTCAGGCACAATCGTCATTGAAGCAGGGTAGACAGTTTTGGCACACAGTTTCCTGCTTACCATGGGTTTTTGTCTGGGCTTATTGAAATCACCCTTTTTGCAGACAGCCTAAATAGGAGATATGAGGTCAATTTAACAGAAAGACCTTAATCTGTTCCCCTGGTTGTTAGAACCAAGCTTTACTAAACAATTTTGTGGAGGAGGGTGTAAAAAGTAATGCCTTTGATGAGGGCACCGTTGAAATTGATATGAATTCCTAGACTTGAGAACTTAAGTGATTAAGTGATAGAGAATGACTAAATGCACATGGATTCTCCATAATGAACATCCTACATCATAAACAAGTAAGGGTGCATGACATGTTGCCTTGAACCACACTAAGCAAATACAGTGTATCTCACACAAAACTATTTCGAACATTTTATGAAAAAAAAAAGGATTTCGGTGTCACCACACAGTTCATCATCTTACTGGTATTGGCTGAAAAGCAGCCAGCAGCTTTTCACAATTAAGTTCCAAAGAGATACTGTATGGATTGTGTGAAATGAAATACCTAATTTATTCACACTCAAGCCTCTCTTTGTAATTGGATAATCATTTTCTTTTGCATTCCCTTTAACTCAACCAAGAAAATGTCAATATCTGGAGTCATCTGCATTGTTGAGAAGATCAAGTGCAGTAGTCCCCACAAATGAAATCAATAACTATTCTTTATTTTTCATGCCATATGTGAAATACTTACAAAACTCTCTGAATCTTGAATGACTAAACTGAATCACTAACTAACTGTTCTCAGTTAGTTAGTTTGTTTCTCCAGATATGCAGGAATGGTCTATTCATTATGAACATCCATTAAAAGATCTCCCTCCCCAGCAAAGCATTTCCCCTATCTAGACAAGCAGAGGATATTTCAATTTAAGCGAGCCAATACTGCAAGTCAATGAACTAATCTTCTCTTTCTACAGTCCATTAAGGAATTGCCCATCCATGCAAACAGCAACACTCCCTCAAGACTTGCAAGAGTAATATGAGTTTTGTTACGTGTTGTAATGCGCTCAGTTTAATTTATGTTATATCTAAAATAAATACAAATAGATTTTTCTGTCACTGGTGTTTTGGAATGAGTATCTATTGACTCTTGACATTTAGTGGCAACAGCTAATACTCTGCATTAACTTCCTATTGATGAATGTAATGTTGCTCTCAAATTATGATAATTTCATTCAATCATATTTTTTTTTTGCCAGTGTTCTACAGATGTCAGGTTGTTTGTACAATTGATTTCACCAAAGCCCTTGTTGTGAATTGCTCTCCGATCCTGCTGTACTTGTGTCTACATTGTATATGTCTTCACATCTTCTGGACTCCTTCCAAGAAGTAACATGTGGGACTTTGAGACATGGATTGTGTATGCCTGCAATTCTGAGGCAAGGGGGGGAGTGGGGATTCAATATTACGAACGTGTTCCTAACGTTTGGTATGCTCAGTGTATGTCTAACAAGAGGAAGAATCATGTCTTTCCAGATCTGCCACCATATGTTTTTGAACTCAAGTTTATGACTTTCAAGCTCTGAAAACAAAGGTTTAGCTCACCCTTCCGAAGGCTTATTACACAGTTTATTATTTCAGCTAAAACTCACAAAGTCAAGAGCTGTTGAGAAGATCTGTTGGTCCCTTCTCTATGGTATCACAGAGGTGATAATACCACTGTGGTCTACAGGAAACTGTGGTTTCTAATATAGCAAGTTGCTCCATTGAGGCCCTATGAGGTCAGTCACTTTCAACTCCCGCAAAGTCCTTGTATCAAAGAGAATTAGCTGGGGAGACAGCAGTACTGGCATATTGACAGAAAGTGAAGAGACTGGTTATAGCAACCAGCTAGATAGGCCTTGTTATTCCCAGGCCCGCACTTCAACCTCAGAGATGATGGGTTCAGCTACTGAGTCTGTAGTGTCAGCCAGAGGGGTCTCTCTAGTCCCGGTTCATCTATCATATCTGCCAGCAGGGTCAGCTTGTCAGCTCCCTATGGCTAATGCTGTCTCTGGCTCAGCGGGGACCATGCGCTGCCCCCTCACCCCCTGGGTAACCCCATGGGTAACAGAGGGAGCTGACAGGCCTTGAATGAGGAAAAGCCAACCAAATATCATCAGCAGAATATAATGAATGTGATGATATTACTGGATAGCCTATGTGATTAGAATGTGATTACATGACTGGAAAGCCTAAGTGATTAGAATGTGATCAGAAGACCAGAAAGCCTATGTGATTAGAATGTGATTACATGACTGCAAAACCTAAGTGATTAGAATGTGATTATGTGACTGCAAAACCTATGTGATTAGAATGTGATTATACAACAGGAAAGCCTATGTGATTAGAATGTGATTATAAGACCAGAAAGCCTATGTGATTAGAATGTGATTATAAGACCAGAAAGCCTATGTGATTAGAATGTGAGTATTCAACTGGAAAGCCTATGTGATTAGAACGTGATTATACGACTGGAATGGATCCCTCGGTTTTGAAGGCTAATGAGCGAGCAGCATTACAACAGTTTCAAAGCAAAAGCAGCATGTGAGGTCAGTTACTGTTGAAATGGACTTACTGAACCTGTTCTGTGCACCTTGATTACATATCTCTACAGAATATGAAGAAACTCTCACAAACCATTATTATGAGGAAGATGTTCGATTTTAATGTACTGCACACATGCCTTAATGAAAACTCACAGCCTGTTAAGACATCTCTCCTCTTTATTACCTGTAAGTGAAGAGTTGACTTTGCATGGTGGAGGGTGTTCTTCAGTAATTAGCTCTCTGTGTGTTGTGTTGGGAGGGTGGGTGGGAGCTGAACATGTGCTTTGTCTGCTTGCTTCCATTAGCTTAATGTTCCATTTGTTTCTGATAAGTGCTGAGGTTAGCACCGCTGAGGGTACATTAGGTACACCAGACTGTTGGTCGGAGGGATGTCCAGGCATTCCAAAGCAATCCCCCCATCCTTCCGCAGAGTACATATCTTTGCCAATTGTGCAGAGCAAAGCTACATTAATAAACGCTTAGAAAAAAATTGTTTGAAAAGGGTTCTACGTCTGTCCCCATGGGAGAACCCTTTTTGGTTCCAGGTAGAACCCTTTTTGGTTTCAGGTAGAACTATTTTGGGTTTATGTAGAATCCTCTGTGGAAAGGTTTCTGCATCCCTAGAAATAAAAGGATTCTACCTGGAAACCAAACGTTCCGCACCGGAGCCGCCGCTGTGAAGAGATTCCCACCCGGACCCTCCCCTTTAGAGTCAACTTTTGCAGCCGGAGTCCGTACCTTTGGGGGATCACGCCCTGGCCATAGAGAGGCTTTTATTCTCTATCTTGGCTAGGCCCGGGTGTGACTAGGGTGGGCATTCTAGTTTCTTTATTTATATGTTGGTGTGGTTCCCAATCAGAGGCAGCTGTCTATCGTTGTCTCTGATTGGGGATCATATATAATATTGTCCTTTTTCGGTTGGGTTTTGTGGGTAGTTGTTTTCTGTTTAGTGTCTGCACCTGACAGGACTGTTTCGGTTTTCCCTCTTTGTTATTTTGTTCGAGTGTTTTGAGTATTAAATTTAGCCATGAACACTTACCACGCTGCATTTTGGTCCACTCCTTCATACGACGATCGTTACAGCTTAGGGATGAATTGGAAGCAGATCCTCAGATACATCAGAACAGACTTTGTTAGAGCTACTCCAACTGGCTGGTTCATTAGATGATAGAAAATGTGAAGCATGTGGTACCTGTGAGAGAATTAATTGAGATATTACTTAACACACGATTGGAAAACAAGTTATCGCTCTACAGCACTACAGCACGCATTCCCTCAAGATGAATAAGTATGAGTCAAAATGCTTAGCCCTAGGGTAGGGACTTCATATTTCAAGACCAGCCTGGAAACAGTTACATGCTCATATCAAACAGATTGACAAGACCATTTCTGAGAAGTTATGTGAAAAGGAGCCAGAAAATGAAAGTGTTCCGTTCTCTGTTCTCTCCTTTTCACACTTGTTTTTGTTTATTGTTGCTCTGCATGTGGAACAGGCCTAGCCTGAAGGGTAGCAGAGAGAGATTGGGTCTGACAGTCACAGGAGTCAGTGGGCCATCATCTGGATGTGCAGCGAGAACATCTGGACCACTCAACATCCAGGGAACTACAGCTGTTCTCACACCTGAGGAATAAACGGAGTGAGGTATCCATGAACACTACGCAACCCTCAGACACAGTGTCAATTCTCGGTAATCATCTGATGTAAACATCATAGTGCGCTCAAAGCTCAGCACTAAGCTAAGGACCCTGGGACCAAACACCTCCCTCTGCATCTGGATCCTGGACTTCCTGACGGGCCGCCCCCAGGTGGTAAGGGTAGGTAACAACACATCCGCAACACTGATCCTCAACATGTGGGCCCCTCAGGGGTGCGTGCTCAGTCCCATCCTGTACTCCCTGTTCACTCATGACTGCACGGCCAGGCACGTCTCCAACACCATCATTAAGTTTGCCGATGACACAACAGTGACCACTGATCACTGACAATGCCGAGACAGCCTATAGGGAGGAGGTCAGAGGCCTGACCGTGTGGTGCAAGGACAACAACCTCTCCCTCAATGTGATCAAGACAAAGGAGAGGAATGTGGACTACAGGAAAAGGAGGACTAAGCTTCAAGTTCATTGACGTCCACATCACCAACAAATGAACATGGTCCAAGCACACCAAGACAGTCGTGAAGAGGGCATGACAAAACCTATTCCCCCTCAGGAGACTGAAAAGATATGGCATGGGTCCTCAGATCCTCAAAAAGTTATGCTGCTGCACCACCGAGAGCATCCTGATGGGTTACATCACTGCGTGGTATGGCAACTGCTCGGCCTCCGACCGCAAGGCACTACAGGGTGTAGTGCGAACTGCCCAGTCCCTATCACCGGGGCCAAGCTTCCTGCCATTCAGGACCTCTATACCAGGCGGTGTCACAGGAATGCCCTAAAAATTGTCAAGGACTCCAGTCATCCTAGTCATAGACTGTTCTCTCTGCTACCACACGGCAAGTGGAACCAGAGTGCCAAGTCTAGGTCCAAGAGGCTTCTATAAACAGCTTCTACCCCAAGCCATAAGACTCATGAACATCTAATAAAATGGCTACTCAGACTATTTGCACTGCCCCTCCCCCCCTTACGCTGCTGCTACTCTCTGTTATTATCATCTATGCACAGTCACTTTAATAACTCTACCTACATGTACATATTACCTCATTACCTAAACTAATTGGTGCCCCGCACATTGACTCTGTACCGGTACCCCCTATACTATAATAGCCTTGCTATTGTTAATTTACTGCTGCTCTTTAATTATTGGTTACTTTTATTTCTTATTTTTTTAAGTATTTAAAAAAAACTGCATTATTGGTTAAGGGCTTGTAATGAAGCATTTCACTGTAAGGTTTACACACCTGTTGTATTCGGCGCATGTGACAAAAAAAATTTGATTTGATTTGAAATGTTGAAATTATAACAAAAGGTAACTAAGCTTTAATAACACATGAATAATCCATATTATGTCATGAATAGGTGGGAAACGTAATTCATAACACATTGATATTATATAATGTGGCATGAATAGATTAATAACAACTACAGTAGGCTACAGTGAAGAGTATAGGGGAAGTCAATAGCAGACCTTCCTTGGAACTTCTCCTTCAAGCCTGGTTGTTCTGCTCTGCCATTGAGATGTCTGAGTCACTATGCAGGTGCCTAAAATGAATGTGCCTCTGCATCGTTAGAAAGTACTCTGATAATGAAAGTGAACCTGGTAATTCCGAACACTGAAAGAAGCCAACGTTCATAGTTGTCCATGGCATTGTGACGTCACTGATCTAAGCTTCAGAAAGCTGAATCAGTCAATCAATCTTCAGTGAAACAATCTTCCCGACCACAAGTAGCCTAGTTATTCTTACAGGATTTGTACTACTACTAATAATCATTAGTCCCCCTGATTCTTCAGCAAAAATGTCAGTGGGAAGTTTTATGTTCAGAATACTGCTATTACTTTCAATACCATCTACTACTACTCAGTGGAGGCTAGTGGGAGTAGCTATAGGAAGACAGGCTCATTTTAATGGGTGGAATGGAATAAATGGAAAGGTATCAAACATCAAACATATGGAAACCAAGTTTGACTTGGTTCCATTGATTCCATTCCAGCCATTACAATGAGCACCTCCTATAGCTCCTCCCACAGCCTCCACTGTTACTACTACTACTATTACTATTACTAATATTACTACTACTCCTGCTAACAATACTAATACTAGTACTATTACTATTACTACTACTAAAACTACTATTACTAGTATTACTACTACTAGTTTTACTACTACTACTACTACTACTACCACTACTCCTACTATTACTAGTATTACTACTACTACTACGATTACTATTATTACTACTACTACTTCTACCACTACTAGTACTACTACTACTACTACTACTACTAGTACTATTACTACTACTGTTATTCATATGACTATTACTACTATTACTACTACTACTACAACTACTACTGATACTTATACTGCCACTACTACTACTACTACTACTACTACTACTACTATTACTATTACTAATACTGCTACTACTACTACTACCACTACTACTATCATTACTTTTACTACAACTACTCTTCTACTACTACTAATAGTGTTACTACTACTATTATTAGTATTACTGCTAACACTACTATTACTATATTTAAAAAAATACTACTTCTGCTACTATTATTATTATTATTATTATTACTGCTACTACTGCTATTAATAGTATTACTACTACTATTACTACCATTATTATTACTGCTACTACTTCTGCTACTCTACTACTATTACTATTATTACTACTACTACTACTACTATTACAATTATTACTACCACTAGTACTATTAATACTATTGCTACTACTACAGTTCTCTATGGTGTTTAGGTCAGAGCGTGACTGGGGGGGTTATCTAGTTTATAGATTTCTCGGTTGGTGGTTTGTGTGGTTCCCAATTAGAGGCAGCTGGTAATCATTGCCTCTAATTGGGGATGATATTTAGGTAGGTTTTTTCCCCACCTGCATTTGTGGGATATTGTTTGTGTTAGTGTGTTTGGGCACTACGTCATCACGGTCTTTGTACGTTTGGTTATTTTGTTTTTGTTAGTTTCACTTAAATAAATATGTGGAACTATTGGTCCGCTCATTTCCAAGATTGTGACAATTATTATAATTACTACTATTACTATTACTGCTCCTACTACTACAACCATTACTACTACTACATTACTATTAATACTACTACTACTGTTATTATTATTACTACTGCTACTACTACAACTACTACTATTACTATTAATACTACTGTTATTATTATTACTACTACTGCTACTACAACTACTACAATTACTATTAATACTACTACTACTGTTATTATTATTACTACTACTGCAACTACTACTATTAATACTACTACTACTGTTATTATTGCTACTACTACTACTACAACTACTACTATTACTATTAATACTACTACTACTGTTATTATTATTACTGCTACTACTATTACTATTAATACTACTACTACTGTTATTATTGTTACTGCTACTACTGCAACTACTACTACTTGGTACAGTAGCCTATAGTTATCAGGGGGGAGCTGTCACCCAGGGAGGCAGTCAGGTCTTGGGTTTGTGGTTTTCATAAGCAACTCAATAATGGCAGGGCTACAGGCTACAGAATGCTGTGCGTTTTATGATACTTAATGTTAATGCTCTAGTTTTGGAGCATAATTTTACCAAGCACTATTTTAAATTTAATTGCTGGCATTTTTAACCTCTAAATTGTCACCATCAGTTCCTTTCTACGGAGGGAGAGATTGCATCTCTGGTGGATGAGCAAGCATATTTAATTAATTGGGCAGTCCGTCTCACCCTAACCTGTTAATTTAGCCCTTCAGGTGTCCAAACACAAAGGAGGCCTACCTCAGTAACTCTAGTGTGGTTTAAATGACAGGCTTTCTTCTCACCATAGAGTTATAGTTATCTGATCACACTCTACCACATGCAGTGATTGACAGCTTGTCAGCTACACATAGAGAGGAATAAGTAAGACACTTTGGACAATTTATTGTGTCATCCTCCCACAATTGTCTGGAGTTTTTACATAATACGAGTTAATATCTAACTCACTAAGGCCTGTCCGATGTCGAATTATTTACTTCCATGCATGGCAATTCCACTCCATGACCAACACCTAATGTACCATACAGGATTACATTTCATGATATATGTTATGACCACATGGTTGCTAACTAATTACCAGACTTCCTTCCAACCAGAGGACAAGATAATGTTGCAGAAAGCAAAGGGTAAGTCAGCTCTGGTTGAGAGTTACCTGTTTAAGCACAATATTGGGACCATTTGGCTGGTGGAACAGGTATGTTATTTCCATGTACACAAAATGCATGATTATCAAATGCTTTTGCTCTTTGTCTTACATGGACACATGTTTCCCATGAGAGATATTGTGTTTTGACAGAAATGAGGACTTATGAAGAATATAGTATTCCTCTAATTGTTGTTAATTTGAGAGTATTTTCATCCATATTCGGTGAACCGATTAGAAATGTCAGTACCTTTTGTACAAAGTCCCTCCATTTATGGGGACCAAAAGTATTGGGAAACATTCACTTACACTGGGTATGTCAAACGTTAGGATAACACCCCCATTTCCTGCAGACCAGCCTCAATTCATCAGGGTATGGACTCTACAAGGTGTCGAAAACGTTCCACAGGGATGCTGGGGCCATGTAGGTTTTTACATTATTCGTAAGCATGTGTTGACATCTGTTGAGGAAGATGTAAAAGCATTTGGTTATTTGTTTGGACTCGCATGTGTTGCTAGGAGGCATTCCATCATTGTATACCATGATGACAGATCATTATATTCCCTGCCTGTTTGCATTACTTTAGATCCACAGCAATAGCAACATGGAATAACAGTATTTTTTATATTCAGCTTGTAAATAAGGAATGTAAGAACACATTTTTCTTTCATAATGATAATCTTCTATCTTTCTTCACTCATGATGGTTGAGAATATTTTTCACATCTCCAGAGCTAATGCATGGCCTCAATGACCATTGTGAAACATCTTAGAAAGTGTTTTTTATATAAACTCAGCAACAACAAAAAAACATCCCTTTTTCAGGACCCTATTTTTCAAAGATATTTAGTAAAAATCCAAATAACAGATCTTCATTGTAAAGGGTTTAAACACTGTTTCCCATGCTTGTTCAATGAACCATAAACAATTCATGAACATGCACCTCTGGAACGGTCGTTAAGACACTAACAGCTTACAGACGGTAGGGAATTAAGGTCACAGTTATGAAAACTTTGGACACTAAAGAGCCTTTTCTGCTGATTCTGAAAACACCAAAATAAAGATGCCCGGGGTCCCTGCTCACCTGCGTGAACGTGCCTTAGGCATGCTACAAGGAGGCATGAGGACTGCAGATGTGGCCAGGGCAATAAATTGCAATGTCCGTGCTGTGAGACGCCTAAGACTGCGCTACGGGGAGACAGGATGGACAGCTGATCGTCCTCGCAGTGGCAGACCACGTGTAACAACAGACCTGTTGTAAGGCAGGTCCTCACCAGACATCACCGGCAACAACGTCGCCTATGTGCACAAACGGATTTGCGTTTATCGTCGAAGGAATGAGCATAACACGGAGGCCTGTACACTGGAGCAGGATCGTTTTGGAGGTGGAGGGTCCGTCATGGTCTGGGGCGGTGTGTCACAGCAGCATCGGACTGAGCTTGTTGTCTTTGCAGACAATCTCAACACTGTGCGTTACAGGGAAGACATCCTCCTCCCTCATCTGGTATCCTTCCTGCAGGCTCATCCTGACATGACCCTTCAGCCTGACAATGCCACCAGCCATACTGCTCGTTCTGTGCATGATTTCCTGCAAGACAGGAATGTCAGTGTTCTGCCATGGCCAGCAAAGAGCCCGGATCTCAATCCCATTGAGCACGTCTGGAACCTGTTGGATCGGAGAGTGAGGTCTAGGGCCATTCCCCCCAGAAATGTCTGGGAACTTGAATTGAGGAAAGATTGATCAAGCATTTTTGCTCCTCAATGCCATCTTAAACCGAATGAATCAAGCATGGTTAAAGTCCTGTAAGCAAAGCAGCATTTGTTTAAAAACAGGTCTCTATGGATACCTATGTTTAACATTTAGACACATTTTGGACAGATTCCTTCTTTCATCCAAATGTCGACATTTGAATTGTGATCTTTGACATGTGAAAATAAATCCCAGAATGATACATGTTGACAAAAACTGCCCAGACCATTTTACTAGGCAAGTGAGTTAATAAGAACAAATTCAATTCAAGATATTAGTTCTTCATAATGGGTTTCCTAAGTATTTTTTCCCCCAGAGCTACCATTTTCACGTACGATAGATAACATTTTGGCATATTGATGCATATGAATCCTGTTCATGTAAAAAATGTACCATGAGACCAGAAAAAAAAAAAAGTTCAATTGATTTGAACTTGTTGTGAAATGGCTCCTGCTAAAGATCTAGAAAGTAGGGGAACCATCCCACTGAGCAAAAACTGGTTGAATCAGTGATGTTTCTACGTAATTTCATCACATTTTTTTAAAGGTGATGACGTTGAATAAACGTGGAAAACTGATTGGATCTAAAAAAAAACATATATATATAATTTAACTAGACAAGTCAGTTAAGAACAGATTTGTATTTACAATGACAGCCTATCCAGGCCAAACCTGGGCCAATTGTGCGCAGTCCTATGGGACTCTCAATCACGACCGGATGTGATTCAGCCTGGATTTAAACCATGGACTGTAGTGAGACCTCTTTCAATGAGATGCAGTGTCTTAGACCGCTGCGCCACTTAGGAGCTAATTAATGTATGGGAGCCCACTAACGTGATCAACGTCTGGGAATTACGTATTTTCATCACCCAACTTTTAACCTAAATCTAATGGCATGGTGACATCTTTTCTTGATTTCATGTTGAATTCACATTAGTTGAAAACGTCAACTAAATGTTGAAATGTCTGTGCTAAGTGCGATTTCTCATTCTTGGACAAGCATTCCACCTCCAAAATATACTGTACAGTGTCTGTTCTCCCTAAAGATATATTAGGGTAGAAGTGTTTCAAAATCAGATGGTAAACTCTGCCATAAATGGATATGCATAGCTTTATTTTACTTGTATCACTTGCATCACTTGCAAGTCTGTGTGATTCTAAGTGTGCGTTCTCTAATTCTCTCCTACTTTCTTTCTTTCTCTCTCTCGGAGGACCTGAGCCCTAGGACCATGCCCCAGGACTACCTGACATGATGACTCCTTGCTGTCCCCAGTCCACCTGGCCGTGCTGCTGCTCCAGTTTCAACTGTTCTGCCTTATTATTATTCGACCATGCTGGTCATTTATGAACATTTGAACATCTTGGCCATGTTCTGTTAAAATCTCCACCCAGCACAGCCAGAAGAGGACTGGCCACCCCACATATGCTCTTTCTAATTCTCTCTTTCTTTCTCTCTCTCAGAGGACCTGAGCCCTAGGACCATGCCCCAGGATTACCTGACATGATGACTCCTTGCTGTCCCCATTCCATCTGACCGTGCTGCTGCTCCAGTTTCAACTGTTCTGCCTTATTATTATACGACCATGCTGGTCATTTATGAACATTTAAACATCTTGACCATGTTCTGTTATAATCTCCACCCGGCACAGCCAGAAGAGGACTTGGCCACCCCACATAGCCTGGTTCCTCTCTAGGTTTCTTCCTAGGTTTTGGCCTTTCTAGGGAGTTTTTCCTAGCCACCGTGCTTCTACACCTGCATTGCTTGCTGTTTGGGGTTTTAGGCTGGGTTTCTGTACAGCACTTTGAGATATCAGCTGATGTACGAAGGGCTATATAAATACATTTGATTTGATTTGATCTCTTCCATTTTATCATTTTGAATGTTCCTTTGTTGGAACGGAGCCATTCTTAAAATCACATCATCACTCTGGTATTTTCACCGGTTACCTTTTGAAAATGAAGGTATGGCAAGGTAATTTATTATAGTGGTGGCTTGAAAATAAGGCTCTCTGAGCTTGACTCCAGGTTTTAATCAATGAGACACAAAGCAATATTTCATGAACTCTAACACATTGTGGTAGATTAAAGCTGCGCTGCAGGCTTGGTTAAAAGCAAGGCACCACAGGTTGAAATTACATTATTGCATCAACTTATCAATTCTAATATTTGGGGGTATTTGGGTCCTTTAATATTAGAACTTTCAAAAATATACACATTTTACTCGATGAAATGTATATTTTCTTTAGTTTATTTTACTACCATCATCATCTTTTCATGAATTTTAACGTATGAATGCATTCTTTTATTGAATGATGAAAAACACGACGTAAACTGAACAAGCTAACAAAACAACAAACGACCGTGACTGCTGATTAAACATAGCGCTAACATGCAACTAGACATAGACAATCACCCACAACCCACAATGACAAAACAGGCTACCTAAATATGGTTCCCAATCAGAGACAACGACTAACACCTGCCTCTGATTGAGAACCATATCTGGCCAAACACAGAAACAGACAAACTAGACATCCAACATAAAATGCCCACCCAGCTCATGTCCTGACCAACACTAAAACAAGGAAAACACAAAAGAACTATGGTCAGAACGTGACAGACACTATAAATCGAACATTTCAAAGCTCACTGCATGTAATCAATCACACATGATTTAAAAGCCCATATAATATATGTGTACTATATATAGTAAGTTACTGTGAAGGGATCGTGCTTGGGTTAAAATTGGCATTTGGCAATTGGTAGGCAAAATTTGGTGTACTTCAAATGCCATTTCCCGAAAGTCTGACTCTTCCCACATACCATTTTCACAGCTTCAGAAGCATCTGCATTCAATACATTGTGTGTGGTTATTCTTACATATATCCTTCAGACTTGTATTGAGGGAATTATTGATAAGTTGTCAAATTTTGATTCTGCATAAGATTTAATTTGGAAAGATGCACAAAAAAATGCAGTTTACGTACAGTACCTGTTACGATAAATGAGTGAGGAGGTGTGGAGTCAGGCGCAGAGAGCAAAAGATGTGGGAAAAAACACACTTTAATGTCCCGGAAACATAACATGAACCAAAAGTAGAAAAACAAATTATCAGAAATATAAACGGACAGCGTGAAACCCAAATACAAACAAAATACACTCAAACAACAAAACAGACTAACAAGCCCGCACGAAACACAAGCGGGCTGAACAAACTATATATAACCCTACCCTAACAACCAAACAAGAAACAGGTGATACCAATCAGACGAAACCAAAGGAACACAGAACAACGGATCGGCGATAGCTAGTAGACCGGTGACGACGACCGCCGAGCGCCACCCGAACAAGAAGGGGAGTCACCTTCGGTAATATTTGTGACAGTACTAGTCAAAACAATTCATTGCAGGGTTTTTCTTTATTTTTAAAAACTATTTTCTACATTGTAGAATAATAATGAAGACATCAAAACTATGAAAAACACATATGGAATAATGTAGTAACCTAAAGACTGTACGTCTTTAGTATTTTACAAATAGAAAGATGAAAAAAGTATAAAAAAGTGTACTTTAGTGTGGTCTATACAATTAATGTAATGGAGGGTTTAAACTAAATTAAACCACAAATATTTAGGGTGACGTCATCCAGTCTTCAGAAAAACGTATTTGAGGTACTTGCAAATATATTGTATATTTTAGAAAAGTTTTATGCAAAACAAAGTGTTATATTTTTGGCTATATTCAACTGGTAAAGTGTCAATGTGATATGATTAAGGGGGTTGGGGAATTACCCTAAGAAGGTATAGTGCCTCACCTTAAACTAGTGGCACCTCGACCTACCTCCTACATAGACACTAAATATCCATACTAATTTGTGACCAACCGCCTTGATTCAGTCTTATGTAGCAAAATTTGAAATGGAAGATGTAAAAGCATTTTGTTATTTGTTTGGACTCGCATGTGTTGCTAGGAGGCATTCCATCATTGTATACCATGATGACAGATCATTATATTCCCCGCCTGTTTGCATTACTTTAGATCCACAGCAATAGCAACATGGAATAACAGTATTTTTATATTCAGCTTGTAAACAAGGAATGTAAGAACACATTTCTCTTTCATAATGATAATCTTCTATCTTTCGTAACTTGTGTTTGTTAGGAATATTTTTCACATCTCCAGAGCTAATGCATGGCCTCAATGACTATTGTGAAACATCTTAGAAAGTGTTTTTTTTTTTACATCGGATAAAGGCAGAGACACAGCTATACAATTACATGTCACGCACTGCATTGAGGAACATTTGGAAAGTAATTCTGCTTTGAAAGTTGATAAAATTTTAAACTCCCTTTTGAGAAAATGGACTTTGAATGTTTTGCTACCAATTGGAGAGCTCTTTTTTTTCTACACCCATTCAACATCGTTCACACCCTCTTAAGCCTTAGCCTGATCCATCTATTTAAGGTTTGATCCGAGTGTTCCGTACTAACAGCAGTCAAGCACCGAAGCTAACATTGCTAACTTGCTTGTTACTTCCAGACACCAATGAGAGAACAGCTCACTGAACATTACTCGTCCTAGCAGAGCTGGTTAGGCTGTTTTTATGTTATCCAGAGCGTTGGTGACTACAACTGTGCTGTCAGATTGTCCATTATAGCGATCAGAACGCACATTGGACGCTCTGGCCGATAAGTAGGGTTGATCCGAGCGTTCTGACCTCACAACGGCAGTCAAGCACCCAAGCTAACTGGCTAACATTGGCTAGCTTGCTAGTTACTTCCAGACACATATGAGCGAACACCCCACTCTGGCCATTTTACTCGCCCTAGCAGAGCTGATTAGGCTGTTATCATGTTATCCACAGCGTTGGTGACTGTAACTGTGCTGCTGGCAAAATTGTATTACGTTTTTTGCAGAAGTTTACTAACACCGGCCATATTCAACAGGTGTTGCGCGTTCATAAATTCATCAGTTATTCTCCGCTCTGGTACACTCAGACGAGAGTGCTCTGAAATCGGTGTAGACAGCCAGACTGAATTTACGAATGCACCCGAAATGGTTACTTGCATAGTGGAGTCTTTTGTTAAGACATGTAGCTAGCTAGTTAGCTAAACAACAAACCATGATCCCAACTCATGATGTTACTACGCTGCATGAATCTGCAGGTAGCTAACCAACCAGGTCCAATGTTAGCTAGCTAATGTTAGCGATCTGAACTCATCTCTCAGAATGGCTAGCGTGAAGGTTGCTCACTTTTTCTGTGGCTTAGCTAACTAGGCTCGTAATTTAACAATTGTATTTGTATTTACTGATGGTATACAAGTTTGTTATTAAGGCACATGCAAGTTTTTAGAAAAAAGATTACGTTAAAATGGCTCAGTGGTTAAGTGGTTAAGGGCGCTGTACTGCAGCACCAGCTGTGCCACCAGATACCCTGGGTTCGCACCCAGGCTCTGTCGTAACTGGCAGCGACCGGGAGGTCCGTAGGGCAACACACAATTGGCCTAGCATTGTCCGGGTTAGGGAGGGTTTGGCCGGTAGGGAAATCCTCTCATCGCACACCAGCGACTCCTGTGGTGGGCCGGGCACAGTGCGCGCTAACCAAGGTTGCCAGGTGCACGGTGTTTCCTCTGACACATTGGGTTGGATGCGGTGCTGCTTGGTTGGGTTGTGTATCGACTTTCAACCTTCGTCTCTCCTGAGCCCATACGGAAGTTGTGGCAATGAGACAATATAGTAGCTACTAAACAATTGGATTGGAGAAAAGGGGGTAAAATTTAAATAAATTAAAACATTTAAATTGGGGAGAAAAAGGGGTTAAAATAAAATATATATATTTTTAAATGGCTCTCATTTGAAGTACTGACATACGACAGACGCCTAGTTTCCTGAAACGGGTCACATTTGTCACCATATGTCAAATTTTTGTCTGTAGAAACTTCAATAATCTGTAGTGATCTTTCCAAAATGAACTACGGATGAGTCATAAATCATAAAGGCCAGAAGTAATCTAAGCTTAACTTTGGATTTGAAAAATTACACGAAGTCAAATCTAATAAGCTACAAAGCAATAGGAGCTCATTCTTAATCTATGTATGCCTCAAATGGATTGTTATTCAGTAGGTAAAATAAAAAGTTAATGGGTAAAGTTTCAAGACAGTAAATTATCTTTTTGAGAGTTTAATTTTTACATTCTGGGACAACGTTATTGTTTATAGCAAATTACTTATTGGATAACTTTTCTTAATGTTTTTAAACCTTGATTTACAATCCAACCTTGATCACCAACATCAACTGAGTTCCATTTGATGCTGTATTGTACCAATATTTGCACAACCATAATATGCATAGACAATGAACATGCGCCAGCTAATTTGAGACCCACTGAGGTGGGTCTTCTGAGCGAGACCAGAGGTTCCAAAAACAGCTGGGGAGAAAATGTAACAGTGCCAGTCCATAGATTGTTGAGCGAGCTGTGCAGACATGGTGTGGTGCTGTATCTTGTTGTGTGCATTGTTCCTCATTACCAGTTGGAGAGAGAGAGTTTCCACGCATCAATTACGGCAGAATTCAGATACTTAAATGTTCCAGGAAGACTTGCATTTCATTAACGAAAAACTGCAATGCAGAGCATACTGTTTTTATGCCGATATAAGGATTATACTTTAACGTATTCAAGGGTTCATACAGTCACATTTGAACAGAATGTATGTAGCTGTAATAAATATGTATATTGAATTCATTCTTGAAAACTGAATAGCCAAATTCTTTCAAATAGTTTTTTTCTTCATTGTACATATTCCTCACTGTTTAATATTATGGTGATGGAGAAGTGTATTTTATTTATATTGGTGTTCAACTAACAAACTGAGAGATTATTTTCTTACCAATACAATAAGTTTTGATTATCCTCCAACTGAACCCCACCTTGAATTTAACTGAAGTAGTCATGAGTAGTCACATACTTAAGAACATGAGTAGGCACATACTTAAGAACATGAGTAGGCACATACTTAAGAACATGAGTAGGCACATACTTAAGAACATGAGTAGGCACATACTTAAGAACATGAGTAGGCACATACTTAAGAACATGAGTAGGCACATACTTAAGAACATGAGTAGCACATACTTAAGAACATGAGTAGCACATACTTAAGAACATGAGTAGTCACATACTTAAATAAAGTATGTTACAGTTTTTCTTAACTGCTAAAACACTAAAACCCATTGGCAGAACAAAGTTCTCAGTTGCCTGGACTCATTTAGCTAATTATGCAGTCTGTTGTCAACACCTTAAACTATTTCACATGGTAAAACACTATTTGCAGATCTCACATAGACTTTTCAGCAAAACTCTAAACACATTCTCATTCTCAAAACACATTCTGCACTCTAATGCACATGTCATCCATACTGGTAAACACAAGTGGAAACAATTAAATACAAATAGAGAACATATGTCATTGATTGAACACAACCACTCAAAATTGATTTAACCTGTTTCAAATGATGCAACACAACCAATATAAGCCAGTTCAGAGAGCAAACAGGTTGTTGAAGGTGGGAAGGAGAAAGTCTGAGAATGGATAGAAGAAACAATGTGAGAGGACGAGGACGAGTGCGTATGCGAGGTGGGCGACGAGGAAGAAGAGGAGGAGGAGGGAAAGAAAGAGGAAGAGGAGGACGAAGAGGAAGAGGAAGACAAAGAGTGGAAATATCTGATGAAATTCGAGCAACAGTTATAGAGCATGTTCTTGTCCATGGACTGACAATGAGGAAAGCAGGACTTAGAGTGCAACCCAATTTGAGACGATTTTCTGTGTCCACCATAGTAAGGACATTCAGAGAAGAGAACAGGTACAGTATACTACTGTATTTTTGTAATTGCAAATTTACTGTACTACACTATATGCAGCTGTTTCAATAGACATTTGTAAAATTTAATCACTGTATGTATTGCACTGCATGAATATGTTTTGTAACTGCACAACTAGTTTTTGTAGAATTGCAAGGCTGCCACATGCAGGTGGATGGACAGCTATATTCACTCGGGAGCAAGAGGCCGTTATAGTTGGCATGGTCCTTCAAGATAATGCAATATGACTCAGAGAAATCCAGGAACGAGTGATACAAGACAACACACACTTCCAGGGAATCGACAGTGTGAGCATCGTAACAGGATGCGAAACAAGTATACAGAGTACCTTTTGAGCGCCACTCACCAAGGGTGAAAGAACTGAGAGCTCAGTATGTGCAAGTAAGTGTACATTCAGAAACATTTACTGTAATCCAGATTGTCTACAGTACTAACACATATTATGTGAATGGCATTACTCTTCAGTACATACAATGTATGTGAATCAGAAGCCTAATTGTACTCTACAGTATAGCACGGTCTCTGTACGACTTACAAAATCCTACATACTGTATATTGTATTTCTACACAGACAATATTTGACTTGGAATCCTTGGACAGACCATGAGTTCATCTTTGTCGATGAAGCAGGCCTCAATCTAACAAAGAGGTGAAGGAGAGGCCGAAACATGATTGGACAGCGGGCTGTTGAAGTCCCTGGTCAATGAGGTGGCAATGTCACAATCTGTGCTGCTATCAGCAACCATGGTGTTCTACATCACCATGTTACACTCGGGCCATATAACACCCAGCACCTTCTGAGATTTATTGCCAATCTAAGAGATATTTTATTTGAGCAGCAGGTTCAAGAGCAGCAGGGTCAAGAGCTAAATGAGAATCTCATTCCCACCTATGTGATAGTGTGGGACAATGTCAGTTTCCACCGAGCTGCTCAGGTAAGGGAATGGTTTTAACATCGATGGGCAGTTTATGAACTTGTACCTCCCTCCATGCTCGCCTTTCCTGAATCCGATTGAGGACTTTTCCTCCTCTTGGAGATGGAAAGTGTATGATAGACAACCCTACACCAGAGTAAATCTGCTGCAAGCCATGAATTTAGCCTGTGGTGATATAGGTGAGGAATCATGTCAGGGCTGGATACGGCACACAAGAGGCTTCTTCCCCCGTTGCCTCAGGAGGGACAATATTGCTTGTGATGTCGACGAAGTGCTCTGGCCTGACCCAGCCCAAAGACAAGAAGAAGCACATTGATCACATGTTTACTCCTTTGATTGTTGTCCCTTTTAGTATTGCATACTGTAGTACAGTGCATTGTAGGCTGTATACTGTACAATGTACAAATTGTATGGCCCTGAACATTGTGCTTTCCATTTATGAACAGTACTAACTGCTCAATAGATTTTGACTGATTGCACGTTCATATCAACAAAGAACAAAAATGACAGTATCACAGAGACAAAGGACAAGTTTGTGAGATGCAGGGTACAGTACTGTAAAAATAGGGGTACAAGGAGAAGGAAGAACAAAAAACAACATTGCCAAGAGCAAAGCAGAGAAGTCCTTTCTGATCAATTTTGAGCTACTATGATAGAACATGCTTCCGTTCATCAAAAGACAATGACGGAAAAATATTCATCTTTTTTTTAGATAAAAAAGGTACTTCTCCCTGAGAATTGTATGTTTTGAACAATGTGTTTTCTATTTTTCTGTGTATTGTTTACTGACTGCTTGAGAGTGCATATCATTTTGATCACATTGTTTATGATTTGAGAGCAGTGTTTGATTTTGAACAACAGGTAAAACTGTTTTGAGGCGAATGTTTCATTTTGCAAGAGGAGTCAGAGGTTATGTAAATTGTGCTTGAAATTGAGGTTTTGGGTTTAATGTTTTCAGGGAATGGAGCAAGGTTTCAGAAATTGTGTTTTAGCAATTGAGAAAAACTGTAATACATTTAGTAAATACTTGTGAATCTGTATTAGAGGTGAGCATACGTTGAGAGAGAGAGAGAGAGAGAGAGAGAGAGAGAGAGAGAGAGAGAGAGAGAGAGAGAGAGAGACAGAGAGAGACAGAGAGAGAGAGAGAGAGAGAGAGAGAGAGAGAGAGAGAGAGAGAGACAGACAGACAGACAGACAGACAGACAGACAGACAGACAGACAGACAGACAGACAGACAGACAGACAGACAGACAGACAGACAGACAGACAGACAGACAGACAGACAGACAGACAGACAGACAGACAGACAGACAGACAGACAGACAGACAGACAGACAGACAGAGAATCAATGTAGAATATGTATTACTCAGCGATACACGTTTTTGTGCTAACTGGGCCTGTTACAGTATTTTCCCATCAATGTTAGTAATTAACATTTCAATATCATATTATTATTCCGCAGGCAGTTCTACAGTAATCATGAACACAGATCCAGCTATCCATTTAGGAACGCAATATTGCTCTCACACGTTAAGTATGACATATCATCTCACTAACCCTAAAAACTCTGGGTGACGGTGACTAAAAAGCTTTCACTATATTTAGGGATGGAGCAGGGGGGATTTAAATGGAAAATAAATATATAAAAACATCATAAACGAGGCAATCTTTCACCTTGCCCCCCTGGTAATCATGTTCTTTGTGCTGTTGCCATGGGAGCGGCCCATTGACAGTCAGGTGTGATTGTTCACATTCATCATGTCCCGCCAACCTGTGTACAGAGGCAAGCTGGGCTGGGCCAGGCCGGGCTGCAGGATCCCTCCACCTGACTATAGGGAGAAAACAGCAGCACAGCAACTGAACAGCACAGTGATTGAACTTCAAGGGAAGCACATGTCAAACTGGTTGGTGTGGGGTTGGAAGTAAAACAGTAACCATTCACTTTTCTCTTCCATCAATTTACCCTGATATGTGCCCTTCAAATATCTGACCTGGATATCAGACTGCCAGATGTCCACAATAGAGGCTTTCCTTTCAACTTAACTGTGATGAAACTACAATACATTATGTTTTATTATCGACTTGTGACCAACCATGGTATCCATTATTCCCACAAGGAAGAAGAAGGAAAGGCAGGTACTGTATATGGTCCCCTGAACAAATGCTGTAATGATTGTCTCCTGTGTCATTTGTAAGATATAACCCATTATAAAACATGGCCCCGGGGACTGAAACGTGGGAGTCTTGGGTTGGCATTCATGCATCCGTCTTCTAGATGTTGCCGTTAAGGTCTGGTGCTTTGTGGTTTATTGGGAGACATGCCATGCATAGTCTTGCGCAAACAAATTCCAATTATGTCTAATCATGTTTTGCAAATAATTTAAAAGACTAATGTTGGGCCATAATAGTGTCAGAGCTCCAACTTCATTCCAGTTATTCTACCATCAGCCAGATCCATTCTCCTCACCCTACACTTTCAAAATCATGAAAGGAGTTTTGTTTTACAAGAAGAATAAGTCAAATTTGCAGTTTCACATGTACAGTAGCTGTTTTCACGTGTTGAGCTTAAATTTCACATGTGAAACGATATTTTCAAGTGTATTATATTTAGAGTTCACATGTTAACACCACTTTTTCACATGTGAGGACAATAACATTTCCAACTCACATTTTTGCCCCAAAAATGACATCTTCAAAAGTGCAGGTGCGCGTAATGATGAAAGCCAGGTGCCCGTAATGATGAAAGCCAGGTGCGCATAATGATGAAAGCCAGGTGCGCGTAATGATGAAAGCCAGGTGTGAGTAATGATGAAAACGAGGTGCACATAATGATGAAAGCCAGGTGCGCGTAATGATGAAAGCCAGGTGCGCGTAATGATGAAAGCCGGGTGCGCGTAATGATGAAAGCCAGGTGCGCGTAATGATGAAAGCCAGGTGCGCGTAGTGATGAAAGCCAGGTGTGCGTAATGACGGTTCCCAGGAATGGTGGTTAGTAAATCAACGACGTTGAACGCCGGAGGGGAGGAGCAGGAGTGACAGTACCCCCCCACAGCGCGGATCCAGCCACAGAACGATGCCGGCCAGAGGGACGGCCCCGAGGACGAGGAGCGGACCGGTCTGGTCGGCAACGATGGAAATCACAGATGATTTTGAGATCCAGAATGTCCTCCATTGGAACCCTACACTGCTCCTCTGGGCCGTACCTATCCCAATCCACCAGCCTGAGAAGAGAGACATGAAAAGAAGGAGAGGTACGGCAGTCACTGGGAAGCTGTAACCTATACGTCACCTCGTTGACCCTCCGGAGAACCTTGAACAGCCCCACAAACCGGGGGCACAGCTTCTTGTAGGGCAGGCGGATTGGGAGGTTCCTGGTAGAGAGCCAGGCGCGATCCCCAGGATGGAACATGTGAGTCTCACTGTGGTGGAGGTCTGCCTGCTCCTTCTGACGATCGACGGCGCACTGGAGTCTCAGGTGAGCCTCGCTCCACACTTCTTCTGCGCACCTGAACCACACATCAACCACAGGAGCTTCGGTCTGGCCCAGGGTCCACGAAGTCAGAGCCGGCTGAAAACCCAAACAGACAGGTAGGAAGTCACATAACATAACTAATAGTGCGAGAAATACCTGGATGTACATTGATGATAGCTAGGTCAAATCAAATCAAATTTTATTGGTCACATACACATGGTTACCAGATGTTACTGTGAGTGTAGCGAAATGCTTATGGCGTCCGAGCGTGTTTGTCAACACCTCGTTGACAAATGCCTGGAACACTGAAGGAGCATTAGCTAAGCCCAAGGGCATTACCAAGTACTTGTTGTGACCAGACATCGTGCTAAAATCTGTCTTCCATTTATCCCCTTCCCAGATGCAGATGAGATTGTATGCACTCCGCAGGTCCAACTTGGTAAAGAACCGGGCCCCGCGGAGCAGTTTGATGGCTGCCTGCTCCAATGGGAGTGGGTAATGGTACTAGGTGGGGATTTCATTGAGTCCTCTGTAATCAATACATGGGCATAACCTTCCATCCTTCATGGCCATGAAAAAGAAACCTGCCGACACAGGAGAAGTGGACGTGTGAGGATGTAATCCTTCATGGCCTGGGTTTCAGCCACCATCAGAGGGTAGACGCGTCTACGTGAGGGCACAGAGCCTGCAAGCAGGTTGATGGCACGGTCTCAGGGGCAATGAGGAGGGAGACAGGTGGCACGGGTTTTGGAAAATACGTTCTGCAGGTTCTGGTAAACCTCCGGAATGTTGGGCTGAAGGGCAACCACAGGACTCTCCAATGACATGGAACAACAGGGGACTGGGAAGCAGGTCATCTGGCCTTCGGGTGCCCAGTCTGTGATTTTCCTCCTCGACCATGAAATGTTGGGGTTGTGGCATTGAAGCCAAGAGAGGTCGAGGATGATCTTGTGAGCTGGTGCACTGGTTATGAAGAGGGGATGTCCCGGAACCTAATGGAAGATTATCGAGGGCTTGAACCGGGAAAGGAGAGGAGAGCGGGTATGAGGTGATGTTGAGAGAGAAGCAAGGGTCTGGCACCAGAATCCACTAATGCTGTAGAAACAATACATTAGGGACGATCGACACCAAAAAGGCAGAAAGTGATAAAGAGGGGATACTCACACCTGCCCCAGGAGGTGGAAGATCACTTGACCATCCCTCTGCTCCTGTGGATCCCCAGTTGAAACGTACCGGACACCGCTGGAGCTGGTGCCCTCCTTGACCACAATAGAGACAGAGCCCCCGCAGTCTCCATCTGCAATGCTCCGCCGCAGGGAGGTGTGTGACCCCTACCTCCATGGGTTCAGGCTGTGATCCAAAGTGTTCCCGAAGAAGGTAATACAGACTGATGGCCATCGCGATGAATGCGTCCAAGGAGAGGTTGTCATCTTGAGAGGCCAGTTCAGTCTGAACCTCCTTGCGCAGTCCTCTTCTGAATTGGGTATGAAGCGCCGGCTCATTCCATCCACTGGATGTTGCTACTGTCCGGAAAGTGAGCACATACTCAGCAGCCGTCTGGTTCCTCTAGGTGCTCACCCCCCTCTCTGCCCTCCGGTGGATGATCGAAGATACCTCTGAAACGAGCCATGAACCCCTCATACGAATCCAGTTCCTCCTCTCCTCTCTCCCAGACAGCCATGGCCCATTCCAATGCCCACCCAGTCAGTAGAGAAATAACAACTGTAACCTTGGACCTCACGGTGGTAGGAGCTCATATCTGGTGTGCAAAGTAGAGGGAACACTGTAGTAGGAACCCACAGCTCTTAGATGGGGTGCCGTCATATTTATCAAGGATGGACAAACAGGCATCGCTGGTCTGGGCAGGTTACTGAATGGGCTGGTGTGCTGGCTCACTGGGTCGACTGGTGGTTTCGCTAGTTGAAGGCAACGCCTCTCGGGTATGTTTGAGATGTTGAACACTACGAAGTACCTCTTCATAGCCATCCCCAGTTGTGCCAGCTGGTCGTGGTGTTGACGAATAAGATGTCCCTGCTCGTCGACCGTCTGGGGGATGTTCTGATTTCCTGCTGCTTCCATTTTGTGAGGCAGTATTCTGTAACGTAGACACTGGGAGTCGAGAAGCAGGTGCTGGTGATAAGTTTAATATAACAAATAACATGAAGCGATACACCGTAGGAGTAACGTCTAGAAATGACCAACAGAAACAATAGTGCCTGGGGAAGGAACCTAAGAGAGTGCCAGATAAAGGGTGTGCGTAATGATGAAGTGCAGGTGTGGGTAATGATGTTTCCCAGGACCGGTGGTTAGTAAACTGGCGAAGTCGAACACCGGAGGGGAGGAGCAGGACATGACAATCCCACTGCTGGTTTCCCTCTGAAACTAAGCAGGGTCAGTCTAACCAGACCAGGTGTAGCTGGAATTGGTTATAAATAATCATGTAAAACATACGTGTTACAACTGGGGATCCACAAGAGCAGAAGGACGGTGAAGTGATCTTCCACCTCCTCCACCTCCTGGGGCAGGTGTGAGTATCCCCTCTTTATCTCTTTCTGCCCTTTTGGTGTCGATCGCACTGGTTGACTGTCCCTAATGTACTGTTTCTACTGCATTATTGGATTGTGTGAAAGAAATGTCAACTGTGGGGACATTTTTTTTCTCATAAGGGAAAAACGTGTGAAAATTTCACATTAATATTTTCACCTGATTTGTTCTCACATAATTTTTTTTATTTGAGTTTTTTTGGCAGTGAAGCCAGTCTTATCATAGTCTGTCTCTCACCCTGCGACACCTTCCAGTAAAGTCGTTACCAATGGCCAGTCACACCTCGGCCTGTCCTGAGATGACCTATGGACCAGGAAGACAGATGTTCGCTTGCAGGCCTCCCTGAATACATTCCCTGGCTGTATCCCCTGCTGTGTGGTGAAGGTTATGGATGTGTATTGAAATACCTGGGTTAGTCTCATCAAAATGCTACTCCAGCTCCTTCAAGGGCTCTATCTACTTAATCAGTTGTGGGATTCTTGGAACCTAACAACCATGATAGGAAAACAATAGAGACCTTTTCAATTGAATCTGAGGCTTGGAGCAATATGGTTGTGAAATTCTTCTCTTAAAGAGGACACAGCATGTGATTGAGCTATTGATGGAATCATCTAAATAGCATGCCTGAGTTTTGTGATGCCTGGATGCAAGGCCAATAATGACATAGGTTAACTTACTAGAGGGGCTATGTGATGCACTGTCTCAATCAGCAATGTCCAATCAAGCAGCCTCATCACTGTCATATGCTCATGGGATAATGACTGGAATTTGTGACTGGAATGGCAATATTGTGACTTGTTGGACAAGCAATGCACATAGTATTTCTAATGGCATCTTCCCATCAGTAACACACATTTATGTAGGTTTCATGTAAAGTACACATTATGGCTGGGATCAGACAAGAGGTCTATGCAAAAAGCCAATAGAAATGTTCCATTTTTACCACTGAGTAAGGAAATAGCCAATAACTAAACCTACTTTATCCCTTGTGGTGACCTCACTCATTATGAGAATTTTGACCCCAATTTGTGGGCGAAACTGAATGCTGGAGGTTTACGCTGACAATACTGAAGGGGATATTAAAGGCACATGTATTTGAAGTGGCATTTTTGACATTGTTCCAGAGGACCAGGTGCTAGCATTATTCATGGGCACCTGTCAATATCCCACCCAACGTACCTGAACCATACACTGTTCTGAGAGACTAATTACAGATGTTGGTCATGAAACAGCAGAATGTTGCCTCACATTGCCTCATATTTTATCTACAGTGTGAGACATTGTACGGTACAACACTGCTCATTACAATTTATAAAGAACAGAAAAGGTTGAGAAGTGACATTAGATTACACCGTCATCTGTTTTAGAAGGTTGACAAAAATATTGAGACTTTGAAGCTTAATTTTTGATTGACCTGTAATTCTGTTGTCAGATACCCAAAATGAGAATGAAAGAATGAGGCCCGCTAGTCAAGTACACTTTAATATTCGGACTGTCACGTTCTGACCTTAGTTCTTTTGTTATGTCTTTGTTTTAGTATGGTCAGGGAGTGAGTTGGGTGGGTAGTCTATGTTCCTTTTTCTATGTTGTGGTTTTGTGTTTGGCCTGGTATGGTTCTCAATCAGAGGCAGGTGCCGTTCGTTGTCTCTGATTGAGAATCATACTTAGGTAGCCTTTTCCCACCTGTGTTTCGTGGGTGATTGTTTTCTGTTGAGTGTTTGTATCGGCACCAGACAGAACTGTTTGGTTTGTTCAGGTTGTTGTTTTTGTTCAGTGTTCTATTACTCGATTAAAAATATGGACACTTACCACGCTGCGCATTGGTCCTCACCTGCTTCCACCGCCAACAGCCATTAGGGGGACACACTGATTTGTTGTTGTTGATGTCTGTTAAGAATATCAGTATATCTCACGTCAACAGATTCATGAGCTACTCTCACTGAAGAATTCCACTGTTAACTAGAAAGTGGAGCGATGGAGGTAGCTATGCAGGCAGAATTCAGACAGCATTGAATGGAAGCACCTGACATATCTAGGCCCCAGTTTCTACTACACTCAGAGCAGAATCCCTGACATGAAACTGGCACAGCAGAATGATACCAACACCTCTGCACAGAGCTAACTCTACTCCAATGTCAGCTTTTCAGAGAGAGTTCATCGACTTACAGGTCAGCCTAGAAACTTGTTGTTTGGCTGCCCTGTCCATAGGCTGCCATGTCCATAGGCTGCCTTGTCCATAGGCTGTCATGTCCATTCAATTACATTATAGGATCTCTATGGTCCTGTCCATGTCCAACCTCAGTGTGTCTCCAGGTTGTGAAATATTCAGGTATGAAATATACTGTGAGACACAGGATTTTCCAGCCTTTATAATATCTAATTACAGCAACACTGATCCCAGACCTGTGTGATTGAACAAGGTTGAACTTGAAAATAAAAACTTTCTCCTATTCTAGTCTTGATACCTAATGGAGATATGTGCCATGAGTTCTGGGTTGATGAATGGGATATATGAGCTAACGAAAAATAAAAGCTATTTTGTTAGATGACACACAATGGCAGTTGTGATTCAAGCAATATTCTTAATCCTGTGTGTTATAATAAGACTGAACAATTAGGGGATAAAACATGGTCATTTCAAGAGCAGGCAACCCATGCACTCTAGTTAAATGTGTTTCCAGATGACTGGAACGGGGATATTCCTCTAGTAGTTATCGGACTTCTCCTAGTTGTTCAGATACACTGAGGTAAAGTTTCAAGTTATTGCCTGCTTGTACCGTCAAGTTGTCCTGTCACTTGTGAACTGATATTGTTTGTCATGCTCTTGTTGCTGAGCAGCTCTGTTTCAGTCAGATAATGATGATGTATGGCTGTTCTCTCCTGGTTCCCCAAAGGTACCTAGATCTGCGCAGCTCAATCCTAGTCCATCTTGCCTTTCTGTTTTTTTTTATGGAAGCTCTGAGAGATCACGTGCCTGTCCACTAGATTCCTGCTGTTCTCATCAAATCTCTCACTTATTCATTAACACACTCCAACTATTAGAGAACAGGCTCTCATTATTTTGAGAGAACGACAAAGTGAATCGTTTTTTAAGGGTAGCTAATTTAGCTCGAGATCCTTATGAAGTGTGTTATCACTGTCATATTGAATTAGGAATCATGGTTATCTTGAAATAGATTAGCTAAAACAAATCTATTAGTCTCAAAGCCGTTCTAAGGTGGTTTCAATGCACACACTGGTTCAAAAAAGCAGATGAGATAAACTGCAAGCACATGCCCAACCATACATGGCCAGGTTTGTGCAATCAAAAGCCTTTTATGTTGGTCTGTGCTTTAGGCTTAGTGCCAGACATTGACTGCTGAGGAGAGATATGGTGAAGGACTCACAGCAGAAGCTCTCAGAGTGGAGAAAAAAAAGGAATAATATATTCCTGGTTCAGCACAAGCACTGCCACGAGCAGAAGGCCTGCCCAATCTGTTGTACAACACTGATGCTGCCCCTGTGACCCTACAACCCACAACATTAGTTCACAGACAAGTTGATCCTACTTCTGATGTGCCTCTTTCTTTGAGCATTGTGCCTTTCCAATAGGGCCTTAAGGATAGATCCTATAGTCTAATTGGTTTTCCTCCCAGTCTACCCAGATAGGGTCTCAGTCGGAAAAGCCCTGGCTCTTTTCTTTAATGCGGACATCAATGATAGACTGATTATGGTCTAACCACCATACGATTCTCTCTGCTTGGTAGTAGTTCCACCACTGAGTTCCAAGGCTTGATCCTCTTTTTCTTCAGTTTCATGCAATTTACTGGATTTGGTTAATTGCATCCTTCTGGATTATTCCTTTTACACATATGTTTCATTCAACCATTTACAAATAATAGGGAGATCAATTGACAGATGTACTAAGGTCAAACCCAAAGCTTTTTCAATCAGAATGTACAAATTAATCATGGCAGCCTCAATCCATTCACATGGAAGATTAAGCCAATCTTGTACTAAATGTCAGTATTTTTTACAAAATGGTATGCCAGTTTGTGACGAGTAGAATTGTTTTTGATGATGCCCCTAGGGTATGACCCTGTGAGACCAATAATTATTTTAGTGGCCAGCATAGTCCACTCTAATGTGAAGTCTGTTCAAGTATGCTGTCTCATTCTTCACCACTAACTAGTCAAGGCAGATGATATATCTGTCGAACCCAAGTGAGAACATCAAAAATCATATTTCATGTTTGGTTGATATTCTGAACATCAAGAATAGTCATGCTATAGATGTTTGTGATTTAATTCACAGTAATGTGTTATTGTTCTCCCTACTCTGTGACTGAATCACAATGTGCTATGGAAGGGTTAAAATAGCTGTGTGCCTGTAATTCAATTAGAGGCAGCCTCCGTGACGACACCATCATTTGACACATGACAGAGATTGAAGAGGAAGAGATGGTTTCTATGATTCTCTATCTCTCTCTCTCTCTCTCTCTCTCTCTCTCTCTCTGGTGATATTAAGAAGGTGTTGTATTGTTAACCACATATTTTCTTACCACAACAAACATTTCAGCATGGACATAGATTGATTTACATTTGGTTGTCAACTAATATGAATTGAACTTGAAATAAAAATAAAAAATTAGGTTAGGTTAGAAGTTGGGTGAAAAAAATATGACTTTGATGACTTTTGAAAATCCAATCAGCTTTTTTTTTTTTGCAAATCCAATCAGGAATTGCAAATGAGCTTTGTGATTTACATACATTCACTGGAAACACGCTGTTATATTAACAGTATTGAACTTTTCATGTAGCCTACTTTTGGCCAGCTAATAGACTGATCAAGCAACATTATGGACTAAATTTCAACACCTGTTGCAGCAGGATTATTTTGCTGTGACAATATAGGTCAAATTAATATCATACATCTGTATACCAGGAACACTAACAACTGTTCTTGCAAGTATGTTAATCTCATTTGGACCCATACAGTTGTTACACATTTTTTTAACTAGGCAAGTCAGTTAAGACAAATGTCTTATTTTCATTGATGGCCAAGGAACAGCGGGTTAACTGCCTTGTTTAGGGGCAGAACGACAGATTTTTACCTTGTCAGCTCGGAGATTTGATCTTGAGACCTTTCAGTTACTATTCCAACGCTCTAACCACTAGGCTACCTGCCGCCCCAAGGTTTTACTAATACATCAGAGGATTTACATAATGGAAAAATATCTTCTCTAAAGCACAGTCCTTAATATGGAACCGAAATGAAGGTATGATATATTTTTTAGGTTATAGAATTGCTCTTGCGGCACTCGAAAGTTGTCAGGTAATGATGGTCTCCATAATATATGAGAGAGTTCTTCTGACATCCATTCTCCCAGAAATATACAGAGCCCAAGGAAACCATCTATCATTCTGAAATGCCACAATAATAAAATGTCCTCAACAATTCACCTGAAGCTACTCTCCTGCCTCCTCTATGCAACAGTGATTGAGGGTAGCGCTCACATTAAGAACTCTGAAACATTCAGAAATCATCGTAGTGTGTTTGGCGTTGTGTGTGAGTATGTAGCGCAGGCACAGCTGAAGTAAACATGTGACCAACCTATTATGGACAATGTGATCATTAATAAATCACTGTGAAAAATATTGTTTATCTACAACAGTTTATAATATCCTAGTCGTTAGCACATTTACATTCCACATTTTTCACCAAGATTATATAATAATGTATTTATACTAGCTACAACAGCAGCCCTGTTTGCCTACAGGGGTAGATGGATGAGGTTGACTTCAGGGTCAGAAGCTCCTCCTGGACAGGAGACAGCTGCACCAATCCTCTCAACTGTGGTCCACAAGTCAGCCATATCAGCAGAATACCACAAATACAGTGTTATTCCGCTAAGCCATATCAGCTAGCAGATTGCGATATATATATATATATATATATATATATATATATATATATATATGTGTGTATATGTATATGCGTGTTTTGTCAACAGTGTTTTATTATTTATTTAATGTCACAGAGAGAGGCTAGAGGCTATAGGACTGGTCACAGATGGGCCGCTGATGTGAAAGTTCCACTCACACTGAAAATGGCCTCAGATAGCAAAGTCCAATCCCCCGAACTCCCTGACCAGCTGCTCAGAGATAAATATAAGGCAGAGAAAGGTAGGGTCGGATTGACCATTGCACAACCCTACAGTAACATTAACAAAAACGTCCAGGGAGGGCCTCCCGAGCTGCGTCACTACAGATCCTGGATCAGACCCAGGCTGTGTCGCAGCCGGCCGTGACCGGGAAACGCATGAGGCAGAGCACAATTTGCCCAGTGTCGTGTGGGTTAGGGGAGGTTTTGGCCCAGCCGTGTTGTCCTTGTCCATTCGCGCTTTAGGGACTCTTGTGGCGGGCCGGGCACATCTGCACGCTGACCTGGTCGCCAGGTGTACAGTGTTTCCTCTGACACATTGGTGCGGCTGGCTTCCGGGTTAAGCGGACATTGTGTCAAGAAGCAGTGTGGCTTGGCAGGGTCGTGTTTCGGGGGATGCATGTTTCTCGACCTTCGCCTCTCCCAAGTCCGTACGGGAGTTGCAGCGATGGGACAAGACTGTAACTACTATTTGGATATCAATAACATGGTGCGATGTGTTACCAAATTCTGTCAGTACTGCGTCAGAACTGATTACATCATTAAAACCTAAAATAATTCCCAACACTAAAATGCCACTAGGCCTGATGTACAACTGCACAACATTCTTTGAGAAGATTTCTCCCAATAGAGATCTGTGACAGAAATATACAACAGTGCACTCCTCAAACCGAACATTATCTGGACATTGAAAAACATACTGTGTTTACAGAATCACAAGGTCCAACAATGTTCTAAGCCTAGTTGTTGCCCAAGTTCCCATATAGAAAACTCTTTACAGTCTGAATGGTTGAGCATAGTCATTTGTCTTGGTATAAAAATGACATAGTGCCCCAGTCATTTATTTTTTCTCCTCAGATTTGCTGGATGAAGAGATGAATTTTCAGAGCAAGGTCACCATTTAAATGACTCAATAATTTTGCTGTGGGAATATTTATGATCCAAGGCCACATGATGGCTAGGAGGCATTTTCATCCATATTCATACGGTAGTTAAAGAGATTCAATTCATTTTCTCTCATCTCCGGAGCTTGAAGCATTTCCAAACACAAGTTAAGTAGGACTGAATATTTAAGAGAGGTAGGTACATTTCCACTTATTTGACATGAACATCTAGCGTAGAACTAGTACAATGAGAACCCATATCGAAGTGTGTCCATTTTTATCCCAAAGAAGCAAAAGTAAGTAACGATAGCTAACACACTTTTGTACATCGTGCTGTTCTGTACATTTGACATTAGTTTAGCTCCCCAAAAAACGTAATACTTCCAGGTCAGCTGTAATATGAATACCATTGTAAAGCACAATTTCTCCCCTTTCCAGCAACATCAATTACGAGACCTTCATGCTGCACGTCTCTGCATGATTGAAGAAGGCACTGGAGCTCCGCTGGAACTTTTTAAAATTATGGGTGGGGAAGAGGAAGCTGCTGCGTGATAGTGTTGTGTGGGGAAACAGCTTTTTTCACCCGATTTGTCCAACTTATCAAAAAATGTAAATAAAACACTATAAAGAGTTTGTATAATGTCTCATTACATACCTATTTGAAGGTTTGTGTCATATTTGAATTGGGTTTTTAGGCAGTGCGAAATGTATCTTCATGATTTTTGAGAGTCATGATTGAGAGTCATGATAGGGATTATGCAAAAAATGTACAATTTATTGAATTAACTATTGATGAACTCACAAGTAATTACATTTACAATCACCATTACCCTCACTGTTGATCATTTCTTGTTTTTAATCTGCGAGAGAAGCGCTACACATGGTGGAACGAGATTGTACGGCACAGAGTTTCATAATGCATGAGGGGTCTGTTATTTCTACTTTTCTCCAATACTATTGGTCCATTACCATGTCAATCAACGCTTGAATGGAAACGTAGATCACACCCCGGATTTTGCCGGATGCCAACACATTCACTACAGTCCCATTAGTTTTCATTACAGCCTGAATATTAATGCCAACTCAGCCACTACAGTCCCATTAGTTTTCATTACAGCCTGGATATTAATGCTAACACAGTCACTACAGTCCCATTAGTTTTCATTACAGCCTGGATATTAATGCCAACTCAGTCACTACAGTCCCATTAGTTTTCATTACAGCCTGGATATTAATGCCAACACAGTCGCTACAGTCCAATTAGTTTTCATTACAGCTTGTATATGAATGCCTACATAGTCGCTACAGTCCCATGCTTTTTCATTGCAGCCTGGATTTTGATGCCAACACAGTCATTACAGTCCCAATAGTTTTCATTACACCCTGGATTTCGGTGCCAACACAGTCGCTACAGTCCCATTCATTTTTATTGCAGTTATGGATTTGGTCCTGTCATACCACCAAGCGGTACTGACAATATTGAAAGTAGTGTCGGTTAGTGCCGTTTTAGATGAGGGAGGACCCCCCAAATAATTAATCAGCATGGCCTTATTTATATTACAGCATATTGGATGACTCTCATTCATTTTCCATTCACCCAGTTCAATGTAACAGCGATAGGTTTAGGCTATTGCATGATACTCAAAATTTCCCTGTACCCATCATGGGGTTTCTACATCCTAGCCTACAAATTAAAGTTTACAACATAGGTGCTTACAGGTCGAGAGACAAATTTGAGGTGACATACAGTGACATTCAAAACCGCCTTGCACACTCTAGCTGATATAGGATTTTATCATTAAGTCCAACAGTTCCAAACGATAGTTTCTATTGGACAAATGCAGGTATGTTCATCCCCGTTTTGTTCCGTTTGCTTCCGCTTAAGAAACCTTTTTTCAACAGAACCAGTGGAAGGAATACACCCCTATCACGCGTAAACTCAGATCAATTTCATAGCAGCCACGTTGCATTCCTTCTCGCACATATGCGTTCTCCTCCTCTCACCTCTTCCCTTGCTTGTGAATTTCAATCCACAACACATCATCTGTATGGGACCAGGCGAAAAAACCTTTCCAAGCCAAACCGCTACACACAGCCTACATCGTTGTCACCATATTAGCTAAATTAACATCATAGTCAGCATAGCTAATAGAACTCATGCGTTAGGTAACCCGCTACAATCAGGCAGTAACGTTACAGTGTACAGTTAGTAAGCAGTTACATGGGGAAGCCCCGTTGGCAAAAAAATGTGTAATACCAAAAGCTTACCTTGACTTGGAAGAGTTCTAGTGTTGTGTTGAAAAGTCATAGCCAGCTAGCTAACACAGCATCTCTCTATTTGAGCAGGGTGTTTCAGTAGCTGCATTTGATAGCTAAGTAAGTGAAACTGAAAGTGAAAGAAGCAACACATATCTCTCTCTATTTCACTCTTGCTTCTCCTTCATTTTGGAAGAAATTAATTTGTTCAAAACTGTTGAACTATTGTCTTTCTCTTTTTTTGAGTCAACTACTCACCACATTTTATACACTGCAGCGCTAGCTAGCTGTAGCTTATGATTTCAGTACTAGATTAATTCTCTGATCCTTTGATTGGGTGGACAACATGTCAGTTCTTGCTGCAAAAGCTCTGATAGGCTGGAGGACATCCTCTGGGAAGTTGTTAAAATTACTGTTATAAGTCTATGGAAGGGAGTGAGAACCATGAACCAAGTCAATGTACCCAGAGGAGGATGGAAGCTAGCTGTCCTCCTGCTACACGATGGTGCTACCCTGGTGTTGCTACTGTAGACCTTCATTGGAAAGTAGTGTGTTTTAATAAATTATTTGGTGACGTGAATATATTTAGTATAGTTTCATCTAAAAAGGATCACATTTTAAATGTTTTATAATTAACATTTTTGTGAAATTCACTGAGGAGGGTGCTTCTCCCCTTCCACCTCTGAGAAGCCTCCACTGAAAGTGATACTGACATTTCAGACAACTTTTGGATGAGAATACTAACCTACCCCACTCTTTAGCCAGAGCTTGTGGGAAACCTTCTGATTGACAGGTTCTGCCATTACACATATTGCATAATTTCAGACAGTCCACCCAAAGTCTATATAAGTGCACAGCTGACATTTCAGATCTGACAGTAATTGGGGATTTTATGTCTTAGCTAAAGGCTGGAGTGTTATTTCAGCAACCTCATCAAGTTTTCCATTCAGGGGATTAGATTGTTATAAAATGTGGCGTTAGTAACTCATCTAATAAATATGCCTGTAGTCAGTATTCATTTGCCGTTCACTCTTACTGCATCTAAGAGAGTGGCCAGTCAATTGAATAGTAATTCCTTAATGAAAATGGATATTCTAATACCTTTAAAATTTGCATCTGTCACTAATGGCATGAGGTTGTCACCCTCTTATAATCTCACAGCTAGAAATTACTGAATGTCTTTGCACACCACTTCAGTGTCAATCAATCAAATTGATTTATAAAGGCCTTTTTACATCAGCAGATGTCACAAAGTGCTTATACAGAAACCCAGCCAAAAACCCGAAACAGCAATGCGTGAAAAAAAACCTTGGAAGAGAGGAACCAGGCACTAGAGAGGAACCAGGCACAGAGGGGTGGCCAGTCCTCTTCTGGCTGTGCCCGGTGGAGATTATAAGAGTACATGGACATTAAGGTGAGATCATTTTTCAAGAAGTTCAAACGTTCATAGATGACCAGTGGGATCAAAAAATAATCACATTTGTTATAGAGGGTGCAACAGGTCAGCACCTCAGGAGGAAATATCAGTTGGCCTCCATAGCTGAACATTTAGAGGTTGAGACAGTAGGTGTGGTAGAGAGAAGGGGGGGTGGGTGGGTGGCGAGGTGGTGGGGGGGGTGAGATGGAGAGAAAGGGTCGAAAAGCAGGTCCGGGACAAGGTAGCACGTCCTGTGAACAGGTCCGGGTTCCATAGCCACAGGCAGAACAGTTTAAACTGGAGCAGCATCATGACATGGTAGCATGTCTGATGAACAGGTCGGGGTTCCATAGCCATAGGCAAGACAGCAGAAACTGGATCAGCAGCACGACCAAGTGAACTGGGGACGGGGACAACCAGGAGTCAAGACAGGTAGTCCTGAGGCAAGGTCCTAGGGCTCAGGTCCTCCGGAAAAAGGAAGAAAGAGGGAGAGAGAGTGACACCAGATAAGACTGTAGAATTACACCAGATAGGACAGACTGATCCTAGCCCCACGGCACATAGGCTACTGCAGCATAAATACTGAGACATGGGTGGTGTTTATAAATTCTAGGACCAATAAGGAGGCCTGCGTCTTGTGACCGTCGTGTACATGTAGATATGAATATGGTGATTGATGGTGTCAAAAGCAACACTATGGTCTATGAGCACGTGGGACAGACGCAGTATGTTGGTGTGATGCTATCAAAAGGTAATTTACTACCTTAACGAGTGCAGTATCAGTACTATGATGGGGTCTAAAACCAGATTGGAGCGTTTCGTTTACATTATTTGTCTTTAGTTAAGCAGTGAGTTGCTGAGAAAAAGCTTTTTCAAAATACATTTATAGAGGAATGAGAGAGTCCACATAGGCCAATAGTAAAACAAGAACAATCCAGGTCAAGTTTTGGCTTTTTCAGGAGAGACATTATTACTTCCACTTTTAGTGAGTTTGGTACACATCCAGAGGAAAGCACATATTATGTTCAACAAAGGAGGGCCAAGCACATGAAGTAGCTCTTTCTGTAGCTTAGTTGGAATAAGGTCCAGTACGCAGTGTGTCCTCTCTGAGGAGACAAGTACAGGGGTTTGAAATCAAAGTATAATCTAGCCGAGCTACGGAGGAGTGCTGGTTCCTATTGGGTCCCTTATCTCTCTGCGCAACAGAGTACTACAAAGAGGAACATTCTTGTTTTATCAAGAGCAAGCCAAATTGACTGGATATAATCAGCAGGTAGCAGGTAGCTAATCTCAGACATTTCAGAAACACTGAGAAATAGATGTGCAACACAAGACAGCCTTTTTGTAGACATGGAAACAGCTGGGTCAGATTGACATAACATGTATTTGGCAGATGGGGGAGAACAAGTCATGTCAGCCTTCATGTTTGTTGTCTTCGTGCAGCTGTGTTTACCAGTCATCACAGCATGTTACATGTGATACGATGTCTGCATGTGATATGGTACACATATGGTACACTGAGTGTACAAAACATTAAGAAGACCTGCTCTTTCCATGACGTGGATTGACCAGGTGAATCCAGCTGAAAGCCATCACCCGTTATCGATGTCACTTGTTAAATCCACTCCAGTCAGTGTAGACGAAGGGGGGCAGACAGGTTAAAGAAGGACTTTTTAAGCCTTGAGACAATTGAGACATGGATTGTGTATGTGTGCTATTCAAAGGATGAATGGACAAGACAAAAGATTTAAGTGCCTTTGAACGGGGTATGGTTTGTGTCAAGAACTGTAACTCTGCTGGATTTTTCATGCTCAACAGTGTCCCATGCGTATTAAGCAGTGGAGACTGCTGAGAAGAGGACAGCTCATAATTATGGCTGGAACAGAGCGAATGGAATGGCACCAAACACATGGAAACCATGGAAACCATGTGTTTGATGTATTTGATACCATTCCACTAATTCCTCTCCAGTCATTACCAGAAGCCCGTCCTCCCCAATTAAGGTTACACCAACCGCCTGTGGTATCAAGAATGGTTCACCACCGAAAGGACATCCAGCCAACTTGACACAACTATGGGAAGCATTGGAGTCAACATGGGCCAGCATCCCTGTGGATGCCCTGTCCATGCCCTGACACATTGAGGCTGTTCTAATGGCAAAAAGGGCTGAAACTCAATGTTAAGAAGGTGTTCCTAATGTTTTATACAGTCAGTGTAATCCTTCATTATTATTAACACATTTGCAAAAGGGATTGAAATTATTAGCCTCTTTTGAATGTGATTGTAGTTGTTGAATTTAGCTGAATTTAGCTTACATCGCAGGTTTTGTGTTTGTAGTTAGAGTCATGTCTTTATATTATCTGACTCTGAGGGTAACAAGCTCGGGTATAACGGGACTGTCATCAGAGGCTCTGACCACATAAAGTGTTCCCTGTTTCGTCAGTGTCACCTGCTTCGTCCTCTGCTTGACCTGTGATGCCCTGAGTGGCAGAGGTCCCTCCGAAAGTGTCAGCTTTAGAATTCACACCAATGGTGTCAGGTCTGCACCCGACACGTAGGCTGCCTCTCTCTCTCCCTGTCTCTCTCTCTCTCTTCCTTGGCCTCTTTTTTATGGAGCGGTAGAGGAGGCAGAGCAGGCAGCTGGGATCACAGGCTTGTTTTATTTGAGTAACCACATCATTATTTTAATTGATTTTGTGAAAAAAACAGCTCATTTCCAGCAATAATGCTTTACTTTAAGACATGAACGTCAGTCAATACGGACATTTTCAAGACCTTTGAATGTTTCTTCAATGCAGTCGCAAAAGCCATCAAGCGCTACGATGAAACTGGCTCTCATGAGGTCCGCCACAGGAAAGGAAGACCCTGAGTTACCTCTGCTGCAGAGGATAAATTCATTAGAGGTACCAGCCTCAGAAATTGCAGTCCAAATAATGCTAATCTGGAATGCTTGAATTTGCTACTCGGTCCATGTCAAACTGTTTTCCTCTTTTTTTATGAATGTTGCAGCATTATCAGACTTTTCATCATGAAAGGTAAATTGATCATATGGTCAGAGGTCCCTGAATCTCCAACACTGCAGATGGGTGATAATAGGTGAAAAAATATGCCATAATTCTTACGCCCTCCAAGTCAGTATCTACTCTAACAGCATGCCATTTTCAATGGGGAATTAAAGCATATCATGTGTTTGCAAGATCTCCCTGGTGTGCCCCTGGGGGAAAACAAAGTTCCCTCTGCCATTGTCCCTCTGCCAGTGTCCCTCTGCCAGTGTCACGTCTCAGTCTTTATCAGAATCACATGATGGAACCTCTTCCTTTGCTTAATCCTTATGACTCCTGTAGCTAGCTAGATCTCTCTTTCTCTTTCTCTTTATCTCTCTCCCCTATCTCTCTCCTTACACCCCCCCCCAGTAAAACGTACAACATCCACATGGCTAGGTGTCAGCATTTGTTGATACTGTAAACTATTAAACAACACAGAAAGGACAACTGTCACTCTCTTTGTCTCGATAGGAATGGGCAGGTGTACAACCAAGGTGGTGTTAACAGATACACCACAAAGGGCGGGCCTTCTGTGACTAAAGACCTTTTCAGATGTGATTACAGAGCAACAACTATTGTTTCATGCCCTTTTCTCCCCTGTCAAAAGCAAACACACTGCACATTACAGGAGCGAAAGGTTGAAAATAACAGAGACAAAATCAATACATTATGGTTGATGGTTGTGGAACACTCTGGTAACACAAGAGACATTCTTGTAAGGGAGAATGGAGTAAGTTGAGCCAAAGGGATAAGCCACCATTGTTTCTAGGAAATCGTACACAAAATTATCCATTTTATTCAATATTTAGAAAGAAGTTGGAGTCTTTGAAGGAAGAAACCACATGGAAAAAAGTGCTAAGCAAGTTAGGTCCAAAAAACGATTTTCACTAAGTCAAATGCATTTACTGTGTTAGAGGTTAATAAAGTACAAATGTTTTCCTTGGTGTAAAAAGAGACAATGGAAATGTGGTATGTTGAGCCAATGGCAAGTAGAGCCAATTGAAGTGTTTTCCTTCTTAGGGATAGGTGTCCCGTCACGGGACAGTTGTAAATCATGCAGCGCCATGTGTCACGATTGCAGATTTTAGAGAAACAACAAATGCCGGTACATATAAGGGTCTTATATCAGATGAAAGCTTCAATTCTTGTTAATATAACTGCACTGTCCAATTTGCAGTAGCTATTACTGCGAAAAAAAAATGTCATGCTATTGTTTGAATAGAGCTCCTATCAACAAAACCTTTTTTTCACTACGAAAGCATTGATAAATTCACCTCTATTAAGGTGAAATGTGAACTTACATTCTGAAATCTTGCTCTGATTTATCATCCAAAGGATCCCGGAGATAACATGAAGTGTTGTTTTGTTAGATAAAATACTTTTTCACATCCTAAAAAGGTCCATATAGCATGCACGATCGATTTTGTATTTCCACTCGTTCAATTTTCAAAGAAAGGAATCTGTGAAAATCTAACCCTAAACGTTGTTTCAACCAGTCAAATCACATTCGTATGTATTCCTCAGAGATCCTAGAATGTAACCAGACTTCACTATATCATTAGGGGTCAGAGAGCGAAGCCTTCATGGCACCACGATGACGCGGCGGTCTTCACTTGATCACTTTGTCAAATAAGCACCACTCGGGGTCAAACAAAGCTAGCTAGATAGCCAATGAGCTGGGAGTATCTGTTGCATAATGTACCTGCTAACCTTGTGCGACAGCATTTCTTTTCCTTTTGGACAATAATTATAAGAATATTCAGAGTTATTAAGTCATGAAAACTGGTTGTTTTGCAAATGTTGAACTTATAATCTGGCAACTAATACTGGAAAAGCTCAATCAAAGTCCAAGTATACAGATTTGACAAAATTATTGTAGAAAAATGTAATATGAATGCAAATGTCTCCTTCACGATTTGCCCAAATGTACTTACCTGGTTGACTTTACATTAAATGTTATGTAGTTAGCTCATACTTAAAGCCATCTGTCTGAAACTTTGCACATACAGTGGGACAAAAAAGTATTTAGTTAGCCACCAATTGTGCAAGTTCTCCCACTTAAAAAGATGAGAGAGGCCTGTAATTTTAATCATAGGTACACTTCAACTATGACAGACAAAATGAGAAAAAAAATCAGGAAAATCACATTGTGGAATTTTTAATGAATTTATTTGCAAATTATTGTGGAAAATAAGTATTTGGTCACCTACAAACAAGCAAGATTGCTGGCTCTCACAGACCTGTAACTTCTTCTTTAAGAGGCTCCTCTGTCCTCCACTCGTTACCTGTATTAATGGCACCTGTTTGAACTTGTTATCAGTAGAAAATAACTGTCCACCCTCTCAAACAGTCACACTCCAAACTCCACTATGGCCAAGACCAAAGAGCTGTCAAAGGACACCAGAAACAAAATTGTGGACCTGCACCAGGCTGGGAAGACTGAATCTACAATAGGTAAGCAGCTTGGTTTGAAGAAATCAACTGTGGGAGCAATTATTAGGAAATGGAAGACATACAAGACCACTGATAATCTCCCTCGATCTGGGGCTCCACGCAAGATCTCACCCCGTGGGGTCAAAATGATCACAAGAACGGTGAGCAAAAATCCCAGAACCACAATGGGGGACCTAGTGAATGACCTACAGAGAGCTGGGACCAAAGCCTACCATCGGTAACACACTACGCCGCCAGGGACTCAAATCCTGCAGTGCCAGACGTGTCCCCTTGCTTATGCCAGTACATGTCCAGGCCCGTCTGAAGTTTGCTAGAGAGCATTTGGATGATCCAGAAGAATATTGGGAGAGTGTCATATGGTCAGATGAAACCAAAATATAACTTTTTGGTAAAAACTCAACTCGTCGTGTTTGGAGGGCAAAGAATGCTGAGTTGCATCCAAAGAACACCATACCAACTGCCAGATGACCTGGCCTCCACAATCCCCTGACCTCAACCCAATTGAGATGATTTGCGATGATTTGGACTTCAGAGTGAAGGAAAAGCAGCCAACAAGTGCTCAGCATATGTGGGAACTCCTTCAAGACTTTTAGAAAAGCATTCCAGGTGAAGCTGGTTGAGAGAATGCCAAGAGTGTGCAAAGCTGTCATCAAGGCAAAGGGTAACTACTTTGAAGAATCTCAAATATAAAATATATTATGATTTGTTCAACACTGTTTTGGTTACTACATGATTCCATATGTTTTCTTTCATAGTTTTGATGTCTTCACTATTATTCTACATTGTAGAAAATAGTAAAAAATAAAGAAAAATAGTAAAAATAAAGAATGAATTGGTGTGTCCAAACTTTTGACTAGTGCTGTACATCTTTTTTTTTTTTTACATAGAATTAAGCAAAAAGCTGTTTCGGGTGTTTAATAAAAATAAAAATCTCTAATTTTACGGACGGGGGGCATAACCTCCCACCGGACCACCCCCTAGCCCTCTTCACATACTTTGTGCCTTGTACTTTGTGCCTCCTCTGATTTTTGGGGTGCGTGACGCCTCGACCTCACATTGAGGTTGAAACATCGCATTGTGCATTATAATGGCAGAGATTGTTTAAGAAAATCATATTAATAAATCAACACAGATTCTCGAAATTGCTTCCATTTATGACTTGGCAAGAGGGGCCTAGCTAAGTATTTTTGTAATGGTGCTAGGCAACGCAGGCCTTTCCATCAAAGTGGGAGGAAGGTAAGTGATTCATGAACAGCTGCCATAGTTTTCAATCTATTGTGTAACTGTGTGGTCATGCAGCTTCCTGCTTGCATCAACAATTATGATAAGGACCGAAACAAGAATGTAGTCAAGGAACCTTTATTTGCGTATGATCAAGTAGCACCTCTTCTTATCTCTGTCCTGTCAACTCTGTCCTGTCAACTCTGTCCTGTCAACTCTGTCCTCTCAACTCTGTCCTCTCAACTCTGTCCTCTCAACTCTGTCCTCTCAACTCTGTCCTCTCAACTCTGTCCTAGTAACCTATTCAGGACCATGGATAGCAGTCACTATTAATGTGTGGATAAGCCCTGGCGTGTGGATAAGGTGGCTACTAAAATGTCTGTTTTAATGTTCTTTACATCCCTGGCACCTCTGTTTCTGTTTATCACCTTTACAAGTACAAACCATGTTTTTTTCACATTCTTGACAGTTACAGAGTTAAGAGGACAGGGTTAAGAAGACAGAGTTAAGAGGACAGAGTTGAGAGGACAGAGTTGAGAGGACAGAGTTGAGAGGACAGAGTTGAAAGGACAGAGTTGAGAGGACAGAGTTAGAGGACAGAGTTACTGTACAGCAATCTGGCTGTCCATGGTCCTAAATACTGTAGCTGCAACACAACAGTGTCGCTGTCCAAGTTGCTGAATCATAAGTTTTGGTTCCATAGTGCTGCACATAGAGCTGTGAGGATAGGTTTGCACTGGCACTGCAGTTTGATATGCAGAATAAGTATATTTTAGGAACCAGGGTTGCTGAACCTCTCAAAATTGATTGAGTAGAGATAGGGGTAACATCCCTGAATCAGTTTGCTATGTTTTAGCTAGGGGCTACACACCGTTGGCTAGAGTAAACCCTCCCTTTACTGGTTTGTATTTACTATTACCTGAGCATATTATATGAGCCCACTTCAGGCATCTAGACTCTGCCTCTCCATCACGGGACCCTGTGATATTTCTCTTCCAGAAGCATGACATTCTTCTGTGTGTATTTAAAGACATTTGGAGGGGAAGGCTTAATAGCAGGAGAACATGTTGGTTCACTATATGACCTTTATTTATTTATATTTCAGGTTGTCGGTCAGGGAGGAGAGCTAGAGCCCTGCCAGGAAGGATGTGCATTGTGTGCCAGTCAGCTCGTCTTGCCGTTAGCAGCACAACCTCTAACCCCTGTCTGAGGCACACAAGGTCTTTAATCAAACTCCAGATGTCTATTCTATTACTACCCAGCATAATGTAACCTCATATGACACATTGTAACTGTTCAGTCATGTATTATTATGCATCTGGATGAATTAATGTGAATCAAATGTATTCAATGGATTCATTTATGTGAGTCAAATGTATTCTATGGATTCATTTATGTGAGTCAAATGTATTCTATGGATTCATTTATGTGAGTCAAATAAATTATATGGATTATTTTGTGTGAGTCAAATATGTTATATGGATTAATTTATGTGAGTCAAATGTATTCTATGGATACAGTATATTAATGTGAGTAAAATATGTTCTATAGAATAATTAATGTCAGTCAAAATGGCAAAGCAGTTCAGACGTCTTTGTCTTTGTCTTCTTGTGACCGGTGTATATATATTTTCTTTTGTTCGTATATGTGTTTTATATTTTTAACCTCAATATCAACATAATCTCCTGCAACCCACCTCACCCAATGTGTTATGGATCTGCTATTTTCTATGTTTTAGAACCAGCACCCACAACAGAAGCTAGCCAGCTAACTAGCTACTAACGAGTAGTCAGTTAGCCACTGCTAGCGGGGATCAGCTAACCTTAACCCGGTCAACTCCTGCCAGTCTGCACAGTGAGATTCAACCCAGAGCATTCTCCACCAAATCTCCACATCTCCGGATTCCTACCGCAAGATCTGAACATTTTCACCTGGATCATCGCAGGTAGATAGCTGCTATCCGAGTGGCTACTCCTGGCTAACATCTCATACCCTTGTCTGTACAGTATGCCTTGAATCTATTCTTTCACGCCAAGAAACCTGCTCTTTTTACTCTCTGTTCCGAATGCACTAGACGACCAGTTCTATTAGCCTTTAGCCGTACCCTTACCCTACTCCTCTTCTGTTTCTATGGTGATGAAGAGGTTAATCCAGGCCCTGCAGTGCCTAGCTCCACTCCCATTCCCCAGGCGCTCTCATTTGTTGACTTCTGTAACAGTAAAAAGTCTTGGTTTCAAGCATGTTAACATTAGAAGCCTCCTCCCTAAGTTTGTTTTATTCACCGCTTTAGCACACTCTGATGTCCTAGCCGTGTCTGAATCCTGGCTTAGGAAGGCCACTAAAAATCCTGAAATTTCCATCCCTAACTGTAAGATCTGTCAAAGGGGGCGGAGTTGTAATCTACTGCAGAGACAGCCTGCAGAGTTCTGTCATACAATCCAGGTCTGTGCCCAGACATTTCAAGCTTCTACATCTAAAAATCCACCATTCCATAAACAAGTCTCTCACTGTTGCCGCTTGTTATAGACCATCTTCAGCCCCCAGCTGTGCCCTGGACACCATATGTGACTTGATTGTCCCCCATCTATCATCAGAGCTCGTACTGTTAGGTGACCTAAACTGGGACATGCTTAACACGCCGGCCGTCCTACAAGCTAAGCTAGATGCACTCAATCTCACACAAATTATCAATGAACACACCAGGTACACCCCAAATCTGTAAACACGGGCACCCTCATAGATATCATCCTGACCAACCTGCCCTCTAAATACACCTTTGCTGTCTTCAACCAGGATCTCAGTGATCACTGCCTCATTGCCTGCCTCCGTAATGGGTCTGCGTTCAAACGACCACCCCTCATCACTGTCAAACACTCCCTAAAACACTTCAGCGAGCAGGCCTTTCTAATCGACCTGGCCCGGGTATCCTGGAAGGATATTGACCTTATTCTGTCAGTAGAGGATGCCTGGTATTCTTTAAAAGTGCTTCACCATCTTTAATAAGCATGCCAATTCAAAAACATGTTGAACCAGGAACACTCCAGATCTGTCTGCCATTGACCAGCACAAAAACATCCTGTGGCGTACTGCAATAGCATCGAAAAGCTCCCGCGATATGCAACTTTTCAGGGAAGTTAGGAACCAATATAGACAGGCAGTTAGGAAAGAAAAAGTTAGCTTTTTCAAACAGAAATTTGCATCCTGTAGCACTAACTCCAAAAAGTTCTGGGACATTGTAAAGTCCATGGAGAGTAAGAGCACCTCCTCCAAGCTGCCCAATGAGCTGAGGCTAGGAAACACTGTCACCAGCGATAAATCTATGATAATTGAGAATTTCAATAAACATTTTTCTACTGCTGGCCATGCTTTCCACCTGGCTACCCCTACCCCGGTCAACAGCTCTGCACACCCCACAGCAACTTGCCCAAGCCAACCCATTTCTCCTTCACCCAAATCCAGACAGCTGATGTTCTGAAAGAGTTTCAAAATCTGGACCCCTACAAATCAGCTCGGCCAGAAAATCTGGACCCTCTCTTTTTAAAATTATCCACTGCAATTGTCGCAACCCCTATTACTAGCCTATTCAACCTCTCTTTCATATCGTCTGAGATCCCCAAAGATTGGAAAGCTGCCATGGTCATCCCCCTATTCAAAGGGGGAGACAATCTAGACCCAAACTGTCACAGACCTATATCTATCCTAACCTGCCTTTCTAAAGTTTTCGAAAGCCAAGTTAACAAACAGGTCACCGACCATTTAGGTGCATCATGGGTGCACCTCAGCCACGCTCAAGGTCCTAAACTATATCATAACCGCCATCGATAAAAGACAATGTGGTGCAGCCGTATTCATCGAACTGGCCAAGGCTTTCGACTGTGTCAATCACCACATTCTTATCGGCAGACTCAACAGCCTTGGTTTCTCAAATGACTGCCTCGCCTGGTTTACCAACTACTTCTCAGACAGAGTTCAGTGTGTCAAATCGGAGGGCCTGTTGTCCAGACCTCTGTCAGTCGCTATGGGGGTGCCACAGAGTTAAATTCTTGGGCCGAATCTATTCTCTGTATACATCAATGATGTCGCTCTTGCTGCTGGTGATTCTCTGATCCACCTCTACGCAGATGACACCATTCTGTATACGTCTGGCCCTTCTTTGGACACTGTGTTATCAACCCTCCAGATGAGCTTCAACGCCATACAACACTCCTTCCGTGGCCTCCAACTGCTCTTAAAGGCTAGTAAAACTAAATGCATGCTCTTCAACCAATCGCTGCCCGCACCCGCACGCCCGAGTGGCATCACTACTCTGGACGGTTCTGACTTAGAATATGTGGACAACTATAAATACCTAGGTGTCTGGTTAGACAAAAAAACTCTCCTTCCACATTAACCATCTCCAATCCAAAATTAAATCTAGAATGAACTTCCTATTTCACAACAAAGCATCCTTCACTCATGCTGCCAAACATACCCTCGTAAAACTGACTATCCTACCGATCCTCGACTTCGGCGATGTCATTTACAAAATAGCCTTCAACACTCTACTCAGAAAATTGGATGCAGTCTATCACAGTGCCATTCATTTTGTCACCAAAGCCCCATATACTACTCACCACTGCGACCTGTATGCTCTCGTTGGCTGGCCCTCGCTTCATATTCGCCGCCAAACCCACTGGCTCCAGGTCATCTATGTCTCTGCTAGGTAAAGCCCCGCCTGATCTCAGCTCACTGGTCACCATAGCAGCACCCACCCATAGCACACGCTCCATCAGGTATATTTCACTGGTCACCCCCAATTCCTTTTTGGCCACCTTCCAGTTCTCTGCTGCCAATGACTGGAACGAATGACAAAAATCACTGAAGCTGGAGACTCATATCTCCCCCACTAACTTTAAGTGTTAGCTGTCAGAGCAGCTCACATATCATTGCACCTGTACATAGCCCATCTGTAAATAGCCCACCCAACTACCTCATCCCCATATTGTTTTTTTTCTTCTCTTTTGGACCCCAGTATCTCTACTTACACATTTGTCTTCTCCACATCTATCACTCCAGTGTTTAATTGCTAAATTGTAATTACTTTGCCACTACTTCCTATTTATTGCCTTATCTCCCTAATCTTACTTCGTTTGCACACACTGTGTATAGTTTTTTTCTAATGTGTTATTGACTGTACGTTTGTTTATTCCATGTGTAACTCTGTGTTGTTGTTTGTGTCGCACTGCTCTGCTTTATCTTGGCCATGTCACAGTTGTAAATGAGAACTTGTTCTCAACTGGCCTACCTGGTTAAATAAAGGTGAAATAAATACAATATATATTTTTTTAATGAATAATTCATGTGAGTCAGATGTTTTCTATGGATTAATTAATCTCAGACAAATGTATTCTATGGAGTAATTAATTTGAGTCAAATATATTCTCTCAATTAATTAATGTAATTCAGATATATTTTATGGATTAACTAATGTGAGTAAAGTATATTAAATGGAATAATTAATGTGAGTTAAATGTATTCTCTGGATTAATTCATGTGAGTCAAATATATTCTCTGAATTTATTAACGTGAGTCAGATACATTCTATGAATTAATTAATTTGAGTCACATGTATTCTCTGAACTAATCAATGTGAGTCCATTGTATTATATGGGATAGTTAATGTGAGTCAAATGTATTCTATGGATAAATGAATGTGAGTCAAATATATTATCTTGGTTTATTAATGTCAGTCAAACATGTTCTATGGATTAATTAATGTGAGTCAAACATGTTATATGGATTAATTAATGTGAGTCAAACATGTTCTATGGATTAATTAATGTGAGTCAAATCTATTATATGCAAAAAAAACATTTTTAAACCTCTTAGGGAATCTATTCTATGGAGTAATTAATGTGAGTCAAATCTATTCTATGGAGTAATTAATGTGAGTCAAATCTATTCTATGGAGTAATTAATGTGAGTCAAATCTATTCTATGGAGTAATTAATGTGAGTCAAATCTATTCTATGGAGTAATTAATGTGAGTCAAAGCTATTCTATGGAGTAATTCATGTGAGTCAAAGCTATTCTATGGAGTAATTAATGTGAGTCAAATCTATTCTATGGAGTAATTCATGTGAGTCAAATATATTCTATGGAGTAATTCATGTGAGTCAAATCTATTCTATGGAGTAATTCATGTGAGTCAAATCTATTCTATGGAGTAATTAATGTGAGTCAAATCTATTCTATGGAGTAATTAATGTGAGTCAAATCTATTCTATGGAGTAATTAATGTGAGTCAAATCTATTCTATGGAGTAATTAATGTGAGTCAAATCTATTCTATGGAGTAATTAATGTGAGTCAAAGCTATTCTATGGAGTAATTAATGTGAGTCAAATCTATTCTATGGAGTAATTAATGTGAGTCAAATCTATTCTATGGAGTAATTAATGTGAGTCAAATCTATTCTATGGAGTAATTAATGTGAGTCAAATCTATTCTATGGAGTAATTCATGTGAGTCAAATCTATTCTATGGAGTAATTCATGTGAGTCAAATCTATTCTATGGAGTAAGTAATGTGAGTCAAATCTATTCTATGGAGTAATTAATGTGAGTCAAATCTATTCTATGGAGTAATTATCGTGAGTCAAATCTATTCTATGGAGTAATTAATGTGAGTCAAATCTATTCTATGGAGTAATTAATGTGAGTCAAATCTATTCTATGGAGTAATTAATGTGAGTCAAATCTATTCTATGGAGTAATTAATGTGAGTCAAAGCTATTCTATGGAGTAATTAATGTGAGTCAAAGCTATTCTATGGAGTAATTAATGTGAGTGAAATCTATTCTATGGAGTAATTAATGTGAGTGAAATCTATTCTATGGAGTAATTAATGTGAGTCAAATCTATTCTATGGAGTAATTAATGTGAGTCAAATCTATTCTATGGAGTAATTAATGTGAGTCAAATCTATTCTATGGAGTAATTAATGTGAGTCAAATCTATTCTATGGAGTAATTAATGTGAGTCAAATCTATTCTATGGAGTAATTAATGTGAGTCAAATCTATTCTATGGAGTAATTAATGTGAGTCAAATCTATTCTATGGAGTAATTAATGTGAGTCAAATCTATTCTATGGAGTAATTAATGTGAGTCAAATCTATTCTATGGAGTAATTAATGTGAGTCAAATCTATTCTATGGAGTAATTAATGTGAGTCAAATCTATTCTATGGAGTAATTAATGTGAGTCAAATCTATTCTATGGAGTAATTAATGTGAGTCAAATCCATTCTCCCCATTAATTAATTTGAGTCAAATGTATTCTCTGGATTTATTAATATTCAGACAAATACATTCGCTGGATTTATTAATGTGAGTCGGATATATTCTATGGATTAACTAATTTTGTGTCAAATATATTCTCTGAATTAATGAATGTGAGTGAAATGTATTCCCTGCACCTCACACTTTAATTAAGTGTAAACATTGGCAACATCAGGGTTGGTCGTTAGCATTTTTAAAAAACCTTTATTCATCTAGGCAGGTCAGTTAAGAACAAATTCTTATTTACAATGACAGCCTAGGAACAGTGGGTTAACTGCCTTGTTCAGGGGATTTCAGATTTTTACCTTGACAGCTCAGAGATTCGATCTAGAAAACTTTCGGTTATTAGTCCAATGCTCTAACCACTCGGGTACTTACGGCCCCATTTGGTGGGTTATGCTGTCAGTATGCTCAGCACTATTTTACCTCTTCATCCTCTGTGTAAAAAAAACATTTTTTGTTGTTGTTCAGATTCCTTCCAGATTTGATATTATAAAAGATCATAGTTTACTGTATTCTATTTGGCCAGACTGCTCTAAATGCACAGATTAAATCTCCAAGTTGATGGTTTGGGAAAAGCCATTGATATTGAAAGGGCGCAGATGGATGTGGCAGAATGTCAAATCTGTGACTTGCTTTTAGTGCAACAGTGGTAAGTCGCATTCAATGTGCTCTTCTGAATCTTTGAGAGGGAAATCACATGGAGAACTGAAGCCCTGGTCTGCAATGTGAATAACAGGAAAGCATTGCACAGAAAACTGCACTGTTGGAGGTCTGTGTCCCATGAGAATGTGTTTTTTATTTTATTTATTTATTTCACCTTTATTTAACCAGGTAGGCTAGTTGAGAACAAGTTCTCATTTGCAACTGCGACCTGGCCAAGATAAAGCATAGCAGTGTGAACAGACAACACAGAGTTACACATGGAGTAAACATTTAACAAGTCAATAACACTGTAGAAAAAAAGGGGAGTCTATATACATTGTGTGCAAAAGGCATGAGGAGGTAGGCGAATAATTACAATTTTGCAGATTAACACTGGAGTGATAAATGATCAGATGGTCATGTACAGGTAGAGATATTGGTGTGCAAAAGAGCAAAAAAGTAAATAAAAACAGTATGGGAATGAGGTAGGTAAAAATGGGTGGGCTATTTACCGATAGACTATGTACAGCTGCAGCGATCGGTTAGCTGCTCAGATAGCAGATGTTTGAAGTTGGTGAGGGAGATAAAATTCTCCAACTTCAGCGATTTTTGCAATTCCTTCCAGTCACAGGCAGCAGAGAACTGGAACGAAAGGTGGCCAAATGAGGTGTTGGCTTTAGGGATGATCAGTGAGATACACCTGCTGAAGCGCGTGCTACGGATGGGTGTTGCCATCGTGACCAGTGAACTGAGATAAGGTGGAGCTTTACCTAGCATGGACTTGTAGATGACCTGGAGCCAGTGGGTCTGGCGACGAATATGTAGCGAGGGCCATTTGACTAGAGCATACAAGTCGCAGTGGTGGGTGGTATAAGGTGCTTTAGTGACAAAACAGATGGCACTGTGATAAACTGCATCCAGTTTGCTGAGTAGAGTGTTGGAAGCAATTTTGTAGATGACATCGCCGAAGTCGAGGATCGGTAGGATAGTCAGTTTTACTAGGGTAAGTTTGGCGGCGTGAGTGAAGGAGGCTTTGTTGCAGAATAGAAAGCCGACTCTTGATTTGATTTTCGATTGGAGATGTTTGATATGAGTCTGGAAGGAGAGTTTACAGTCTAGCCAGACACCTAGGTACTTATAGATGTCCACATATTCAAGGTCGGAACCATCCAGGGTGGTGATGCTGGTCAGGCGTGCGGGTGCAGGCAGCGAACGGTTGAAAAGCATGCATTTGGTTTTACTAGCGTTTAAGAGCAGTTGGAGGCCACGGAAGGAGTGTTGTATGGCATTGAAGCTCGTTTGGAGGTTAGATAGCACAGTGTCCAAGGACGGGCCGGATGTATATAGAATGGTGTCGTCTGCGTAGAGGTGGATCAGGGAATCGCCCGCAGCAAGAGCAACATCATTGATATATACAGAGAAAAGAGTCGGCCCGAGGTTAAACCCTGTGGCACCCCCATAGAGACTGCCAGAGGACCGGACAGCATGCCCTCCGATTTGACACACTGAACTCTGTCTGCAAAGTAATTGGTGAACCAGGCAAGGCAGTCATCCGAAAAACCGAGGCTACTGAGTCTGCCGATATGAATATGGTGATTGACAGAGTCGAAAGCCTTGGCAAGGTCGATGAAGATGGCTGCACAGTACTGTCTTTTATCGATGGCGGTTATGATATTGTTTAGTACCTTGAGCGTGGCTGAGGTGCACCCGTGACCGGCTCGGAAACCAGATTACACAGCGGAGAAGGTACGGTGGGATTCGAGTTGGTCAGTGACCTGTTTGTTGACTTGGCTTTCGAAGACCTTAGATTGGCAGGGCAGGATGGATATAGGTCTGTAACAGTTTGGGTCCAGGGTGTCTCCCCCTTTGAAGAGGGTGATGACTGCGGCAGCTTTCCAATCCTTGGAGATCTCAGACGATATGAAAGAGAGGTTGAACAGGCTGGTAATAGGGGTTGCGACAATGGCGGCGGATAGTTTCAGAAATAGAGGGTCCAGATTGTCAAGCCCGGCTGATTTGTACGGGTCAAGGTTTTGCAGCTCTTTCAGAAAATCTGCTATCTGGATTTGGGTAAAGGAGAACCTGGAGAGGCTTGGGTGAGTACCTGCGGTGGGGGCGGAGCTGTTGGCCGAGGTTGGAGTAGCCATGCGGAAGGCATGGCCAGCTGTTGAGAAATGCTTGTTGAAGTTTTCGATAATCGGTGGTTGACCGTGTTACCTAGCCTCAGTGCAGTGGGCAGCTGGGAGGAGGTGCTCTTGTTCTCCATGGACTTCACAGTGTCCCAGAACTTTTTGGAGTTGGAGCTACAGGATGCAAACTTCTGCCTGAAGAAGCTGGCCTTAGCTTTCCTGACTGACTACGTGTATTGGTTCCTGACTTCCCTGAACAGTTGCATATCGCGGGGACTATTCAATGCTATTGCAGTCTGCCACAGGATGTTTTTGTGCTGGTCGAGGGCAGTCAGGTCTGGAGTGAACCAAGGGCTATATCTGTTCTTAATTCTTCCTTTTTTGAACGGAGCATGCTTATCTAAAATGGTGAGGAAGTTACTTTTAAAGAATGACCAGGCATCCTCAACTGACGGGATGAGGTCAATGTCCTTCCAGGATACCCGGGCCAGGTCGATTAGAAAGGCCTGCTCACAGAAGTGTTTTAGGGAGCGTTTGACAGTGATGAGGGGTGGTCGTTTGACTGCGGCTCCGTAGCGGATACAGGCAATGAGGCAGTGATCGCTGAGATCCTGGTTGAAGACAGCGGAGGTGTATTTGGAGGGCCAGTTGGTCAGGATGACGTCTATGAGGGTGCCCTTGTTTACAGATTTAGGGTTGTACCTGGTGGGTTCCTTGATGATTTGTGTGAGATTGAGGGCATCTAGCTTAGATTGTAGGACTGCCGGGGTGTTAAGCATATCCCAGTTTAGGTCACCTAACAGAACAAACTCTGAAGCTAGATGGGGGGCGATCAATTCACAAATGGTGTCCAGAGCACAGCTGGGAGCTGAGGGGGGTCGGTAGCAGGCGGCAACAGTGAGAGACTTATTTCTGGAGAGAGTAATTTTCAAAATTAGTAGTTCGAACTGTTTGGGTATGGACCTGGAAAGTATGACATTACTTTGCAGGCTATCTCTGCAGTAAACTGCAACTCCTCCCCCTTTGGCAGTTCTATCTTGACGGAAAATGTTATAGTTGGGTATGGAAATCTCAGAATTTTTGGTGGCCTTCCTGAGCCAGGATTCAGACACGGCAAGGACATCAGGGTTAGCAGAGTGTGCTAAAGCAGTGAGTAAAACAAACTTAGGGAGGAGGCTTCTGTTGTTGACATGCATGAAACGAAGGCTTTTTCGATCACAGAAGTCAACAAATGAGGGTGCCTGGGGACATGCAGGGCCTGGGTTTACCTCCACATCACCCGCGGAACAGAGGAGGAGTAGAATGAGGGTGCGGCTAAAGGCTATCAAAACTGGTCGCCTAGAGCGTTGGGGACAGAGAATAAAAGGAGCAGATTTCTGGGCATGGTAGAATATATTCAGGGCATAATGCGCAGACAGGGGTATGGTGGGGTGCAGGTACAGCGGAGGTAAGCCCAGGCACTGGGTGATGATGAGAGAGGTTACCGCATGTGTGGGAGGTTCCGGCGCCGACAGAGATGGCCGCCTCGCTTCGCGTTCCTAGGAAACTATGCAGGTTTTTGTCTTTTTACGTGTTATTTCTTACATTAGTACCCCAGGTCATCTTAGGTTTCATTACATACAGTCGAGAAGAACTACTGAATATAAGATCAGCGTCAACTCACTATCAGTATGACCAAGAATATGTTTTTCGCGACGCGGATCCTGTGTTCTGCCTTACAAACAGGACAACGGAGTGGATTCCATGCAGCGACCCAAAAAGACGACTCCGAAAAAGAGGGAAACGAGGCGGTCTTCTGGTCAGACTCCGGAGACGGGCACACCGTGCACCACTCCCTAGCATTCTTCTTGCCAATGTCCAGTCTCTTGACAACAAGGTTGATGAAATCCGAGCAAGGGTAGCATTCCAGAGGGACATCAGAGACTGTAACGTTCTTTGTTTCACGGAAACATGGCTCACTGGAACGACGCTATCCGAAGCGGTGCAGCCAGCGGGTTTCTCCACGCATCGCGCCGACAGAGACAAACATCTTTCTGGTAAGAAGAGGGGCGGGGGCGTATGCCTTATGGCCAACGTGACATGGTGTGATGAAAGAAACATACAGGAACTCAAATCCTTCTGTTCATCTGATTTAGAATTCCTCACAATCAAATGTAGACCGCATTATCTACCAAGAGAATTCTCTTCGATTATAATCACAGCCGTATATATCCCCCCCCAAGCAGACACGTCAATGGCTCTGAACAAACTTTATTTAACTCTCTGCAAACTGGAAACGATTTATCCGAAGGCTGCATTCATTGTAGCTGGGGATTTTAACAAGGCTAATCTGAAAACAAGACTCCCTAAATTTTATCAGCATATCGATTGCGCAACCAGGGGTGGAAAGACCTTGGATCATTGTTACTCTAACTTCCGTGACGCATATAAGGCCCTGCCCCGTCCCCCTTTCGGAAAAGCTGACCACGACTCCATTTTGTTTATCCCTGCCTACAGACAGAAACTAAAACAAGAAGCTCCCACGCTGAGGTCTGTCCAACGCTGGTCCGACCAAGCTGACTCCACACTCCAAGACTGCTTCCATCACGTGGACTGGGAGATGTTTTGTATTGCGTCAGACAACAACATTGACGAATACGCTGATTCGGTGTGCGAGTTCATTAGAACGTGCGTTGAAGATGTCGTTCCCATAGCAACGATTAAAACATTCACTAACCAGAAACCGTGGATTAATGGCAGCATTCGTGTGAAACTGAAAGCGCGAACCACTGCTTTTAATCAGGGCAAGGTGTCTGGTGACATGACTGAATACAAACAGTGCAGCTATTCCCTCCGCAAGGCTATTAAACAAGCTAAGCGTCAGTACAGAGACAAAGTAGAATCTCAATTCAACGGCTCAGACACAAGAGGCATGTGGCAGGGTCTACAGTCAATCACGGACAACAGGAAGAAATTCAGCCCAGTCACGGACCAGGATGTCTTGCTCCCAGGCAGACTAAATAACTTTTTGCCCACTTTGAGGACAATACAGTGCCACTGACACGGCCTGCAATGAAAACATGCGGTCTCTCCTTCACTGCAGCCGAGGTGAGTAAGACATTTAAACGTGTTAACCCTCACAAGGCTGCAGGCCCAGACGGCATCCCCAGCCGCGCCCTCAGAGCATGCGCAGACCAGCTGGCCGGTGTGTTTACGGACATATTCAATCAATCCCTATACCAGTCTGCTGTTCCCACATGCTTCAAGATGGCCACCATTGTTCCTGTTCCCAAGAAAGCTAAGGTAACTGAGCTAAACGACTACCGCCCCGTAGCACTCACATCCGTCATCATGAAGTGCTTTGAGAGACTAGTCAAGGACCATATCACCTCCACCCTACCTGACACCCTAGACCCACTCCAATTTGCTTACCGCCCAAATAGGTCCACAGACGATGCAATCTCAACCACACTGCACACTGCCCTAACCCATCTGGACAAGAGGAATACCTATGTGAGAATGCTGTTCATCGACTACAGCTCGGCATTCAACACCATCGTATCCTCCAAGCTCGTCATCAAGCTCGAGACCCTGGGTCTCGACCCCGCCCTGTGCAACTGGGTACTGGACTTCCTGACGGGCCGCCCCCAGGTGGTGAGGGTAGGCAACAACATCTCCTCCCCGCTGATCCTCAACACTGGGGCCCCACAAGGGTGCGTTCTGAGCCCTCTCCTGTACTCCCTGTTCACCCACGACTGCGTGGACACGCACGCCTCCAACTCAATCATCAAGTTTGCGGACGACACAACAGTGGTAGGCTTGATTACCAACAACGACGAGACGGCCTACAGGGAGGAGGTGAGGGCCCTCGGAGTGTGGTGTCAGGAAAATAACCTCACACTCAACGTCAACAAAACTAAGGAGATGAATGTGGACTTCAGGAAACAGCAGAGGGAACACCCCCATATCCACATCGATGGAACAGTAGTGGAGAGGGTAGCAAGTTTTAAGTTCCTCGGCATACACATCACAGACAAACTGAATTGGTCCACTCACACAGACAGCATCGTGAAGAAGGCGCAGCAGCGCCTCTTCAACCTCAGGAGGCTGAAGAAATTTGGCTTGTCACCAAAAGCACTCACAAACTTCTACAGATGCACAATCGAGAGCATCCTGGCGGGCTGTATCACCGCCTGGTACGGCAACTGCTCCGCCCTCAACCGTAAGGCTCTCCAGAGGGTAGTGAGGTCTGCACACCGCATCACCGGGGGCAAACTACCTGCCCTCCAGGACACCTACACCACCCGATGTTACAGGAAGGCCATAAAGATCATCAAGGACATCAACCACCCGAGCCACTGCCTGTTCACCCCGCTATCATCCAGAAGGCGAGGTCAGTACAGGTGCATCAAAGCTGGGACCGAGAGACTGAAAAACAGCTTCTATCTCAAGGCCATCAGACTGTTAAACAGCCACCACTAACAGTGGCTGCTGCCAACACACTGACACTGACACTGACTCAACTCCAGCCACTTTAATAATGGGAATTGATGGGAAATGATGTAAATATATCACTAGCCACTTTAAACAATGCTACCTTATATAATGTTTACATACCCTACATTATTCATCTCATATGCATACGTATATACTGTACTCTATATCATCGACTGCATCCTTATGTAATACATGTATCACTAGCCACTTTAACTATGCCACTTTGTTTACATACTCATCTCATATGTATATACTGTTCTCGATATCAGCTACTGTATCTTGCCTATGCTGCTCTGTACCATCACTCATTCATATATCCTTATGTACATATTCTTTATCCCCTTACACTGTGTATAAGACAGTAGTTTTGGAATTGTTAGTTAGATTACTTGTTGGTTATTACTGCATTGTCGGAACTAGAAGCACAAGCATTTCGCTACAATCGCATTAACATCTGCTAACCATGTGTATGTGACAAATAAAATTTGATTTGATTTGATTCGATTTGATTTAGGTTGGACAAAGGAGGTATCAGGGGTATGAAGAGTGGAACTAGGGGCTCCATTGTAAACTAAAACAATCATAACTAACCTGAACAACAGTATACAAGGAATATTGACATTTGAGAGAGACATACAGCGAGTCATACAGTAATCACAGGTGTTGAATTGGGAGAGCTAGCTAAAACAGTAGCTAAAACAGTAGGTGAGACAACAACAGCTAATCAGCTAGCACAACAACAGCATGTAAAATGGCGTTGACTAGGCAGGGAGGGTCGGATTAACTACACACAGAGCCTGAGTGTGGCTGGGGCCGACAGATAAAACATAAACAAGCAGAATGGAGTACCGTGATTAATGGACAGTCCAGCATGCATCAGCTATGTAGCCAAGTGATCAGTGTCCAGGGGGCAGCGGTGGATGGGGCAGGGAAGCTGGACTGGCGAGTAATATCCAGGTTAAAAAACTGGCTGGCTGTGCAGAAGGTAAAAGGTAAAAGCCGCTAGAAGTGGCTAACAATGACTAAATAGCTTGTAGCTAGTTAGCTGGTTAGCTTCTGGAGATTCTTGAGTGTGTTCTAAAAATTAAAAATAATAGCGATTCCGTATCACATTGGGTGAGGCAGGTTACCGGAAGGTATAAACAAATTAAAAATTGAAAAGAGATTGAAATTAAATATGGGTCCAGTGAGTGTTTGGGATGCGGCGATTCAGACGGTTAGCAGGCCTGTACTAACAAGCTAACAGTTAGTAGGCCGGGGCTAAACAAGGTAGCAGTTAGCGGAGCGGGGCTAAACAAGGTAGTAGTTAGCGGACCGGTGCTAAACAAGCTACCAGTTAGCAGGCCGAATTAGCAAGCAAGGAGATAGCAAGGGCTAGAAAGTTAGCCTTTGGGGGGCGTCGCGATGGGGTGAGTCTGTTTATGCCTCTTCATGCGGTGACATCGATAGACCGGTCGTGGGTCCGAATATTGTAGCCCAGGAGTATGCTTCGGTGGTAGCACAGGAGCTCTGGCCGGGCTAGCTTCAAGCTAAGTGGGTGGAAACGCTAGCCAGGAGTAATCATCCGGGGTTGCGGTTAGCTAGTTAGCTAGTTGTGAAGAACCAGCTGAAAAGGTTCCGTTTGCGGTGGGAATCCGGTGGGAATCCGGGGATAAAAAAATAAAAAATAAATAATAGGTCCGTTATGCTCTGGTTAGAGTCGCGTTGTTCGAACTGGCGAGAGCTTTCCGAGCTAAAGGTTAGCTGATGACCGGTTAGCTGAAGACCGCTGTACCGTGTTGCAGTAAGGATGTCTTTGTTGAATAGAAAGGAAATAAGTTTCAGACTGTGCTGTGCCTTTTCTCTGTAATGCTCCATAAAACACTATTCTTTCATAATTTCCTTTCAATGAGCAGGGTTATTTGACACATGGGGCTTTATTTTAGAGTGCTTCATGTCCAGAGGTATGTCAGAAATATTTGTGCTATTTTCACCTGTTGGAATTATGGGTGCAGTATCTGGCGGTGACACAAAAGGGCTGGGTTTTGGATAAATAAATATATTCTAGGTGTGTCTAGGCTTGACCCCTCACTGCCCACTTACAGCCCTCTATGGCTAAATATGTGGTTGCTTCAAGTTATATAATTGCCATTGTTGTGTTCGAGACCACCTAAAGTGAGACCAATTCAAGACCAAGAATGGAGCAAATCGAGTCCAGGTCAAGACCAAGACCGGGGAGATGGTGAGACCGAGTCCACATCGAGACCGGGAGGGGACAAGGGGACCGAGACCATGATTGTTATTTTGTCAAATCATAATAAGAGTTCAACATGTTCAGTATTTCTGTGTTCATATTCCACAAAACATATGGATTGAGAATAGTAAAAAAATGCATGCTGACAAAAAATAGAGCCACTATACAAATTATTACTAACCCAAACACAATAGGGAAAATGGGCCTTCTACACCTTCAGAAGAGCTAAGGACTTAAGTCATTACTGTAATAATATAATAATAATTATATTAATATTTGGTTTTGTTATTGAATCTTTTCAGGGTTTTTTGGAAAGGAAAGGGTTAACACTGAAGAGAAAAAAATGTCCAATCATGCGACACAAAATGGCTGGGTTTTGGTTTAGTCGTCCATGTCACACCCTGACCATAGTTTGCTTTGTATGTTTCTATGTTTTGTTTGGTCAGGGTGTGAGCTGAGTGGGCATTCTATGTTACATGTCTAGTTTGTCTATTTCTATGTCTGGCCTGATATGGTTCTCAATCAGAGGCAGGTGTTAGTCATTGTCTCTGATTGGGAACCATATTTAGGTAGCCTGGGTTTCACTGTGTTTGTGGGTGATTGTTCCTGTCTTTGTGTTTTGCACCAGATAGGGCTGTTTTGAGTTCTCAAGTTTATTGTTTTCGTTAGTTTATTCATGTATAGCGTATTAATTAAAAAAACATGAATAACCACCACGCTGCGTTTTGGTCCGACTCTCCTTCACCACAAGAGAACCGTTACAGTCCATCTCCCCATTATCCCCTGTGTGTTTATACCTGTGTTCTCTGTTTGTCTGTTGCCAGTTCGTCTTGTTTGTCAAGTCAACCAGCGCTTTTGTGTCAGCTCCTGCTTTCCCCCAGTCTCTCTTTTCTCGTCCTCCTGGTTTTTGACCCTTGCTTGTCCTGACCCTGTACCCATCTGCCTGACCAGTCTGCCTGCCCCTGACCTTGAGCCTGCCTGCCTTCCTGTACCTTTGCCCCTGTTGTTGTAATACACATTGTTACTTTGACAAGGTCTGCAACTGGGTCTCACCTTGATAGAAGAAATAGAGCCCATGGATTGTTTTACAGCATAGGTATTTTATATGGACTGTAATCAACAAATACCCCAATATGATACTAGAATGTACATAAGGAAATTAGAGTTTATTACTTTCCTGTATTACCCAGAAACCAATGTTATATTCAGCTTTGATCAACTATGAATACGTGCATAAAGTTCAAATGCTTTTCTCTATTGGATGATTCCCATTTGGATTTAACTTGGGCCTTTTTCTGTTCTGAAAAAAATTCAATCTCAGGGAGAGTTGAGAGCATTAAGGACAGCGTTTTCCCTATTGTTTAAGATTCTGAACCTAGAATATAGGGTAGCCTAGTGGTTAGAGTGTTGGACTAGTAACCAGAAGGTTGCAAGTTTGAACCCCTGAGCTGACAAGGTACAAATCTGTTCTGCCCCTGAACAGGCAGTTAACCCACTGTTCCTAGGCCGTCATTGAAAATAAGAATTTGTTCTTAACTGACTTGCCTAGTTAAATAAAGGTTAAAAAATATATTTTTAAAAGCAGCCTTGTATTTCCTCCTCAGTATTGCTTTTACAGTATGTCTGCTTCATAATGTATTCCATTGAAGCCTATAGAGCTCTCTTGATATATGTTGCATTTAATTACACCAGAGTTCTTATTTACAGTTTGAAAAGCACATTAATTAAAATAGCTAGGATGACTAGATTGGCGATAACCTGGCTCTGTTCATTACTCAGCTGTAGTCTGTTACCCTAAATGCCGCTCAGTGTGTTTGGGGATTCATGTTTTGCACATTGTGTGTATCTGTGGGGAAACTAAATGTATACATTCTCAGAGAGATAGAGAAAGTAAATATGCTTATTAGATGGGAGGAGTAGTCTAGTCTCTGTGGAGGGTTGAAGACAACATAAACAACAACTCTATTCAGAAAAGCACATAACATGATAAGCCCCTTGGGTTCAAATTTTGTTTAAAGGAAAACTGAACAATTTGTTAAAGTATAGAACTCATTTCTCCCCATGTATAATTATCATTTTAACCAAATCTGAATATCAACATCTGACATTGAATAAAGGTACAAACAGTACATGGTTTACTTCTCTGGGTCCAGAGCTCATTGGTTTGTAACATGCAAGGAAGTCAAAGTGTGCCATTTACTCGGAAGGAAAAAGTTTCCTCTGCAGAAAAACTCAAATATCAAGGCTTTCCGTCTCACCAAAATAAATAAATTCAAGTTGTATATGCAAAAATAGAAGTGGAAGATGAGTATGGGCTAGCGACAAAGCTAGACATACAAGACTAAAGCAAAGCCTCAGAGGAAACAGGAAGTAGCTAGCAGGTTGATGTCTATTTTTCTTTTCAAACAGTGCCTCTCTTTCCCTCCTAGTTGAGTAAGGCGCTATCCAACTCTTTCTTAGAAAAAGATGTCTGACATTTCTGAGAGGAAACCTCAGTCACAAATCAAAACTGTACTAGGACACACTTTGGAGTGGAACAATAATTGAAAGGACCAAATAATTCCCAGCAAGCAATGAGGATGTCGTCCCCAATTCAAATGATGAAGGATGTTGGGAAGCAATTAGAATACACTTCTGAGTATTACTTCGAGTACTTGTGATTTCTTTATGTGACATAATTGTCTTGCTTTTGTGTGGTAAATGTTGAAAGAGTATAGCTGACTTAACTCCACTCCATGGTGAAGGATGTTTAGGATTAACTACACCAATGGAGTAGAGCAGAGACCAAGCTTTGTGGAATTCAACTCCGGATTAGTCCAAGATCAATACTTAAAAAATTGTAAATTATGAGACGTTAACCTTGTGCCTATGTTTATCCTGTGTAGTTGCATGTCTCTCTTTGTTTTCTGAAATCCATAATTTTTCAATAAACATTAATGAAATACAACCATTGACTGCTTCCTCATTGCTGTTGATCTAAGATGGCAAATCAGTGCAAATGTGCATGTGCCACTTGAATCTCAACCAGGATAGTCAGTGGTTGTATTTGATTAACATCTATTGAAAAAGTAAAGATTGCAGAAAACAAAGAAAGTAGGGGTTGATACATTTTTCATTAGGGTAAGTCAATTCTGACATTAAAGTGAAAACTACAAACTTTAGAAGCATTTTAAACCTTGAATACACTACAACCCATCTGGACAAGAGGAATACCTATGTGAGAATGCTGTTCATCGACTACAGCTCGGCATTCAACACCATAGTACCCTCCAAGCTCGTCATCAAGCTCGAGACCCTGGGTCTCGACCCCGCCCTGTGCAACTGGGTACTGGACTTCCTGACGGGCCGCCCCCAGGTGGTGAGGGTAGGCAACAACATCTCCTCCCCGCTGATCCTCAACACTGGGGCCCCACAAGGGTGCGTTCTGAGCCCTCTCCTGTACTCCCTGTTCACCCACGACTGCGTGGCCATGCACGCCTCCAACTCAATCATCAAGTTTGCGGACGATACAACAGTGGTAGGCTTGATTACCAACAACGACGAGACGGCCTACAGGGAGGAGGTGAGGGCCCTCGGAGTGTGGTGTCAGGAAAACAACCTCACACTCAACGTCAACAAAACTAAGGAGATGATTGTGGACTTCAGGAAACAGCAGAGGGAACACCCCCTATCCACATCGATGGAACAGTAGTGGAGAGGGTAGCAAGTTTTAAGTTCCTCGGCATACACATCACAGACAAACTGAATTGGTCCACTCACACAGACAGCATCGTGAGGAAGGCGCAGCAGCGCCTCTTCAACCTCAGGAGGCTGAAGAAATTCGGCTTGTCACCAAAAGCACTCACAAACTTCTACAGATGCACAATCGAGAGCATCCTGGCGGGCTGTATCACCGCCTGGTATGGCAACTGCACCGCCCTCAACCGTAAGGCTCTCCAGAGGGTAGTGAGGTCTGCACAACGCATCACCGGGGGCAAACTACCTGCCCTCCAGGACACCTACACAACCCGATGCTACAGGAAGGCCATAAAGATCATCAAGGACATCAACCACCCGAGCCACTGCCTGTTCACCCCGCTGTCATCCAGAAGGCGAGGTCAGTACAGGTGCATCAAAGCTGGGACCGAGAGACTGAAAAACAGCTTCTATCTCAAGGCCATCAGACTGTTAAACAGCCACCACTAACATTGAGTGGCTACTGCCAACACACTGTCAATGACACTGACTCTACTCCAGCCACTTTAATCATGGGAATTGATGGGAAATGATGTAAATATATCACTAGCCACTTTAAACAATGCTACCTTATATAATGTTACTTACCCTACATTGTTCATCTCATATGCATACGTTGATACTGTACTCTATATCATCGACTGCATCCTTATGTAATACATGTATCACTAGCCACTTTAACTATGCCACTTGGTTTACATACTTATCTCATATGTATATACTGTACTCGATATCATCTACTGTATCTTGCCTATGCTGCTCTGTACCATCACTCATTCATATATCCTTATGTACATATTCTTTATCCCCTTACACTGTGTATAAGACAGTAGTTTTTTTGGAATTGTTAGTTAGATTACTTGCTTTTTATTACTGCATTGTCGGAACTAGAAGCACAAGCATTTCGCTACACTCGCATTAACATCTGCTAACCATGTGTATGTGACAAATAAAATTTGATTTGATTTTTAAGTTTGCATTTCATGGAGTGCAGAAAAATTCTCAGCAATGAAATAGTGATCAAATTAAGATCCTGTATCTGTAAGTCGCTCTGGATAAGAGCTTCTGCTAAATGACTCAAATGTAAAATCTAAATGCTAATTTAATTTTTTTAAACTACAGATTGTAGGCCCCACAGAAAATAATGAAACTACACAGGTACAAGTTACGCATAAAATAATGGACATTTTTACAAGTATTGACTGATTCTGGCTCGATATAGTTGGAAAGCAGGACAGTACCCCCTCCCCTCTATGGGCACCACCCAGGGAGCAGTACCAGCCGGCTGAGGCGTGGAAGCCCAACGAACTGGCAGAGGCATGGGAGCCTGGCGATTCGGTCAAGGCATGAGAGCCTGGCCTTCCGGCTGAGGCCTGACTTGGGATGGTCGCCTGCCAAGCCAACTGGGGCAAGGAAACCTCTCAAGCCAGCCAGGGCCTAACAAGCCAGCTAAGGCACCCCCCCAGCCCCAACGCTGGAGATGAGATGCAGGTATGGACAGAAACAGCATCAGAACCGGGTATACAATGACAAATGAACATTAATGCAGAAGCGGGGAACAGAGCTTGGGAACAGACAGATATAGGGTAGGCAATAACACAGTGATTGAGTCCAGGTGAGTATAATGAATCGCTGATGCGCGTGACGAGGGGAGCAGGTGTGCGTAATGATGGTGGCAGGAGTGCATAAAGCAGGGCAGCCTGGCGCCTACGAGCGCCAGGGAGGGACTGCGGGAGCAGGCGTGACATATTAGTTTTTCTTCATATCCGTTGGTACTCCCTGTCCTTAGTGGTGTGGGTTTATTTATTTCAGTTTGTCTGATATCAAATCCAGTGGGTGTCCATGGTAGGTGTTTTTTGAAGACCCTACTCGAGGTGTTTGGCCAGCACACAGTAGGCACGCCCATGGATGCCTTTCAGAACCCATTCTAAAACCCAACCTGTTTCCTTTTGGATGTCAGGGACTCATTTTTAAGTTCCCTTTTTCTGTTGAGCGTCAATATTTTTGGTAGTTTTTTTAGGGAACATAACAATGTGTACGTCTGAATCCGGTGGATTTGGATCTCAATACAGTATAATTACATTATTTTACTCTGTATTTCCTCACTCAGGCAAAATAATAATAAATAAAATGTAAATAAATTCATAAAGGTTACTAACATCAGAATACAGCTGCTTTGTTCATGCAAAAAAAATTAACCAGTGGATTATTCCATTGTGGAATTGTCTACCCTGAAAATGCTGTATGTCCCGAAAAACCTTGCGTGGGGTTATTCAAAAGTTTACACCATAAAACAATTCTACTGAGTTTCCCTTCTTTAGCTCTTCAGTTCTGTATTGCAAGTGGCAAAGGTTTTCAAACTGTTATTTTCTCCCAGACTAAGCACTTCCATGCCAGCTGTTAAAGTGAAGAGGGTCGCTAGGTTCCAGATGTTGTGGCGTTAAAATATCAAAAATTACGGACAAAATATTCCTGTATCGCCATGCTGTTAAAGTTATGGCATTCCAAGCCAGCACACTCAGGGGACTTTTCTTCAGGAATGTAGGAGGAGAAACCAAGGAATGTTGATTGTTACAGGGATATGCAGCACAGTGCCGCGAAAATGGATTTGCCCCCTTTCTGATTTTCTCTATTTTTGCACATTTTTGATACTGAAAGTTCTTTAACTATCCGATTAAAGGAACCAGAGTTTACAAATAAAAATACTTGTTTTATTTATTTAATTAACAAAGTTATAAAACACCCAATTCCCCTGTGTGAAAAAGTAATTGCCCCCTTACATTCAAATAACTGGTTGTGCCACCTTTAGGTGCAATGACTGCAACCAAATACCCCCTGTAGTTGTTGATCAGTTTCTCACATCACTGTGGAGGAATTGTGACCCACTCTTGCATGCAGAACTGCTTTAACTCAGTGACATTTGTGAGTCTTTAAGCATGAACTGCTCATTTCAAGTGCTGCCACATCTCAATTGGGATTAGGTCTAGACTTCATATTTGTAGCTTTTTAGCGATTTTCATGTAAACTTGATTGTGTGCCTGGATACAGCCCTTAGCCGTGGTATCACAACCCCCCGAGGTGCCTTACTGCAATTATAAACTGGTTACCAATGTAATTAGAAGAGCAAAAAGTAATGTTTTGTCATACCTGTGGTATACGATCTGATATACCACAGCTTTCAGACAATCAGCATTCAGGGCTCGAACCACCCAGTTAATGCCACATACACTGCTCAAATAAATAAAGGGAACACTAAAATAACACATCCTAGATCTGAATGAATGAAATATTCTTATTAAATACTTTTTTCTTCACATAGTTGAATGTGCTGACAACAAAATCACACAAAAATGATCAATGGAAATCAAATTTATCAACCCATGGAGGTCTGGATTTCACTCAAAATTAAAGTGGAAAACCACACTACAGGCTGATCTAACTTTGATGTAATGTCCTTAAAACAAGTCAAAATGAGGCTCAGTAGTGTGTGTGGCCTCCACATGCCTGTATGACCTCCCTACAACGCCTGGGCATGCTCCTGATGAGGTGGCGGATGGTCTCCTGAGGGATCTCCTCCCAGACCTGGACTAAAGCATCCGCCATCTCCTGGACAGTCTGTGGTGCAACGTGGCATTGGTGGATGGAGCGAGACATGATGTCCCAGATGTGCTCAATTGGATTCAGGTCTGAGGAACCGGCGGGCCAGTCCATAGCATCAATGCCTTCCTCTTGCAGGAACTGCTGACACACTCCAGCCACATGAGGTCTAGCATTGTCTTGCATCAGGAGGAAGCCAGGGCGAACCGCACCAGCATATGGTCTCACAAGGAGTCTGAGGATCTCATCTCGGTACCTAATGGTAGTCAGGCTACCTCTGGCGAGCACATGGAGGGCAGTGTGGCCCCCCAAAGAAATGCCACCCCACACCATGACTGACCCACCACCAAACCAGTCATGCTGGAGGATGTTGCAGGCAGCAGAACGTTCTCCACGGCGTCTCCAGACTCTGTCACGTATGTCAAATGTGCTCAGTGTGAACCTGCTTTCATCTGTGAAGAGCACAGGGCACCAGTGGCGAATTTGCCAATCTTGGTGTTCTCTGGCAAATGCCAAACGTCCTGCACGGTGTTGGGCTGTAAGCACAACCCCCACCTGTGGACGTCGGGCCCTCATACTACCCTCATGGAGTCTGTTTCTGACCGTTTGAGCATACACATGCACATTTGTGGCCTGCTGGAGGTCATTTTGCAGGGCTCTGGCAGTGCTCCTCCTGCTCCTTCTTGCACAAAGGCGGAGGTAGCGGTCCTGCTGCTGGGTTGTTGCCATCCAACGGCCTCCTCTACGTCTCCTGATGTAATGGCCTGTCTTCTGGTAGCGCCTCCATGCTCTGGACACTACGCTGACAGACACAGCAAACCTTCTTGCCGCAGCTCGCATTGATGTGTCATCCTGGATGAGCTGCACTACCTGAGCCACTTGTGTGGGTTGTAGACTCCGTCTCATGCTACCACTAGAGTGAAAGCACCGCCAGCATTCAAAAGTGACCAAAACATCAGCCAGGAAGCATAGGAACTGAGAAGTGGTCTGTGGTCATCAGTTCCATTTTCTCACTAATTTCATGTACAGTGGGGCAAAAAAGTATTTAGTCAGCCACCAATTGTGCAAATTCGCCCACTTAAAAAATTGAGAGAGGCCTGTAATTTCCTTCATAGGTACACTTCAACTATCACAGACAAAATTAGAAAAAAAATATCCAGAAAATCACATTGGAGGATTTTTAATGAATTTATTTGCAAATTATGGTGGAAAATAAGTATTTGGTCAATAACAAAAGTTTATCTCAATACTTTGTCATATACCCTTTGTTGGCAATGACAGAGGTCAAACGTTTTCTGTAAGGCTTCACAAGGTTTTCACACACTGTTGCTGGTATTTTGGCCCATTCCTCCATGCAGATCTCCTCTAGAGCAGTGATGTTTTGGGGCTGTTGCTGGGCAACACAGACTTTCAACTCCCCTCCAAAGATTTTCTATGGGGTTGAGATCTGGAGACTGGCTAGGCCACTCCAGGACCTTGAAATGCTTCTTACGAAGCCACTCCTTCGTTGCCCGGGCGGTGTGTTTGGGATCATTGTCATGCTGAAAGACCCAGCCACGTTTAATCTTCAATGCCCTTGCTGATGGAAGGAGGTTTTCGCTCGAAATCTCACGATACATGGCCCCATTCATTCTTTCCTTTACACGGATCAGTCGTCCTGGTTCCTTTGCAGAAAAACAGCCCCAAATCATGATGTTTCCACCCCCATGCTTCAAAGTAGGTATGGTGTTCTTTGGATGCAACTCAGCATTCTTTGTCCTCCAAACACGACGAGTTGAGTTTTTACCAAAAAGTTATATTTTGGTTTCATCTGACCATATGACACTCTCCCAATCTTATTCTGGATCATCCAAATGCTCTCTAGCAAACTTCAGATGGGCCTGGACATGTACTGGCTTAAGCAGGGGGACACGTCTGGCACTGCAGGATTTGAGTCCCTGGCGGCGTAGTGTGTTACTGATGGTAGGCTTTGTTACTTTGGTCCCAGCTCTCTGCAGGTCATTCACTAGCTCCCCCCGTGTGGTTCTGGGATTTTTGCTCAACGTTCTTGTGATCATTTTGACCCCACGGGGTGAGATCTTGCGTGGAGCCCCAGATCGAGGGAGATTATCAGTGGTCTTGTATGTCTTCCATGTCCTAATAATTGCTCCCACAGTTGATTTCTTCAAACCAAGCTGCTTACCTATTGCAGATTCAGTCTTCCCAGCCTGGTGCAGGTCTACAATTTTGTTTCTGGTGTCCTTTGACAGCTCTTTGGTCTTGGCCATAGTGGAGTTTGGAGTGTGACTGTTTGAGGTTGTTGACAGGTGTCTTTTATACTGATAACAAGTTCAAACAGGTGCCATTAATACAGGTAATGAGTGGAGGACAGAGGAGCCTCTTAAAGAAGAAGTTACATGTCTGTGAGAGCCAGAAATCTTGCTTGTTTGTAGGTGACCAAATACTTATTTTCCATCATAATTTGCAAATAAATTCATAAAAAATCGTACAATGTGATTTTGTGGATTTTGTTTTCTCATTTTGTCTGTCATAGTTGAAGTGTACCTGTGATGAAAATTACAGGCCTCTCTCATCTTTTTAAGTGGGAGAACTTGCACAATTGGTGGCTGACTAAATACTTTTTTGCCCCACTGTATCTGCTTGTGTACCCTCATATTGAAGTGTTTTACTGTGTTATTTTCTGGAAAAGCAGGTAGAATGGAAAACAATTTGACACAAAGTTTCATTCATGGGTTTTATTGACTAATGTCCCTACAAAAATGAGGTCCGCCAAACAAAACCCAGTTCTAAAAAGGTCAATGTTGGCTCAGTGGGAAATTAATATTGAAATAGTCACAACTGTGTGGAGTTTGTAACAGCAACTATAGTCTATTACAAAGTTTTAGACACTATTTCCTGGGCGTAAATTGATTACATTTGATGTTATAGCCACAACAAATCCCCTTTGCCTTATATCCATGTCTGTGATCTGTCCATTAGTGTTTGAAGTCTGAAAGCTCAGGAAAACATCAAGAATAATCACAATGCAATACGTCTTTATGATCTTCTATCTAGAAAAACCTGTGTGTGTGTGAGTCTGAGCTTTTCTTGATGGGGTTGTAATAGTCTGGAGCGCAAACTGATCAGACTTGAGAAGTTTTTGTGAGAATAACAGTTTTCGGTTTGCTGTCTTGTCTATAGCGCAGCTCCCATCTAGCACACAGGCGTGTGGCTGCTATGGGCGGATCCTGGACAAATAGATGCGTCAAAGAATGTGTCCAGGATGTCTGTACCTCAAACACACCTACAAGCAATTTAGGAAGTGCTCAGAACCAATCAAATGTAGTCTGTGGCGAATTGGGACCGATATCTTTGCATAATGACAACTATATAAGGGCACAGGGCGAGACCCAGATGCAGACATGGGAGGCAGATGGTTTGAGTGTCTGATATTTATTAGTATCCAAGGGGCAGGCAAGAGAAGAATACACTGGGGAAAATAAGTGACACCTGGAGGAGGTGGAGACAATCACAAGGACAGGTGAAAAAGATCAGTGCGTGACAAAATGACTGTCACTCTCAATACTGCAATTTAATTAAACAAATTCAATACTTGCAGAACTGTAAATTATTCTCTAATAAATTGTACATAAATATTGTATATTTGTGTACATAACATGTCATCACTTCGTCATGTATCGTTAACGACCTTGTCTAGACCAGTCCTACTGTCATTAGATTGCCATTATCTTTGAAGTCTAGTCATTTGTGTTAGGGAGTGAATTAACTACAGTAGTTCAAAGGCATGGTGAAGCTACAGACAAAATGTCATTGCTTTTCTAGGCTACAGTATACTATGATATTCTAGACAATTCTAGACAATTCTGCCAACTTTGTGGCAACAGTTTGGGGAAAGCCATTTCCTGTTTCAGCATGACAGTGCCATGTGCACAAAGTGAGGTCCATACAGAAATGGTTTGTCAAGATCGGTTTGGAAGAACTTGACAGGTCTGTACAAAGCCCTGACCTCAACCCCATCGAACGCCATTGGGATGAATTAGAATGTCGATTGCGATCCAGGCCTAATCACCCAACCTCACTAATGCTCTTGTGGCTGAATGGAAGTCCCCGCAGCAATGTACCAACATCTAGTGGAAAGCAGCAAAGGGGGGACCAACTTCATATTAATGCCCATTATTTTGGGCAAGCAGGAGTCTGCTTTTGGTCATGTAGAGTACGTTTCTCTATGGTCACTACCTCACATGTTTTGAAAGCTCTTAGCTCATCTTAGTGTGATTCCACTCCATTTGCTTTGTGTTTCCTCCAAGGACATGTTTTTATTTGACTGTGCATGGATGAGAAATGTTGAGCTTCAGAGGTCATCAAATGCATAGCTATGTCAGAGAGGTCCGCTCCACAAATAAGAATATACAGCAACATGCATCATACATATTTACTCATTGTAGAATAATAATGAAGGCATCAAAACAATGAAATAACACATATGGAATCATGTAGTAACCAAAAAAGTGTTAAACAAATCAAAATATATTTCATACACGAGATTCTTCAAAGTAACCACCTTCAGTTGTGGGATCTTGTTTGTGTGTAGTTGCTTTCTGCATATACCTTTTCGTTCGTTTTGCATTTTGTTCTTTTTTGGTGTCATTTAAAATAAAAGTATAATGTACGCCTGCCACGCTGCACCTTGGTCTCCTTCTAACAACGGACGTAACAAGGAAGCCCTCTTTGAAGCAAAGTTTCTTCAAGATTCCTCCAGTACTTTGTGTGGCACACCCAGCAGTATACGACATGAAGTCTGAAGTACACTTCCAAAAGAGTCCAGAGGGAAAGTTGTCCTAATGTCAGACATTGGGATGTTGAGGTTTTAAAAGGTATTTTACTAATAAACAGACACTTTTCTTTTTTTTACTATTTATTTAACTGCGTGACCAAATCACTACTCACTTTACATGTGTAAATGCTGTCATCGTTGACATAGCACATTCATAATCTATACTGTATATCCTACTGTGTACATATACGTTTATTACTTTGCATACTACCTTATTGTACTGCGAAATTGAGTAAGCTAGCATGCAAGCATTTCACTGCACCTTCTATACATGCTGTAAAATGTGCGTGACTAATACAATTTGATTTGATTTAATTATAGAAGCCAGATTGCAACAATTGACTCTTTATCAAGTCTTGACTTCCTCCTCATTAGCAACAGTTGCTTTGCATTTGAACACTGCTCAAGAACACAACATTATTTGACAGATTACGGATACTAAAAATGCACACTTTAGCATGCACCACAGTGGTAGAAACCCTTTCATAGCATGCTCTTTTTACGCTGCTGCTACTCTCTGTTTATCATATATGCATAGTCACTTTAACTATACATTAATGTACATACCACCTCAATTGGGCCGACCAAGCAGTCCTCCCGCACATCGGCTAACCGGGCTATCTGCATTGTGTCCCACCCACCACCCGCCAACCCCTCTTTTACGCTGACCACTACTCTCTGTTCATCATATATGCATAATCACTTTAACCATACCTACATGTACATACTACCTCAATCAGCCTGACTAACCGATGTCTGTATGTAGCCTCGCTACTTTTATAGCCTCACTACTGTATATAGCCTGTCTTTTCACTGTTTTATTTCTTTACTTACCTATTGTTCACCTATACCTTTTTTGCACTATTGGTTAGAGCTTGTAAGTAAGCATTTCACTGCAAGGTCTACTACACCTGTTGTATTCGGCGCACGTGACAAATAAACTTTGATTTGATTTGAGAGCTGTGTGGATCTCTTAAAAATGACTTTTTCAAATGTTTTTCCTGGTACATTAGTAGTTTGGATTCTCTCCTGAGGGTTTCTTGATCATTTAGTAGTGTATTCAGTCAGATATTAGATACATAAGCTTTTAATGTCACCATTAACAGGCTACTGAATGTATAATGTCCACAAGAAGACAGAGAGCATGCTTTTTAGCTAAATGAGCCATCTCTCTCTAGGTTGACTTCAGACATTTGGGTTGTTGCTGGTTCCACAGCCTTGGGGTGACATTAGTGGAAATGGTTAATTTACTGTGCTGATGGCACCACCCATGTCATGAAATGTTTAGCTTACAGATCAGGGCTTGTATTGTTAAAGGGGCAGTGCAGTTAAAACGTGAAATGTTCTGTTTCCTGTTTCTACAAGGAGGTTGAAATAACACTCTGAAATTTGGAAAATCATGATAATGCCCTTTTTGTGTAGGAGCTGTTCGAAAAAAAATGCCTGGAATTTCAGCCTGTTCAGGTGGGGTGGAACTTTTGGTCCACATCATACCATCACAATGTGATCTAATTATAATAGACCAATGACTGTTCATCTGGGTAAGGGATGGGCTCTAGACCAGCCTATTAGCCAATCAGGGCTGCAAATGTAAATATATTGACATGTGTTTCCTAATGCCCACATGATCGGATGGAGCATTTCAAGGGCCAAAGGAGGCTGAGGGAACGAATCACTCTGTGTTTATTTTAATGTAATGAACACAGAGTGATTTATTAGTCAGGGATTATTTAAACATTCAATTACAAAGACTGCAAGGGAGCTTTAAGGGGTGTATTTGAAGATTAGTAGATTAGGTTGGATGTGAATTCAGCTCTCAGGTAATCAGGAAACATACCAGTAACTATTGGTGGTGGACATACTATGCTTTAAAAGTGCCCTTGAAGTTAAAATTGATTGTTCTTTTGGATTGTTGTTTTTTTAAATCATTTTGTAATAAATTAACTACAGCAAATAATTTCACATACAGTATAGGAGTGAGTAAAGAGAATTACAAGGTACAGGTGTAGGATCGTAATTTGAGCCAGTTTGCTGGAGCAAAGAAAAAATCCTGCAGCAAAATGAAATGTGAATTATTATGTGGATTGTAGTTAATGGATATTTTGGTAAGGGAACATTTTAAGGGAAAATCAATTAAATTTTATGAAATTCCAAAGTGGAAATTCCAAACTTCAGAATCCCTTTTAAACCTCAAATAAAGTAGCTTAACGTTCCTTGCAACACGGTGATCAAATTAAATCCTATGTCTGTGGAGTATACATTTAAAAGACACAGACAGACACCTTAGGCACAAGAGAGCCATGAAAATATTTCTCAAGAGTGTGCCTATTTATTTAACCATGTGAAATTATACAATGGAAACTCACAGTACAGTGAAACCTCTTAAGGGTCCGCCCCCTTTTTTAAATATTCGCCTAAAATGACATACCCAATTCTAACTGCCTGTAGCTCAGGACCTGAAGCAAAGATATGCATACTCTTGACACCATTTGAAATAAACACTTTGAAGTTTGTGTAAATGTGAAATTAATGTGGGAGAAAATAACACATTAGATCTGGTAAAAGATAATACAAAGAAGAAAACGTGATTTTTTTTTTTTGTACCATCATCTTTGAAATGCAAGAGAAAGAACATAATGTATTATTCCAGCCCAGGCACAATTTAGATGTTGGCCACTAGATGACAGCAGTGTATATGCACATTTTTAGACTGATCCAATGAACCACTGCATTTATGTTAAAAATGTTGTATCACTACTGCCCAAAAGTGCCTAATTGGTTTATTAATAACTTTTCAATTTCATAACTGTGCACTCTCCTCAAACAATAGCATGCTATTATTTCACTGTTATAGCTACTGTAAATTGGACAGTGCAGTTAGATTAACAAGAATTTAAACTTTCTGCCAATATCAGGTATGTCTATGTCTTGGATAATGTTCTTGTTACTTACAACCTCATGCTAATTGCATTAGCTTACGTTAGCTCAACCATCCCGCGGGGGAGCCACCGATCCTGTAGAGGTTTAACCTCTTGAAGCTAGGGGGCACTATTTTTATGTTTGGAAAAATAACGTTCCCAAAGTAAACGGCCTATTTCTCAGGACCAGATGCTAGAATATGCATATAATTGACAGATTGGGATAGAAAACACTCTAAAGTTTCCAAAACTGTCAAAATATTGTCTGTGAGTATAACAGAACTGATATTGCAGGTGAAACCCTGAGAAAAATCAAACCAGGAAGTGGCTTCTATTTTGAAAACTCCATGTTCCATAGCCTCCCTTTGCTCCATTTAAAGGGATATCAACCAGATGCCTTTTCCTATCGCTTCCTCAAGGTGTCAACAGTCTTCAGACATAGTTTCAGGATTTTATTTTAAAAAATTTGCCAGAACGATAACATTGCGTCAGGTGTTCGCATGAGTTTTGCTCGTGCAACAGAGTTTGGGCATCCATTTCCTTTCCCTCTATTACTGAACAAGACCGTTGCAGTTGATATATTATCGATTATATATTTTAAAAACAACCTGAGGATTGATTATAAAAAACGTATTTGGAATTTTCGCCTGCGTTGTCGTGACCGCTCTTTCCTGTGGATTTCTGAACATAACTGAGGTATTTTGGATATAAAAATAATCTTTATGGAACAAAAGGAACATTTAATGTGTAACTGGGAGTCTCGTGAGTGAAAACATCCAAAGATCATCAAAGGTAAACAATTAATTTGATTGCTTTTCTGATTTTCGTGACCGAGCTACTTGATGCTAAGTGTACTTAATGTTTTGTCGAGCGATCGATAAACTTACACAAACGCTTGGATTGCTTTCGCTGTAAAACATATTTTCAAAATCTGAGACGACAGGTGGATTAACAAAAGGCTAAACTGTGTTTTGCAATATTGCACTTGTGATTTCATGAATATAAATATTTTTAGTAATATTATGTGAATGTGGCGCTATGCTATTCAGCGGTTATTGATGACAATTATCACGCTAAAGGTATGGGTAGCGTCAAGAAGTTAAGTAAACAGTGCAACAAACTTTTTACAATACAAATGTGTATGAACTTAAGTAACTTTGTTGAGTCTTTCAAAAAGTCTTCAACGAACTGCATTAGCTTCCTTTGACATACAGTAACATACTGCATTCTTTTTCCCTAGCTGCCAGGGAGGGTTCACTTGTGGCTTGTATTAGAGCAAAGGAACTAAGCGCTGAGCTGTCTCTTGGGTTTGATTAAATCACATTCCCCATCACAGTGTGATTTAGCAGCTGGGGGACATTCCCATAGTCAGCTCTTCACGAGGACCTCTATGGTATGACCACAGCTGTTCTCCAGCCAAGGATGTTCCATCTCAGTGGCTCAGTGTAAACAGCAGCATCCCGTTAATATTTTTCACATTTTGTCTTGACTGAGAACATTGGAAATTGACTTGTGGATTATTGTGCTAGGGGGAAACTATTGATTATTACACAATTTAATAGAATAGTTATTTGCTGTTTGTTTTGTTTTTGTTTGCTTGCTAGCCTTGATTTTTACACTCAAAGGCAGTGCACAGTATGTCCTCAGACTAATACATTTATGTACTGTGCTATTTTAGAAAAATCTGGCATTATATTCAAATAACTTTAAATAAATAACTGAATTAAAAGCTAACATGTTTACTGCTTCCCCCATGATGACTCTAACATGTTTCGCTTTTTAAATCTCCTCTCTATCTTACTTCTACATACAGGATTTTAAGAAACATCTATTGTCCATTGACTGTTTCTGTCTCGCATTCAAGGATGTGCACTTGCCTTTTGATGTTTGAAACCTGCAATTAATTGGAATCAATGGCTTTCAGTGTTCAGAGAGAAGATGGTGGGAAGGTCATGGGCATAGCTTTATTGTGGTTACAGGAATAAGAGGGGTCTGAATGGAAATATAAGTGGGGTCTGAGTGGATGTATAAGGGGGGTCTGAGTGCACCACCACACAACCTTCAAATGGATGACAAATTTTCTCCTCATCAATATAATTGACAAGGATTAGGCTGTAGAGTCAGACCCTTCAGATGGATGAATAGGCAACAAATTGTGTGCTGGGGTGATATCTGACCTCTTAGAAGTAGTTTGTGTACCTTTTCATAAAGTTATGGTGAAAAGGATACACTTGTGAAAATACTGAATACCGTAGGTCCACATACGTGAAATATTCAAATGCTACCTAGGGTGAATCTCACTTGTATACTCCTCGCATCCTCTCTCCTCCTTCTCAAAACCCATTGGCTGTGAAAGCCAGAAGTCACGCCCCTATGGCCTTCTCCAATGGGTTTTGAGAAGGGGGCGAGGAGCGAGAGAGGACACGTTCAGTATGCAATTGAGATTCTCCCTAGTTGGCAATGTATTTTAGATAATAATATCAAACAATCACATGGACAATCAAAATGCTGAAAAGTATGATTCATACAGGGAAGGTATTTTAGGGGCACGGTATGCTGCAAAATATTTTTTTCAAGTTGGTGTGGTTGAAGGCAAATGTTTCCAGTGCAATGGTGTGCAGGCGATAGATAACATCCAAAACATACACTGCAGCATTTGAAATGACCAAACCTATAACACATATTGTTGTTCCCTAAAGGCTTCTCTTCTGGGTGACCTGGGTGACCTCCGCAACATAGTTATTTTTGCATGAATAATTGGCTTGGACAACCAGCGGTTGCAAAGCTACCGGTAATGTTCCTGGAATCTTCTGTAATTTTGTTAATTAACAGGCAGTCTATAGCAACTTATGGAAACTTTTTTTTAAAGTATTCATATATAGTATTCATATATAGTATTCATATATAGTATTCATATATAGTATTCATTTTTTAAATATCAGTGTCCATATTGTCAATTACTTTCTATTGGATAGAAGAGAGAAAATATCCTAATTAATGAAAGAAAAGTATCTAATCAACAATGGCATAACTCTGAAATCCTTCCAACATTTGTCTTTTGTATATATATATATATATACAGTTGAAGTCAGAAGGTTACATACACGTAGGTTGGAGTCATTAAAACTTGTTTTTCAACCACTCCACAAATTTCTGGTTAACAAACTATAGTTTTGGCAAGTCAGTTATGACATTTACTTTGTGTATGACACAAGTAATATTTCCAACAATTGTTTACAGACAGATCATTTCACTTATAATTCACTGTAGCACAATTCCAGTGGGTCAGAAGTTTACATAAACTAAGTTGACTGTGCATTTAAACAGCTTGGAAAATTCCAGAAAATGATGTCATGGCTTTAGAAGCTTCTGATGGGCTGATTGAGATCATTTTAGTCAATTGGAGGGGTACCTGTGGATGTATTTCAAGGCCAACCTTCACACTCAGTGCCTCTTTGCTTGACATCATGGGAAAATCTAAAGAAATCAGCCAAGACTTCAGAAAAAAATTGTAGACCTCCACAAGTCTGGTTCATCCTTGGGAGCAATTTCCAAAAGCCTGAAGGTACCACATTCATCTGTACAAACAACAGTACGCATGATAAACACCATGGGGCCAGCAAGCCATCATACTGCTCAGGAAGGAGACACGTTTTGTCTCCTACAGATGAGCGTACATTGGTGCGAAAAGTGCAAATCAATCCCAGAACAACAGCAAAAGATCCTTCTGAAGATGCTGGAGGAAACAGGTACAAAAGTATCTATATCCACAGTAAAACGAATCCTATATCGACATAACCTGAAAGGCCGCTCAGCAAGGAAGAAGCCACTGCTCCAAAAACGCCATAAAAAAGCCAGACTACGGTTTGCAACTGCACATGGGGACAAAGATCGTACTTTTTGGAGAAATATCCACTGGTCTGATGAAACAAAAAAAAGAACTGTTTGGTCATAATGACCATTGTTATGTTTGGAGGAAAAAGGGGGATGTTTGCAAGCCGAAGAACATCATCCCAATCGTGAAGCACGGGGGTGGCAGCATCATGTTGCGGGGGTGCTTTGCTGCAGGAGGGACTGGTGCCCTTCACAAAATAGATGGCATCATGAGGGAGGAAATGTATGTGGATATATTGAAGCAACATCTCAAGACATCAGTCAAGAAGTTAATGCTTGGTCGCAAATGAGTCTTCCAACTGGACAATTACCCCAAGCATACTTCCAAAGTTGTGGCAAAATGGCTTAAGGACAACAAAGTCAAGGTATTGGAGTGGCCAGAACTGAAAAAGTGTGTGCGAGCAAGGAGGCCTACATACCTGACTCAGTTACACCAGCTCTGTCAGGAGTAATGGGCCAAAATTCACCTAGCTTATTGTGGGAAACTTGTGGAAGGCTTCCCGAAACGTTTGCCTCAAGTTAAACCATTTAAAGGCAATGCTACCAAATACTATTTGAGTGTATGTAGACTGACCCACTGGGATTGTGATGAAAAAAAATAAAAGCTCAAATAAATAATTCTCTCTACTTTTATTCTGACATTTCACATTCTTAAATAAAGTGGGTTATATATGTTATAAATCTATTTGGCTAAGGTGTATGTAAACTTCCGACTTCAACTATATATATATATATATATATATATATATCCTTGAGAGATCCCTGATCACCTCAGACTTGGGTGAAGGTTCACCTTCCAACAGGACAACAACCCTTATCACAAAGCCAAGACAATGCAGGAGTGGCTTCGGGACAAGCGTCTGAATGTCCTTGAGAGGCCGCCAGAGCCTGGACTTGAACCTGATCGAACATCTCTTGAGAGACTTGTAAATAGCTGTATAGAGATGCTACCCATCCAACCGGACAGAGCTTGAGAGGATATGCACCGAAGAGTGGGAGAAAATCCCCAAATAAAGGTATTCCATGCTTGTAGCGTCATACCCAAGAAGACTCAAGGCTGTAATCGATGCCAAAGGTGCTTCAACAAAGTACTGAGTGATGGTTCTGAATCCTTATGTAAATGTGATATTTAAGTTTTTTGTAACTTTGCAAAATGTACAGAAATGTATATAAACCTGTTTTTGATTTGTCATTATTGAGCATTGTGTGTAGATTGATGAGGAAAAAAATGATTTAATCCATTTTAGCATAAAGCTGTAACGTAACAAAATGTGGAAAAAGTCAAGGGGTCTGAATACTTCGAATTCAGGGGTCTGAATACTCCGAATGCTTTCATGCCCGAAACTCTCTTATTAAACACTGGTGGTATTCATTAAGTTGATGGTTTATATATTCCTTAAAAGTTATCAACATTCTGGTAGTTTACTGGTAATTACTGGTAATATGCCCTCCCTTAGCAACCCTAACCTTCGGCCATCTATGGCTGTGCTCTTATTTACACAACCTCCATGCTGCTATTCACACCAACATCCTCCGCTATTCACACCATCACATCTACTTGGCCAACAGCTGCTCTAATTGCATGCAACGCCGGGTGAATTTCTCACACCACAGGAGAAGAAAAACAGACCTGTCTCTCATAATACCATTTAATGTGACTTGCGTTAAGGATTAACTTTAAATTAGTTTAGTCTAATTTAGCCCTTGCTAGATGTTAAATACAGATGTGCAATATTTTAGTGAATATCCTGTTCAGGTTATTTTTAAACATAGGCTAGGCTACTTAAACATTGTGTCCATGTCACGCCCTGACCTTAGTTATCTTTGTTTTCTTTATTATTTTGGTTAGGTCAGGGTGTGACAAGGGGTGGTTTGTTGTGTTTTTGGCCTATCTAGGGTTTTTGTATGTTTATGGGGTAGGGACTCGTCTAGGTGTTTTGTATGTCTATGGTTGCCTAGATTGGTTCTCAATTAGAGGCAGCTGTTTATTGTTGTCTCTAATTGGGAACCATATTTAGGCGGTCATATTCCTTGGGTAATTTGTGGGTGATTGTCTATGTGAGGTTGCATGTTTGCACTCAGTGTTGATAGCGGTCATGGTCGTTTTGTTTGTTTGTTTAGTGTACTTCGTGTTCATTCGTCTTACATTAAAAGTATGTATTTACATCACGCTGCGCTTTGGTCTCTTCACTACGACGATTGTGACAGTTCAATTTGTTAGAGTTCCCCACTTAATTGTTAGGAAGGACACCCATTTTAAAATGTACTGAGATATGATAATTATGAATGTAATGTGACTTGTGAATTGCTATACAAATGTACAGAAATGTATCCACGTATGATATTGTTTATTAGTATGTGATATTGATACTTAGATCCTATTAATCTGATTGTTTAGGAATTAATCGCTACGCCAGCTGAGGAAGGCTGGCAGTCGAAAGGCATCCTGGCGTACAATGGTGACTGCTCCTATGTGTGTTATTTTGAAAATAGTTCACTAAAGTTTATTACAACGTACTGACGGATACTCTTCTTCTTTCTTGAATTAATCACATAGAATAAAAACAATACTGTCGCTGGAATTGGAAAAAGAAGTGAATTGGTTTATTCGCTCTCCCGAGTGGCTCAGCGGTCTAAGGCACAGCATCTCAGTGCAAGAGGCGTCACTGCAGTCCCTGGTTTGAATCCAAGCTGCATCACATCCGGCTGTGATTGGGAATCCCATAGGGCTGCGCACAATTGGCCCAGTGTTGGCTGGGGTAGGCCGTCATTGTAAATATGAATTAGTTCTTAACTGACTTGCCTAGTTAAATAAAGGTTACATGTTCATTGAAATGGAGCTGAACCAAGCCCTAATGCAGAACAACTTGGGTGCATGATGGTTTTATACGATGATAGTTGTAATGAACTTTACTTTTGTGAGCATACAGGAAAGCTCAATGGAAAACAGGACAATGGATATTATAGAACTCCTAATTTAAAGGTTCTGAGGCCAGGCTACTCTCGAGGTGTTGCCTCTACCGGGAAGTGCTGATAACTGGAAGGTGACCAGGGTATGTGAACAGTTGGCTAAACCTGTGGGTAAAGCATTTGAGCTTGTTGCCTTAAGGTTTATGACCCGAAAGACTGAAACGATAGACCATAATTTCCTTGGAGTTTACTTTAATGGCCAATATGCCAAAAGACTGCTACTGGGCTGTATAGCCTAAATTTGATGTGGTTATCCTAATTCCAAACAAAAATCAAATCAAATGTATTTATATAGCCCGTCTTACATCTGCTGATATCTCAAAGTGCTGTACAGAAACCCAGCCTAAAACTCCAAACAGCAAGCAATGCAGGTGTAGAAGCACGGTGTCTAGGAAAAACTCCCTAGAAAGGCCAAAACCTAGGAAGAAACCTAGAGAGGAACCAGGCTATGAGAGGTGGCCAGTCCTCTTCTGGCTTTGCCGGGTGGAGATTATAACAGAACATACTGTTCTGTCAGCTGTTATACTAGTTATAGCAGGTGTAATAAACAGATACTAGTCTACACAGAAAACGCTTCATTAATCTACATGTTTAGTTATGTGATCATCATGAATAGGCATAATGCAACTAGTAATCATGCAGACTAGTATACTATACTACTAATATCCACACATTTTCAAAATCAAAATAAAACCAGTGTGTTTATTCCAGCCTTCTTAAACTTCTACCACAGTCAATGGATTAATTTATGACGAAACTTTTATATTCATCTGAGGACGATAATAAGTTGTATTTTCTGTGCGAAAGGCCTAGGGGGTTTATTTGTTTTCTCTTTGCCTTTTAAATTGAGGCTAATAACTTAAATGGAGAGATGCTCCCTTCCCCTATGTATAGGAGAATGTGTATTATGTTAGGTTACGGGTAAAGACCCCATTTTATAATGGTACTTAGTTGACCAAGACTTATAATTGTATTCTAAGTGCTACAATTTATTTTTTATTTTGTTTTGTGAGGCTACAAAATATTTTTTTTGTATTTGAAAGGCCTTGGAGGGGGATTAATATTATACATTTTTTAAATAAACTATATGGTGATGACTACCACTTTCCCTTTGAATAATGTATAGTTTGTTGTGTATGCTGTATGCCCAGCACTATACAATAAAGTATGGAGTGTTTTTCTTTATTGCTGTTAATAGCAGACCTTTGAGCACATCAAAAAATATTTGATATACGCTACATGACCAAAAATATTTTATCACCTGCTCGTCGAACATCTCATTCCAAAATCATGGTCATTAATATGGAGTTGGTCCCCCCCTTTGCTGCTATAACAGCCTCCACTCTTCTGGGAAGGCTTTCCACTAGATGCTGGATTATTTAAAAAAAATATATATTGTTTATTTTACCAGGTGGGTTGACTGAGAACACATTCTCATTTACAGCAACGACCTGGGGAATAGTTACAGGGGAAAGGAGGGGGATGAATGAGCCAATTGTAAGCTGGGGATGATTAGGTAACCGTGATGGTATGAGGGACAGCTTGGGAATTTAGCCAGGACACCGGGGTTAACACCCCTACTCTTATGATAAGTGCCTTGGGCTCTTTAGTGACCACAGAGAGTCAGGACACCCGTTTGTGGGGACTTGCTTCCATTTAGCCACAAGGCATTAGTGAGGTTGGGCACTGATGTTGGCGATTAGGCCTGGCTCACAGTCGGCATTCCAATTCATCCCAAAGGTGTTCGATTGGGTGGGTTGAGGTCAGGGCTCTGTGCAGGCAAGTCAAGTTATTCCACACTGATCCCGACAAATCATTTCTGTGTGGCCCTTGTTTTGTGCACGGGGGCATTGTCATGCTGAAAAATGAAAGGGCCTTCCCCAAACTGTTGTCACAAAGTTGGAAGCACAGAATGATCTAAAATGTCATTGTATGCTATAGCGTCAAGATTTCCAAGCAGCATAGCCGAACCATGAAAAACAGCCCTCACCATTATTCCTAATCCACCAAACTTTACAGTTGACACTATACATTGGGGCAGGTAACGTTTTCCTGGCATGATTCGTCCGTCGGACTGCCAGATTGTGAAGCGTGTTTTATCACTTCAGAGAACGCGTACCCACTGCTCCGGAGTGCAATGGCGGCGAGGGTTACACCCCTCCAGCCGACACTTGGCATTGCAACTGATGGTCTTAGGCTTCTGTGCAGCTGCTCAGCCATGGAAACACATTTCATGAAGCTCCCAACAAACAGTTCTTGTGCTGATGCTGCATCCAGAGGCAGTTTGGAACTCGGTAGTGATAGTTGCGACCGAAGACAGACGATTTTTACGCGGTCCCGTTCTGTGAGCTTGTGCGGCCTACACATTTCCACTCCACAATAACAGCACTTGTTGACCTGTGGTAAATCTAGCAGGGCAGAAATTTGACAAACTGACTTGTTGGAAAGGTGGCATCCTATGATGGTGCGACGTTGAAAGTCACTGAGCTCTTACGTAATGTCATTCTACTGCCAATGTTTGTATATGGATATTGCATGGCTGTGTGCTCAATTTTATACACCTGCCAGCAACAGGTGTGGCTGAAATAGTCAAATCCACTCATTTGAAAGGGTTTCCAAGTACTTTTGTATATATAGTGTATATTGGTGTCCAGTACTTATAATTGTGTTATGAGAGTATAATAATATACTTTTTTTGAATGAATTTCCGTGTAGGAGTTGCCAAGTGCAACATGGACTCATGCTGGGTGTAACTCTAGGGGTCCAAGCTCCACTAGGGAGACAGGTTGCGATAGGGAATATATTTTTGAGGGGTAATTGTATTTTGTTCATGTTTTTTTGTTTTTGTGGGAGGGGTATTGGAGTACAACTGGAGGTTGATTTACAGTTAGTATGGACAAGTGTATAACAATTATGGTAAGGACACTGATAAGTATCATAAAATGTAATCCGTTATGACAATCTATGAATGAAGTATAGCTAGCTATAATTCCAGTGGTTTGGCTGATAATAATAAATGCAGAGGTGTTTTTACATGGTTAAAGGAGAAGGAATACCTTATGCATTATCTTCAGGAAACTCATTCAATATATTTTGACAAAGTGGTCTGGGGAAAGGAAGGAGATGGTAAAATCTATTTCAGTCATGGGTTAAGAAATGCAAAAGGTGTTATGATCGTACTTGAACGTATTTTAGAAGTTGAGGTACAATCAGTTCAAATACTTGATGACAAACAGTTATGGCTCATACAGTGCATTTGGAAAGAATTCAGACCCCTTGACTTTTTCCACATTTTGTTACGTATCAGCCTTATTCTAAAATGGAATAAAACAAAATGTCCTCATCAATCTACTCACAATACCCCATAAAAAAACAGCAAAAACAGGTTTTTAGATTTTTCAGTATATATATTACAAATAAAAAACTGAAATATTACATTTCTATAACTATTCAGACCCTTTACTCAGTACTTTGTTAAAGCACCTTTGGCAGTGATTACAGCGTTGAGCCTTCTTGGGTGTGATGCTACAAGCATGGCACGCCTGTATTTGGGGAGTTTCTGCCATTCATCTCTGCAGATCCTCTCAAGCTCTGTCAGGTTGGACAAGGAGGATCGCTGCACAGCTATTTTCAGGTCTCTCCAGAGATGTTCGATCGGGTTCAAGTCCAGTCTCTGGATGGGCCACTCAAGGACATTCAGAGACTTGTCCTGAAGCCACTCCTGCTTTGTCTTGGCTGTGTGCTTAGGTTCGTCGTCCTATTGGAAGGTGAACCTTCGCCCCAGTCAGAGGTCCTGAGCACTCTGGAGCAGGTTTTTGTCAAGGTTCTCACTGTAATTTTCTCTGTTCATCTTTCCTTCAATACTGACTAGTCTCCCAGTCCCTGCCATTGAAAAACATCCATAGAGCATTATGCTGCCACCACCATGTTTCCTCGTAAGGATGGTGAAAGGTCTCCTCCAGACGAGATGCTTGGTATTCATCAGACCAGAGAATCTTGGCCACTCTTCCATAAAGGCATGATTGGTGGAGTGCTGCAGAGATGGATGTCCGACTGGAATTTTCTACCCTCTCCACAGAGGAACTCTGGAGCTCTGTCAGAGTGACCATCGGGTTCTTGGTCTCCTCCCTGTCCAAGGCTCCTTCTTCCCAGATTGCTCAGTTTGCTCAGAGTGGCCGGGCGGCCAGCTCTAGGAAGAGTCTTGGTCATTACAAATTTCTATGATGGAAGCAACTGTGTTCTTGGTGCCTTGAAACAATCCTGTCTCGGAGCTCTACGGACAATTATTTTGACCTCATGGCTTGGTTTTTGCTCTGACATGCACTGTCAATTGTGCGACTTTATGAAGACCTTCCAAATCATGTCAAATCAATTGAATTTACCACAGGTGGTCTCCAATCAAGTTGTAAAAACATCTCAGGGATGATCAATGGAAACAGGATGCACCAGAGCTCAATTTCAAGTCTCATAGCAAAGGGTCTGAATACTTATGTAAATAAAGTATTTGTTTTTTTTAATACATTTGCAAAATTGTTTTAAAAAACATATTTTTTTCACATTGTCATTATGGGGTATTGTTTGTAGATTGATGAGAGGAAATTTAAAAAGAAAATTGAAGAAGGCTATTCTATTATGATTATCCAAACTTCGATATGTGGAGGCTTTAAAACCCGTACCTTGTAAGATACATTTGGACGAGGCTGAATCAAGCTAGTAGGATTGATTACATTCTGGTATCCTTTCCTATTGTGCCAAAAGTGCAAAAGGTATGGATTGAGGACCGAATGCCTCAGCCTATAGCTCTCCATGTAACTATGACAGACTTTCCATGAGGTTGGGGATATTTGACATTTATCCAGAATTTATTGACAGACCATACATTTTTTGAAGAAAACTAAATAGTTTATAATAGGTTTCTACTTGCATAATATAGGTTAATCAGATCCACTTATAGAATGGGATGCATTTAAGAGTGTTTTAGAGGCCATTGAATTCAATTGTCATCCCAAAAACAAAAACACATTTGGTCAAGAGATAAAAGACTTTTAGCAAAAATAAAAGAACTAACATTACACATCAATAGTGTTGATAATTGTTCTATATAAAAACGGAATAGTTTAGACACAAAACAAAAGGAATTTGAGGAACTTATTCAGGAAAGATCTGCTTTCATTTATTTTTCAATAATGAGCAATTTGGATTTAGAATGCAACCAAAAACATAGAAATGTGACCATAAAGAACCTACATGAAATACTTACAAATTATGGTGAAAACATTGTCTCACCAAAGGACATTTTGAATAAAAAGTCCTTTCAAGTTCCTTCAACTTTACATGTTGAAGAGCGTTATGATATCCTTTTCCTTAAAAAATCTGGTTAAACTTGTCACGCCCTGGTCTTAGTATTTTGTGTTTTCTATATTTATTTGGTCAGGCCAGGGTGTGACATGGGTTTATTTTGTGTTGTGTTTATGTATGGGGGTTTTTCGAAAGGTTTTGGGATTGTGGCTTAGTGGGGTGTTCTAGCAAAGTCTATGGTTGCCTGAGGCGGTTCTCAATCAGAGGCAGGTGATTCTCGTTGTCTCTGATTGGGAACCATATTTAGGCAGCCATATTCTTTGAGTGTTTCGTGGGTGATTGTTCCTGTCTTAGTGTTAGTTGTCACCAGATAGGCTGTATAGGTTTTCACGGTCCATTTATTGTTTTTGTATTGTTCCTGTTTTTCGTCTATTAAAGATGTATCGAACTAACCACGCTGCATTTTGGTCCGACTCTCTTTCGACGGAAGAAAACCGTAACAAAACTGTCTTCAAAACAAAACAATTATTGTGAAGGGCAATTTACACAGGACGAACTACGGTTGGCACATGACTCCTTTCAGACTGGAAAAACCCCTGGCCTTGATGGGATTTCAATAAAAATATATCAAACATTTTAGGGAATTATTGAAAAATCCACCACTAGCTTGCCAGAATCCCGGACTCACCTCTTCACTGTCGATTTTGAGACTCGTGTTTTGCGGGTGCTATTTAATGAAGCTGCCAGTTGAGGACTTGTGAGGCATCTGTTTCTCAAACTAGACAGTTTCAGAAGAAAGTCCTTTGTTTCTGGCCATTTTGAGCCTGTAATCGAACCCACAAATGCTGATACTCCAGATACTCAACTAGTTTAAAGAAGGACAGTTTTATTGCTTCTTTAATCAGCAACAACAGTTTTCATCTGTGATAACATAATTGCAAAAGGGTTTCCTAATGATCAATTAGCCTTTTAAAATGATAAACTTGGATTAGCTAACTCAACGTGTCATTAGAACACAGGAGTGATGGTTGCTGATAATGGGCCTCTGTACGGCTAAGCAAGGAAATTTGTTAAGTGACCCCAAACTTTTGAACGGTAGTGTATATTATTTAATAGATGTAAAGACAAGATTAAATCAAGAATAGTCTGATGGGTGACAATATTAGCCAATCACTTGTGAATTATATACTGCAATATCATTTGTGAATGATGACCAGCGTAATGCAAGAAACAATGTAGCCTAGCCCATAGGCCTATATGTTTCGATAGGTTTTGTATCGCAACTAAAGTGGCCAAATAACTTCTTAAAATGAAGCACGTTAATCCGCTTTACAACTGGTATAGAGCCTCACTGGCATACATAAGCAGAGTGTGAGTTTCAAGTTTGGGGAAGATATTTTTCACCATAAAAATTCACCTTTTTAATAAAAGCATTACATGCATAATCGCATTTGCGGTAACCTTTGATCATGGTATTTCCCCGCTAATGTACATTGCTGCACTTATAATGTGAAGAAATAGCCTAATAGTTTATAACATTTAAAGCTAAACGTTCTGCCCTGTTGCGCCATTGCGTAAAAAACATGTTTTAGATGCTAGTGGCTGTATTAATTTGGGATCAATTGCATCCCACTATGTTTGGAATATTTATGTCTGGCACAGAATAGAATAGGTCAACTTTTGTACTATCGCGGATGGTATATTGCTGTAGGCTAGTGCTTTTGCTGTTTGTTAGGCCTACTCGTCTTGTTGGCTGATTAAAAGTAAACGTGCACTGTTCTTCTAATATCTTCAATATGCACCTCGGAATTGGATAAGGACGTGTGCACTTGCATCCCCGATGTGTCTGTCTTCACTTGTAGCCTGTGAGAAAGACTCGATCACTTGATGGCGAGCCATTTGAGTGAGAGGTGCTTCAGCGCACGCTGCACTCAGGGAGAAGGGAATTATAATTATTATATTTAGCGCAAGATCACAGTGGCCACTGGTCACAAAATGTATGTTTTTTTTTAAGGGGGCCACACAAATATTATGCCACTGGGAAATTCTAAGCATTAGCAAGAGCTTGTCAAATTGTGAATGAGAGACGGGTGAAGTGTGTACAGCCTGCGCAAAAAAAAACTAAGCAGAACTTTTTTCAAATCATCATTAGAGTCGCGTCATGCAGCCTTTCAAGGTATTAATAATCATAACATACGTCCCAACGTTTGTAGAACAACTAAAGCTACATTAATAACTATAAACTAAGCATGTAGGAGTACCTGTTTCTTTGTTAACTGCTCCACACAGAATAGCCACATGGGCGCGTTCCCTCATATCGTTTGCAGAAAATATCCTTTCTATTTTATTCACTTTTGTTCAGTTGTATTCCTCATATTATAAAATAATGCCATGGAATTCGAAGCAAATCTCATCTGCTAAATGAACTAGTGTAGCCCACAGCCATATGGCATAGCCAGATCAGGGCCTAACATAAGGACAGCTCAGAGTATGCTATTCTGTTCTTCTAAAATTGACTACATTTTCTTCATATCATGTCAAATAATGGATTTATTGTGAAGGTGTAGGCTATATTACAGGGATTTTTTTTCCTTTTAAAATACAAATGTTCCAAATGTCTGGATCAGTGGCTTGTAGGCTATGTATGGAAACCAGGAGATGCTAAATGTGTTTATGTTAATTAGCAGTCAGTTACCGCAGCATTTATTTGCTTGACAATTACTGGCTGACAAAATTTTGTGACCACCACAGCCATACCCATAGAATTGAAAAAGTCTTATCGTGTATTACCATGATCACACAGGACTCACAAAAAGACAATATATTGGAGACAATATTAGCATTAGACAATTAATCTAAAGTATTTAAAACTTTGAAATTACACAGGAACCAGGGATAATCTATATAGCAGATTTTGAGAAAGCCTTCGATAAAGTATAGCTAGAATTGATTTATAAGTGACTGGAATATTTCAACTTTGGAGAATCTGCTGTAAAATGTATAAAAGTCATGTGTAACAGTCCTTTATGTAAATGTACAATTCATGGTTATTTCTCTGAGAATTATGAATTGTTAGAGGTGTTAAACAGGGTTTCACTCTTTCACCATACTTGTTTGCTATGGTTATTGAATTCTTAACCATACAAATACAGGTGTGCCAAGCTTGTAGTGTCATACCAAAGAAGATTTGAGTACTGGGTAAAGGGTCTGAATACCTATGTAAATGTGATATTTCAGTGTTTCAAAAATATATAAATTAACTGCATTTTTGAAAACCTGTTTTTGCTTTGTCATTGTGTGTAGATTGATGAGGATAGAAAAACAATTTAAACCATTTTAGAAACAGGCTGTAACATAACAAAACGGTCAAAGGGTGTGAAAACCTTCTGAATGCTCTGTATATTTGAGAGATATAAGAGAGATCAGGAAATGAAAATCATGTTTCTCATCAAACATTGATGATATTTGGATGAAACCAGTTCAAAGTAGGGTGACCCAAGTATGAAAAATGACTGTAGCTCAAATAAAATAAAATGGTATTAGTCAAATGTGCCGAATACAAAAGATGGATGATTTACAGTGAAATGCTTACTTATGAGCCCCTAACCAACAATGCAGTTTTAAAAAATACAGAAAAATAAATAAATAAAAATATATAATTGTATCAACTGTTGTCACCTTCTCACTAAACTGCTTGGCGATGGTCTTGTAGCCCATTCCAGCCTTGTGTAGGTCTAGAATCTTGTCCCTGACATCCTTGGAGAGCTATTTTGTCTTGGCCATGGTGGAGAGTTTGGAATCTGATTGATTGATTGCTTCTGTGGACAGGTGGCTTTTATACAGTTAACAAACTGAGATTAGGAGCACTCCCTTTAAGAGTGTGCTCCTAATCTCAGCTCGTTACTTGTATAAAAGACACCTGGGAGCCAGAAATGTTTCTGATTGAGAGGGGGTCAAATACCTATTTCCCTCATTAAAATACAAATCAATTTATAACATTTTTGACATGCATTTTTCTGGATTTTTTTGTTGTTATTCTGTCTCTCACTGTTCAAATAAAACTACCATTAAAATTATAGACTGATAATTTCTTTGTCAGTGGGCAAACATACAAAATCAGCAGGGGATCAAATACTTTTTTCCCTCACTGTAGGTGTTCCTTTTGTCCAGGTGGGAAAGGGCAGTGTGGAGTGCAGTAGAGATTGCATCAGCTGTGGTTCTGTTGGGGCGGTATGCAATTTGGAGTGGGTCTAGGTTTATGGGATAATGGTGTTAATGTGAGCCATGACCAGCCTTTCAAAGCACTTCAGGCCTCCTTGCTCACACACGCTTTTTCAGTTCTGCCCACCAATTTTCTATAGGATGGAGGTCAGGGCTTTGTGATGGCCACTACAATACCTTGACTTTGTTGTCCTTAAGCAATTTTGCTACAACTTTGGAAGTATGCTTGGGTCATTGTCCATTTGGAAGACCCATTTGTGACCAAGCTTTAACTGATGTCTTGAGATGTCACTTCAATATTTCCACATAATTTTCCTACCTCATGGAGCAATCTATTTTGTGAAGTGCACCAGTCCCTCCTGCAGCAAAGCACCCCAACAACATGATGCTGCCACCCCTGTGCTTCACGGTTGGGATGGCGTTCTTTGGCTTGCAAGCATCCCCCTTTTTTCCAAACATAACAATGGTCATTATGGCCAAACAGTTCTATTTTTGTTTCATCAGACCAGAGGACATTTCTCCGAAAAGTATGCTCTTTGTCCCCATGTGCAGTTGCAGACCGTATTCTGGCTTTTTAATGCCGATTTTGGAGCAGTGGCATCTTCTTTGCTGAGCGGCCTTTCAGGTTAGGTCGATATAGTACTCGTTTTACTGTGGATATAGATACTTTTGTACCTGTTTCCTCCAGCATCTTCACAAGGTTCTTTGCTGTTGTTCTGGGATTGAGTTGCACTTTTCGCACCAAAGTACGTTCATCTCTAGGAGACAAAAAGTGTCTCCTTCCTGAGCGGTATGATGGCTGTGTGGTCCCATGGTGTTTATACTTGCATACTATTGCTTGTACAGATGAACGTGGAACATTCAGGTGTTTGGAAATTGCTCCCAAGGATGAACCAGACTTTCTGAGGTCTTGGCTGATTTCTTTAGGTTTTCCAAAGATGTCAAGTGAAGAGGCACTGAGTTTGAAGGTAGGCCTTGAAATACATTCACAGGTACACCTCCAATTGACTCAAATTATGTCAATTAGCCTATCAGAAGCTTTTAAAGCCATGACTTCATTTTCTGGAATTTTCCAAGCTGTTTAAAGGCACAGTCAACTTAGTGTGTGTAGATGGAATTGTGAAACAGTGAAATATAAGTGAAATAATCTGTCTGTAAACAATTGTTGGAAAAATTTTGTGTGTCATGCACAAAGTAGATGTCCTAACCAACTTGCCAAAACTATAGATCGTTAACAAGAAATTTGTGGAGTGGTTGAAAAATGAGTTTTAATGACTCCAACCTAAGTGTATGTAAACTTCCGACTTCAACTGTATCATACTAATTTGAGTGTCCCATATATGTGTTTACTATGTTACGTCTAGTCTATGAGACCAAGCTGTGATCTTGGCTGTTTAATTGATGACTGTCGGAGCAGGTCTTTGCTGATGCCGGTTCGACTTTGAATGTGAGTTTGCGGGACCGCAGCTCAGCATAGCAAAAAATCTGTCTGGCCCATTTTGGTTGGGGGACCAGCTGTTGACCACTGATCAGCAAAAGGCTCGTTATAGTTTAGTATAACAGAGAAATTACCCACAAATCTTGGACACCGGCCATGTCACCTTTTTTTACTGTAGAATTTTTATATGAAATAAAATAAAATTGTGTTGTAATTTCAACCAGCCCACCCATCAAACAAATTGTCCAGCCCATTCGGTATATGCCAGAATCGCCAAACGGCCAATCTGCCCCTGAAAAAGTGCTCAACCAAATATTGCTTCAAAAACACCAGAAAACCAGAGTACTTCAAAAACACCAGAAAACACATTGTAGAGTGAGTAGGTCATTACATCAATGAATTGATAGCATCATAACTCAGAACTGTAAATGAAAGGAAATTAAATTCACTAACCATTTAACAAACATTTACAATTTCAAAAACATTTCAGGCTAAGCAGACTGGCTCCTGGATCTCCACTTCAACGGGTTCACCCCTGATCAAACATTGTATGTGAGGACGCTGTGCAAGCTGTCCATCCCAGGACCCCTGTTTGCCCAGTTTACGAGTCCTGACAAGGGGGAAGTTATAGCTGGAGTTGTATATAAGTTCTCACTTATATTTCTCCCCTTTATTTCTCATGAGTGTTCATGTGGATCAATATTTTGGCTATGATGGCCTATTTTAAAAAAGCAAATAAATGTCGGATCAATACAGGCTTTACTAATTCTGGTGAAGAAGTGTGTCAGAACTCTGAACTGTATTCTGTAATTAGTTACACTACAATTGAAATTAAATTGTGTATTGCTGCTGTTTGTCTGATATCCAACAGTCCATGATCAGCTCTGTTGACCATGAGAGCATTTAGCAGAGAAAATGGGGAAAAGGCATGCTATTTAGGCTTGGAATGACATGAGGCCCATTGTTTACCTTGTCATCAATTACATGTCACCCATTGTGTAACTTGTCATCAATTACAAAAAGCCCATTGTTTCCCTTGTTACCTGGCAATGACCACAAGGGCGTTTTATAGAGCTGTCAGTCAAGGTGAGCTCATGAATATAAGCTCCCCGCCCACTCAAGACTGTTCTTTCAGGCATCCTGATAGTTAGAGGTGAGAGAGAAGTTACAGTTTCTTAAATTCTGACCATTTTAATAGCGTAAAAATATTAAAGGTGATGTTTTGGTTATTCAAAGGCAATTTTTACTTGGGAAATAGAATAACTGCGCGGGACCTTTAAAAGTAGTCCTTGTTCATTGAGTTGTAGGGTTTGTTTAACTTTGCAAATTTGGCGGCATGTATCCTAGCGGTTAATAGTATTGGGCCAGTAACTGAAAAGTCACTGATTCAAATCCCTGAGCTGACAAGTTGAAAAATCTGTTGATGTACCCTGAAGCAAGTCACTTAGTCATTGTTGCTCCTGTGAGTCACTCTGGAAGAGAACATCTGCTAAATGACTAAAATGAAAAATGGGGCATACATTTTAAGAGAACATTTGGAGTCTCAGTGTCATTCTGTTACCATGGAATTGCCCATAACCACACAGCAACATCAGGGGATTGGAGTGAGGCTATGAGACCATACATAAAATTGGCCACCTGTGTCATGTGAGCAATAACATATTAGACAGTATCCCCTGTCTTATACAGAGGCCTTTGAGCATTCCACAGGGCATCTACTGCCTGGGGGTGACAATAGGAGTCATATTTAATGCATTGGCAACAGGGTTGTGTAAATGTGTGTTGTTTTTGGCCAGCGGTGTTACATAGGCCAGAGACAGCACTGGCATGAAACCTTGGATACATTTTTTTATTGGGAGATAAATTGGTCAGAATACTGAATGCACTGGTCACTTCATATAGGATGACCTTGCTAATCCACATACAACAAATGTACAGTACTCCACAGTGTTGCATTTATTAAAATGTAACTTCTGGTTTGTATGTAGCATATATAACTGCTCTGACCCTACTCAGAACATTGCATTTGCCTGCCAATTGAGACTATTCTCATTTCAGACTACATTGCTTAGGGTTTTCAGTGAGAAAGATGTACATGGTCTAGTTCAGTGGCAGTCGGTACCGTTTAAGGAGGACAATTAAAAAATATATATATGAGCCTTATTTCTATTACAGCATATTGGATGACTGTCATTCATATTCCCTTCACCCAGTTTAATGTAACATCGATAGGTTTAGGCTATTACATGATACTCAAATTGTCCCTATGCCCATCATGAGGTTGCTAGAACCTAGCCTACGTATGAAAATTTGCAAGGGAGGTGCACAGGTTGAAAAACATTTGAGTAAACAAGGTGATAGACAGTGACACATTCAATACAGGCGTGCACACTCTTGCCTGCATCTAGCTAATCTAGGTTGTAATCATTAGTCCAACAGTTGCAATTGACAGATTCGATTGGACAAATTCAGGTAGGTTTATCCCAATTTGGTTTGCTGGATGAATACACCCCTGATCACATGCAAACAGAACTAGCAGCCACATACAGTGGGGCAAAAAAGTATTTGGTCAGCCACCAATTGTGCAAGTTCTCCCACTTCAAAAGATGAGAGAGGCCTGTAATTTTCATCATAGGTACACTTCAAATATGACAGACAAAATGAGAAAAAAAATTCCAGAAAATCACATTGTAGGATTTTTAATGAATTTATTTGCAAATTATGGTGGAAAATAAGTATTTGGTCACCTACAAACAAGCAAGATTTCTGGCTCTCACAGACCTGTAACTTCTTCTTTAAGAGGCTCCTCTGTAATCCACTCGTTACCTGTATTAATGGCACCTGTTTGCACTTGTTATCAGTATAAAAGACACCTGTCCACAACCTCAAACAGTCACACTCCAAACTCCACTATGGCCAAGACCAAAGAGCTGTCAAAGGATACCAGAAACAAAATTGTAGACCTGCACCAGGCTGGGAAGACTGAATCTGCAATAGGTAAGCAGCTTGCTTTGAAGAAATCAACTGTGGGAGCAATTATTAGGACATAAAAGACATACAAGACCACTGATAATCTCCCTCGATCTGGGGCTCCATGCAAGATCTCACCCCGTGGGGTCAAAATGATCACAAGAACGGTGAGCTAAAATCCCAGAACCACACGGGGGGACCTAGTGATTGACCTGCAGAGAGCTGGGACCAAAGTAACAAAGCCTACCATCAGTAACACACTACGCCGCCAGGGACTCAAATCCTGCAGTGCCAGACGTGTCCCCCTGCATAAGCCAGTACATGTCCAGGCCCGTCTGAAGTTTGCTAGAGAGCATTTGGATGATCCAGAAGAAGATTGGGAGAATGTCATATATAACTTTTTGGTAAAAACTCAACTTGTCGTGTTTGGATGACAATGAATGCTGAGTTGCATCCAAAGAACACCATAAATACTGTGAAGCATGGGGTGGAAACATCATACTTTGGGGCTGTTTTTCTGCAAAGGAACCAGGACCGACTGACCCGTGTAAAGGAAAGAATGAATGGGGCCATGTATCGTGAGATTTTGAGGGAAAACCTCCTTACATCAGCAAGGGCATTGAAGATGAAATGTGGCTGGGTCTTTCAGCATGACAATGATCCCAAACACACCGCCCGGGCAATGAAGGAGTAGCTTCGTAAGAAGTATTTCAAGGTCCTGGAGTGGCCAAGCCAGTCTCCAGATCTCAACCCCGTAGAAAATCTTTGCAGGGAGTTGAGTTGAAAGCCCCAAAACATCACTCCGATCTGCATGGAGGAATGCCCAGCAACAGCCCCAGAAAACATCACTGCAATGACAAAGTATTGAGATAAACTTTTGTTATTAACCAAATACTTATTTTCCACCATAATTTGCAAATAAATTCATTAAAAATCCTCCAATGTGATTTTCTGATTTTTTTCTCATTTTGTCTGAGTTGAATGGGCATCAAAATATTGGTGGCTGACAGCAACAGTGTGTGAAAACCTTGTGAAGACTTATCAGAAAACAGAAATTATTTGACCTCTGATTACATTTCATTGGCCTACACACAATTCCTCAAAAACAAAGAAATGGTATTACAAATTAAAATATAACAAACCCTTTGTATTGAGATAAACTTAAAAAAAGTTTTGTTATTTGTTACTTTTTTGACTACCTATTCTCTTATTGTTATCTTATCAGTCAAGCTGTGAATTAACAACACATATTCAACCACAAAGAGCAGGGAGGTTTTGCAATGCCTCACAAAGAATGGCAACTATTGGTAGATGGGTAAAAAATAAAAAAGCAGACCTTGAATATCCCTTTGAGCATGGTGAAGTTATTAATTACACATTGGATGGTGTATCAATACACCTGGTCACTACAAAGATACAGGTGTCCTTCCTAACTCAGATACCGGAAAAGCCAATGGTGACTTTAAGGACACCTGTATAGATCAAAATATTGCAAAACATACATCCTGTTTGTAACAAGGCACTAAAGTAATACTGCAAAACAAAATGTGACAAAGCAATTCACTTTTTGTCCTGAATACAAAGTGTTATGTTTGGGGCAACTCCAACACAAAACATAACTGGGTACCACTCTCCAATATTTTCAAGTGTAGTGGTGGTTGTATCATGTTATGGGTATGCATGTAATCGTTAAGGACTGGAGAGCTTTTCAGGATGAAAAGAAACGGAATGGAGTCAAGCACAGTGTGCTTTCCAGCAGACACTGGGAGATGAATTCACCTTCCAGCAAGGCCAAATCTACGCTGGAGTTGCTCATCAAGAAGACAGTGAATGTTCCTGAGTGGCCAAGTTACAGTTTCCACTTAAATCTACTTATACATCCATGGCAGGACCTGGAAATGCACGGCTGTAATTGTTGCCTAAGGTTCTTCTACAAAGTATTGACTCAGAGGTGTGAATAGTTAAGTAAATGAGATATTTCTGTATTTTATTTCCAATAATACGAACATGTTTTCACTACGTCATTATGGTTTATTGTGTGTAGATGGGTGAGAGAAAAAATCTATCCAATCCATTTTGAATTCAGGCTACAACACAACAAAATTCGGTAGCTTCTAGAACTAACACGTTAGTCTTCCCGCTACAATCATGAGGTACAGTGTACAGCAAGCAATTTAGCAGTTACACCAGAGAGCCCCGATGGCAATTGCTTTACAAAACCAAAAGCTTACCTTGACTTGGAAGAGTTACTGTGTTGCAGTGCTAGCAAGCTTATGCTTATGCTTTCAGTACTAGATTAATTATCTGATCCTTTGATTGGGTGGACAACATGTCAGTTCATGCTGTAAGAGCTCTGATAGGTTGGTGGATGTCCTCCGGAAGTTGTCATAATTACTGTGTAAGTTTATAGAAGGGGGTGAGAACCATGATCGTCCGAGGTTTTGCATTGAAGTCAATGTACGCAGAGGAGGACAGAAGCTAGCTGTCCAGCTACAACATGGTGCTATGCTACAGAGTGCTGCTGAGGTTACCCGTAGACCTTCATTGCAAAAAAAGCGTATTTTATGAATTATTTAACATTAATATATTTAGTATAGTTTTATCTAAAAAGGATACCTTTTTAATGTTTCACTATTTTTATTTGTATGAAATTCACTGAGTAGGATGGTCCTCCCCCTCCTCCTCTGAGGAGCCTCAGGGTTAAGAGACATACAATACATCTCTGTTGAGCTATCTTGACGTTATCTCACGTTTTTAAAACACTGTTGTATTGTTGTCATCCTCTGACTGTCACATAATGGGAGAGTACATGTTTGTTGACACTATGTTATTGTACAGACGGTGCACTCTGTCCCCTGGTTATTGGCAGCATGCACAGTCTCAGCACTTCCAGTGATGACAGATATGCCGGGTGGCACACTCTATCCTCTGGGTGCAGAGTGTTCTGCTGTTCCATCATTTCAGATGACCTTACTTGCTTAATGACATTGCAAGTCTTCATATTCCAAGTTTAGCCAAAACACATTATAATTTTCCTGTTATTTTCTTTGATAAAGGAAAGAGAGTAATACTCTTCAGAAATTTAATGAAGATGTTATATAACATGAGCTTTTAGACTCAGAGAAACGAGTCTGATCCAGCCACGTGTGGTGTTCTCCCCACTTTGCGTGAGGTCGACAGCCTGTCCATAAGACATCAGCATGTAGGCCTACTGCACGGAAGAGGAGGCACGTCAGTTTGATCACACTAAGGAGAGAAGTCACTCATTGTGTATTTATTCCATGTGTTATTATTTTTGCTGTTTTTCTACTATTTCTCTTTTTTCACTGTCTGCATTGCTGGGAAGAAAGCATTTAACTGTTGGGCTACACCTGTTGTTTACCAAGCATGTGACAAATACAACTTGATTTGAACACAGGAAGATTGTCTGTGTTGTGACACACCAGTGCTAATGACACCTTTCCTCCCAGGACATACAGTACACATACAAAAGCATACACTTTTCCTTGGTAGTCTTCCCATCTTTATGGTAGAGCTCCCTGAAATAAGAAAAAGTATGGTTATTTCAGCTCTAGCTAATGTCACAAGGTCACCTTATGTTCTCCTACAGTACGTATCTATACAGTACGTCCTAATAATGCTGTGCTCTGGAAAAATACATATTCAATTCAAAACATTCCACAACAGTTTCATCATCACTTGAGAACTTTTCTGTAATATGTCAGAAACCTTGAAATAATATATTTCTGAATCCCCTCCCCATAGACATACTATAAAGCAAATTGTCGAGGACATACTGGGATAAGAGTGGGTGAAAAGTATTGTTCTATGCTGATCCCTACAGTTCTTCAGAGGCTGTGACAGATGATTCCAAGGCTGAGGGATGACAAGGGCAGTGCCCTAACCCATGTGGAGCTGCTCGCATGGTGCCCTGCCTCTTTGGCCGTGGTGAAGCTGTGGAGGGAGGAGTGGGCAGGCCTGCTGACTGGGTGGTTTTCCAGATTTCTATGAAATATTACCTATATTTAATTATAATATGAGTGGAATAGTTATCCTTCCCAAGAATGGTAATTGAATATGTTTAAAAGCAGCTTTTCTGTGTTTGAATGGTGTGAGAATACCCCAACATCAGAATGGTGTGGGCTTATACCGGTCATTACAATTTTTCATGCAAGAACACTGATTGGCCAGCTCATCCTCCTTGGGATGATGACATAATCCTATAAGAGAAAAAATCATGTTGGTCTGTTTGTGTTACAAGTTTGAGGTGTTTTTTTAAAGTGTTTTCTTCTCCAAATTATTCTTTGTCCACAAATACCAGTATAGGATGAGTGAACAACATAATTTGGGTACGTTAACAGAATATTAAAAGCAAAAAACTACATTTTAAGTGAGAAGTAGGCATTGGTCTGAAGGGGATAAATATAGGAAATTCACGAGCACCACAATGCCTATTCCACCCATGTTCTACCAAAGTTTCTCCAAAACACAGCTTTGACTTGCTACACCAGCTATGTTGGTCTACTCAATATTTGTGTATATTTGTCAATATTTGTCAATATTCTACACAGCTGTGTTCTGTGAGTGTCACTGAGTACCACAGAAGGCTGCTGAGGGGAGGATGGCTCATAATAATGGCTGGAACAAAATCAATGGAGAGCACTGGACGGCCGGCCCAATTGAGAAAGTACGTACATGAATGTATAGTTAAAGTGACTCTGCATATATGATAAACAGAGAATAGCAGCAGTGTAAAAAGAGGGGTTGGGGGGGGCACACAAAGCAAATAGTCCGGGTAACTGTTTGATTACCTGTTCAGGAGTCTTATGGCTTGGGGGTAAAAACTGTTTAGAAGCCTTTTTGCCTCCCTAGACTTGGCACTCCGATACCACTTGCCATGCGGTAGTAGAGAGAACTGGGGTGGCTGGGGTCTTTGACCATTTTTAGGGCCTACCTCTGACCCCGCCTGGTGTAAAGGTCCTAAATTGCAGGAAGTTTAGCCCCAGTGATGTACTGGGCCGTACGCACTACCCTCTGTAGTGCCTTGCGGTCAGAGGCTGAGAAATTGCCGTACGAAGCAGTGATGCCAACGGTCAGGATGCTCTCGATGTTGTAGCTGTAGAACCTTTTGAGGATGTCAGAACCTAAGCCAAATCTTTTTAGTTTCCTGAAGGGGAATAGGCTTTGTCGTGCCCTCTTCACGGCTGTCTTGGTGTGTTTGGACCAATTCTAGTTTGTTGTTGATGTGGACACCAAGGAACTTGAAGCTCTCAACTTTCTCCACTACAGCCCCGTCGATGAGAATGGGGGCATGCTCGGTCCTACTTTTCTTGTAGTCCACAATCATCTCCTTAGTCTTGGTTACATTGAGAGATAGGTTGTTATTCTGGCACCACCCGGCCAGGTCTCTGACCTCCTCCCAATAGGCTATCGTCGTTGTCGGTGATCAAGCCTACCACTGTTGTGTCGTCTGCAAAACTTAACTCACCAATGTTCAGTCTTTGGATAACAAAGTTGATGAGTTTAGAGCAAGGATTTCTTTCCAGAGAAACCAACTGGCTTGTGTGTTTACAGTCACACTAAATCATTCCCTATCCCAGTCTGCTGTCCCCACATGCTTCAAGATGGCAACCATTTTTCCTCACCTCTGTCATCATGAAGTGCTTTAAGATGCTAGTTAAGGATCATATCACCTCTACCTTACCTGACACCCTAGACCCACTTAAATTTGCTTACCGCCCCAATAGATCCACAGACGATGCAATCGCCATCACTTTGCACACTGCCCTATCCCATCTGGACAAGAGGAATATCTATGTAACAATGCTGTTTATTGACTACAGCTCAGCAATCAACACCGTAGTACCCTCCAAGCTCATCATTAAGCTTGAGTTCCTGGGTCTGAAACTGCCCTGTGCAACTGGGTCCTGGACTTTCTAACAGGCCGCCCCCAGGTGCTGAATTTAGGAAACTTCACCTCCACACCGCTGATCCTCAACACTGGGGCCCCACAAGCGTGTGTGCTCAGCCCACTCCTGTACTCCCTGTTCACCCATGACTGCTTGGCCATGCCTCCAATACAATCATCAACTTGAGTGTATTGAGTCTATTGCGATTATGTTGTGTAATTTCTTAGATATTACTTGTTAGATATTACTGCACTGTCTGAGCTAGAAGTACAAGCATTTTGTTACACCCGCAATAATATCTGCTAATCATGTGTATGTGACCAATATAATTTTATTTGACCTGTTTGCGTGACAATTAGCTTAGCAACCACATGATGCAGCATGACTGTTACGGCTTTCTTCCGTCGATGGAGAAGCGGACCAAAATGCAGCGTGGTGGTTACTCATGTTCTTTAATGTAAAAATGAACGATACATGAAATAACTGAAATCTACAAACGGACCGTGAAAACCTATACAGCCTATCTGGTGAAATACAAAACACTGAGACAGGAACAATCACCCACAAACACACAGTGAAACCCGGGCTACCTAAATATGGTTCCCAATCAGAGACAACGAGAATCACCTGACTCTGATTGAGAACCGCCTCAGGCAGCCATAGACTCTCCTAGACAACCCTACTCAGCCACAATCCCAATACCTACTAAAACCCCAATACAAAAACACACCACAAAATAAACCCATGTTACACCCTGGCCTGACCAAATAAATAAAGAAAACACAAAATACTAAGACCAAGGCGTGACAATGACAACGTGAATGAGATTGGTCGACAGTCTGCTGGGTGGGGCGTTATCCGTTCCTCCATGGATTGGATTCCTATCTCTTTTCTATAACATCTCTGGCAACGGCACCATGCAATGCACTCTGCTAGACCCTCTGATAAATTACAAATTTCTCGTGGTAAGAATATCTCTGTCCAGTGTTTGTGTTCTTTTGCTCAACTTAATCTTTTCTTTTTGTTGGCCAGTCTGAGATATGGCTTTTTCTTTGCAACTCTGCCTAGAAGGCCAGCATTGCCTCTTCGCTGTTGACCTTTACACTGGTGTTTTACAAGTACTATTCAATTAAGCTGCGAGTTGAGGACTTGTGAAGTATCTCTTTCTCAAACTAGGAACTCTAATGTACTTGTCCTCTTACTCAATTGTGCGCCGGAGCCTCCCACTCCTCTTTCTATTCTGGTTAGAGACAGTTTGCTCAGTTCTGTGAAGGGAGAAATACACAGTGTTGTACGAGATCTTCAGTTTCTTGGCAATTTCTCGCATGGAATAGCCTTCATTTCTCTGAATAAGAATAGAGTAATGAGATTCAGAAGAAAGTTCTTAGTTTCTGGCCATTTTGAGCCTGTAATCGAACCCACAAATGCTGATGCTCCAGATACTCAACTTGTCTTAAGATGGCCAGTTTTATTGCTTCTTTAATCAGAGCAACAGTTCCAGCTGTTCTAACATAATTGCAAAAGGGTTTTCTAACGATGAATTAGCCTTTTAAAATTATATACTTGTATTAGCTAACACAATGTGCCATTGGAACACAGGAACGATGGTTGCTGGTAATGGGCCTCTGTTCACCTATGTAGATATTCCATAAAGAATCTGCCGTTTCCAGCTACAATAGTAATTTACAACATTAACAATGTCTACATTGTATTTCTGATCAATTATATGTTATTTTAATGGACAAAAAACGTGCTTTTCAATCAAAAACAAGGACATTTCTAAGTGACCCCAAACTATTGAACAGTAGTGTATATACAGTTGAAGTCGGAAGTTGACATACACCTTAGCCAAGTACATTTAAACTCAGTTTTTCATAATTCCTGAATTTTAATCCTAGTAAAATTCCCTGTTTCAGGTCACTTAGGATCACCACTTTATTTTAAGAATGTGAAATGACAGAATAATAGAGAGAATGGTTTATTTCAGCTTTTATTTATTTCATCACATTGCCGGTGGGTCAGAAGTCTACATACACTCAATTTGTATTTGGTAGCATTGCCTTTAAATTGTTTAACTTGGGTCAAACGTTTCGGGCAGCCATCCACAAACTTCCCACAGTAACTGAATTTTGGCCCATTCCTCCTGTCAGAGCTGGTGTAACTGAGTCAGGTTTGTAGGCCTCCTTGCTCGCACACACTTTTTCAGTTCTTCCCACACGTTTTCTATAGGATTGAGGTCAGGGCTTTGTGATGGCCACTCTAAAACCTTGACTTTGTTGTCCTTAAGCCATTTTAACACAACTTTGGAAGTATGCTTGGGGTCCTTGTCCATTTGGAAGACCCATTTGCGACCAAGCTTTAACTTCCTGACTGATGTCTTGAGATTTTGCTTCAATGTCCACAAAAATGTTCTCCCTCATGATGCTATCTATTTTGAGAAGTGCACCAGTCTCTCCTGCAGCAAAGCACCCCCACAACATGATGTTGCCACCCCCGGACTTCACAGTTGGGATGGTGTTCTTCGGCTTGCAAGCCTGCCCCTTTTCCCTCCAAATTTAACAATGATCATTATCGCCAAACAGTTCTATTTTTGTTTCATCAGACCAGAGGACATTTCTCCAAAAAGTATGATGTTTGTCCCCATGTGCTGTTGCAAACCGTAGTCTGGGTATTCTATGGCGATTTTGGAGCAGTCGCTTCTTCCTTGCTGAGCGGCCTTTCAGGTTATGTCGATATAGGACTCGTTTTTACCATGGATAGAGATACTTGTGTACCTGTTTCCTGCAGCATCTTCATAAGGTACTTTGCTGTTGTTCTGGGATTGATTTGCACTTTTCACCCCAAAGTACGTTCATCTCTAGGAGACAGAACAGGTCTCCTTCCTGAGCGGTATGACAGCTGCGTGGTCCCTTGGTGTTTATACTTGCGTACTATTGTTTGTACAGATGAACGTGGTACCTTCAGGCATTTGGAAATTGCTCCCAAGGATGAACCAGACTTGTGGAGGTCTACAATTTTTGTTCTGAGGTCTTGGTTGATTTCTTTAGATTTCCCCATGATGTCAGGCAAAGAACCACTGAGTTTGAAGGTAGGCCTTGAAATACACCCACAAGTACACCTCCAATTGACTCAAATTGTCAAGTTTGTCGTAAAGAGGAGACCAATGCGTAGCGTGATATGAATACATTCTTCTATAATGAAAACGAAGAACACTTAAACCGTGCCGCTATATATAACGAGTGCTGACATGCAACTAACCATAGACAGTAACCCACAAGCTTTCCAAGGCATATGGCTACCTAAATATGGTCCCCAGTCAGAGACAACGACAAACAGTTGCCTCTGATTGAGAACCAATCTAGGCAACCATGGATATAAAAACACCTAGACTGGAAAACCCCCATAAACACACAAAAACCCTAGACAGGCAAAAAACACATATATCACCCTTGTCACACCCTGACCTAACCAACATAATAAAGAAAACAAAGATAACTAAGGTCAGGGCATGACACAAATTATGTCAATTAGCCTATCAGAAGCTTCTAAAGCCATGACATAATTTTCTGGAATTGTCACGCACTGTCCTTAGAGAGCTTTTTGTGTCTCTATTTTGGTTTGGTCAGGGTGTGATTTGGGTGGGCTTTCTATGTTACTTTTTCTATGTTTTTGTATTTCTTTGTTTTGGCCGGGTATGGTTCTCAATCAGGGGCAGTTGTCTATCGTTGTCTCTTATTGGGAACCATACTTAGGTAGCCTTTTCAAACACGGCTTTTGTGGGTAGTTGTTTTTTGTTTAGTGGTTTGCACCTGACAGGACGGTTATTCATGTTGTTATTTTTGTTTAGTGTTCAGTTTAAATAAAAAGTCATGAACACTTGACACGCTGCGCTTTGGTCCGATTCCTCTTCTTCAGACGATGACTCCCGTTTGTTACGTTCTGACCTTTATTTCCTGTGTTTTGTCATTATTTAGTATGGTCAGGGCGTGAGTTGGGGTGGGCAGTCTATGTTTGTTTTTCTATGATTTGGGGATTTCTATGTTTCGGCCTAGTATGGTTCTCAATCAGAGGCAGGTGTCATTAGTTGTCTCTGATTGAGAATCATACTTAGGTAGCCTGGGTTTCACTGTGTGTTTGTGTGTGTTTGTTTCCGTGTCTGTCTTTTTCACCACACGGTACAGTTTTGGGTTTCGTTCATTTCACCTTTATTGTTTTTGTATTCAGTTGTTCATGTGTACTATTTCTTATTAAAAGAACCATGGACACTTACCACGCCGCATATTGGTCCTCTGATCCTTTTCGCCTCTCCTCTTCGGAAGAAGAGGAGGAAATTCCTTACACCGTTACAGGAATCTTCCAAGCTGTTTACAGGCACAGTCAACTTTGTGTATGTCATCTTCTGACCCACTAGAATTGTGCTACAATGAACTATACGTGAAATAATCTGCCTGTAAACAATTGTTGGAAAAATGACCTGTGCCATGCACAAATTAGATGTCCTAACCGACTTGTCAAAACTATAGTTTTTTTTAACAAGAAATGTGTGGAGTTGTTGAAAAACTGGTTTTAATGACTCCAACCTAAGTGTATGTAAACTTCCAACTTCAAATGTATATATTACATCTAAGTAATTAAGCTTATTGGACAATACCTCAACAAAAGCAAAGGGGTCTCTTTCTGCAATGAACTTGACTCATTTTATTAACAACAGATATGGTTATTAAAGTGGAGCTATTCAATTTATCTGAAAACCTGAACCATTAAACACTGTTTAATTAAATAAACCACTGTACCTCTCCACAAGAAAATTGTAGTCTTAATTTCCTGTGTATTTTTATTTTAGATGTTTTTACAAAGTCTCATAACTAGGTGAACTAGATAAGAAGTACTTTGTTACCAATCCACATGAAACTCCACAAGAAACCGTGCTTCAAAAGCTCTTGTGCATTTACTAGCCTTTCGCTAATCAGCTTGATATGGAATGATCAGATCATACTGGATTAAATTAATACAAACTGGATTAAATAATGCATTAAGAACAGCACGGTTGGATGCGCGCTGTGTTAAAAAGCAGTGTGGCTTGGTTGGGTTGTGTTTCGGAGGACGCACGGCTTTCGACCTTCGTCTCTCCCGAGCCCGTACGGGCGTTGTAGCGATGAGACAAGATAGTAATTACTAACAATTGGATACCACAAAATTGGGGAGAAAAGGGGGTAAAAAAAAAAAAGAATGAACTGGAATGTTTCTTTTCTTGTTCCAATTCATCAGGCTTCTACTGGCCTCTGATGCCATTACAAACTTTTTATCCTCTCCGAACTTCGTCCTCCAAAGATTTTTTTGGTCTTCTGCTTGACCTAATCGAACTTTGCTCTAAGACTGGCTTTAGACGCTCGATACATAGACTCCTCTGTTCACTCCCAGGGACCTTTCATTTATCTCTACATTAACCTGCTCCGTTTTCACACCACCAACCACGAGGACCTGAAAACCGGTTTATTCTCGGCTGTATTTTTGGCCCACAGAGCTGTCATTGAACTGTCAAAGTTACGTCTCTACATCCTGGCTTTTTTCATGTACCTATTGATCCAATGATGAATATAATGTGGTGAAGTATGCTTTGAATCATTTATGGTACACTGTTTCTATGTGAAACTTAACATTCATGTCTAGTGTCAGTGTTCCTTCAGTGGCACATCTGCAGCTGTACAACTACCATTTTACTATGCAATGCCATAGAACATTCCACGTATACCACAGAAATTAGTGTGGGATAAGACTTTAGTCACTAATAACTCACTGAAAAGATATGTAATGAGTCACTGAGCCAATCTAAATGAACCTAATTCATCTTTTTGTCTAATCTTCTTGACGTTTAGATTGACATTTACCTACAGGCCTTGAAGATGCTTCTTCCCCAATAAAGGTCTTATTCGTGAAAAACATTTCATTATACAGTCAAAGAACTGATTACCTTGTTCAATAAAGGTTAAATAAAAAATAAAAATAAAAACATCAGCTTCAATAAGCAATCACATAGACAATATTCAATAAGCAATCACACATTGGCTGCGTTTACACAGGCAGCCCAATCCTGATATTTTTTCAAATAATTGGTCTTTTGACCGATCACATCAGATCATTTCACATTAGTTATTTTTCAGAGCTCATCTGATTGGTCAAAAGACCAAATAGTGGAAGAAATATCAGAATTGGGCTGCATAAAAGCAGCCTTTGAGTTTGGCACCATCATTGACAGGTGTACATGTTTTTCATATTTTTCCTGTAGTTAATACCATCTGGCAGTGGAAGCTGAACCTCATGAATACCTAATCGCCATAGAAAATAATGCTGTTATTTTACCCAAACTTAATACTGTAGGCTGTGCTACTCTAGTGCCAAAGAAGCAGAGGTCTTTCCCTGTCATAGATGCCAGTCTTGTTGGTTGTGAACCCTGGCATGTGGAGATTTAACTCATCAAGGCAACCCAGTCATTCTCCATTTTTTATGTATCCTTTCCTTCTAGACACTACTAGATTTCCCAATGCAGTACTGCACATTAGTGATGCCCGGGCTGACCTCATAACCTGCAGTCCCAGCGGTTATAGCCTATCCGCTAGGCGGGTGGGTTTAGGGTCATGAAATATTGTAAGGATGGGTGGGTGGCGTGGCAGGTTGAAAAAAGAGAAAACAATACCTTTAAAAATAGTTCATTATTTTAATCTGGCATTAGTGCTTCAGCCTAAGCTTTAGGGCCTAACTGTACGTGGGCCCAATAGCCTACACACCATTTACCAAATCCTTTTGGGAACAGGCAGAAAAGTTAACATCGATCCACGGAGGCAAAATGTTGCGAAACCGAGAGTTGGTGAAGTGGTCAAGAGGATGATAGCAGTGTTATGTGTGATGATTATGAGGCACTATACAAATTCGACAGTCACAAGATGGGAACTTCAAATACGCCTATGGCACGTCAAGGGAACTTTAGCCTATTGTTCAGATGTGTTAAATGGAAACTGAAATCTGGAACCTGACTGTAGGGTTATAACCTCTCATATATTCACTCTTGCTGAATTAAGCATTTCATGCAATAAAATTATGCACCAAAAGTAGGCGGCATTTTGACTTGTTAAAACAGGAGTCAAAATGCATTTTGAGAGAATGTGAATGTGCAGTTAGATACCGTCTGTAGAGGTGCTATGTTTATCAGCATCATAAAAGCTGATAGTATTTCAACCACATAAAATATGCATACAAGCCGAACTGTTATCTTATCAGAAACATGTTGGGCCGTTTTCACAGAAAATTATTCCTTTTTTATTTTGTTAAGCCTATTGCATTTTCTCCACTGTCCGTAAACGTCTTTGCTCCGTGAAAGAAGAAGAGATGACAGAGAAACTTTACCAAATAGATTGAAGCATTCATTCTATCGATTTATGACATTATTCTGGTGAGCAAGCGTTTTATTCTGGTGAGCAAGCATCTTCTGGGGCAACATACACTACCGGTCAAAAGGTTTAGAACACCTAATCATTCAATGGTTTCCTTTATTTTTTACTCTTTTCTACATTGTAGAATTATAGTGAAGACATCAAAACTGTAAAATAACACATGGAATCATGTAGAAACCAAAATATATTTTATATTTGAGATTCTTCAAATAGCCACTCTTTGCCTTGATGAAATCTTTGCACACTCTTGGCATTCTCTCAACCTGCTTCACCTGGAATGCTTTTCCAACAGGCTTGAAGGAGTTCCCACATATGCTGAGCAGTTGTTGGCTGCTTTTCCTTCACTCTGCGGTCCAACTCATCCCAAACTATCTCAATTTTGTTGAGTTTGGAGAATTGTGGAGTCCAGGTCATCTGATGCAGCACACCATCACTCTCCTTCTTGGTAAAATAGCCCTTACACCGCCTGGTGGTGTTTTGAGTCATTGTCCTGTTGAAAAACAAATGATAGTCCCACTAAGCCCAAACCAAATGGGATGGTGTATTGCTGTAGAATTCTGTGGTAGACATGCTGGTTGAGCGTGCCTTGAATTCTAAATAAATCACAGTGTCACCAGCAAAGCACTCCCACACCATAACACCTCTTCCTCCATGCTTTACGTTGGGAAAAACACATGCAGATATCATCCGTTCACCCACACCACGTCTCACAAAGACATGGCGGTTGGAACCAAAATTTCCAATTTGGACTCCAGACCAAAGGACAAATTTCCACCAGTCTAATGTCCATTGCTCATGTTCCTTGGCCCAAGCAATTCTCTTTGTCTTATTGGAGTCCTATAGTAGTGGTTTCTTTGCAGAAATTCGATCATGAAGGCCTGATTCACACAGTCTCTTCTGAAGAGTTGATGTTGAGATGTGTCTGTTACTTGAACTCTGCGAAGCATTTATTTGGGCTGCAATTGCTGAGGCTGGTAACTCTAAATAACTTATCCTCTGCAGCAGAGGTAACTCTGGGTCTTCCATTCCTGTGGCGGTCCTTATGAGCGCCAGTTTCATCATAGCGCTTGATGGTTTTTGTGACTGCACTTGAAGAAACTTTAAAAGTTCTTGAAATGTTCCTTGTTGACTGACCTTCATGTCTTAAAGTAATGATGGACTGTTGTTTCTTTTTGCTTATATGAGCTGTTCTTGCCATAATATGGACTTGGTCTTTTAGCAAATAGGGCCATCTTCTGTATACCCCCCCCGTCACGGCACAACTGATTGGCTCAAACGCATTATTAATTACAAATTAACTTTTAAGAAGGTACAGCTGTAAATTGAAATGCATTCCAGTGACTACCTCATGAGGCTGGTTGAGAGAATACCAAGAGCGTGCAAAGAATTCATCAAGGCAAAGGGTGGCTATTTGAAGACTCTCAAACATATCATTTATTTTATTTTAAACTTTTTTGGTTACTATATGATTCAATATATCTTATTTCATAGTTTTGATTTCTTCACTATTGTTCTACAATGTAGAAAATTGTAAAAATAAAGAAAAACCCTTGAATGAGTAAAACTTTTCTAAAACTTTTGACCGGTAGTATATAATGACACAAGAAAAGCTAAATATATCTAATTATAGACAGGTTGACTAACAAATAGCCTATAAAGAAATCTAAAATTATAAGCAGGAACATATATAAAAAATCCTGGACCCCCTGTCAAAACCTTGTTCCGCTGTCTCTGACCGTAGCCTACTGTGCATTTTCTATGTGGTTGATATTAATTGGTTACTACCTACAGCATCCATTGGTACGGTATGTTGCATGTATGCTAGGAACTGATTTACGTCCTCAGGCAATGCAGCAGCAGGAGTATTCGCTGATCCAGCTGTTGCTGTGAGGCAGCCAGATGCTGACCCCACCCTCTCCATCCACTAGTTTCATGATGGATTTGTATGTCAGAGTGGGTTATTAGTTAACAACATTTTTCCCAGAGGGATCCAAGAAGTAGATTGTTATTCTGTTAAAACTACAATGAAGTTGTTTAACTGAAAGACAAAGAAATTAAAGTTTCTTAATTACAATCTATTCGTCTCTCTCTCACACACACACTGCATCTCTCCCTCCACCTCTCTCTCTCTCTCCCTTTCTTTCTGATTCACTGTAGGCTTCATTATTTCACGTGGAGTCACGCTCACCTCAGCACTTATCAGGAACAAATGGAACATTAAGCTAATGGAAGCAAGCAGACAAAGCACATGTTCAGCTTCCACCCTCCCAACACAACACACAGGGAGTCAATCACTGAAGAACAACCTCCTCTGCCAGTAATGCACAGTCTATGCTATACTCTCAGTCTTTGAGTTGCATAGTGATAGATCTTAAACAGCATTTATAGTAAGGGTTTTTTCATATTTCATTTTTCCTATTTAACATGCGTACACAGATTATACTTTAAAGAAAAGCTGTTTTGTTATGACTGCTCTTTTAAATGGCCAATCTGTCCTATTTGCATCAAAATAAAATAACATAAGCCTATTAATCTTTCTTGTTTTGACCATTAAAGAGGAATTAGTGAGAATATTCAGGACCTCAATCGAACTGAAGTATGTGCCCAGTGGAATAAACTGTTCCAAGAATCGGGAGCACATAACAGTCAGTCCGAAGAATAAGAGTGTAACACTGGCAACATTTACATGGTCAATAAAGCTGATATCATCCTTATTAGCCCCCAGGAAGTGCTGCTGTGGGCATGGATGGGTAATTCCTTAATGGACTATAGAAAGACTAGCTCATTGAATGGCAGTATTGGCTCTCCTGAGTGAAATGAGCCAGCCTGCCTGTCTGGATAAGAGTGAGGATGCTTAGGAGGAGAGAGAGATCTCTCACTGCCTGTTGGTGACACTGTAGTCAGCTGGGTCTCTGATGATAGAACTTTCCCCCCATTTGATGTCGATTTCCTTTAAAGTCAATTGGGCTATAATCACAAAATCCACACATTTAAAAATATATATATTTATCAAACCAAACCAATCAGCTGTAAAAGCACCAGATAACATTTTTGCCAAATGCTTTTTAATGATATTTTTGATGTTGGGGAATTGTTTCTGGTATCCCTTATAGTATTTCTGATGTGCCGTTTATGATGTAATCTGGCATTTAAAACCAGCCATGTGGCTTATCTGGTACCCATAACAAGCATTTGCTCAGATTCAAACAGAAATCAAAAGAAAGACACAAAGGCTTCAATGACTTGGAATGATTACACATTCGCAAGCATGTTTTTGCTTTCAGTTAAGTATACTATGAAAGTACGGTTATTTTGTTGTGCGTAATGGAGATATCACAGACATGGATTTTTTCTCATTGCCAAATTCTCAAGTTCTCATTTGCATTTCCAATCAAAAGCCATATGTAAACATGGGGAAATGTCCATGAAGGGTGATTGCTGCTACATACAACTGTTTGAATAGCTACAGGGAAGAAAATCATTACATAGATTGCTCTATTCTCAGTGCTGTACCTTTACCCACGCAAAGCATGCTGATATATGCACAAACCCAACCTACCACTCAACATATCAATTTACCCAGCAGCCTCTACTGCAGCCTCTATCAGCCAATAATTTCCCTGTACACCATTATCCACCTGGGCAAGGGATTTTGTTTTATAATTTTAAAAAATTGCATTTTACTATTTCTGAGTTGTTGTTGTTTATTGCAATATAAAGATGAATTACTGTATTCTAACACATCAATAGCCTCCACCAACATTTTCAACAAAGGGCCCAGCAGGGTATTATGACATCTGAATGGATCTGGCCCAGCAGGGTATTATGACATCTGGATGGATCTGGCCCAGCAGGGTATTATGACATCTGAATGGATCTGGCCCAGCAGGGTATGACATCTGAATGGATCTGGCCCAGCAGGGTATTATGACATCTGAATGGATCTGGCCCAGCAGGGTATTATGACATCTGAATGGATCTGGCCCAGCAGGGTATTATGACATCTGAATGGATCTGGCCCAGCAGGGTATTATGACATCTGAATGGATCTGGCCCAGCAGGGTATTATGACACTGAATGAATGGATCTGATCTGGCCCAGCAGGGTATTATGACATCTGAATGGATCTGGTCCAGCAGGGTATTATGACAACTGAATGGATCTGACCCAGCAGGGTATTATGACAACTGAATGGATCTGACCCAGCAGGGTATTATGACAGCTGAATGTATCTGGCCCAGCAGGGTATTATGACAACTGAATGGATCTGGCCCAGCAGGGTATTATGACAACTGAATGGATCTGGCCCAGCAGGGTATTATGACAGCTGAATGGATCTGGCCCAGCAGGGTATTATGACTAATCTTCTTGACAGTGAGAGCTTACTGTGCAATGCATCTGAAGACTAGTGTGCCACTTCAAGTCTAAGAGGAAGACTAGTGGGCCACTTCAGGTCTGAATTTGGAAGAAGAAAAAGTGACCATTTATTGTTTTGTTTTTGTGTTTTCTGTTATCACTCAGTTCAATGTATTTGTTGGTAAAAACAATAGTTCATTACCTTGTTTTAGCTCCAACCAGTGCCGACAACACATGCACATTACTGTATGTTCGTGTAGACTACCTGCTTTCTGTTTTCTTGCCACCTTGGAGGCTGTAACCAGCTTTCTACCTCTCTCAACACTGATATTACCACCCTGTCACCCATGGCATATCCCTTGACAGGTCACATGACCGCTGTATTGAGTAACTGTCTGAACCTGTCGTCATGGCGTTGGCTGTATAAGGTTTGATTGACAGGTGTATGCAGTGAGACTCCACCGTTTCTCTATTCGCTCTGTAAAAGAGTTAAATAACCTCATTGAGTTATGTCCTGAGAATCTGATCTATTGAATGATCTTCAATTGAAAGCTGTCATAGACACGGGTCTCTATTACAGAGACATTATTGAATAAACCTGTGAATCATCGAAGCCACACCATTGAAAACAGGAGGGCTCATGTGGATAAAACATATTGCATGATTGATGTACAGTATGGATTCAGACAGTACAGTAGCACACAGCAGTATTCTGGTCAACAAACAGAATGGAAAATAAAACAGTGTCCAGTAGTGTCCAGTATAATGTGGCTACAGTCGGTGAAGTAGAAATGGCTGTACATTAATATACATACCAGAGTGGCAGGGCGTAAAATCTATTACTGTTTTTTACATTGAACATACATTTCACAACACTGATTGTTAAATATTGATGAAGTTTTGCTGACTGGATCTCTAAACGGACTTTAACTGAATGCGTGTAGGGAATTTGTTACCAGTGATATGGTTTATAAAATACAGTAAATTGCGATTTCTCTATTCCCTTGCATTTTTATATTATGTATAGAATTGTAGTGTTCCACTTATCCTGATTATGTTATAACATCAATATGTAGATTTCATATTGGTTCAAGCCTAGGTCAAATTACCAGTATCTCCATTTATATTTTTCACTTTTAAAACAAACGGAGATCTGCTTTGTCAGACTAGTACAAAAAGAGTGTGAAGAGCCCAGTGCAGTCAAAAACATGATTTTCTTCTGTTTCATATATATTTTCACACTATAAGGTTGGTATAGTGGAACTGCACAAGCATTTCGCTACACTCGCATTAACATCTGCTAACCATGTGTATGTGACAAATAAAATTTGATTTGATTTGATTTGTATAGTGGAACTGGGAAAATGATGGTAATGCCCTTTTAGTGTAAGAGCTGTTTGAAGAGACCACCCGAAATTTCAACCTGTTTTGGTGGGATGGAGTTTTGGCCTGCCTGGTGACATCACCAGGTGGTAAAATAGTTAATAAACTAGTAAGAAAGAGTTCAAAACCTCTCTGCCAATAACAACTAGTTTACAGTTTTCCCCTCCCCACTCAGACCACTCTCAGGCAATCTTAGCTAAACTCTTGCTTGAGAAATTGCTCTTGATTAGAAGATATTTTTGTTTCTTTTTCTGGGCATGTAATGATTTAGAATTACAATACTTTCTCTATGTGTATCTGTGCGTCCCAGTGCAAGTGTCTATGTGGCGATCCCCCTGGGTGTAGAGGCCATGATATTCAGGGTTGGCAGTGGAGCTGGGCCAGGGCTTGGCCAGTGCCATGGGATGGATAAATATTCATCATATTTACCCTGTTGAGGACGTATGGAGAAATGTGATCCCCAGTCTCGTCAGTTATGCTCCCTGCTTTTTTCCCCATCCATCAGAGTGACTGTAGCCCTCCCCTCCGGGCAGCTCCATGCAGTGGCGCTGACTCTGTCATCTCACTCCAGAGCAAAGAACCAGAGAGGATCCAGGCAGAATTCACAGCTACTCACCCCACAGGGTGCCGTGAACTGGGCCCATGTGATATGACTGCATGCTCTTTTTCTATTGCTAGAGTGTTGTCGGTTGCACATTCCTGATACCAATATAAACCATAAGTTAAGCATAAGTAACTTTCGAGGGCCTATTCTTCAGTGAGAAATATGCACTTTTGTTAAGCTTTGTGCCTTAGGGACGCATCGAAATTCACAGAATGGTTACCTGGAGGAAAATAGTGAAAGGTCATGGTTTTTCAATTTTAGGCAAGGGCAGGGTTTAGTATTATTTAAATCTAGTCCATGGGAGGGTCATGTCATTTTTAATTGATGAAATGTAAAAAATTCAAAGTGTTTAGGAATTAGTTGCTTACTAGACTATATATCTTCTGATTCACACAATATAAAATGCACCTATGGACTATTTAGTGTGGTATTAATCAAATGATCCATAGCCTATAGACTATAGGCTATGAAGTGAATGCTCAGAGAAGCACAGAGCAAAGTTATATTTCTAAGATAGCTGCTGGGATGTTGTGAATAAAACTAGGCTGTATTACCCACTGCAATGAATAATCAAATGTTTTATTTTTAACCCTTTTTTCTCCCCAATTGGTAGTCACAGTCTTGTCCCATCTCTGCAACTCAAGTACGGACTCTGGAGAGGCGAAGGTCAAGAGCTATGCGTACTCTGAAACATAACGCTGTCAAGCCACACTGCTTCTTGACACACTGCTCAGTTAACCCAGAAGCACCAATGTGTCGGAGGAAACACCATACAACCAAAGTCAACTTGCAGGCGCCTCTAGAGTGCGATGGGACAAGGAAATCCAAGGCCGGGTCAAACCCTCCGCTAACCCGAATGACGCTGGGCCAATTGTGTACCGCCTCATGGGTCTCCCGGTCACGGCCGATTGTGACGCAGCCTGCGATCAAACCCGGGGCTGTAGTGATGCCTCAAGCAGTGTGATGCAGTGCCTTAGACCGCTGCTCCACTCGAGAGGCTGTGCAATGGATATTCTAACCCTGAACCCCGGCCTGCTCTGCTCTTGCTGATCAAAACCTTTTTTGTGTGCTGCTTAACCAATGGTTGTGCTTTGTAGGGCTACAGTGGCATTTCAGGAGGAGAGTCAAACATTTCTAATTTTAAAAAATCACCATCTTGCATGCGGACTAGCTTATAGACTATGTTCTGTTCAGTTTGAGAAGGAGGGGGTGAAGATGAGGAGGAGCGGAGATCAACTTTGATAGCTTGCTACTACTATAATAGATTTTATTAAAAACAATATGTTTATTGTCCATGATGTACTTTATTGACCTCACAATAAGCCAGATTTGAGTCATTTACATTGTGGTGCTGAAACTTGAAGCAGAAGTCGCAGCACAATCAATAGGACAATTCGAGTAGGCATAATTCATTTGAACCATCTTCATTTTAATTAGACTTTACTAACAACAAGAGGGCTTTCGGTTGGAGCCTATTTCTTCCTTTCTAAGAAATAAGAGGTAGGCCAGATTCAATTAGGCTATAGGCTGCTATATCCATAGATTTGTCGGTCAATTTCTCCACCAACCATGCACTCTTAAAATAGCCTACATCCATGTCGGGGAAGGACTGTCAAGTTAAAACCAAGACTCAAATTGAGGGGTATTAAGGAAGGGCCAGACATATACAGAATGGTGTCATCTGCGTAGAGGTGGATCAGAGAATCACCAGCAGCAAGAGCGACATCATTGATGTATACAGAGAAAAGAGTCAGCCAAGGAATTGAACCCTGTGGTACCCCCATAGAGACTGCCAGAGGTCCGGACAACAGGCCCTCCGATTTGACACACTGAACTCTGTCTGAGAAGTAGTTGGTGAACCAGGCGAGGCAGTCATTTGTGAAACCAAGGCTATTGAGTCTGCCGATAAGAATACGGTGATTGACAGAGTCGAAAGCCTTGGCCAGGTTGATGAAGACGGCTGCACAGTACTGTCTTTTATCAATGAACACATAGGCCTATCTCTCTGTATCTCTTAGCCTGTAATTCTGGTAATTTGTGTGGTATAAAATATAGATTACGCTAATATGTCAAATTAGGTAGAATTGCATGAAATATCTATGAAAAGCTATTTTGTCTTGGACCTGCAGATACGATGATAGTAAAAGCATTGCATGAGTCTGTAAAGGGGTTTTTCCACCCCTACTCTGAGAACCCACAACCTTCTGGGCCGCAGCCCTGTGCGCTATCAACATTCCCACGTTGCCATCTAATGCTAACAGGATGAAGAACAGTTTCTATAACTGCATATCTAAGGCTCTGGTCTCCAATAAATGAGGCTAAACTGACATGTTGTCTTCTATCCACTTTGTTTTCATTATTTTGGGGGGGTATAGGGAAGGGTCACTTTTTATTTCTTCAGGCGTTCAGGGAGGGTTTAGGTCAAATATATTTTGCTGAAGGGAGAGCAATCCATTTTAATTTCAGAGAAGTACAGTTTTCTCCATGTAAACCTTATTATGAATAAAGTTCACTCCCTTATTGGAGTTTAGGTGCACACTCTGTAGGGAAAGCACTACCTCTCTGTTTTAGAATGAGGCATCTGCATCCACTTACAATATATCAGGAACTTCATGAACTTAACAAAGGCTATTATTTTTAAAATGTCTAATCAAGGCACTGTTGAAATATAAGGGAAACATTCCCATCCATCAGCCTTCATAGACATCCGGCTGTGGTAGACAGGAGCAAGCATCTGTCTGTGGTAGACAGGAGCAGGCATCTGTCTGTGGTAGACAGGAGCAGGCATCTGTCTGTGGTAGACAGTAGCATACCACATCAGCTACTGATTGCCTCTGTAGGGTAATTGAGCTTTAGCTACTTACAGATCCTGTCACCGGTTTGTCAGCTTTGTTTTCTCTCTAGCACCAGAGATACAGAGGAGACAGACAGCCAATCAGAAGCACAGATACAGAGGCTGAGTGGAACTGAGTTGAGACAGACAGCCAATCAGAAGCACAGATACAGAGGCTGAGTGGAACTGAGTTGAGACAGACAGCTTATCAGAAGCACAGATAGAGAGGCTGAGTGGAACTGAGTTGAGCCAGACAGCCAATCGGAAGCACAGATACAGAGACTGAGTGGAACTGAGTTGAGACAGACAGCCTATCAGAAGCACAGATACAGAGACTGAGTGAAACGCAGAAGAGACAGACAGCAAATCAGAAGCACCGATACAGAGGCCGAGTGGTGCTCAGAGGAGACAGACAGACAATCAGAAGCAGGTGTACAGATTACTCTGAATTCTGTCACACTCTAATGATTAAGTCCAAGACAATTAAAACTAATGTGCTTGTGGCTTTTCTCTCATCGTGTATGGTACATTACCTGGATATACATCATAAAGTCATAAGGATATGGGACTGCCTTTGAGATGGCAAAAACAACCCAGTCTTTTATAATAATGTTAGACAAAAGCTGATTTTGTAGAACAGTGTCACATTTTAAAGCAATGACTAATAATACGGGGAAAGATCGTGCAGGCAGGTGTTAGATCATTGACAGTCAGTTTGAACCAGTGGAGGCTCCTGAGAGGTGAAAGGGGAGGACCATCCTTCTCAGTGAACTTCAGAGAAAAAAAAGTAAAACATTTAAAAAATGATCCTTTTTAGATAAATATATATTAAATATTCACGTCACAAAATAATTGATTAAAACATACGGTTTTGCAACGAAGGTCTGAAATAGCCTCAACAGCACTCTGCCGGTAGCATGATGGTGTAGCCGAAGGACAGCTAGTTTCCGTCCTCCTCTGGGAACATTGACTTCGTCCCCCTAATAGCCCTGAATACCTTTGTTAATCCTACATCTATTGGATGCAGTAATCATGAGCCTATGAACCAGAGTTACACTGTTAGCACTGAGGCGGTGTGCCCTAATAGGAAGACCACTTTGTGCAGCTCACCCTGCACTATCAAGTCTTCTTCTGATAAGCTTCCCAGTAAAGCATTAAAAACAATCAACCAACCCAGAAAAGTGCTAAAAATAGCCCATATTAACATATGCAGCCTGAGAAACAAGGTCCATGAAGTCAATAACTTGCATGTAACAGATTACATCCATATTCTGACTATCTCTGAAACTCACTTAGATAATACCTTTGATGATACAGTGGTAGCAATACATGGTTATAACATCTACAGAAAAGACAGAAATGCCAACGGTGGCGGTGTTGTGGTCTATATTCAGAACCACATTCATGTAATGATTAGAGACAATCTAATGTTAAATACTGTTGAAGTAATATGGCTACAGGTTCATCTGTGCTAACAGTCAGTATCTGGATAATATGTGTGAAATGCTTGATAATGTATGTGATATCAACAGAGAAGTATATTTTCTGGATAATTAAAATATTGACTAGCTCTCATCAAGCTGCTGTCACATGTGCTCCTTCTCCGGCCTCTAGGTCACCAGGCTGCTTGTTATGGCTCACACCTGTCACCATCGTTACACTCACATGCGCATCGTCAGACTCACCTGGACTCCATCACTTACTTGATTACCTGCCCTATATATGTTACTCCCTTTGGTTCCTTCCCTATATATGTCACTTCCTTTGGTTCCTTCCTTATATATGTCACTCCCTTTGGTTCCTTCCTTATATATGTCACTCCCTTTGGTTCCTGCCCTATATATGTCACTCCCTTTGGTTCCTTCCTTATATATGTCACTCCCTTTGGTTCCTGCCCTATATATGTCACTCCCTTTGGTTCCTTCCCCAGGCGTCATTGTTTCTGTTTCATGTCTGTGCGTTGTTCGAGGTTCTTGTTTTGTATTATGTTCTGTTTATTTATTAAAACACTCACTCCCTAAACTTGGTTCCTAACTCTCAGCGCACATTGTTACAGCTGCCCACTCAGGAAAAAACTTGAAACTGTAACCAGTGCCTGCAACCTGGTTCAGGTTGTCAGTCAACCTACCAGGGTATTTACAAACAGCACAGGAATGAAATAATCAACATGTACTGATCATATTTTTACTAATGCTGCAGAAATGTTCCTTAAAGTAGTATCCAAATCCTTAGGATGTATACAATATAATAGCCATATCTAGGAAATCCAAAGGTTGAGGGTGTTCTTTAATGGAAGCCTCTCAAACATAATCCAGGTAGAAGCAGGAATTCGCCAGGGTAGCTGTCTAGGCCCATTACTTGTTTCAATCTTAACTAATGACATGCCACTGGCTTTGAGTAAGGCCAGTGTGTCTATGTATGCGGATGACTCAACCCTATACACATCAGCTACTACAGCGACTGAAATGAACACTTAAGCTGCATTTAGTTTAGGAATGGGTAGCAAGGAATAAGTTGGTCCTAAATATTTCCAAATCTAAATGCATTGTATTTGAGACAAAACATTCACTATACCCTAAACCTCAACTACATCTCGAAATGAATGATGTGGAAATTGAGCATGTTGAGGTGACTAAACTGCTTGGAGTAACCCTTGATTGTAAACTCATGGTCAAAATGTATTGATACAACAGTAGCTAATATGGGGAGAAGTATATATATGAACATAATGAAGTCCAGAACAGACTATGGGAGGTGCACAGTACTACATAGACCCATGACTACATGGAACTCTGTTTCACATCAGGTAACTAATGCAAGCAGTAGAATCAGATTTAAAAATCTGGTATAAATACACCTTGTGGAAAAGCGGAGACTGTGAAGTAACACAAACATAGGCATAGGCACAGACACATACACACACATCATAACATACTCACTATACACACGCGTACACATGGATTTTGCGTTGTAGATATGTGGTAGTGGAGTATGGGCCTGAAGGCACACACTTCTTGTGTTGTGAATTCTGTATTGAATGTATTGTAATGTTTTAAAAATTGTATAACTGCCTTAATTTTGACGGACCCCATCAAGAGTAGCTGCTGCCAAGGGATCCATAATAAATACAAATACAAATACAAACCTAGGAGGCTCGTGGTTCTCACCCCCTTCCATAGATTTACACAGTGATTATGACAGCTTCATGAGGACATCATCCCACCAATCAGTGTTCTTGCATCATGAACTGACATGTTGTCCACCCAATCAAAGGACCGAAGAATGAATCTAGTACTGAAAGCATAAGCTACAGCTAGCTAGCACTGCAGTACATCAAATGTGGTGTGTGTTTGACTCAAAGAGAGAGAAGACAACAGTTTATTTATTTTTTTGTTACAAATTAGTTTTGAGATAGAGATAGCTATATATATATATATATATATATATATATATATATATATATATATATATATATGTGTGTGTGTGTGTGTGTGTGTGTGTGTGTGTGTGTGTGTGTGTGTGTGTGTGTGTGTGTGTGTGATCTTGATCTTAGCTAGCGAATGCAGCTAGCTAGTTTAGCCTACTCAAACACCTGGCCCGAATGGCCCGAACAGTAAGTGATGCTATGTTAGCTAGCTGATTATGGCTATCACACTGGAACTCTTCCAAGTCAAGGTAGGCTTTTGGTTTTATTATTTATTCCCACCGGGGTCTGCCGGTGTAACTGCTAAACTGCTTACTGACTGTACACTGTACTCTATGATTGGGTTTACTAATGCATTAGATCTAGTAGCTATGTTGACTATGGCATTAATATGGTGACAACAATGTAGGACGTGTGTAGCGCTTAGCGGTTATGATATGAAAGTTTAGCTTGGAAAGGTTTTTTCACCTGGTCACAGAAAGCTGTTGTGTTGTGCATCGAAGTCCACAAGTGTAGAGAAAAGGTGAGAGGAGGAGATTGTTTCTATGTTAGAAGGAACACAATGATCAAAGGGATCATGCCGTTTGTATGTGGCTGCTATGAAAGTGAAATGTGTTTGCGTGTGATCAGGGGTGTATTCATTCCGACGTTCCTGTTTTAAACAGAAGCAAATTGAACGAAACGAGGATGAATTTGTCTAATAGAAACTCTCGTTTGCAACTGTTGGACTAGTGATTACACCCTAGATCAGCTAGATGCAGGCAAGAGTGTCCAAGGTGGTATTAAATGTGTCAATGTCTGTCACCTTGATTACTCTCATTTCTCTCGACCTGTGCACCTACGTTGTAAACTTAAATTTATAGGCTATGTAGTAGCAACCTCTTGAAAGGAAAATTTTGAGTATCAAGTAGTACCCTGAACCTTTCTATGTTACATTGAGATGGGTGAATGGAATATGAATGACACTCATCCAATATGCTGTAATAGAAAAAACATCGTCCTCCCTCGTCTTAAATGGCACCAACCGCCACCAACCGCGGTTCCCCTCTCTAGTGCAGATTGAAATACCAACGTCCTCGTTAAGATTGCATATGACGCACAGGCACCATCAATGTGGGAGTCTTATAACGTTTCATTTGTGTGATGGAACCTAAACCCACCCACCTCTTCAGCCCACAGGCAGAAGATAGCCGTTAGTAGGAACCCTCACTCAGAGTACATCAACCATGACATTCATACCCGGTTCTAATCCTTGGTGTGATAACTCTAAAGTTCTAACAGCCTGTCAGGTCAAATGGGGGCTTCCAATCAGCCACGGTTAATGCCTCCCCATGTCAAAACTCAATAATAGTGCTTTCATCCCATTGGCACCCAAAGGATGTCAGGTCAGAGTTTATTGGCTCCTCAATCATGGCTCTGTTGTCCCACCCCTGTGTTTTAAAGTGAACTTTTGTCTGCAGATGGGCCTCCCTTTGGGGAGCAGCGTGGCATTCAGAGGAGAAACAAGTTTTTATGGGAGCACCAGAACCTCCCATTTGGCACAGTTGTAGTTGTGGGTGAGGGAAGAGGATTGTCCCTTGAGTGTTACTTAGGGATAGGATTCATTTTCAGTCAAATAACTAATCATTTCTACACCAATGCATTCATAGAAAAACATTACAAGGAGCAGAAAACAGAAATGTGCTAACCTGTGCTACTTTAAAGGATTTACTCCTACAGGATTGTGTACTTGCCCAACCTTACAGTTTTTTTCACATGAACCTAGCATACTATCCCATATCGGAGTACAACACTAGCGATAAAAGAGGGATGCCCTCTCTTTCGGTGACCCAGTGACTGCTTCAGAGCTGGAGACGGAACCTTTCAATACCATAAAGTGTCTCTCTGTCTCTGTCTGGCCCTGCCTGATCTGCGACAGCCAGAGAGGAGAGAATACACTGCAGACTTCAAACAGACTGAGCCAGACAGGACAGGGGTCCTCTGCCAACTGAGACATATACATTATACTGCTCAGTGGAAAAACAGCCCCGGGTGAGTGCTATCAAGCCAGCTACAGTAAGTCATGTGTTCAGAATTAACTGAGCATTGATCATCTCCTAAAGGTATTTTGAACAGAACAGCCAGCTAACACAGTGAGGATCAAATGATTTAATGTGCCTGGACTGATTGAATGACCGTCAGTAAAAAAAAAGACAAACAGACTCTTAAACATAAGTGAGAAGAGGAGATGGAGGAGAGCATTCTCGTTGTCTCAACATTAGCTCCGGGCGCAGCCAGTGAAGGGCATTGTCAAACACACACACACACTCAAACACACACACACACACACACACACACACATAGTCCCCCCGGGCTCAGGGTGATACATCAGAGGAGATGAGGCGTGCCATTTAACCAGCGATAAAACCTCCTCCTCCGTATTTAATAAGATAACCCATTCATTCTTCACTTCTGCCCTTCAGCAAAGTACAGATATCAGCATGGTTCACAATGAGGACATCTGACAGAGGTTTCTTTTGATCAATTTCAGTAGAGATGGTTATGAAGGCTGGTAGGATTCATTAAATCTAAAGCTATACCCAGTCTCACAGTAGGGCTGGGGGAGGTGTCGAGCTATGGATCAATTCATCAAGTCAAGGATCCTTGTGAAAGTTCATAATTTATAATGGCAGTCATCTTCCATGCTTATTAACAGGATTTGTACGATTTTGGCTTCTAGTTAATTCCAAACTTATATGGATTTATAATAAACAGGATTTTAAGTGAAATGAGAGAGGAAAAAAGTGAGAAAATAGGTTGCATCGTGGAGGAAAGAAAATATGTGTTGTGGGTGGTGAAAAAGTCCCCAGGGGCTAGAGCATCTTCAGCAAGGTCTTAAGAATAGGATCGTACGTTATATGTACAATATGATATGTTATGATAATATAATGTTCTATATGTTATATGTTATTATTAATATATGTTATGAATAATATAATATGATATGTTATATGCTTAGAATATGTTACATGTAGAATATTATAATATGTTATATGGTTAGAATATGGTATATGTAGAATATGAGAATATGTCACATGTAGAATATGTTATATGTAGAATATGTTATATGGTTAGAATATGGTATATGTAGAATATGATAATTTGTCATATGTAGAATATGATCATATGTTATATGTAGAATATGTTATACAGTATGTAGAATATGATAATATGTTATATGTAGAATATGTTATATGTAGAATATGATAATATGTCACATGTAGAATATGTTATATGTAGACTATGAGAATGTGTTATATGTAGAATATGATATGTTATATGTAGAATATGACATGTTATATGTAGAATATGATATGTTATATGTAGAATATGAGAATATGTTATATGTAGAATATGATATGTTATATGTAGAATTTGATGATATATTATATATAGAATATGAGAATATGTAGAATATGATCATATGGTATATGTAGAATATGAGAATATGTAGAATATGATCATATGTTATATGTAGAATATGATATGTTATATGTAGAATTTGATGATATATTATATATAGAATGTGAGAATATGTAGAATATGTTATATGTAGAATATGTTATATGTAGAATATGTTATATGTAGAATATGTTATATGTAGAATATGTTATATGTAGAATATGTTATGTAGAATATGTTATATGTAGAATATGTTATATGTAGAATATGAGAATATGTTAAATGTAGAATATGATCATATGTTAAATGTAGAATATGATCATATGTTAAATGTAGAATATGTTATATGTAGAATATGTTATTCGTAGAATATGAGAATATGTTAAATGTAGAATATGATCATATGTTAAATGCAGAATATGTTATATGTTAAATGTAGAATATGAGAATATGTTATATGTAGAATATGTTATATGTAGAATATGAGAATATGTTAAATGTAGAATATGATCATATGTTAAATGTAAAGTATGATCATATGTTATATGTGGAATATGTTATATGTAGAATATGTTATATGTAGAATATGAGAATATGTTATATGTAGAATAGGTTATGTGGTATGTAGAATATGATAATATGTTATATCTAGAATATGATCATGTGTTTTATGTAGAATATATTATATGTAGAATATGATCATATGTTATATGTAGAATATGTTATATGTAGAATATGATCATATGTTATATGTAGAATATGTTATATGTAGAATATGATCATATGTTATATGTAGAATATGGTACATGTAGCATATATTATATGTTAAATGTAGAATAAGTTACATGTAGAATATGTTGTGTTATATGTAGAATATATTATATGTAGAGTATGTCAGGGGTGCAAGTTACACAAGTTACACCCCGGTCAACTCTAGCCTCTAGTTGTCTGTCAGACAGCGATATGAGGTGGCTATTATTACTATCTAGCAGCAGTTGATTGTATGGAAATGTTTTGTAGCCTTTATTTTGACACGTTTCAGAAGTAAATGAAATTGCCAAGCTTTCCCCAGTTGATGAACCAATCGAGAGAGAGCTGACCAAAAGTTGGCTATTATTTTTGCCTCAATCAAACTAGACCAGAATCAAACTACTTAATTACATTTTTTAAATTTTACCTTTATCTAACCAGGCAAGTCAGTTAAGAACAAATTCTTATTTTCAATGACGGCCTAGGAACAGTGGGTTAACTGCCTGTTCAGGGGCAGAACGACAGATTTGTACCTCATCAGCTCGGGGGTTCGAACTTGCAACCTTCCGGTTACTAGTCCAACGCTCTAACCACTAGGCTACCCTGCCGCCCCAGACATGAATCAAATGATGTTGCCATCGGCCAAACAAATGAAGATTGGTGTTCTGAAAAATGTTCAGTGCAATGTCAGTGTAACGTTTTTGATTTGTCACCTTCCCTAGCTAATTACCTACTTTTCACACTGACACAGTAATTAACAGCTCCAAAGTGACAGGCACAGTAAGGTCTGTGCAGGGCCGATTTCTTTATCCCGCTCCCGCCTCCCAAACGCTACAGCAAGAACTGGTCCCGAACCCAACAGCAGTCCCACAATGTTATTTTAGGCGTATGTGACGCAGATAACTTGCCAGCCATGGTCCCAGCAATTTGGTTCCCTATAGGCAATATGAAACGCACAAAAATAATTTAAGAAATAGATTAAATGACCAGAGATTCTCACATGGCCCTTACATTGTATTACTGGGTTATATCAGACAATATGCTAGTTTGAAGAGATCAAAGTTGGAGAGACTTGCACTTTCTCTTGAGCTATTTTTTACAGCCTACCTTTTAGGATGGTGAAGATTTTCAGATGGAGAAATATGTGTGATCATTATTTAGTCCTAATTCTAGACAATGTCGTAAACTATAGCCTAATAATAGGTCTATTTAGGAAATACATTTCCTTCTATAGATAACTGCCCCGTGCTTCTCCTCACATCAGTGCTACTGAGGGGGAGACGGCTCATATTAATGGCTGTTACGGAGTAAATGGAATTGCTTCAAACCTATTCTTCTCCAGTCTTTACCACAAGCCAGTCCTCCCCAACTAAGGTGCCACCAACCTCCTGTGCCACCCATGTATACATAGGCTATAGCTTACACTGTTTAATTAAGACCACATGAGTACCTGGTCTCGCAGGTATGATTACTGAACTGGAAGCAGCAAGAATGATGACATTGACACTTGCTACGTTTTGCATAATCCTATAGGATATAGCCTACCTTTTAGCAGGACGATTTGCAGGCAGAGAAAAATACATGGGAAATCCATACTTTTTGAGAATGAAAAGGTGCAACGCTGTCTCACCATAGTAGCCTAACCCATATGTTCACCATAGTAGCCTAACCCATATGTTCACCATAGTAGCCTAACCCATATGTTCACCATAGTAGCCTAACCTATATGTTCACCATAGTAGCCTAACCTATATGTTCACCATAGTAGCCTAACCCATATGTTCACCATAGTAGCCTAACCCATATGTTCACCATAGTGACCTAACCCATATGTTCACCATAGTAGCCTAACATATGTGTTCACCATATGTTCATGTGTTCACCATAGTGACCTAACCCATATGTTCACCATAGTAGCCTAACATATGTGTTCACCATAGTGACCTAACCCATATGTTCACCATATTAGCCTAACCTATGGTCACCATATTAGCCTAACCTATGGTCACCATATTAGCCTAACCTATGGTCACCATAGTTACCTAACCTATGTGCGCATTGTGCCTTTTCCTTTTCAATCATGATTACATGTTTTGATTGCACTTCGACTCATGTTGGTAGAGCACCCTCCATTATCAATATGACACTGTAGGACACTACAGTCTAATCATATTTAAGTTCATTTCATATTCAAGTTAACTGCCGTGTGATTCTCCGCCCATGTAGGCAGCCTACTCTATTTTAATGAGACTACATGTACTAGGCGCACTTGAACTCTCACACCCAACTAGGAGAGGTAGGAATTCTGAGTGTGTGATTAACACAAAAAAATATGTGCTTTTAATACAATAGGTAGGCAAACGCATACATATTAAAAAGAGGACAGCTTCAAAATAATCTGCGGGACTACAAAAATATTTGAATCACAAAGGCGTCTGTCTGACCGCTCGCTCCTGCCTCCAGCATGAAAAATGCAGACAACACTGCAAAGATCTCTGTTGGGACCCGCAGGTCCTGCAGGCATCCCAAGGGAATGCAGCCCTCTAGTGCAGTCAGTACACAACACTATGCTCATCATGTTTTAGCAGGATCAGATGGTGACAGGGAGCCCAGCAGGGTCAGACAGCCAGTGAAGACCAGTCTACGGAGCTCAAGTTCATTTTGCAGTATATTCAGTGAATAATACAAAGTTCCATCTTGAATTGATGGATAGACCTAAAGTAGCTACAGGACAGAAGCTTAAATCTACAGTCTGGGACCTGGGAATAATGGTCATTTCAATTATTGAACCATTGGTTCTGTTCTTGGATAATATAATGTATAAATGTACACCAAATTAATTATTTGTCATTCCTCATTTTAGGAGGATCCGATGGTGACACGGGTCTCAGCAGAGTCAGACAGCCAGGGAAGGCCAGTCTGTGACAGAGGTGAGGTGAATTATTGCAGATATAACATGGTATTCTCTCTGTCCAGCAAACACTGGACAAGCCAGATGCAGTCTGACACACTTCCAACGTTGATTTACAAACTGTATCAAGGGTTGATAGAGGCTTTTCCCGATGACACAAAACATGTAAAACAAAGATGTGAGGAAGACCTGGGAGACACTATTGATGATGATGAATGGATAGAGATATGTTAGAACGCCCAGTCATGTTCATATCATCTCAGACATAAATGACTGCAGTTTAAGGCCATCCACAGAATGTACTATACGCCAGTGAAACTGAATATCATGCACTCAGAAATTGTATTATTCTGTTGGAGGTGTGAAGCACCAAAGGGGACATACAGTGCATTCGGAAAGTATTCAGACTCCTTGACTTTTTCCACATTTTGGTACATTACGTCCTTTGAGGTCCTGAGCGCTCTGGAGCAAGTTTTCATCAAGGTTCTCTCTGTACTTTGCTCTGTTCATCTTTCCCTTGATCCTGACTAGTCTCCCAGTCCCTGCTGTTGAAAAACATCCCCACAGCATGATGCTGCCACCACAATGCTTCACCGAAGACATGGTGCCAAGTTTCCTTCAGACTTGACACTTGGCATTCAGACCAAAGAGTTCAATCTTTGTTTCATCAGACCAGAGAGTCTTGTTTCTCATAGTCTGAGAGTCCTTTAGGTGCCTTTTGGCAAACTCCAAGTGGGCTGTCTTGTGCTTTTTACTGAGGAGTGGCTTCTGTCTGGCCACTTTACCATAAAGGGCTGCTTGGTTGAGTGCTGCAGAGATGGTTGTCCTTCTGGAAGGTTCCCTCATCTCCACAGAGTAACTCTGGAAATCTGTCAGAGTGACTATCGGGTTCTTGGTCATCTCTATGACCAAGGCCCTTCTCCCCGGATTGCTCAGTTTGGCCAGGCAGCCAGATTTAGGAAGAGGCTTGGTGGTTACAAACTTATTTCATTTAAAAATGATGGAGGCCACTTTGTTCTTGGGGACCTTCAATGCTGCAGAAATGTTTTTCTGTTTTTTTTGTAATACATTTGTAATACAATGTCAAAAACCTGTTTTCGCTTTGTCATAATGGAGTATTGTGTGTATCATTATGAGGATTTTTTTTAAAATTTAATACATTTTAGAATAAGGCTGTAATGTAACAAAATGTGGAAAAGTCAAGGGGTCTGAATACTTTCCGAATGCACTGTATTTACATATGTTGTGGTCTTGTCAAAGCTGGCTAAATTCTGGCAAAGACTACTTTTTTTATCTCAGCATGTTTACAGATTCTCCCTTCTCCCTGTTTTTGTTCACTTGGAAATGTTGATACTGGAGACAGTTATCAGAAGAAACTGTGTAACCTAGCATTTATAGTGGCTAATAAATGCATTCCCATTATTTGGAAGGTAGGTTATCCTCCCACAATGTATGGAAGAAATTTCAGGTTATGTACAGTATCACTAGATTTGTTTTAAGATTAAGGGTATACTGTGCAACTTTCACAAGCTCCGGATAACTTATATGGAATACTGTACGACAAAAGGATTGAAAACATGACCAAGTCAGGGGAGAGACCTATTTAGGCAATCCCTAGCTGCTGGTCTGCTTAGTCCTGGTCCGTGGGTGTCTGCTGTTGGTTGTCACTCTGGCCTTGGCCTAACACACCTGAAACCAATAATACATGTTTCACTAATATCCAAAATCTGAGTTGGGTGTTTTGGGTTGGGGCGCTGCAGGGCCATGGACCCTTAGGCCTATGGTATGAATTATATGGAGTTTGTACTGTTTCTGTCAATGTCTGTGTGTTTTTTTTTTTTCAACTTTTGTTTTCCAAACCTTTCCCCTGAGACATTAAAAAAAGAAGGGAAGGAAGTTGTGCTGGGAGAGAGGAGTTATTGACTAGACTGGTGTGGGTTGGGCGTGTAGGGGGCTCAGGTTGGCTGAGAGGTCTGGCTGAAATTTGATTTAGAGGATGTCTTAAAGACAATCAAAAGTTGTCTATGTACTTTATTTGTAAGAGTTGTTGGTTTGTTAGGCTGTTGGTTAAAGGTGCAACACAATATTGATTATTGAATTATCATGGCTCTAGTTCAGTTTTATCAATCCCTTAAACCTAATTCATAATCTCTTACCGAGCTCTTACCTCAATGTGGGCATTTTTGCCTGCTTTTTGTTGCCCTAAATAGAGATGAGTACAAGAGCCATGGGTCATATTAGATTATGTAGAAATGCAGGAAATGTGCTTTAGATGCCCCAAAAAATGGGAGGACCTCAGACCCCCTGCCAAGTTATGTCCCCCTCTGCAAATAGCAATGCTGTCTGATTTATAAAGTCATAGTCAATCGATCAATAATATAATAATACTCTTAGCAAATAAATATATTTAATTTACAGTATGTAGAATCTATGAAAATAGAAAGGTTCAGAACTTTTGGGAAACATCACAGCACAGTTGAAAATGATATGGCAAATAGAAATCAAAACTGGATAGTGTTCAGAGATAGATGGGAAGGGTTGAGTGGAGCTGAAGGTTGGGACTAAAAACAAACAAAAGACAACTATTGTAAAATATGCTGTGTCTGCAAAATGTACACTACCGGTCAAAAGTTTCAGAAGACCTACTCATTCAAGGGTTTTTCTTTATTTTTACTATTTTCTACATTATAGAATAATAGTGAATACATCACAACTATGAAATAACACATATGGAATAATGTGCAGTTGTGGCCAAAAGTTTTGAGAATGACACAAATATTAGTTTTCACAAAGTCTGCTGCCTCAAATTGATGGCAATTTGCATATACTCCGGGAATGTTATGAAGAGTGATCAGAAGAATTGCAATTAATTGCAAAGTCTCTCTTTGTCATGCAAATGACCTGAATCCCCAAAGAATCCCCATTTCCACTGCATTTCAGCCCTGCCACAAAAGGACCAGCTGACATCATGTCAGTGATGCTCCCGTTAACACAGGTGTGAGTGTTGATGAGGACAAGGCTGGAGATCACTCTGTCATGCTGGTGGAGTTTGAATAACAGACTGGAAGCTTCAAAAGGAGGGTGGTGCTTGGAATCATTGTTCTTCCTCTGTGAACCATGGTTTCCTGCAAGGAAACATGTGCCGTCATCATTGCTTTGCACTAAAAGGGCTTCACAGGCAAGGATATTGCTGCCAGTAAGATTGCACATAAATCAACCATTTATCAGATCAGCAAGAACTTCAAAGAGAGCGATTCAATTGTTGTGAAGAAGGCTAAGGGCGCCTAAGAAAGTCCAGCAAGCGCCAGGACGGTTACCTAAAGTTGATTCAGCTGCTGGATCGGGGCACCACCAGAACAGAGCTTGCTCAGGAATGTCAGCAGGCAGGTGTGAGTGCATCTGCACGCACAGTGAGGCGAATACTTTTGGAGGATGGCCTGGTGTCAAGAAGGGCAGCAAAGAAGCCAATTCTCTCCCGGAAAAACATCAGGGACAGACTGATATTCTGCAACAGGTATAGGGATTGGACTGCTGAGGACTGGGGTAAAGTCATTTTCTCTGATGAATCCCGTTACCGATTGTTTGGGGCATCCGGAAAAAAGCTTGTACGGAGAAGACAAGGTGAGCGCTACCATCAGTCCTGTGTCATGCTAACAGTAAAGCCTCCTGAGACCATTCATGTGTGGGGTTGTTTCTCAGCCAAGGGAGTGGGCTCACTCACAATTTTGCCTAAGAACACAGCCATGAATAAAGAATGGTACCAACACATCCTCCGAGAGCAACTTCTCCCAAACATTCGGGAAAAGTTTGGTGACGAACAATGCCTTTTCCAGCATGATGGAGCACCTTGCCATAAGGCAAAAGTGATAACTAAGTGGATCGGTGAACAAATCATAGATATGTTGGGTCCGTGGCCAGGAAACTCCCCAGACCTTTATCCCATTGAGAACTTGTGGTCAATCCTCAAGAGGCTGGTGGACAAACAAAACCCCACAAATTCTGACAAACTCCAAGTGTTGATTATGCAAGAATGGGCTGCATGTGGCCCAGAAGTTAATTGACAGCATGCCAGGGCGGATTGCAGAGGTCTTGAAAAAGAAGGGTCAACACTGCAAATATTGACTCTTTGCATCAACTTCATGTAATTGTCATTAAAAGCCTTTGCACTTGGGCGGCAGGGTAGCCTAGTTGTTCTAGTAACCGGAAGGTTGCAAGTTCAAACCCCTGAGCAGACAAGGTACAAATCTGTCTTTCTGCCCCTGAACAGGCAGTTAACCTGCTGTTCCTAGGCCGTCATTGAAAATCAGATTTTGTTCTTAACTGACTTGCTTAGATAAATAAAGGTAAAATAAAATAAATAAAAACGTATACAATGTTTGTAATTATACTTCAGTATTCCATAGTATCTGTCATGACGTTGGTCTGATGGGGGGAGGTTTATGACCAAATCAAAATCATATCACATTTATTTATATAGCCCTTCTTACATCAGCTGATATCTCAAAGTGCTGTACAGAAACCCAGCCTAAAACCCCATACAGCAAGCAATGCAGGTGTAGAAGCAAGGAGTCATCATGCCAGGTAGTCCTGAAGCATGGTCCTAGGGCTCAGGTCCTCCAAGAGAAAGAAAGAGAGGAAGAGAGAATTAGGGAGAGCATACATAAATTCACACAGGACACCGGATAAGACAGGAGAAGTACTCCAGATATAACAAACTGACCCTAGCCCCCTGACACATAAACTACTGCAGCATAAATACTGGAGGCTGAGACAGGAGGGGTGAGGAGACACTGTGGCCCCATCCGATGATACCCCCGGACAGTGCCAAACATGAAGGATATAACCCCACCCACTTTTCCAAAGCACAGCCCCCACACCACTAGAGGGATATCTTCAACCACCAACTTACCATCCTGAGACAGGGCCGAGTATAGCCCACAAAGATCTCCGCCACGGCACAACCCAAGGGGCGCCAACCCAGACAGGAAGATCACGTCAGTGACTCAACCCACTCAAGTGACGCACCCCTCCTAGAGACGGCATGGAAGAGCACCAGTAAGCCAGAATCCCAGTGGAGAGAGGGGAACCGGCCAGGCAGAGACAGCAAGGGCGGTCCGTGGCTCCAGAGCCTTTCCGTTCACCTTCACACTCCTGGGCCAGACTACACTCAATCATATGAACCACTGAAGAGATGAGTCTTCAGTAAAGACTTAAAGGTTGAGACCGAGTTTGCGTCTCTCACATGGGTAGGCAGACCATTCCATAAAAATGGAGCTCTATAGGGGAAAGCCCTGCCTCCAGCTGTTTGCTTAAAAATTCTAGGGACAATTAGGAGGCCTGTGTCTTGTGAACGTAGCGTACGTGTAGGTATGTACGGCAGGACCAAATCAGAAAGATAGGTATGAGCAATCCCATGTAATACGTTGTAGGCTAGCACAGGAGTAATATGATCAAATGTTTTGGTTCTAGTCAGGATTCTAGCAGCCATATTTAGCATTAACTGAAGTTTATTTAGTGCTTTATCAGGGTAGCCGGGAAGTAAAGCATTGCAGTAGTCTAACCTAGAAGTAACAAAAGCATGGATTAATTTTTCTGCATCATTTTTGGGCAGAAAGTTTCTGATTTTTGCAATGTTAAGTAGATGGAAAAAAGCTGTCCTTAAAACAGTCTTGGTATGTTCGTCAAAAGAGAGATTACATTTCGGTAATCCAACCAGCTGAAAATATGCGTTGGTACTTAAAGAATTTGATGCCAGATCAGTTTTCATCTGAGGCATTATTACTAATGATAGGATGACATAAACTGTATCTTGGAAAGTCTACACATTATAGTTATCAGATTCACATGGAATTGTTGTGCAATTTAAATGTTTAAATATGAAACTATTTGTGAAAAGATGAAATGTAATTTAACGAGAGAATGGTTTGTCATAGAGTAAACTCTGCCAATTCAGTGGCCCCGCCCATGTGAACAGACATTGGTTGTACTATGAAACACGGCCCTCTCTCCCAATCCTATATAAGCCCTTTGACGAAAATGTAACTTTCTGTTCCAAGGACGTCCGGACTGGCAGTCCCCACGTTCAAAGGACAAAGACCATATACAGATCTAAGCCAACATCAGCCAACATCAGCAAGAACCATTTCAATTAAGACATGTGGCATCTTAAAAGATAATTTGTGGAATTTCTTTCCTCCTTAATGTGTTTGAGCCAGTCAGTTGAGTTGTGACAAGGTAGGGGGGGGTATACAGAAGATAGCCCTATTTGCTAAAAGACCATGTCCATATTATGTCAAGAAAAGCTAAAAATAAGCAAAGAGAAATGACAGTCCATCATTACTTTAAAACAAGAAGTTCAGTCAATATTGAACATTTCAAGAACTTTGAAAGTTTCTTCAAGTGCAGTTGCAGAAACCATCAAGCGCTATGATGAAACTGGCTCTCATGAGGACCGCCACAGGAATGGAAGACGCAGAGTTATCTCTGCTGCAGAGGATAAGTTCGTTAGAGTTGTAGAATATGTTATATGTAGAATATGTTATATGTAGAATATGATTTTTATTATTATTATTATTATTATTATTATTTAACCTTTTTTTAACCAGGCAAGTCAGTTAAGAACAAATTCTTATTTTCAATGACGGCCTAGGAACAGTGGGTTAACTGCCTGTTCAGGAGCAGAACGACAGATTTGTACCTTGTCAGCTCGGGGGATTTGAACTTGATACGTGTTATATGTAGAATGTTATATGTAGAATATGTTAGATAGTATATGTAGAATATGTTATATGTAGAATGTTATATGTAGAATATGATATGTGTTATATGTAGAATATGATATGTGTTATATGTAGAATATGTTATATGTAGAATGTTATATGTAGAATATGTTATATGTAGAATATGATATGTGTTATATGTAGAATATGTTATATGTATAATGTTATATGTAGAATATGTTATATGTAGAATATGATATGTGTTATATGTAGAATATGTTATATGTAGAATGTTATATGTATTATATGTTATATGTAGAATATGATATGTGTTATGTGTAGAATATGTTATATGTAGAATATGACATGTGTTATATGTAGAATATGTTATATGTAGACTACAGAACATCTATCTGTCAGCTCCGTCCTCCCACCATCAACAAACAAGTGTACTAGAGGAATGTGTTTTATTTGTTATCCTGTCAATCGTGTTTTATACATGTACACTATCAGTGTAATTAAGAGGCTATATATATATGCTAACCTAATATTGTTTTTGATCAGCGACAAAAACAACATTTAGTTGGAAATTGATCAGGCTGCGTAACGACATCATCGTTAAAGTCAGGACATTCCCAACTTCTCCTCTGACACCTATCAGTTTTATGCTCTGTGCCTGGGTTTCTGGGAGGGTTTGCTTGACAAAACCTAACGCCATGGAAACGCACGCCCACCTTGAACCCTGTCAGTTATTGCCTTGGTAACACTATTACTTCAGCTGAGGGAGAGGACAAGAGATAATATGAAAAGGCTAATGCAGCCATGATTAAATGACAAATCTGCCCCCCGTCTCTAGGTAATACAAAAGCAGATAGCTCATATTGCCTTGATATCGTTGCAAATACATCTAACGGAGAAGAAATGAAGGGTTATTGTATCGTAGTTTTGAAGCCAGGCAGCTAATATGACATTAGAAGAACTCTGTGACTCAGATCTCTCCTCAATATTTGTTTCGGTTCTGTGGATGCCACAATGCATCCACAATGTAATTGAGATCAAAGGAGCAGAACACAGAAATGACAACAAATGGAGCACAGACAACTGATAGAGCATTTTAGAAACAGAGATGAGTAACACTGTGGCCAGAGGGTTGTTGGCTCCTTATGGCAGCATTCGTTAAAAAGCACTTTCCCAATGCTAGAGCTTTTCAATAGAGAGGCCTGTGGTAATTGAGAAATGCTCAAGGGCATCGTCATCAGAATCATTCAGCCCTAAATGTGAGAGTTCTTTGCATCTGAGATCTCAGCCTCATCCATCAACCATATGAGTGGAACTTTAGGGTGTCTCTGTTTCCCAAATTAAATTCTCCACCGTGCCTCCATCTGAGGGTGTTCACAGAAGAGTGATGTGATGGAGAGGAGAACCTGAGGATGCAACAAATAGAGAAGTGTTGAATCTCTAGGTGATCTATGAGTCCCAGAATGAAATGTATTTTCAGGTGAAGGTGTTCACCAGATTATGCCAATGATTTTACACAAGTCTACATAGCGGTTTCATGCACATGTCTATTTCAATAATCTCTTTCTGCTGATAGGTTATATGATACTGAGAGGTTATAAGATCCTGCCTGCTTATACTGCAGGTTATAGGATCCTACCTGCTGATAGGCTATAGGATCCTGCCTGCCTCTAAAAGGAAAAGCCATGATCAGAGTATGTGAGCAGAGCGGAGCTGGAGCAGAGCGTGCCCAATTTTAATGGAGCACGGAGCGAGATTCCCAAAGGCTGGAGTGTCGTCCATTCCCGCTCCAATTTCGCTCCAGTAGCGCTCACTTCAGGAGCTCGGGGCATGCCCGGCCCAGCACGCATTTGTAGTCTACTTGTGTGCTGCTATAGCCCCTTTCTTTAGCTACTGTCATGGAGTTTGATACATATTTTCATAATGAAACTGAGAAAACACACAGATGCTAAATCAAGGTGATTTACAAAGATGAGGACCAAGAGCAAAGAGAGGGAGTGTGGTGATGTAGTTTCCGCAACTAAATAATCATTGTGGAATCTGAAAAGACGTGTATCCCGAAAGCGTGATGGTGTATTTACTACGTGAACTTGCTAACAAAAAGGAAGTGGTGGGTGGCTAGCTAAGTGTGTCATTTTAGCAAAGTATTTATAAACCAAAAATCATTTTCGTTCTATTATCTATTAGATTTTGGCCCAATATGCCTGGCATATCACGTTCAAGGCGCTTTCCGTTTTGATTGGGTTATTTAGCCTAAAAAACCTTTAGGCCCACCTATAAAAAAAATAGAGAAAAAACAACTGTGCATCTCTGCGCAGCCTGCCAAGAGTGGCCACAGAGGTGTTTATTATCCCCAGTGGCTCTGCAAGTGTGGAGAGGATATTCTCCACTGCTGCCCTGCTCTCCAGGCACAATCGCATGAGCCTGAAGTCACAGACTGGACAAACTCGCGTTTCTAAAAATGAATTCAGAGGCACTAATAAGTCCTTTTTCGTTTAATTTCTATTTAAGTCACAATTAAGTCACACTTTATAGATAAATATGAATGAATATGTCATTTCATGCAATTAAATTAAATGTTGAGCACTGTATGTCCCTACTAGCCTATTGTGTCGCACAAAACACAATGTATTTTTTTTTAGGCATTGAAATAATGACCTATTTAGAGTGTTTATATGCTGTTTAAAATTACATGTAGCCTATTTATTTTTTATCTTAATCTAACTAGGAAAGTCAGTTAAGAACAAATTCTTATTTTCAATGACGGCCTAGGAACAGTGGGTTAACTGCCATGCTCAGGGATTCGATCTTGCAACCTTTCGGTTCCAAGCCCAACGCCCAACCCGCCCCAACTTGAATTGATGTGGGCTTCCTACAGTCACATTTTCGTGTTTATTCAAATACTTTAATTCAAATTCATATGGTTTGGTGTCAATACTTAAAAACCATATGGTACGTCCAGTTAGTCACAAAAATAGATGGGTGTTGGTTAAATTGTGATTTTAATGAATGGAGCGAATTTGGAGCTGCAGTTTTTTCCTGCGCTGAGTGGTTTTTAGCGGAGCGGTTAGAAAGGCCATGAGAGAAGAGTTTCCAACCCCGCAACTCCGCTCACATGCTCTGGCCAGGATACAGATGGGCTCGCTAAGTGATTTTGGCTGATAACCTGGAAACTAATGTCGTTCCACTTTGCCTTTTCTGAGAAATTAAGAGCACTAGGATGTCTGTTACTTCCTTGATCCTTTCCTTCAACAAGAATGTACTTGGTGCCATTGTTCACCAAACTATTGCTGATATTTCCACTATTTCTTATTTGAACGCATACCACCACCATGATACTAGCCACAGTATGTACCTTGGGAGACCATCCATCCATAAATCAATGATTTTTACTCCGGAATTCAAATGTTGAGGCTAGCATTTCCTGTATATTCCAGTATCACTATCTCAGTAAAACAATACACTATGGAGAATATTGTAGATAATGTACTTCTGGAAATAAGAAGAACATCCATGAAATGCTCAATTATTGATCAGGAATAATATTTCAGCAGTTTCTATTTTGTTTCATCTGCATTTTTCTCTTGATCTTTTCCTCACATTTTCATTATCTGCAGATTTCATCAAGTGAGTCCATTAGTACAGTTTAACATTACACCTTGGCAACACTCTAGACCACGCATCTGGGAAGTTTAAGGTTATTGAGCAAACTTTAACGGTCAACTGTCTTCTGTGTTGACTAGCGCCGTAAAATGAGATTTTCAAACTAAGTAAACGAACACACTTGCCCTTGGTGAATGCAGCGAATTTAGTGACTTAGTGACTTAGTGCACTTTCTCCGCCTGAGTTAGAAATTTGACTTAGATTTATGGCAGATATAACATTTCTAGCTAGCATCTTTGTAATTTAACATCTCATGTTTGAACAGTACTACAAAACACATTGAATGCAAAGGACATGGCAGTCTTTGCTAATGTACTGTGTTCCTAATGCTGCACCCTGCTCTGTTAACACTTAGATGGCCAATATCCGTTATGGTCTAATCCAAGGAAGAGTAGCATTGAGGTGCATTTAGACACAAACATTGTAAACCGGCTGCTAATGAAAGCTGCTAAATGATACAATGTTGTAGACTGCCATGTAACTATAATAATTGTCAATGCATGGCATTTTTTTAACATCTCACAGCTCACACCTATATTATTAAGTGGACAACCTGACACAACACAATCTGTTCTTTAAATAATACCACACTAACATGTCAAGCATATGTAGGCCAAATCTTACTCTTGGCTATGCATTGATTATACCAGACTCAAGTTATCTGCAGCGAGGCGATAAAGTTAAACTTAGACTTAGAAAGGAGCGGTGGAGGACAGGTGGGGGTGGCTGTTTCCAGTGGGTGCAACGACATCAGCAAGAGAGAGCAGATGGATCCTCTCCACACTTCCAACAACACCCTCTGCTTCCAACCAGAGCAGAGCACAAATGACGAATGGGTTTATTAATGTTTGACTATTGTGAAGATCAAATGAAATGACGTCCATCTCTCTGATTATGTGGCTGGTACTCAGGGTACCATGTTATTATATTCAGTATTAGGTTGTTCAATTTCTATTGCAGTAGAACAGTCATTCACTAATAACCATTGCAGGCATAGTGAAATGAGTCACTGTCATTAGTTCTACACACCACTGCAACAACAAACCTAGTTTTCTCTATCCATTAGTCAATGATCAACCAACAAATCACAACTAATCAGCCTTTCAATAAATCAATAAGTCAACCTAAACATAAAAGTTACGTATTAACTCCTTGAAATTAGAAAAACATTTTCAGATCAGTAGAGTTGTTTTAACACTAAAGCCTGCCTATTGTATTTTAGAATGGACCAAACACGTGCTGATTTTAGGGCTTTTTGGATGCAAGTACTTTTTACTCTGTCTCGTTAATAAATGTTCAATTTGCTCCAACCTTGGAGACCTGAAAGAAAGTATACATTTTTCATGGGGCACTTGTCAAGTGAAAATGATGTTGAACCTGGGGCCGTATTTTGTTTGCCTGAGAAAGGTGTCAAATATGGCCCTGTAATCACTTTAGTGTAGAACTCATAGCAGTAGGGTCATCAGACAATGTTTTCCCCAAACCTAGCTCAAATTCTAGACGTCGGATTAAAACGAGGCTACAGCGTCCATAAGGTGACCATTAGATCAATTTGGACTGAACAAATTTGTAGATGCAACAGATTTTTATTAAATTCACAATTTATTACTCTCAAGTGCACATTTCTGCCAGATAATAAACGATGTGCTACCTTTTTGTAGCATTTCTGACAATGCTAACATATTTTCAGCCAAATCTAAACAGCTCGAGTGCAACAGTAGCAGCTAGCTAGTAGAAGGCTAGCAGCTTTAGCTAGCTAACACCAGTTGGATGAGAAGCAAAAGGAAAGTAGCTAGCTAAGTAGGTATATTTTGCTACATAAGGTTTCTCATACGTCTGTGTAAACTGCTGACTTGGACACTTGTGTGTAATCAGAGCACAAACAAATACATTAGTGAACATCCTTGGCTGCTATTATTGCCAGTTAAATACACCAAACTTTGGGAAAACTGCCACGCAGTGAGAAGGTGCAAACACATTGTTAGAAGTACAGTAGACCAACATCGCTACTGTAGTAGGACAAAACCTTGTGCTTGAAGCCATTGGTAGAGCATGGAGCATATGGGTGGAGTAAGCATTGTGGTGCTCATGTGAATTTTATTCCTTTTTCAGCTTCATACAGTACCAATGCCTACTTCTCATTTAAACATTTTTTTAATATATATACATTTGAGAGGACTGTCTCATTCTACGTCCAAAAGGTGGCCAATAAAATCTAAACTGTGATAATGGAAGATATTACTGCTTATAGATGTATGGAGGGATTTACAGCAATATGGAAGCATAGGGGAACAGTGTGTATCTACATTATACGGGAACAGTGTGTATCTACAGTATAGGTGTGTGTGTGTGTGTGTGTGTGTGTGTGTGTGTGTGTGTGTGTGTGTGTGTGTGTGTGTGTGTGTGTGTGTGTGTGTGTGTGTGTGTGTGTGTGTGTGTGTGTGTGTGAAAATACCTGTTGTGTTGAAGGTATTTTCTTCACAATGTGTTACCTTGAAATTAATGACTCTGAGCTTATATCACCCTACCTACCATTTCGTAAACAGTCTTTGCCCATAGATCACAATATTGTTTTTCATTATCATCCAAAAAGGAAATCTGTTTCTAGATACGATAATAGAGACAGTAATCACTGCAAGACAGGATGTTATTCACCGCTGTGGTAATTTGGTGACCGCCTGTGGGCAATCACTGAGGGTAGAAGTAAATAAACTGAGAGAAGAGAAAAATGAAAAATGCCTGTGTTTCTTTGTAGTGTCTCTGTAGTCTATGCAGTCTGAACATTTAAAACACACAGCCTTTGGCACAATATCTTGAGAGAAACTGCAATATGAAGCCAAACAAGTTGGTAGACGTAGTTTTGAAGTATGAAGTTTTAATTTGAGCTAGGTCTGCTAGCAGCTTGGTATTCACTGTAAAGGAAAACTGTTATTTTTACAGTATTTTGGGGTATTAGCAACAGTAACATACTCTGAAATGTCTTACTCTAGCATACTGTAAATGATGGTGCATTGTGGGAAAATGTTGTTGGTGGTGAAAAAATTGCTTAATTTCGAATTGTACTGTAATTCCACCCCACAGAATACCATACCGTATCTTTGGAGCACCAAAAACCTTTTGACTGCTAGTGAGTGCATGATATTGTTGTTTCTGGTAAAGAAGAGTCCCCCATGTCCCCTCCCCAATCCCACTCCCTCTTTCCTCCCCACTCCCTTGCCCCCTCCCCAGTCCCTCTCCCCTCCCCAGTCTCTCTCTCTCCCCATTCCCTCACTCCTCCCCAGTCCCTCTGAAATATTTTGCAACCTTCAAAAACTGTCATAACTAATGCAAAATATGTAAATCTCGCTATACCATTGCTAAATCGTGCAGAATGTGCAAACATAAACTCAAATTGATTAAAGGCTTTTATGAGAGAGAGAGTTAGAGAGCGAAAGAGAGAGAGAGAGAGAGAGAGAGAGAGAGAGAGAGAGAGATAGACGCACCGATGTGACGGAGCATTGGCAGCAACAGCAGCAGAGTAAGCGCACTAGGAAAGGATGTTGTGCGCGCGCTGGCAGACCTGCCTCTTGATGGTTCTGTAAGAGGTAAAGTCGAAGCAGCTGGAATTATACCACACTGCACGGAGGCACCATCGGAGTTATTTTCACTCAAAGACTGAGGATATACAGAAGCCTGGATATCTGTGGCGAGCAAGGTGGAAATGTCATCTCTGGCCATCGCCTTCAATCTAACGGTGCTCGGCGTACTCAGTACTGCGCTGGCGGCCAGTCATTGTAAGTAACTTGACAAAACTACAACATATATTGTAAAAATAGAGTTGGTTCTGTTTTCTAAGTTTGTATGGTCGTTGTTTTTCTGGCAATTCTAAATCAGCAGAAATGTCAATAATGCCACGTCCGCCCCCAACATACTGTATGACTGACTACTCAGTCACACAAGCTTCAGAGCGGTTTTCCATAACGTGCCGTTGTCTCTACAATTGCAGTGCATTTAAACTGATTATTCGTGCATTTGTGGACGACTTATCGATTGTTCAGATCAATTAATATCCTACACTCCATGTTCTTGGGAGACATGTTGTCAAACATGCCATTTTGAATGGACATGACATGTGTCGCATAGATCCATCTTTCTCACATTGGTAGTGAACATAGTTCTCTATTAACGGATCTGTGGGCCTACATTTGAATTGAAGTTTTCAACACCACTTTTCTACCTCTGGATTTGTGAAGCCCTTGCGAAAACTCAGCAATGTATCTTTTTTTTTTTTTTTTTTGTAGGCTACGGTTTATTTTAGGGAGCGCAATAGAGCACAATACATGTGCGCTATACCTACTACCTGTAATGTGAACCCAATTCGACAGGACGGCTATGCTGCCAGAAAAGCACATGCAGCATACCATGCTTGTCAAGCGCAAATACTGTATGTAGGCTACAATCGGTGTTAGAATGTCTCCGCTGTCACTAGAGGTCAGAATTAGCTTTGAACAGAGGATACAATTGATCATTTTGAAGTGGAATGATACAGTTCTGAACACTACTGTATATTCTCAAAGCTAAGAAAAGTATGACATGTTCCCTCATCTAAAGAGTATAGTGTACAGTATGTCAGAACCTCATCTAAACAGCATATAGTACAACATGAAAGAGCCTCATCTAAACAGTAGACTGTACAGCAGTATTTTCCAATCTTCCTCCTCAAGTACCCCGACAGCACATCTTTTTGTTGTGGCCTCGAACAAGCACACCTGATTCTACTTCATCATCAAGTCCTTGCTACAGCAAAAAAAGTGTACTGTTGGGGTACTTGAGGACTGGAGTTGGAAATACTGCTGTACAATATGACAGATGTCACCAAAGAGTTGTCAGCATAAAAGGTTCAGTATTCAGTAGAAATAATATCAATTCATAATTCATAGCTTATTTCAGACTTGATAAATAAATGCAATTAAATTAGTAATCAATTTCTGATATTGATTTGGTAGCACTGGAGTTCTAAATCCCTTTACTGTTTCTGTGCAATTCTTTGAAACCTTGTTTCATACAGGGAGATGTTGTCTAAATGGTATTATTGAATGCAATATAACCTTGTTTAAGGTTAAGGAAAATACTGCTGTGTATTGGGCTTTGCTGCTAATGTTAGTGCCTGGCACCTGTTTAGCTATACGGACACGACTAGTGTCCAAATTGATGACGGCTGTCACGCAGCAAGAGTCAAGTGGAGTCGAACAGATTTGCTTCAGTCAGTCATCCTGATGAGCCCTTCCCAGCTAGCTAGTTCAGTCAGTCGTCTTGATGAGCCCTTCCTAGTTAGCTAGTTCAGTCAGTCGTCTTGATGAGCCCTTCCCAGCTAGCTAGTTCAGTCAGTCGTCTTGATGAGCCCTTCCCAGCTAGCTAGTTCAGTCAGTCATCCTGATAAGCCCTTCCCAGCTAGCTAGTTCAGTCAGTCGTCTTGATGAGCCCTTCCCAGTTAGCTAGTTCAGTCAGTCGTCTTGATGAGCCCTTCCCAGCTAGCTAGTTCAGTCAGTCGTCCCGATGAGCCCTTCCCAGCTAGCTAGTTCAGTCAGTCATCTTGATGAGCCCTTCCCAGCTAGCTAGTTCAGTCAGTCGTCTTGATGAGCCCTTCCCAGCTAGCTAGTTCAGTCAGTCATCTTGATGAGCCCTTCCCAGCTAGCTAGTTCAGTCAGTCATCTTGATGAGCCCTTCCCAGCTAGCTAGTTCAGTCAGTCGTCTTGATGAGCCCTTCCCAGTTAGCTAGTTCAGTCAGTCATCTTGATGAGCCCTTCCCAGCTAGCTAGTTCAGTCAGTCGTCTTGATGAGCCCTTCCCAGCTAGCTAGTTCAGTCAGTCGTCCTGTGGAGCCCTTCCCAGCTAGCTAGTTCACTCAGGCGTCCCGATGAGCCCTTCCCAGCTAGCTTGAGCAGGAGACTGTATCACAGTGAATCTCTCCCCATTGAGCAGTATACTATATCACGGTGAATCTCTCCCCATTGAGTAGAAGACTGTATCACGGTGAATCTCTCCCCATTGAGCAGTAGACTGTATCGCGGTGACACCCAGATGAGTACCAACATTACAAATGTTTTTCTCGTTTCGGCTGCTATCCTACTATCCAAAATATAATCAAGTGGGATGGAAAAAATTGGCCACATTAGCTACTGCCGGTGACACGTGACAGACTAGAACTGCGTGATTTGAAGCAACTTGTCGGCAACCACCTCGATACAACACCGATCTACTGGTCATTCACATTTAGTTTGCCACGGCCTGTTGTTACGTTAGCTAATTGGCATGTCATGGTGACATCCAGACGGTGACCAATATTACTTTCTTCCTCGTCCATCGAAATAAACATCACTTTCTTTTACAAGTCTTAACTAGAGGCATGCTGCTGTTGTTGCCAGCTAGCCAGCACAAACTAGCTGGCTGGGATTGAAGGCATCATCAGCAGCAGTTGAATGTCTCCCGTCAGACAGTAACTGTGTTGCTGTTGCTCTCCGTGGTGCTGGAAGGCATCCTGGGGGGGGTGACTACAGTGTTAGTGCCTCAGTTTGACCGGCCTGCTGCTCTCCTCTGTTAGGGTCAGTCTTATCAAGTTAAGCTTCTGTGGAACGGCCCTCCTCCCAGGCAGTGCTCTGATCATTATGGGTCATTCTCACCATCCTTCTCCCCAAATTTGAAACCTCAAAACTCAAGGAAAGGAATGAACTCAACTCAGCACAGAATGCTTAAAAGACTGATGGATCTGATATGAAAATGTCCATGTCTTGGTCAGTGCTTCTTACAGGGTGTTATACTTACAGTAGGTTATACTTAAAGTATGTTATACTAACAGTAGTTTATACTTACAGGATGTAATACTTACAGGGTATTAAACTTACAGTAGGTTATACTTACAATATCTTATAATTACAGGGTGTTATACTTACAGGGTATTATACTTACAGTAGAGTATACTGTAAGTAGGTTATACTTACAGTAGATTACACTTACAGGGTTTTATACTTACAGTAGGTTATACTTACAGGGTGTTATACTTACAGTAGGTTATACTTATAGTCTGTTATACTTACAGTAGGTTATACTTACAGTAGATTATACTTACAGGGTGTTATAATTACAGGGTGTTATACTTACAGTAGGTTATACTTAGACTGTTATACTTACAGTATATTATACTTACAGGGTTTTATACTTACAGTAGGTTATACTTACAGGGTGTTATAATTACAGGGTGTTATACTTACATGGTGTTATACTTACAGTAGGTTATACTTAGACTGTTATACTTACAGTAGGTTATACTTAGACTGTTATACTTACAGTATATTATACTTACAGGGTTTTATACTTACAGTAGGTTATACTTACAGGGTGTTATAATTACAGGGTGTTATACTTACATGGTGTTATACTTACAGTAGGTTATACTTAGACTGTTATACTTACAGTAGGTTATACTTAGACTGTTATACTTACAGTAGGTTATACTTCCAGTATGTTATACTTACAGTAGGTTATACTTTCAGTATGTTATACTTACAGTAGGTTGTACTTACAGGGTGGTATACTTACAGTAGGTTATACTCACAGGGTGTTATAATTACAGGGTGTTATACTTACAGGGTGTTATACTTACAGTAGGTTATACTCACAGGGTGTTATAATTACAGGGTGTTATACTTACATGGTGTTATACTTACAGTAGGTTATACTTAGACTGTTATACTTACAGTAGGTTATACTTAGACTGTTATACTTACAGTAGGTTATACTTCCAGTATGTTATACTTACAGTAGGTTATACTTTCAGTATGTTATACTTACAGTAGGTTGTACTTACAGGATGGTATACTTACAGTAGGTTATTCTTACATGGTGTTATAGTTACAGTAGGTTATACTTAAAGTATGTTATACTTACAGTAGGTTATACTTACTGGGTGTTATACTTACATGGTGTTATACTTACAGTAGGTTCTACTGTAAGTAGGTTCTACTTCCAGTAGGTTATACTTACAGGGTGTTATACTTACAGGGTGTTCTACTTACAGTCTGTTACAATTACAAGGTATTATACTTACAGGGTGTTATACTAACAGTAGGTGACACTTACAGTATGTTATACTTACAGTAGGTTATACTTACAGAGTGTTCTACTTACAGTCTGTTATACTTACAGTAGGTTATACTTACAATATATTTTAATTACAGGGTGTTATACTTACATGGTGTTATACCTACAGTATGTTATACTTAAATTATGCTATACTTAAAGTAGGTTATGCTTACAGGGTGTTATACTTACAGGGTGTTATACATACAGTAGGTTATACTTACAGTATGTTATAATTGCAGGGTGTTGTACTTACAGGGTGTTATACTTACAGGGTATTATACTTACAGTCTGTTATACTTTGAGTAAGTTATAGTTAAAGTATGTTATATTTACAGTAGGGTATACTTACAGGCTGTTGTACTTACAGGGTGTTATATTTACATGGTGTTATGCTTACAGTAGGTTATACTTACATGGTGTTATAATTACAAGGTATTATACTTACAGGGTGTTATACTTACAGTAGGTTATACTTACATGGTGTTATACTTACAGTCTGTTATACTTACAGTAGGTTATACTTAAAGTGTGTTATACTTACAGTAGGTTATACTTACACAGTGTTATACTTACAGTAGGTTATACTTACAGGGTGTTATTCTTACATGGTGTTATACTTACAGTAGGTTATACTTACAATAGGTTATACTTACATGGTGTTATATTCACATGTTGTTATACTTACAGTAGGTTAAACTTGCAGTATGTTATAATTACAAGGTATTATACTTACAGGGTGTTATACTTACAGTAGGTTATACTTACATGGTGTTATACTTACAGTCTGTTATACTTACAGTAGGTTATACTTACAGAGTGTTATACTTACAGTAGGTTATACTTACAGGGTGTTATTCTTACATGGTGTTATACTTACAGTAGGTTATACTTACAGTATGTTATACTTACATGGTTTTATACTTATATGGTGTTATACTTACAGTAGGTTATACGTACATGGTGTTATACTTACAGTACGTTATACTTACAGGGTGTTATACTTACAGTCTGTTATCTTACACTAGGTTATACTTGAAGTATGTTATACTTACAGTAGGTCATACTTACTGTAGGTTATACTTAAATGGTGTTACACTTACATTATGTTATACTTACATGGTTTTATACTTGAATGGTGTTATACTTACAGTAGGTTATACTTACAGGGTGTTATACTTACAGGGTGTTATACTTACATGGTGTTATACGTACAGTAGGTTATACTTACAGTATGTTATAATTACAAGGTATTATATTTACAGTATGTTATACTTACATGGTGTTATACTTACAGTAGGTTATACTTAGACTGTTATACTTACAGTAGGTTATACTTAGACTGTTATACTTACAGTAGGTTATACTTCCAGTATGTTATACTTACAGTAGGTTGTACTTACAGGGTGGTATACTTACAGTAGGTTATACTTACATGGTGTTATACTTACATGGTGTTATACTTACAGGGTTTTATACTTACAGTAGGTTATACTTACAGGGTGTTATAATTACAGGGTGCTATACTTACATGGTGTTATACTTACAGTATGTTATAATTACAGGGTATTATACTTAGAGGGTGTTATAGTTACAGTAGGTTATACTTAAAGTATGTTATACTTACAGTAGGTTATACTTACTGGGTGTTATACTTACAGGGTGTTATACTTACATGGTGTTATACTTACAGTAGGTTCTACTTCCAGTAGGTTCTACTTCCAGTAGGTTATACTTACAGGGTGTTATACTTACAGGGTGTTCTACTTACAGTCTGTTACAATTACAAGGTATTATACTTACAGGGTGTTATACTAACAGTAGGTTACACTTACAGTATGTTATACTTACAGTAGGTTATACTTGCAGGGTGTTATACTTACAGGGTGTTATACTTACAGGGTGTTATACTTATAGTCTGTTATACTTACAGTAGGTTATACTTAGAGAGTGTTATACTTACAGTAGGTTATACTTACAGGGTGTTATTCTTACATGGTGTTATACTTACAGTAGGTTATACTTACAGTATGTTATACTTACATGGTTTTATACTTATATGGTGTTATACTTACAGTAGGTTATACGTACATGGTGTTATACTTACAGTACGTTATACTTACATGGTGTTATACTTAAAGTATGTTATACTTACAGGGTGTTATACTTACAGTCTGTTATCTTACACTAGGTTATACTTGAAGTATGTTATACTTACAGTAGGTCATACTTACTGTAGGTTATACTTAAATGGTGTTATACTTACATTATGTTATACTTACATGGTTTTATACTTGAATGGTGTTATACTTACAGTAGGTTATACGTACATGGTGTTATACTTAAAGTATGTTATACTTACAGTAGGTTATACTTACAGGGTGTTATACTTACAGGGTGTTATACTTACAGTCTGTTATATTACAGTAGGTTATACTTAAAGTATGTTATACTTACAGTAGGTTATACTTACAGTAGGTCATACTTACAGTAGGTTATACTTACATGGTGTTATACTTACATTGTGTTATAATTACAGTAGGTTATACTTACAGTAGGTCATACTTACAGTAGGTTATACGTACATGGTGTTATACTTACATTGTGTTATACTTACAGTATCTTATAATTACAAGGTATTATACTTACAGGGTTTTATACTTACAGTAGGCTATACATACAGGGTGTTATATTTAGAGGGTGTTATACTTACAGGGTATTATACGTACAGTAGGTTATACTTACAGTAGGTTATACTTACAGGGTGTTATACTTACATGGTGTTATACGTACAGCAGGTTATACTTACAGTATGTTATAATTACAAGGTATTATACTTACAGTATGTTTTACTTACAGGGTGTTTTTCTTACAGCAGGTTATACTTACCGTAGGTTTTACTTACATGGTGTGATACTTACAGGGTGTTATACTTACATTATGTTATACTTAAATGGTGTTATACTTACATTATGTTATACTTACATGGTTTTATACTTACATGGTGTTATACTTAAAGTATGTTATACTTGCAGTAGGTTATACTTACAGTAGGTCATACTTATAGTAGGTTATACTTAAATGGTGTTATACTTACATGGTGTTATACGTACAGTAGGTTATACTTACAGTATGTTATAATTACAAGTTATTATACTTACAGTATGTTATACTTACAGGGTGTTTTCCTTACAGCAGGTTATACTTATCGTAGGTTTTACTTACAGGGTGTTATACTAACAGGGTGTTATACTTACATTATGTTATACTTAAATGGTGTTATACTTACATTATGTTATACTTACATGGTGTTATAATTACAGGGTGTTATACTTACATAGTGTTATACTTACAGTAGGTTATACTTAGACTGTTATACTTACAGTATATTATACTTACAGGGTTTTATACTTACAGTAGGTTATACTTACAGGGTGTTATACTTACATGGTGTTATACTTACAGGGTGTTATACTTATAGTCTGTAATACATACAGTAGGTTATACTTCCAGTATGTTATACTTACAGTAGGTTATACTTACAGTAGGTTATACTTACAGGGCATTAAACTTACAGTAGGTTATACTTACAATATATTTTAATTACAGGGTGTTATACTTACATGGTGTTATACCTACAGTATGTTATACTTAAATTATGTTATACTTAAAGTAGGTTATGCTTACAGGGTGTTATACGTACAGTAGGTTATACTTACAGTATGTTATAAATGCAGGGTGTTGTACTTACAGGGTGTTATACTTACAGGGTATTATACTTACAGTCTGTTATACTTTGAGTAAGTTATACTTAAAGTATGTTATACTTACAGTAGGTTATACTTACAGGCTGTTGTACTTACAGGGTGTTATATTTACATCGTGTTATGCTTACAGTAAGTTATACTTACAGTAGGTTATACTTACATGGTGTTATACTCACATGTTGTTATACTTACAGTAGGTTAAACTTACAGTATGTTAGAATTACAAGGTATTATACTTACAGGGTGTTATACTTACAGTAGGTTATACTTACAGTAGGTTATACTTAAAGTGTGTTATACTTACATTAGGTTATACTTACACAGTGTTATACTTACAGTAGGTTATACTTACAGGGTGTTATTCTTACATGGTGTTATACTTACAGTAGGTTATACTTACAATAGGTTAAACTTACATGGTGATATATTCACATGTTGTTATACTTACAGTAGGTTAAACTTGCAGTATGTTATAATTACAAGGTATTATACTTACAGGGTGTTATACTTACAGTAGGTTATACTTACATGGTGTTATACTTACAGTCTGTTATACTTACAGTAGGTTATACTTACAGAGTGTTAAACTTAGAGTAGGTTATACTTACAGGATGTTATTCTTACATGGTGTTATACTTACAGTAGGTTATACTTACATTATGTTATACTTACATGGTTTTATACTTAAAGTATGTTATACTTACAGGGTGTTATACTTACATGGTGTTATACTTACATGGTGTTATACGTACAGTAGGTTATACTTACAGTATGTTATACGTACATGGTGTTATACTTACAGTACGTTATACTTACATGGTGTTATACTTAAAGTATGTTATACTTACAGGGTGTTATACTTACAGTCTGTTATCTTACACTAGGTTATAGTTGAAGTATGTTATACTTACAGTAGGTTAACTTACATTGTTTTATACTTAAAGTATGTTATACTTACAGTAGGTCATACTTACTGTAGGTTATACTTAAATGGTGTTATACTTACATTATGTTATACTTACATGGTTTTATACTTGAATGGTGTTATACTTACAGTAGGTTATACGTACATGGTGTTATAATTAAAGTATGTTATACTTACAGTAGGTTATACTTACAGGGTGTTATACTTACAGGGTGTTATACTTACAGTCTGTTATATTACAGTAGGTTATACTTAAATTATGTTATACTTACAGTAGGTTATACTTACAGTAGGTCATACTTATAGTAGGTTATACTTAAATGGTGTTATACTTACATTATGTTATACTTACATGGATTTATACTTAAATGGTGTTATACTTACAGTATGTTATACAAACATGGTGTTATACTTAAAGTATGTTATACTTACAGTAGGTTATACTTACAGGGTGTTATACTTACAGGGTGTTATACTTACAGTAGGTTATACTTACAGTAGGTTATACGTACATGGTGTTATACTTACAGTAGGTCATACTTATAGTAGGTTATACTTAAATGGTGTTATACTTACATGGTTTTATACTTACATGGTGTTATACTTAAAGTATGTCATACTTACAGTAGGTTATACTTACAGTAGGTCATACTTATAGTAGGTTATACTTAAATGGTGTTATACTTACAGTAGGTTATACGTACATGGTGTTATACTTAAAGTATGTCATACTTACAGTAGGTTATACTTACAGTTGGTCCTACTTACAGTAGGTGATACTTACATGGTTTTATACTTACATTGTGTTATACTTACAGTAGGTTATACTTACAGTATGTCATACTTACAGTAGGTCATACTTATAGTAGGTTATACTTAAATGGTGTTATACTTACATGGTTTTATACTTAAATGGTGTTATACTTACAGTAGGTTGTACGTACATGGTGTTATACTTACAAGGTATTATACTTACAGGGTTTTATACTTACAGTAGGCTATACTTATAGGGTGTTATATTTAGAGGGTGTTATACTTACAGTATGTTACACTTACAGTAGGTTAACTTACAAGGTGTTATACTTAAAGTATGTTATACTTACATTAGGTTATACTTACAGTAGGTCATACTTACAGTAGGTTATACTTAAATGGTGTTATACTTACATTATGTTATACTTACATGGTTTTATACTTGAATGGTGTTATACTTAAAGTATGTTATACTTACAGTAGGTTATACTTACAGGGAGTTATACTTACAGGGTGTTATACTTACAGTCTGTTATATTACAGTAGGTTATACTTAAAGTATGTTATACTTACAGTAGGTTATACTTACAGTAGGTCATACTTACAGTAGATTATACTTACATGGTGTTATACTTACATTGTGTTATACTTACAGTAGGTTATACTTACAGTATCTTATAATTACAAGGTATTATACTTACAGTATGTTATACTTACAGGGTGTTTTCCTTACAGCAGGTTATACTTACAGTAGGTTTTAGTTACAGGGTGTTATACTTACAGGGTGTTATACTTACATTATGTTATCCTTAAATGGTGTTATACTTACATTATGTTATACTTACATGGTTTTATACTTACATGGTGTTATACTTAAAGTATGTTATAATTACAGTAGGTTATACTTACAGTAGGTCATACTTATAGTAGGTTATACTTAAATGGTGTTATACTTACATTATGTTATACTTACATGGTTTTATACTTAAATGGTGTTATACTTACAGTATGTTATACATACATGGTGTTATACTTAAAGTATGTTATACTTACAGTAGGTTATACTGACAGGGTGTTATACTTACAGGGTGTTATACTTACAGTAGGTTATACTTACAGTAGGTTATACGTACATGGTGTTATACTTACAGTAGGTCATACTTATAGTAGGTTACACTTAAATGGTGTTATACTTACATGGTTTTATACTTACATGGTGTTATACTTAAAGTATGTTATACTTACAGTAGGTTATACTTACAGTAGGTCATACTTATAGTAGGTTATACTTAAATGGTGTTATACTTACATTATGTTATACTTACATGGTTTTATACTTAAATGGTGTTATACTTACAGCAGGTTATACGTACATGGTGTTATACTTAAAGTATGTCATACTTACAGTATGTTATACTTACAGTTGGTCCTACTTACAGTAGGTGATACTTACATGGTTTTATACTTACATTGTGTTATACTTACAGTAGGTTATACTTACAGTAGGTCATACTTACAGTAGGTCATACTTATAGTATACTTAAATGGTGTTATACTTACATGGTTTTATACTTAAATTGTGTTATACTTACAGTAGGTTATACGTACATGGTGTTATACTTACAAGGTATTATACTTACAGGGTTTTATACTTACAGTAGGCTATACTTACAGGGTGTTATATTTAGAGGATGTTATACTTACAGTGTGTTAAACGTACAGGTGGTTACACTTACAGTATGTTATACTTACAGTAGGTTAACTTACACAGTGTTATACTTAAAGTATGTTATACTTACATTAGGTTATACTTACAGTAGATCATACTTAAATTGTGTTATACTTACAGTATGTTATACTTACATGGTTTTATACTTAGAGGGTGTTATACTTACAGTAGGTTATACTTACAGTAGGTTATACTTACATTATCTTATAATTACAAGGTATTATACTTACAGTATGTTATACTTACAGGGTGTTTTCCTTACAGCAGGTTATACTTACAGTAGGTTTTACTTACAGGGTTTTATACTTACAGGGTGTTATACTTACATTATGTTATACTTAAAGTATGTTATACTTACAGTAGGTTATACTTACAGTAGGTCATACTTATAGTAGGTTATACTTACATGGTGTTATACTTACAGTAGGTTATACTTACAGTGTGTTATAATTACAGGTTGTTATACTTACAGGGTATTATACTTGCAGTAGATTATACTTACAGTAGTATATACTTACAGTAGGTTATACTTACAGTCTGTTATTCTTATAGTAGGTTATACTTACAAGGTGATATACTTACAGGGTGTTATACTTAGAGGGTGTTATATTACAGGGTGTTATTTTATGAGGTGTTATATGACAGGGTGTTATACCTTTAGGGTGCTTTACTTCGTGGTGCTATATTACAGGGTGTTATATTTCAGGGTGTTATAGTTCAGGTGTTATTTTTACGGGTTGTTATATGACAGGATGTTTTACTTACAGGGTGTTATTCTTACAGGGTGTTATATTACAGGGTGTATATTACAGGGTGTATATTACAGGGTGTTATATTACAGGGTGTATATTACAGGGTGTATATTACAGGGTGTTATATTACAGGGTGTTATATTACAGGGTGTATATTTCAGGGTGTTATATTACAGGGTGTATATTTACAGGGTGTATATTACAGGGTGTTATATTACAGGGTGTATATTACAGGGTGTATATTACAGGGTGTTATATTACAGGGTGTATATTACAGGGTGTTATACTTACAGGGTGTTATACTGACAGGGTGTTATACTGACAGGGTGTGATACTTACAGGGTGTTATACTTACAGGGTGTTATACTGACAGGGTGTTATGTTACAGGGTCTTATATTTACTGGGTGTCATGTTATGGGGTGTTATGTTACAGGGTCTTATATTTACAGGGTGTTATATTATGGGGTGTTATGTTACATGGTCTTATATTTACAGGGTGTTATATTATGGGGTGTTATGTTACAGGGTGTTAAACTGACAGGGTGTTATATTATGGGGTGTAATGTTACAGAGTGTTATACTTACAGGGTGTTATATTTACAGGGTGTTATATTGCGGGGTGTTATGTTACGGGGTGTTATGTTACAGGGTGTTATGTTACAGGGTGTTATATTACGGGGTGTTATGTTACAGGATGTTATACTTACAGGATGTTATATTATGGGGTGTAATGTTACAGAGTGTTATACTTACAGGGTGTTATATTTACAGGGTGTTATGTTACAGGGTGTTATATTTACAGGGTGTTATGTTACAGGGTGTTATGTTATAGGGTGTTATATTACGGGGTGTTATGTTACAGGGTGTTATGTTACAGGGTGTTATATTTACAGGGTGTTATGTTACAGGGTGTTATGTTACAGGGTGTTATATTACGGGGTGTATATTTACAGGGTGTTATGTTACAGGGTGTTATGTTACAGGGTGTTATATTACGGGGTGTATATTACAGGGTGTTATGTTACAGGGTGTTATGTTATAGGTTGTCTAACAGATGACAAAAATAGAACACTCACTTTGCTGTTTACCCTTTCTCTCTGTGTGTGTGTGAGTTACTGACTGGTTGCATGCATGCATGGGTACTGTTGGTGTGCATTTGTGTGTGGCTAATTTCATTTCATGGCCTAACAGTTCAATGACCTCGTACATCAGTTGTGATAACTGCTGATCTTCTCATCCTGTAGTTAAAGGATTTGGTCTTGAGTCAACTATCTGCATCGGCCTGAAGCATGAAACGTGACATTTCCATTCAATCACGTTTTGTTCTAGCAATTAAGGATTCATAAGTAGCACAAGATGGTTTACTGTTCGTTTCTATATTTAGTTTATAAAGTAATAAATAGGTATAGCAAATGTCTAAAAGACATAACATAGATAGTGATTTCCAGTAAAACACTTCTTCCACAATGAACCATTTGACCATGTGCACGTACTGTACGGTCTGTTGATCTGCCAATCATTCATGCATTTTGGCTCCGAAGATTTGTTTTTCTTCCTCATGTTCGTCGGAAGCCAAAAGATTCAGTGGTGGTTGTAATCCGTTACAGGAAAACATTTCCACCCAATGTCCGTGAAGTAATCCAATTTCCTCGACAGGTAAAGGCTGACTTTTCTTCTTACTTTTGAAGCACACTGTTTGGCTAACCTAGTGAAAAGGGTTAGGGTTAGGTTTAGGATTAAGGGTTAAGGGTTAGGGGTTAGGGGTTAGGGGTAAGAGTTAGTTTTAGGGTTAGGTTAGGGGTTAGGGTTAGGGTACACTCTTTGGCTAACCCAGTGAAAAGGGTTAGGGTTAGGTTTAGGGTTAGGAGTTAGGTTTAGGATCAGGGGTTAGGTTTATGATTAGGGGTTATGTTTAGGGTTACAGTTTAGGGTTAGGTTTAGGGTACACTTTTTGGCTAACCTAGTGAAAGGGTTTATGGTTAGGTTTAGGGTTGGAGGTTAAGGGTTAGGTTTAGGGATTAGAGTTAGGTTTAGAGGTTAAGGGTTGGGGTTATGGGTTAATGGTAGAGTTAGCGCTCAGGAGTTAGGGTTAGGGTACACTGTTTGGCCAACCTAGTGAAAAGGGTTAGTTTTAGGGGTTAGGTTTAGGATTAGGTTTAGGGTTAGGTTTAGGGGTTAGGTTGAGGGGTTAGGGGTTAGGGGTTAGGGTTAGGGTACGCTGTTTGACCAACCTAGTGAAAGGGGTTAGGGTTAGGTTTAGGGTTAGGCTTTGGGTTTAGGGTTAGGGGTTAGGGTTAGTGTACACTGTTTGGCCGACCTAGTGAAAGGGTTAGGGTTAGGGGTTAGGGTTAGAGGTTCGGGTTATGGGATAGGAGTTAGAGTTAGCGGTTAGGGTTAGGATTTAGGGTTAAGGTACACTGTTTGGCCAACCTAGTGAAAAGGGTTAGGTTTAGGATTAGGTTTAGGGTTAGGGTTAGGATTAGGGGTTAGGGGTTAGCGGTTAGGGTTAGGGTAGGTTAATATTGTTTCTAAAATGATCGTCTGACTGTTTATCTATGACCATGAAGTGACTAAGATATTAAAATATACAAGGGATCAAGGGATAGATGCTTATTTTGTGCATATATATATATAAACATAATTATAAACACATATATAAGTGGTTAGGTTAAGGTTAGGGGTTAGAGGTTTTTTTAGGTTTAGGGTTAGGGTTAATTTTAGGGTTAGGGTACACTGTTTGGCCAACCTAGTTAAAAGGGTTAGGGTTAAGTTTAAGGTTGGGAGTTAGGATTAGGGGTTAGGGTTAAGGGTTAGGTTAGGGGTTAGGTTTAGGGTACACTCTTTGGCTAACCCAGTGAAAAGGGTTAGGGTTAGGGGTTAGGTTGAGGGTGTAATTTTTTTTACACTGAAATATCACATGAATACACATTAGACATGGAAAAATGTATAGAATTGCAAGAAAATGTGCTTAAAAACTGCAACATTTTCTTTGCGCCCAATGACAACATGTGTAGAATTGCAGGAAATAAGCATTAAACCTGCTAAATTCTCTCCACCAACAAGAGGGCTGTGAACAGTTTGTGTCTTGAACAGTGAAATAACATTGAAATAATAATTCCAAGCTGTTTATGTAGACAGAGAGAGAGAGCGAGAGAGAGAGAGAGAGAGAGAGAGAGAGAGAGAGGGAGACAGAGAGAACTGTGGTTGTGATAGAAGCAAGTTTATACTTTTGTGTAATGGGATTAACATGGACTCTACATAGACTCTGTTGCTTTGGTATATATATATATATTTTTTAGGATCCCCATTAGCTGTTGCAAAAGCAGCAGTTACTCTTCCTGGGGTCCGCACAAAACATGAAACATAATACAGAACATCAATAAACAAGAACAGCTCAAGGACAGAACCTCATATTTTGTTTTTAAAGGCACATGCAGCCTATAGTTGAAGTCGGAAGTTTACATACACCTTAGCCAAATACATTTAAATTTTCACAATTCCTGACATTTAACATTTAAAAATTCCCTGTCTTAGGTCAGTTAGGATCACCACTTTATTTTAAGAATGTGAAATGTCAGAATAATAGTAGGAGATTCATTTCTTTCAGCTTTTATTTCTTTCATCACATTCCCAGTGGGTCAGAAGTTTACATACACTAAATTAGTATCTGGTAGCATTGCCTTTAAATTGTTAAACTTGGGTCAAACGTTTTGGGTAGACTTCCACAAGCTTCCCACAATAAGTTGGGGGAATTTTGACCCATTCCTCCTGACAGAGCTGGTGTAAATGAAAATGGTGCCGGAAGAAATGGCAGCAGTTTTACAGGCGGCCAACCAATTGTGCACTTATGAGTTTTTATCCCGCAATATTTGTAACTTATTTTGTACATAATGTTTCTGCAACCGTATCTTACGGCAAAAAAAGAGCTTCTGGATATCAGGACAGAGATCACTGACCTCGGATTAGACAAAGAGCTTCTGGATATCAGGACAGCGATCACTCACCTCGGATTAGACAAAGAGCTTCTGGATATCAGGACAGCGATCACTCACCTCGGATTAGACAAAGAGCTTCTGGATATCAGGACAGCGATCACTCACCTCGGATTAGACAAAGAGCTTCTGGATATCAGGACAGCGATCACTCACCTCGGATTAGACAAAGAGCTTCTGGATATCAGGACAGCGATCACTCACCTCGGATTAGACTAAGAGCTTCTGGATATCAGGACAGCGATCACTCACCTCGAATTAGACAAAGATTTTTTGTTCAACAAACAAGACGCACAAGACATCCTCCAAACACCTGGCAGGGCCGACATCCCCGTTGTTTGCAAGAGGAAGCGACGCAGGTACAGAGGACCTGCGGTGTGTGAATATCTGTAAACAACAGCTGGTGCACAAAATCGAAGGAAGATTTTGCTCGTCTGAATTAGAGTATATTGTGATAAATTGCAGGTCACACTACTTGCCTAGAGAATTTTCAGCTATACTTTTCTTGGCTGTTTATTTACCACCACAGACAGATGCTGGCACTAAGACTATACTCAGTCAGCTGTATAAGGAAATAAGAAAATAGGGCTTGCAAACTATTACAGACTATAAAGGGAAGCACAGCCGTGAGCTGCCCAGTGACACGAGCCTACCAGATGAGTTAAATCCCTTCTATGCTCGCTTCGAGGCAAGCAACACTGAGGCATGCATGAGAGCATCACCTGTTCCAGGCGATTGTGTGATCACGCTCTCTGTAGCCGACGTGAGATTACCAGGACGTGTGCTCCGGGCATGTGCTGACCAAATGGCAGGTGTTTTCACTGACATTTTCAACATGTCCCTGATTGAGTCTGTAATACGAGCATGTATCAAGCAGACCACCATAGTCCCTGTGCCCGAGAACACAAAGGCAACCTGCCTAAATGACTACAGACCCGTAGCACTCACGTCTGTAGCCATGACGTGCTTTAAAAGGTTGGTAATGGCTCACATCAACACCATTATCCCAGAAACCCTAAACCCACTCCAATTTGCATACCGCCCACACAGATCCACAGATGATGCAATCTCTATTGCACTCCACACTGCCCTTTCCTACCTGGACAAAAGGAACACTTACCTGAGAATGCTATTCATTGACTACAGCTCAGCGTTCAACACCATATTACCCTCAAAGCTCATCACTAAGCTAAGGATCCTGGGACTAAACACCTCCCTCTGCAACTGGATCCTGGACTTTCTGATGGGCCGCCCCCAGGTGGTGAGATTAGGTAGCAACACATCTGCCACGCTGATACTCAACACTGGAGCTCCCCAGGGCGGCGTGCTCAGTCCCCTCCTGTACTCCCTGCTCACCCACGACTGCATGGCCAGGCACGACACCAACTCCATCATTAAGTTTGCAGGCGACACAACAGTGGTAGGCCTGATTACCGACAATGACGAGACAGCCTATAGGGAGGAAGTCAGAGACCTCGCCAGGTGGTGCCAGAATAACAACCTATCCCTCAACGTAACCAAGACTAAGGAGATGATTGTGGACGACAGGAAAAGGAGGACCGAGCATGCCCCCATTCTCATCGACTGAGCTGTAGTGGAGCAGGTTGAGAGCTTCAAGTTCCTTGGTGTTCCACATCACCAACAAACTAGAATGGTCCAAACACACCAAGGCAGTCGTGAAGAGGGCACCACAAAGCCCCCTTAAAAAAAGGCAGAGCATCTCTTTATTACTGCCAGACCACTCCCCATCTTTACAACCATTGAATCTGTATGGTTTGAACATTACAGTTTACAATCTAAGGTAACACCAAGTAATTTAGTCTCCTCAACTTGTTCAACAGCCACACCATTCATTACCAGATTCAGCTGAGGTCTAGAACTTCTGAAATTATTTATACCAAATACAATGCTCTTAGTTTTAGAGTTGTTCAGGACCAGTTTATTACTGGCCACCCATTCCAAAACAGAATGCAACTCTTTGTTAACCTCTAACATTGGCTAATATATGAATGGTATCGGATGTTATCAAGTTATTGATTTCATGAACCTTATTTCTAAGGCTACATATATTCATATGGGCTATTTTCAGCCCTTTCCTGTGGGGCTTATCAGAGATAGATATAATACTGAAAAAAGCAAACGAAACAAGAGAAAATAGTATACATTCAGCAGTACATTAATCAATTGGTGTGTGTGTGTGCTGCGGGATTGACGCTACGAACCTATAGGCTTGGCTCTATCATCCCCTCCAGGCTTCGAGGAGGGAGGGTGGACAATGAGCCTGTCATAGCGGATGTAAGCAATGTCCCCACACGCTCAGGCAGCTTTCATGGCTGGGATAAGTTCTTTCCTCTTCTGGCGCACAGCTTCAGGATAGTCCTCATTGAGGAAGATATACATTCCTCCCAAGTTCTTACCTCTTTCCAGAACAGCTACCTTGTCCTTGAACTTCAGGAACTTGACCACTATCGGACTGGACCTATGACCTGGGCCGGTGGTGGGTTTTCCAGTCCTGTGGGTGTGTTCCACCTCAATCTTCCTGTTGTCCATCTTCAATTTCTCAGAGATCATTTCCTTCACTTTGTCCTCAGACTCAGTCCAGGTCTCATGTGGACATTCTTCAATTCCGTCCACAACCACGTTGTTCCGCCTTCATTGTCCTTCGAGAGTCTGATTTATCTGTCATTGGTATCATGGATTCACACACAGAACTGATGTCTTCTCTCAATGACTTACAGATTGTTGTCATCTTGCCGTTCTCCTGTTTCAACTCATCGAGCTGACCCTGGGAAAACAGCAAACTGTTCTTCAGGTCCTAGATAGGTTGTCCATTATTTTATTAGTAGAATCCATGAGTATATGGACAAAACACTTGAAACTATTTTCGTGTTGTTGTAACAACTGCTTGTAGGTCTCTTTTTGTTTGTTTAAAATATCCTTCACCTGTGATAGACAGACATCACTGTCCTCAACGGTACTCCCGCCAGCATTGGTCTTTGTCATGGTAGCTAGCAACATAGGTTACGCTGCTACTCTTTGCAGTTCCAGACAGGGCGGGTCACAGGAAAGATTGAAAACAACAAACAGCAGGGATCTAGACAGCCACAAACCCGGGACAATCCGTGGTACAACATTATCTTGTTTAGGGCTGCCACACTAGCAAGAGAGTAAAAAAACGTCTCATATGAACTTATTTCTACTAGAACTGGTACTGATTGATGCACCACAAATGCCTGGGAAATTACAAAGTTGTATGATAGTTGTGTAGCTAAAGAGTTAAAACATGGAGAGGATTTTATTCTGACAGAAGCACTCAAAAGGTTAAAACATTATATGTAAAGGGATTCACTGTTTTTATGAAAGCAGCTGTCGAGAGCTGTGATAGATCATGTATTAGGGCTTATGACAAGTGGATCTACATAACTCAAAGACATACATTTGCATCCATAATTCATTGCCCTCTTGGTGGCAAATTTTACAGCCGGGCCAGTAAGGGCCTCCTAATTTCACATTCCTAAGACATCCCCACTCTCTGTGGGGGATTGTGGACTTTTGACCAGAGCATTAGTGTGATAAGGTATTTTACCTCAAGTGTTTTATGAGGTCAATCATGTGAGGAGTTTTAATGAAGTCACCCTGCTGGGAGGGAGAGTAGGGTTGTGAAGGTTGCCTTGGGCTAGGAACAGCAAGGGGGGTTTCATTACAAAAGCTCATACTTATAGTACAACCTCTGACATACTTCCCTAGGGTCTGGCTCCAGCATACTGCTCCAGATCCTGTCAGTACCATGGGGAAATGATCCTGTCAATACCATAGGAAAATGTGCCTTGACGACCCACGCAGAGTCAAAGGGATTTATACAAGAGCACATATTAGACACACACCTACACTCCTACACACACTCCTACACGAACACACACAACTACAGTACTACACACACCTACACTCCTACACACACACACCTACATAGGGAGGAAGTGAGGGCACTCGGAGTATGGTGTCAGGGAAACAACCTCTCACTCAATGTCATCAAAACAAAGGAGATGATCATGGATTTCAGGAAACTGCAGAGGGAGCACACCCCTATCCACATCGACGAGACAGTAGTGGAGAAGGTGGAAGGATTTATGTTCCTCTGCGTACACATCACGGACAAACTGAAATGGTTCACCCGCACAGACAGTGTGGTGAAGAAGGCGCAACAGCGCGTCTTCAACCTAATGAGGCTGAAGAAATTTGGCTTGTTACCTAAAACCCTCACAAACTTTTACAGGTGCACAATTGAGAGCATCCTGTCGGGCTGAATCACCGTCTGGTACAGCAACTGCACCGCCTGGTACGGCAACTGCAACTGCACAGCCCACAACCACAAGGCTCTCCAGCGGGTGGTGCGGTCTGCGCAACACATCACCGGGGGCAAACTACCTGCCCTCCAGGACACCTACAGCACCCAATGTCACAGGAAGGCCAAAAAGATCATCAAAGACAACAACCAACCGAGCCACTGCCTGTTCACCCCACTACCATCCAGAAGGCTAGGTCAGTACAGGTGCATCAAAGCTGGGACAGAGAGACTGAAGAATAGCTTCTATCTCAAGGCCATGAAAATGTTAAACAGTCATCACTAACACAGAGAGGCTGCTGCCTAGATACAGACTCAAATCATTGGCCACTTTAATAAATGGATCACTAGCCACTTTAATAATTACACTTTAATAATGTTTACATATCTTGCATTACTCATCTCACATATATATATATATATATATATATATATATATATATATATATATACTGTATTTTATATCTAGCGCATATTGCCTATGCCGCTCGGAAAATTGCTCATCCATATATTTACATGTATATTTTCTTATTCCATTCCTTCTCTTAAGTATATTTGTGTGTATAAGGTAGTTGTTGTGGAATTGTTAGATTACTTGTTAGATATTGCTGCACGGTCGGAACTAGAAGCACAAGTATTTCGCTACACTCGCAATAACATATGCTAACTATGTGTATGTGATCAATGAAATTTGATTTGATTTGACTTTGATTTTTAGATACACACCTACACACACCCCTACACTACTACACACACACCTACACTATTACACATACACCTACCACTACTACACACACAAACCTACATACACACCTGCACTCTTACACATGTAGGGCTGTTACGGTGACTGTATTACCGCCATACCGGCGGTCACAAGTCATGATGGCAGTCAAATTCCATGTGAACGTTTAGTCACGTTATTAGGCTTCATCAAGCTCTGATGCTGCTGATGGTCATTAGTAGTCTACCAAACGTGCTAACTGCCTGGTATTCAGCACTCTATTGTCCCTCTAATCACTCTAACATCAATGCAAATGTATATGAAAATCACATCAAACACTTCATGAGAGCCCATGAGCTCAGGTTAATCAAAAGCGTCCTCCATTCGCTTTTTAACCTGTAGTGACACCCCATCCCGTGAATGGGACCGTTGTCATCATCTGACACTAATTAGCATAACGCAACGGACATAAATCTTCCGAGAAAATCTTCCTATTCATGAAAATCACAAGTGAAATATATTGGAACACATCTTAGCCTTTTGTTAATCACCCTGTCATCTCAGATTTTCAAAATATGCTTTACAGCTGTTACGTTTTCTTCGGGTGAAAGAGAGTCGGACCAAAATGCAGCGTGGTTAGTTCGATACATATTTAATGAAGACAAAAACACGAACTATACAAAAACAATAAACGTAAAGTGAAAACCGAAACAGCCTATCTTGTGCAAACAAACACAGAGACATGAACAATCACCCACGAAACACTCAAAGAATATGGCTGCCTAAATATGGTTCCCAATCAGAGACAACGAGAATCACCTGCCTCTGATTGAGAACCGCCTCAGGCAACCATAGACCTTGCTAGAACACCCCACTAAGCCACAATCCCAAAACCTACGAAAAACCCCCATACACAAACACACCACAAAATAAACCCATGTCACACCCTGGCCTAAGCAAATAAATAAAAAAAAAACACAAAATACTAAGACCAGGGCGTGACAGAACCCCCCCAAGGTGCAGACTCCCGGCCGCACACTGAAACCCATAGGGGAGGGTCCGGGTGGGCGTCTGTCCACGGTGGCGGCTCCGGCTCGGGACGTGGACCCCACTCCAACCAAGTCTTAGTTCCCCTGTAACGCGTCCTTTGATTGGCGACCCTCCCCGCCGACCTTGGCCTAATAACCCTCACCAAGGACCCCACTGGACTGAGGGGCAGCTCGGGACTGAGGTAGAAGCTCGGGACTGAGGGGAAGCTCGGGACTGAGGGGAAGCTCAGCACTGAGGGGAAGCTCAGCCCTGAGGGGAAGCCCAGTACTGAGAGGAAGCTCAGTACTGAGAGGAAGCTCAGGCAGGTAGTTGGCTCTGGCAGATCCTGGCTAGCTGGTGGTTCTGGCAGATCCTGGCTGACTGGCGGATCCTGGCTGACTGGAGGATCTGGAAGATCCTGGCTCTGGCGGATAGCTGACTGGCGGATCCTGACTGGCGGGCTGACTGGCGGATCTGGAAGATCCTGGCTGACTGGCGGATCCGGATCCTGGTTGACTGGCGGATCCTGGCTGACTGGCGGATCTGGAAGATCATGGCTGACTGGCGGATCCTGACTGACTGGAGGATCCTGGCTGACTGGCGGCTCTAGCTGCTCTGGCTGCTCCATGCAGACTGGCAGCTCTGGCTGCTCCATGCAGACTGGCAGCTCTGGCTGCTCCATGCAGACTGGCAGTTCTGGCTGCTCCATGCAGACTGGCAGCTCTGGCTGCTCCATGCAGACTGGCAGCTCTGGCTGCTCCATGCAGACCTGCAGCTTTGGCTGCTGCATGCAGACTGGCAGCTCTGGCTGCTCCATGCAGACTGGCAGCTCTGGCTGCTCCATGCAGACTGGCAGCTCTGGCAGCTCCATGCAGACTGGCAGCTCTGGCTGCTCCATGCAGACTGGCACTCTGGCTGCTCCATGCAGACTGGCGGCTCTGGCTGCTCCATGCAGACTGGCAGCTCTGGCTGCTCCATGCAGACTGGCAGCTCTGGCTGCACCATGCAGACTGGCAGCTCTGGCTGCTCCATGCAGACTGGCAGCTCTGGCTGCTCCATGCAGGAGACTGGCAGCTCTGGCTGCGCTAAACAGGCGGGAGACTCCGGCAGCGCTGGAGAGGAGGAAGGCTCTGATAGCGCTAGACAGGCAGGAGACTCCGACAGCGCTAAACAGGCGGGAGACTCCGACAGCGCTGGAGAGGAGAAAGGCTCTGGCAGCGCTGAACAGGCGAGGCGCACTGAAGGCCTGGTGCGTGGTGCTGGCACTGGTGGTACTGGGCCGAGGACACGCACAGGAAGCCTGGTGCGGGGAGCTGCCACCGGAGGACTGGTGTGTGAAGGTGGCACAGGATGGACCGGACCGTGAAGGTGTACTGGAGAGCCTGAGAGCAGGACTGGCACAGGACGTGCAAGGCTAGGTAGGTACACAGGAGGCCTAGTGGCTGACTGGCGGATCCTGGCTGACTGGCGGATCCTGGTTGATTGGCGGATCCTGGCTGACTGGCGGATCTGGAAGATCATGGCTGACTGGCGGATCCTGGCTGACTGGCGGATCCTGGCTGACTGGCGGATCTAGCTGCTCTGGCTGCTCCATGCAGACTGGCAGCTCTGGCTGCTCCATGCAGACTGGCAGCTCTGACTGCTCCATGCAGACTGGCAGCTCTGGCTGCGCTGAACAGGCAGGGAGACTCCGGCAGCGCTGGAGAGGAGGAAGGCTCTGGCAGCGCTAAACAGGCGGGAGACTCCGGCAGCGCTGGAGAGGAGGAAGGCTCTGATAGCGCTAGACAGGGGGGAGACTCCGACAGCGCTAAACAGGCGGGAGACTCCGACAGCGCTGGAGAGGAGAAAGGCTCTGGCAGCGCTGAACAGGTGAGGCGCACTGAAGGCCTGGTGCGTGGTGCTGGCACTGGTGGTACTAGTGACAACGAGAATCACCTGCCTCTGATTGAGAACCGCCTCAGGCAACCATAGACCTTGCTAGAACACCCCACTAAGCCACAATCCCAAAACCTACGAAAAACCCCCATACACAAACACACAACAAAATAAACCCATGTCACACCCTGGCCTGACCAAATAAATAAAGAAAACACAAAATACTAAGACCAGGGCGTGACAACAGCCAACGCTAGACAAGCATTTGTGTAAGTTTATCATAGCCTAGCATAGCATTATGCCTTGCTAGCAGCAGGCAACCTTGTCACGGAAATCAGAAAAGCAATCAAATTAAATTGTTTACCTTCGATGAACTTCGGATGTTTTCACTCACGAGACTCCCAGGTAGACAGCCAAAGTTCATTTTTTTCCCAAAATATTATTTTGTAGGCGAAATAGAAACATGGCAAACGTTGTTTAGAATCCATCCTCGAGGTGTTTTTCTAATATCTATTCGATAATATATCCGTCGGGACAATTCGTTTTTCACTAGGACCGATTGGAATAATGGCTACCTCTGTATTTTACGCGAGAATCTCTCTCGGAGCCACCATGTGACCACTTACGCAATGTGGCCGCCTATGGCTATTCTTCAACAGAAATGCGTAAAACTACGTCACAATGCTGTAGACACCTTGGGGAATACGTAGAACGCGTAAGCTCATTGATGGTACATTCACAGCTGAAAAGGGAGTCATTGGAACGCAGCGCTTTCAAAACTGGGGCACCTCCGGATTGGATTTTTCTCAGGCTTTCGCCTGCAACATCAGTTCTGTTATACTCACAGACAATATCTATACAGTTTTGGAAACTTTAGAGTGTTTTCTATCCAAAGCTGTCAATTATATGCATATTCTAGCATCTTGTCCTGACAAAATATCCCGTTTAAAACAGGAACGTTTTTTTTTTTTCCAAAAAGGAAAATACTGCCCCCTAACACCAAGAGGTTGCACATAGATGACGTTGATTTTTTTCCACTGCCCATGTTTTGAGACAGGTGCATGATAATGGTCCATTCTAAATCAAAACAAATTTCACACATATATTGTTTAGTATATGTATAGACAAAATTACATTTTGTGACAATATTAGTCTATAACTTGTGAATGATGCCCAGCTTAAGGCAAAAAGTGCATAGTTTTTCTAGCGATAAGCTTGGCACATCTAGCCACTGGGATTTTTGCCCATTCATCAAGGCAAAACTGCTCCAGCTCCTTCATATTGGATGGGTTCCACTGTTTGACTAGGCCATTCCAAGACATTTAAATGTTTCCCCTTAAACCACTCGAGTGTTGCTTTAGCAGTATGCTTCGTGTAATTTTGCTGCTGGAAGGTGAACGTCCATCCCAGTCTCAAAACTCTGGAAGACTGAAACAGGTTTCCCTCAAGAATTTCCTTGTATTTAGCATCATCCATCATTCCTTCAATTCTGACCAGTTTCCCAGTCCCTGCCAATGAAAAACATCCCCACATCATGATGCTGCCACCACCATGCTTCACTGTGGGGATGGTATTCTCAGGGTGATGAGAGGTGGTGGGTTTGCGCCAGACATAGCGTTTTCCTTGATTGCCAAAAAGCTACATTTTAGTCTCATCTGATCAGAGTTCCTTCTTCCATATGTTTGGGAAGTCTTCCACATGCCTGTTGGCAAACACCAAACATGTTTGTTTATTTTTTTCTTTAAGCAATGTTTTTTTCCTGAACACTCTTCTGTAAAGACCAACTCTGTGGAGTGTATGGCTTAAACTGGTCCTATGGACAGATACTCCAATCTCCGCTGTGGAGCTTTGCAGCTCCTTCAGGGTTATCTTCGGTCTTTTTGTTGCCTCTGATGAATTCCCTCCTTGCCTGGTCCGTGAGTTTTGGTGGGCGGCCCTCTCTTGGCAGGTTTGTTGTGGTGCCATATTCTTTCCATTGTTTTATAATGGATTTAATGGTCCTCCGTGGGATGGTCAAAGTTCTGTATATTTTTTTCTAACCCAACCCTGATTTGTACAACTTTGTCCTTGACCTGTTTGGCGAGCTCCTTGGTCTTCATGTTGCCGCTTGCTTAGTGGTGTTGCAGATTCTGAGGCCTTTCAGAACAGGTGTATATATACTGAGATCATGTGACAAATCATGTGACACTTAGATTGCACACAGTTGGACTTTATTTAACTGAAGGTAATTGGTTGCACCAGATCTTATTTAGGGGCTTCATAGTAGAGGGGGGTGAATACATATGCACACACCACTTTTGTTTATTTTTTAAATTTCATTTCACACACACACACACACACACACACACACACACCACACACACACACACACACACACACACACACACACACACACACACACACACACCTACACATACACACACCTGCACACCTACACTCACACACCTACACACACACACACAACACACCTACACGCACCTACACACCTACACATCTACACTCTTTACACATACACACCTACACACACACACACACCTACACACAGACACACACACACAGACACCTACACTCACACACAGACACACACACACACACACACACACACACACCTACACACACACACCTGCACACCTACACTCACACACCTACACACACACACACACACAACACACCTACACGCACCTACACACCTACACACACACACCTACACATATACACACCCACACAGACACACCTACACTCCTACAGACACACACCTACACACATACACCTACACTCCTACATTCCCACACACACAAAAGCGTGTGCATGGGGACACACACAAGACTGTCAAACATTGCAAGCCATCCAACCGTTGAAACCCTAGAAAATTTAAATGGATAGCTCTTATTGTAGATAGACCACACAACGAGTGTAGTTACAGTATGAATGAACTTGGGAGGGAAGACAAATGCAATAGCAGTGGCATATGATCATAATTCTCATCTTTGCCCCAGACTAAATTATTCCAGGTTTTTCTATGGGGGGGATAATTTTAGACCAGGGAGTGATTGGTGAATCTAGAGATGACTGAAGCATCTTTAAGAGAAAGACATGGTCTGAAATGCCCTGGAAAAAAAGCACCATCACTCACCCCTTGTCTCTCTCCAGATCTCCAAGACAGATGAGATCCATTCAGAGATCAGGGAGTTAGGAGGAGGACAAAATGTCACTATAATTTATGCGAGGGATGTTGTTGGGTTGTTGTTTAATTACGATGGGGCCATTCTTATCAGCTGATATGCTATATTTCCAAAATGATAATCAGCTGTTGACTTGATGCTGAAGAGGACATTGGGATAAACCATTATCATCATCAGGATCATGATAGTCTGACTCACCATGCTTAGCCCTCTGCCAGGATCACAGATAATACAGATTATGATATGCCCTGGTGAGACTTAGAGGGCATTAAAATGTTTCAGTTGGCAAGACACTGAGGACAGGGCAATGATACACATTTCGCACAGGGAAAATATAGCTGTCTTTATCCTGAAGGGGTTTCTATAGGAATTCATTACAAACACAACTGTTCTGGATAAACACACAGCCGTAATGTGTGCATGTCTTCCTCTACCAGACTTATCCTGTTCAGGCCACACTGTTTAAAACCAATGCTTTTTGAACTGATGACAACGTGGCTATTCTGAACCTCACCTCATTCTGCACCTCAGGTGTTCTGGGTGAATTGAGTACTAAGGCAAAGAGAGGTAGAGGGAAAAGGTTGTTCTTCCTCTCCATGAGCTCTTGATCAAATTAGTGTTATGTTTTTGCTAGTGCCTGGTCCGCTTTGATTTACCGTAGGCTTTTGGATTGTGGTTTGATACATTGTGTCATACAGTATGACTCACACTCAAGTAAATTGTTCATTCTTTAAAATAGGTCTGCAGGGCAGAGTGTTATTGCTGTACTGTTATTCTGTTTTATCACACTGGGTGGTAAAAGGGTCTAATGGTTTTGAAGTGTCAAGACTAAATGCAATTTGTCTGTGTAACACAATGACCCACCCATACAAAATAGCATTTACATGTTCATTGCTGTGAGCTATTTTATAATAGTTGTGGTGTCTTTTTGTTAAAACTAGTGTCCTTTTATGTCCACATTTTATTATGTTACAGCCTTATTCTAAAAGGGATTACATTATTTTTCCCCCTCATCAGTCTACACACAATACCACATAACTACAAAGCAAAAACAGGTTTTTGAAATTGTATCCCCTCCCCATAAAATATATGAAATATCACATTTACATATGTATTCAGACCCTTTACTAAGTACATTGTTGAAGCACCTTTGGCAGTGATTACAGCCTCGAGTCTTCTTGGGTTTGACGCTACAAGCTTGGCACACCTGTATTTGTGGAGTTTCTCCCATTCTACTCTGCAGATCCTCTCAAGCTCAGTCAGGTTGGATGTGGAGTGTTGCTGCACAGCTATTTTCAGGTCTCTCCAGAGATGTTAGATCGGTTCAAGTCTGGGCTCTGGCTGGGCCACTCAAGGACATTCAGAGACTTGTCCCGAAGCCACTCCTGTGTTGTCTTGGCTGTGTGCTTAGGGTCATTGTCACGTTATAAATGGAACCTTGGCCCCAGTCTGAGGTCCTGAGCGCTCTGGAGCAGGTTTTCATCAATGATCTCTGTACTTTGCTTCATTCATCTTTCCCTTGATCCTGACTAGTCTCCCAGTCCCTGCCGCTGAAAAACATCCCCACGGTAGGATGGATGCTGCCACCACCATGCTTCACCGTAGGGATGGTGCCAGGTTTCCTCCAGACGTGACGCTTGGCATTCAGGCCAAAGAGTTCAATCTTGGTTTCATCAAACCAGATAATCTTGTTTAGGTGCAACTTGGCAAACTCCAAGTGGGCTGTCATGTGCCTTTTACTGAGGACTGGCTTCCGTCTGGCCACTCTACCATAAAAGCCTTATTTGTAGAGTGCTGCAGAGATGGTTGTCCTTCTGGAAGGTTCTCCCATCTCCACAGAGAAACCACCGTCAGAGTGATCATTGGGTTCATGTTCACCTCCCTGACCAAGGCCCTTCTACCCGATTGCTCAGTATGACCGGGCGGCCAGCTCTAGGAAGAGTCTTGGTGGTTCCAAACTTGTGCCAATGTGTTCTTGGGGACTTCCAATGCTGCAGGAATGTTTTTGGTACCCTTCCCCAGATCTGTGCCTCGAAACAATCCTGTCTTGTAGCTCTACGGACAATTCCTTCAACCTCATGGCTTGGTTTTTACTCTGACATGCACTGTCAACCTTATATATACAGGTGTGTGCCTTTCCAAACCATGTCCAATCAACAGGTGGACTCCAATCAATTTCTAGAAACATCTTAAGGATGATCAATGGAAACAGGATGCACCTGATCTCAAATTTCATTCTCAAGGGTCTGAATACTTAAATAATGTATTTATGTTTTGTTTTATTTTTAATACATTTCCCAAATTGTTTAAAAAGCAGTTTTCACTTTGTAAATGTGGGGTATTGTGTTCAGATTGATGAGGATTTATTTAAAAAAATTGCATTTTTGAATAAGTTTGTAACATAACACAATGTGGAAATAGGGAAGAGGTCTGAACACTTTCCGAATGCACTGTATATGTATGTAAAAGCAACTTTGAGCCATAAACATGGTCTGAATTACCCTCTAAAAATCTCCATCACATCTAATTACTCACAAATCTTACCTATGAAACATCTATGCAGCATCTGCATACCAACCATTTGATCTCAATCGGTTTTCATGGGGATATGCATTCATGTCACGCCTGCTCCCGCTCTTCCTCACACTAGGACGCCAGGCTGCCCTGCATTACGCACTCCTGCCACCATCATTACGCACACCTGCTCCCCTCGTCACGTGCATCAGCGATTCATTACACTCACCTGGACTCACTCACCTGTGTTTATTTCCTCCCCTATATCGGTCTGTTCCCAAGGTTGTCCCCCGCTTCTTCATTAATTGTCGTTGTCATTGTGTTACCTTGTTCTGACGCTGTTCCAGTCCTGTTCTATGTCCGTTCTTAATGAAATGTTCACTCTCTGTACCTGCTTCTCATCATCAGCGTTGGTTCTTACACATTTAGATCTTCTTGAGTTGTAGCCTACAGTTTCATAGTAGCCTACAGTGTTGTTTTTAATTATGTACAGCAGAGAGTTTTAACAAACTGTAGCATAGTCTACCTGTGTTTAGTTTCAATCAAAGCACATATTTTTCCTAGTGAGGCACGCTGTTGAGTTGAGACCACATGAGATAAAAATGTGACCATTCACACAGTCATCCTAAAATCTCATAAGAAATGAGATGGTGTTATTTGTCTTAAAATAACGTTATACTCTGCTATTATATTCAGTTGTGTTATATGTGATCTCAAACCATTCGCCAGAGTAGCTTGTTCTCTGGAGCAAAGACTGTGTGTGGAGTGGAGGGTTCTGCACATGTGCAGAGGCTTCGGGACCTTTAGCTGTCGGGAGGAAATGTTTGGAAATGTCGGTCCGCAGCCAATTCATTTGATTAAATAGCTGTCTTCAAGTTGCCACAGTCTGAGTAATATGCATAGTGGTAGTGGGGGACATGAGCTGTTTCCAGTTAAATTAGCTTTCTTTATTTTCCAATTTTCGAAAGCTTTCTTAATTTTCCAATATGTGAAAAATGACGCTTTAGGTCCGCTCAGATCCTTTTAAGTCATCTCACCCACGGTTGTGTTTTCTCATTAAGCTGGTGTTTCTCATCTGATAATGTCTAACGATGAATCGCTACAAATATAGTGGCCTGAAAATAAATTATCCACTTGCATCAACTTTAGCAATTTGCATGTGTGGACAGTAGGGCTGACCCCAAATGATATTTTGTTTGGTTGATAGGCTGTTGGTCAACCAATATTTGTTTTGTATAAAGCAGTGGCAAATACATAGACCATTTTATGTCACATGAGACACCTGTCTAACTCCCGCTTGTCTCAGTGGACTAATCCATTGTAGAGGCCTGTCTGAGTGGACTAATCCATTGTAGAGTTCTGTCTGAGTGGACTAATCCATTGTAGAGGTCTGTCTGAGTGGACTAATCCATTGTAGAGGCCTGTCTCAGTGGACTAATCCATTGTAGAGGCCTGTCTAAGTGGACTAATCCATGGTAGAGGCCTGTCTAAGTGGACTAATCCATTGTAGAGGTCTGTCTGAGTGGACTAATCCATTGTAGAGGTCTGTCTGAGTGGACTAATCCATTGTAGAGGTCTGTCTGAGTGGACTAGTCCATTGTAGAGGTCTGTCTGAGTGGACTTATCCATTGTAGAGGTCTGTCTCAAATCAAATCAAATCAAATTGTATTTATCACATACACATGGTTAGCAGATGTTAATGCGAGTGTAGCGAAATGCTTGTGCTTCTAGTTCCGATACAGTAATAACCAACAAGTAATCTAACCTAACAATTTCACAACAGCTACCTTATACACACAAGTGTAAAGGGATGAAGAATATGTACAAAAAGATATATGAATGAGTGATGGTACAGAGCAGCATAGGCAAGATGCAGTAGATGGTATCGAGTACAGTATATACATATGAGATGTGTAATGTAGGGCATGTAAACATTATATTAAGTGGCATTGTTTAAAGTGGCTAGTGATACATGTACAGTGCCTTGCGAAAGTATTCGGCCCCCTTGAACTTTGCGACCTTTCGCCACATTTCAGGCTTCAAACATAAAGATATAAAACTGTATTTTTTTGTGAAGACTCAACAACAAGTGGGACACAATCATGAAGTGGAACGATAGAAGCTGTTTTTCAGTCTCTCGGTCAATGCTTTGATGCACCTGTACTGACCTCGTCTTCTGGTTGATAGCGTGATGAACAGGCAGTGGCTCGGGTGGTGACATCAGGTGGTGTAGGTGTCCTGGAGGGCAGGTAGTTTGCCCCCGGTGATGCGTTGTGCAGACCTCACTACCCTCTGGAGAGCCTTACGGTTGTGGGCGGAGCAGTTGCCGTACCAGGCGGCGATACAGCCTGACAGGATGCTCTCGATTGTGCTTCTGTAAAAGTTTGAGTGTTTTTGGTGACAAGCCGAATTTCTTCAGCCTCCTGAGGTTGAATAGGCGCTGCTGTGCCTTCTTCACCATGCTGTCTGTGTGGGTGGACCAATTCAGTTTGTCCGTGATGTGTACGCCGAGGAACTTAAAACTTTCTACCCTCTCCACTACTGTCCCGTCGATGTGGATAGGGGGGTGCTCCCTCTGCTGTTTGTTGAAGTCCACGATCATCTCCTTTGTTTTGTTGACGTTGAGTGTGAGGTTATTTTCCTGACACCACACTCCGAGGGCCCTCACCTCCTCCCTGTAGGCCGTCTCGTCGTTGTTGGTAATCAAACCTACCACTGTAGTGTTGTCTGCAAACTTGATGATTGAGTTGGAGGCGTGCATGGCCACGCAGTCGTGGGTTTTAAAAGATCTAAGCAGAATTAAAGACTTTGTTATTCGTTCCAGCAAATTCATTCTAAGTGGTTAAAATGGGCGTTCTACATTCTGATGGTTTTACCCTCAACCAAACTAGGACAAAACTGACAGGGAAGTAGTCCAATTTGTAGAACTTTTCATAAAATTCAACACTATCAAAATATCAGTACTGTAAAAATCCATACCAGTATCGGTATGTGAAGCCATACCGCCATACTATTATTCAGGATATATCGGCCAGCCCTAACCTCAATGCCTTTGGTGGTGAAAATGGATCGGCATATCCTGTTTTTATATATAGATTAATGTGCACTTCACAACATAATACTACACATACATGCTTTACAGCTTAATACTTCACATACAGTACATGATAAACAGTGTGCTTAGATTTCACCACATAATACTAGCACCATTTATTTGCTAATACCTGTGATATTATTCCAGTGTATTTAAATGTGAGTGTGCTAGGTGACATTTCTACAGGAAACAGAGAGGGCTGTAGTGTCGGACGCACCATCTGAGGCTGCTGGGATACATGATTCTCCTCCAATGGGAATCACTCTCCTTCAGTCGGGTTTTCAATTGGGGAATATAATCAGCCCCAAACCCCTTGTTGCTGACTTCTAGTGAGGGCTAATGATTAAACCTGTGTGGGGTCACTTAGGACCGACACAGATCCAGATTGTTTCTCAGCACTAGGGCCATTCAGCAGAGGTGAGGCAGGATCACCTGGAGTGTCCAATATGAATGGAATTACCACCGTGCAATGATTGTGACTATGGCAATAGAATTGTAAAAATAGAACTTCTCTGATATTTTGTGATATTCCTTCCTCCATCCTATTACAGTTTTTTACAATCACTTTGGCACTAATTTCAGAACCTTGATGTCATTTTTCAAATCTCTCAACACAAAACTCACAACCGATGATCAAAATGCACATTTTTCAAAACTCTTAACACTTTTTCCAATTGCTTGGCTACAATACACATCAAGCTAATATAATTTGTTCATTGAACTAAAATTACCTGTTCAAAATGACACAATTTAACATCAAAGTATTACCATTTCAAAATGCAATTCACACATTACATCTGAGATGACTGTCTATTCATTTCACTACAATGATTTAACTATCAATTTATAATCTGCTCAAAATTATAAGTAACTGTTGCATTACTCTTAATGCATAGCTTTATGGAAACTTACAAACAATATTCCATGTTTAAATCATGAAAGTTTAAGGATAATGAGATCCATTGACACCAATTACCGTGGAACATGAACCAATTGGACTACATTATCTATGGCTGTAATATTTCATCATCATTCTTTATCAGACACTGTTTCTACGGTCCAATGTACCACTTTTCCAGACCATGTTTTCAGATTTGACATTACTGGACTTTATTAGGTACACCTATCTAGTACTGGGTAGGGCCCCTTTTGCCTTCACAACAGCCTGCATTATTCACGGTGTTGTATGTTAAGAGATGCCCTTCTGCACACCACTGTTTTAAACAGCTGTTATTTGAGCATTTGTGGCCTTTCTGTTAGCTTGAATGAGTCTGGACATTCTCCTCTGACCTCTCTCAATAATATGGTGTTTTTGCCCACATAATTGCCGCTCACTGAATGTGTTTTGTTTATCGCACCGTTCTCTGTAAACTCTAGAGACTGTAGTGCGTAAAAATCTCAGGAGGGCAGCTGATGGCATGACCTATGACATTGTGTGGGATAATGTCAGGTTCCATCATGCTCAATGGTGCAAGCTTGGTTTATCTACAATTACAACCCGTTACTGCCGAAGATGTTTGGCTAATGAAAACATCCATTGTGATGTGGATGAGAACCTGTGGCCAAATCCACAAGGCAGGGTTGATGGAAATATAGAAGTACAGTAATAAAACCTTTGTTTAGCTTTTTACGGTAAGCCAACACAGCAGTTGACATTTTACTGTAGTTTTTTTCTTTTTTGTAGCTAATTATTTTTGCTTTGATTCAAAGAAACCTGTTGTGATTTTGTTGTATTTCATAAATAATTGTCAGATTTTGTTCAATGATTTTACATGATTTTACTTTTACAGTGATGCATTTATGTGTAGTACCATAATGAAACATGTATCACATATTTTGTACTACAATATTGAATGAATGTACGAACAGCTACACAGTGAAACTTCCGGTATCTTGTGTGTGGGTGATCTAAATTAATGTTCCTATGGTATTTCATGATAAATTAGTGAATTGAACCAATAGATCTGCAAGTGCAAGGTTTCTTTAAAGACATGAATGCACAATGCAATGTTTTGAACATTGGACAGACTGTGTTACAAGTGATGACCGTTTTGATTTTTGTGTCTAGAGCTTTGAGAAATGACCACAAGGTTCTGAAATTAGTGCCAAAGTGATTGCAATTTTCTTTGAGTTCAGCAAGATCTCACAGACTTATTTCAGTATTCTGTTTTTGTCAAGGGGGGGGGTAGGCCTGCTATATTGCAACTGTGGGGTGGGTAAACATCTATAGGTGAATTTAAAGTCCAATCAAATCAAATCAAAGTTTATTTGTCACGTGCGCCGAATACAACAGGAACTGTAACACCTTACAGTGAAATGCTTACTTACTGGCTTACTGGCAAAAATGGTATTAGGTGAACAATAGGCAAGTAAAGAAATAAAACAACAGTAAAAAAGACTGAAAAATAAAAGTAGCGAGGCTACATACAGGCACCGGTTAGTCGCGCTTATTGAGGTAGTATGTACATGAAGATATAGTTAAAGTGACTATGCATATATGATGAACAGAGAGTAGCAGTAGCATTAAAGAGGGGTTGGCGGTTGGTGGGTGGCGGGACACAGTTCAGATAGCCAGGTTAGCCAATGTGCGTTGGTCAGGCCAATTGAGGTAGTATGTACATGAATGTACTGTTGAGAAGCCTTTTTGTCCTTGACTTGGCACTCCGGTACCGCTTACCATGCGGTAGTAGAGAGAGCAATTACAGTACCAGGCAGTGACGCAACCAGCTCTTGATGTTGCAGCTGTAGAACCTTTTGAGGATCTGAGGACCCATTGCCAAATCTTTTTAGTTTCCTAAGGGGGAATAGGCTTTGTGGAGCCCTATTCACGACTGTCTTGGTGTGTTTGGACCATTCTAGTTTGTTGGTGATGTGGACACCAAGGAACTTGAAGCTCTCAACCTGCTCCTCTCCAGCCCCGTCGATAATAATGGGGGCGTGCTCGGTCCTCCTATTCCTGTAGTCCACAATCATCTCCTGAGTCTCGGTTACGTTGAGGGATAGGTTGTTATTCTGGCACAACGAGGTCTCTGACCTCCTCCCTATAGGCTGTCTCGTCGTTCTCCGTGATCAGGCCTCCCACTGTTGTGTCATCTGCAAACTTAATGATGGTGTTGGAGTCGTGCCTGGCCATGCAGTCGTAGGTGAACAGGGAGTACAGGAGGGGACTGAGCATGCACCCCTGAGGGGATCCAGTATTGAGTATCTGCGTGGCAGATGTGTTGCTACCTACCCTCACCACCTGGGGGCAGCCCGTCAGGAAGTCCAGGATCCAGATGCAGAGGGAGGTGTTTAGTCTCAGGATACTTAGCTTAGTGATGAGGTTTGAGGGTACTATGGTGTTGAATGCTGAGCTGTAGTCAATGAATAGCATTCTCATGTAGGTTTTCCTTTTGTCCAGGTGGGAAAGGGCAGCGTGGAGTGCAATGGAGATTGCATCATCTGTGGATCTGTTTGGTCGGTATGCAAATTGGAGTGGGTCTAGGGTTTCTGGGATAATGATGTTGATGTGAGCCAATACCAGCCTTTCAAAGCACTTCATGACTACGGACGTGAGCCTTTACCAGCCTTTCAAAGCACTTCATTGGTCCTGACATGAGTGCTACGTGTCTGTAGTCATTTAGGCAGGTTGTCTTCGTGTTCTTGGGCACAGGGACTATGGGGGTCAGCTTGAAACATGTTGGTATTACAGACTCAATCAGGGACATGTGGAAAATGTCAGTGAAGACACCTGCCAGTTGGTCAGCACATGCCCGGAGCACACGTCCTGGTATTCCGTCTGGCCCTGCAGCCTTGTGAATGTTGACCTATTTAAAGTTCTTACTCACGTCGGCTGCGGAGAGCCTGATCACACAGTCGTCCGGAACAGCTGATGCTCTCATGCATGCCTCAGTGTTGCTTGCCTCGAAGCGAGCATGGAAGTGATTTAGCTCGTCTGGTAGGCTCGTGTCACTGGGCAGCTCGTGGCTGTGCTTCCCTTTGTAGTCTGTAATAGTTTGCAAGCCCTGCCACATAAGACGAGCGTCGGAGCCGGTGTACTATGATTCAATCTTAGCCCTGTATTTATGCTTGATGGTTTGTTGGAGGGCATAGAAGTATTTCTTATAAGCTTCCGATTTAGAGTCCCGCACACTGAAAGCGGCAGCTCTACCCTTTAGCTCATTGCGAATATTGCCTGTAATCCCTGGCTTCTGGTTGGGGTATGTACGTACAGTCACTGTGGGGACGACGTCCTCGATGCACTTATTGATAAAGCCAGTGACTGATGTGGTGTACCCCCCAATGCCATCGAAAGAATTCCGGGTCATGTTCCAGTCTGTGATAGCAAAACAGTCCTGTAGTTTAGCATCTGTTTCACCTGACCACTTTTTTTTGTTTAGTTTTTTTGACCGAGTCACTGGTGCTTGTAAGCAGGTTGGATTTACCAAATGGAGGGCGAGGGAGAGATTTGTACGCGTCTCTGTGTGGTGTACAGGTGATCTAGATTTTTTTTGCCTCTGGTTGCACATTTAACATGTTGATTGAAATTAGGTAGAAACAATTTAAGTTTCCCTGCATTGAAGTCTCCGGCCACTAGGAACGCCGCTTCTGGATGTGCGGTTTCCTGTTTACTTATTTCCTTATACAGCTGACTGAGTTCGGTCTTAGTGCCAGCATCCATCTGTGGTGATAAATAAATAGCCACGAAAAGTGTAGCTGAAAACTCTCTAGGCAAATAGAATTTTATCACAAGATACTCTACAAGCTTCAATGCCATACAACTCTCCTTCCGTGGCCTCCAACTGCTCTTAAATACAAATAAAACTAAATACATGCTATTCAACCGATCGCTGCCCGCACCTGCCCACCTGTCCTCTGGACTGTTCTGTTGTAGAATATGTGGACAACTACAAATACCTAGGTGTCTGGTTAGACTGTAAACTCTCCTTCCAGACTTCCAGACACATTAAGCATCTCCAATCCAAAAGAAATCTAGAATCGGCTTCCTATTTTGCAACAAAGCATCCTTCACTCATGCTGCCAAACATACCCTCGTAAAACGGACCATCCTACTGATCCTCGACTTCGGCAATGTCATTTATAAAATAGCCTCCAACACTCTACTCAGCAAACTGGATGCAGTCTATCACAGTGCCATCCATTTTGTCAACAAAGCCCCATATACTACCCACCACTGTGACCTGTATGCTCTCGTTGGCTGGCCCTCGCTTCATACTTGCCACCAAACACACTGGCTCCAGGTCATCTATAAGTCTCTGCTCTCTGCTAGGTAAAGCCCCGCCTTTTCTCAGCTCACTGGTCACCATAGCAGCACCCACTCATAGCACGCGCTCCAGCAGGTATATCTCACTGGTCACCCTAAAGCCAATTCTTTCTTTGGCCGCCTTTCCTTCCAGTTCTCTGTTGCCAATGACTGGAATGAACTGCAAAAATCACTGAAGCTTGAGACTCGTATCTCCCTCACTAGCTTTAAGCCCCAGCAGTCAGAGCAGCTCACAGATCACTGCACCTGTACATAGCCCATATGTAAATAGCCCATCCAACTACCTCATCCCCATACTGTATTTATTAATTTATCTTGCTCCTTTGCACCCCAGTATCTCTACAGGCGCATTCATCTTCTGCACATCTATCACTCCAGTCTGCTATATTGTAATTACTTCGCCACCATGGCCTATTTATTGCCTTACCTCCCTTATCCTAACTCATTTGCACACACTGTATATAGACTTCTTCTACTGTATTATTGACGGTAGAGTATGTTTGTTTATTCCATGTGTAACTCTGTGTTGTTGTATGTTTGGAACTTATTTGCTTCATCTTGTCCAGGTCACAGTTGTAAATAAGAACTTGTTCTCAACTAGCCTACCTTGTTAAATAAAGGTGAAATGAAAAAATAAAATAAATAAAACTTCAGGCGAGCAAAATCTATAGACTTCCTTAGATTTCGTGCACCAACTGTTGTTTACAAATATGCACAGACCCCATCTTACCGGAGTGCGCTGTTCTATCTTGCCGGTGCAGCGTATATCCTGCTAGCTGAATATCCATGTCATCATTCAACCATGATTCCGTTTTTGATGTCCCTTTGGTAGGATATTCGTGATTGTACCTCGTCTAATTTATTGTCCAATGATTGTACGTTGGCAAGTAATATTGACGGTAATGGTAGCTTTCCCACTCGCCTTCTGCGAACCCTTACCAGGCACCCCTATCTGTGTCCTCTGTACCTGCGTCCCTTCCTCCTGCCAATAACTGGGATGTTGGGATGTTGATGGGTGTTCGGAGAATGTCGTGGGCGTCCTGTTTGTTGAAGAAAAAATCTTTGTCTAATCCGTAAGATACGGTTGCAGAAACATTATGTCCAAAATAAGTTACAAATAACGCCAAATAACCCAATTGGTTGGGTGCCTGTAAAACTGCTGCCATTTCTTCCGACGCCATTTTAACAGTAAAGTAGGCCTGTTATGTTGCAACGGCGCCTGTTGAAATTGTCTGGGGACCTGGACAAACTTCTAATATAGCAGTAAATCTGGTGTGACCTGGCTGCTGAGTTTGGGTGAACTGATGTAAACGTTAAGTATCGAAATCCCAAGTTGGCATATAGGCTGTAGAAGAGAAGGAAAAACAACGACAATTTGAAACTCAGCTATCCTGGGAAAATAGGGCAATTTGTTACGTAAATGAGTCTGGTTTCATTGTAGGCCAATTATGTTTGTGTGGTATCTAAGAAGCTTGCTAATAAGCACAGAGAGTTGAGGATGTGTTCTTTTAAGGCAGTGTCAGACAGATGACATGAAAATCAGGAGTCACCAGGACATGTTTCACTGATAAGGGAGGGCTAAAGACAGTAATGGGCTAACATTGGTTAAAAAAAATTGGACCTAACATTTATTAAACAACATTTATTTCAGCCATTTAAACTACTTGGTAATATTCTCCTTGTTGAATGTAGGCCAGTAATATATTTTTAAAAACTGTGTAGTTGGCATATCATCAGGAGTCATTGTAGCCTTTACCTGTGTTTACCATTGTATACTATCTGAAATATCCCTGTGCAGCCAATAGAACATGATTTGGTGAGCTGTCATGAAACAAACATGACTGGTTTCTATGTATGTTACCAATCTTATGTAACATGAGGTTATTATAAATAATTGTGGGGAGGGGATTGAGGATGCCCTATTGACTCAACCCCAGAAGATAATGTATATATGCTAGTGTATCTCAATGACTCATTTAGTATGGATGTAGGATCTACATTGACCATTGACCCTGTTGCAGGAAATGTTTAATTTGTAGTGTATTTGAGGTTTTAAAAAAGCTTCTGAAGTTTGTAATTTCCACTTTGAAATATCAGACTTGGTTTTCCCTTAGGGAAAATGTATCAACCCCTACAATAACGCCCTTTAATTATAATCTACATAATAATTCACATTTTCTGTTGCTGCAGGATTACTGTCCTGCTGTACAAAACTGGCTGAAATTAAGATCGGTATATCTATTTAGTATTCAGCTCGCAAACGACCTGAAGTCTCTATACCCATCTGTCTGTGTTTGGTTCATTACTGGTGAGTTCATATAACCATGGTTTGCCCTCAGGAATATGTCTATTATACTTCAGACAGCTCTTTTCAGGCTATCAGACTGTATTTGGGATTATGTTTTCAGGGATTTGTTTGACTGCAGCAAAACTTGATTTGGCGGCAACTACTGTAAAATCACATCTCAGGTGGAGTAGGCTACTTATACTGTATCTGAAGATGGTCATAAATAATCCATCAAATTCCTGTTCAGCTATCAACCCATTTAATCTGTTTGCTTTTTGGATTATGTCAACTCAACAACTCCCCTTTTGGCTGAAATCCAACAGTCAGAATAGAGTAGAGCGAAACCCCTCATTAGCCTTTATTCAGAGAAGGGATTGTAATTTTGGATTTAGTTTAATACCAAGCCTCCTTTTCCAGGTCAAACATGCAGAGGAGAATAGCACAGCCCAGTGCTGCCCAGCCAAGTTCTGCTGCCTAAAACCTTCTATTACAGTACAATGCTTCAGCCTCTCTCCATCAGTCTCCCTGCACCAGCCTCCCTCCCTCCATCAGCCAGCCTTCCTCCATCAGCCAGCCTTTCTCCATCAGCCAGCCGTTCTCCATCAGCCAGCCTCCATCCATCAGCCAGCCTTCACCAACCAGCCTCCCTCCATCAACCAGCTTCCCTCCATCAACCAGCTTCCCTCCATCAGCCAGCCTTCCACCATCAGCCAGCCTCGTACCATCAGCCAGGCTCCTCCCCATAGCCATCCTTCCTCCATCAGCCAGCCTCCCTCCCTCGGTCAGCCAGCCTCCCTCCATCAGCCAGTCAGCCAGCCTCCCTCCATCCATCAGCCAACCTCCCTCCCTCCCTCCCTCCATCAGCCATCCTTCCTCCATCAGTCAGCCTCCCTCCCTCGGTCAGCCAGCCTCCCTCGATCAGCCAGCCAGCCTCCCTCCCTCCCTCCATCAGCCATCCTTCCTCCATCAGCAAGCCTCCCTGCATCAGCCAGCCTTCCTCCATCAGCCAGCCTCTTTCCAACAGTAGCAAGCAGGCTTAATCTGCTGATGGCAGGGAAATGTCATTATGTGACCACCGACTATTGTAACAACGTTTTATGAACAATGCTTTTTGTTATTACACAAGTGGAATAGAAACTGTTCCCTATTCCACTTGTGTAATAGGAATAGTAAAGTCTTGCTAAAGTTGTTAGCGAGGTAATCCATTCAGGTCAACTGTAGGCCTACGTGCTGTCCCACGTCTGCTGGTTTGCTAGTGCTTGATAATCATAGAACAATAGCAAGTACCAATCTATTTAAAGTTAAATATTAATCATTCCTGATGACGCAAGAACCCTAAATCTTTAAACCTTGATCCTCTTACCATACATAATATTGATGTAAATATGCATGCTCTGCAGGGTTTTACATGTCTGCTTAGAGAGTAGCAGAGGGAGAAGAAGGGCCAGAGAGTGAGATAGGCAAGGACAGAAAGCAAACCGCCAACATGCACAGCAGCCTGCAGCATACCACAGAATAAAGAAGCGAACGCCAACATCAAAATCTCTTCAGAGCACATTGGAATTTGCTGTAGGGATTTTCGTAATGTACATTGGCAGGACACCACTTCAAATTAGTGGATTCGGCTATTCCAGCCACACCCATTGCTGACAGGTGTATAAAATCGAGCACACTTCCATGCAATCTCCATAGACAAACAATGGCAGTAGAATGGCCTTACGAAGAGCTCAGTGGCTTTCAGCGTGGCACCGTCGTAGGATGCCACCTTTCCATCAAGTCAGTTCATCAAATTTATACCCTGCTAGAGCTGCCCCAGTCAACTGTAAGTGTTGTTATTGTGAAGTGGAAACGTCAAGGAGCAACAACAGCTCAGCCGCAAAGTGGTTGACCACACAAGCTCACAGAATGGGACCTCTGAGTGCTAAAGTGTGTAGTTCGTAAAAATTGCCTGTCCTCGGTTGCAATACCCACTACCGAGTTCCAAACAGCCTCTGGAAGCAATGTCAGCACAATTACTTGTCATTGGTAAAGTCATAAAATGGGTTTCCATGGCAGAGCAGCCGCACACAAGCCTAAGATCACCATGCGCAATGCCAAGCATCTGCTAGAGTGGTGTAAAGCTCGCCGCATTGGACTCTGGAGCGGTGGAAACGTGTTCTCTGAAGTGATTAATCACTCAGCCTCCCTCCCCATAGCCACCCAGGTGAATCTGGGTCTGGTGGATGCCAGCAGAACGCTACCTGCCTCAATGCATAGTGCCAACTGTTAAGTTTGGTGGAGTAGCATTAATTGTCTGGGGCTGTTTTTCATGGTTCGGGCTAGGCTCCTTATTTCCAATGAAGGGAAATCTTAACGCTACAGCATACAATGATATTCTACATGTTTCTGTGCTTCCAACTTTGTGGCAACAGTTTGGGGAATGCCCTTTCCTGTTTCAGCACATTGCCCTGACCTCAACCCCATTGAACACCTTTTGGATGAATTGGAATGCCGACTGCGAGCCAGGCCTAATTGCCCAAAATCAGTATCCAACCTCACTAATGCTCTTATGACTCAATGGAAGTAAGTCACCACAGCAATGTTCCAACATCTAGTGGAAATCCTTTCCAGAAGAGTGGAGGCTGTTACAGCAAATGGGGTTCCAACCCCATATTAATGATTTTTTAAATAAGCTGTTCGAACGAGCAGGTGTCCACATGATTTTGGCCATGTAGTGTATCTCACTGCCCGACCATATCTGGGTCTTAAAAAATGTATTGAATCACTTAGCGTCAGAGACATCTTCTGGCGAGCGGTTTTATGGTCGTCAAATCAGGTCAGATAAGATCAGTCAGCCAAAGTAGCGCAAACAGGCTTATTGCTGCTGTCTGTTTTTATTTTACATGATGTCGTTGTCTACCAAATAAATTGTCATTAGACACTGCAGATATTTCCAGGAGGAGAGCTCCAACATAGAGACAGCATCCACAAAGAAAAATTATATAAAGAGAAATCCATGAATGAGTAACTGACGGACAGTCTACAGTGATTATTGTAATCAAGATGTTGCCAGTTCTTATTATGGCCTGGGATCCTCTTCAGCAGCTACACGGTGATGATCCAGGTGTGATCAATGCTCTGTGGAAAAACAAAGAAGAGTTGTGGTGCAGTGAAGGAGCTCTACCCTGCTCACTGCTCTTATTGGGGCCTGGCGGGCAGGGCTGTATAAGTGGAAGATGAGGCCGACACGCTCAGATCACTGGCCTCTTAATCTCTTTCTGCCTGGTGGAAGTGCTCTAATCTCACACTGATGGATTAGGGGAACATGACAAGTTTTCGTGCAGGTTTTGCCTATAACTCAACTCAATTTGGATATGTGATTCAGTAAACGTGCAAGCCACAATTTGAATGAATGATACAATTAATGTCATCATTTGTTTATCTTTGGGCAATGATCTCCTTATCTAATCGCCATGGGAATTGGAGTTTTATAAGGACGACTCATCAGGTCCTGTTTCAGGTATTAATCCCTAGAGGATTTTCATGCCTCACAACGCAGGTAATAGGCTAATCAAAAACGTTGGGGGATTTGTAGAACCAGTGTAGAAAATCAATCTCAGGATTTAATGGGTGTAGAAAATAGTTGGATTTAATTTACCAACTCATTGATTTAAAAGGTTAGATGTAGTTATGGATGAATCCACAAACTACTGTAACTTTACTTGGTTGCCTCTTATTTGGTCATAGTAACCTACTGAGTACTGGAAAATGTGTATTCTAGAAAAATATTTACAGTGGGGCAAAAAAGTATTTAGTCAGCCACCAATTGTGCAAGTTCTCCCACTTAAAAAGATGAGAGAGGCCTGTAAATCTTCATCATAGGTACACTTCAACTAGGACAGACAAAATGAGAAAAAAAATCCCGAAAATCACATTGTAGGATTTTTTATGAATTTATTTGCAAATTATGGTGGAAAATAAGTATTTGGTCAATAACAAAAGTTTATGTCAATACTTTGTTATATACCCTTTGTTTTGCAATGACAGAGGTCAAACGTTTTCTGTAAGTCTTCACAAGGTTTTCACACACTGTTGCTGGTATTTGGCCCATTCCTCCATGCAGATCTCCTCTAGATCAGTGATGTTTTGGAGCTGTTGCTGGGCAACACAGACTTTCAACTCCCTCCAAAGATTTTCTATGGGGTTGAGATCTGGAGACTGGCTAGGCCACTCCAGGACCTTGAAATGCTTCTTACGAAGCCACTCCTTCGTTGCCCGGGCAGTGTGTTTGGGATCATTGTCATGCTGAAAGACCCAGCCACGTTTCATCTTCAATGCCCTTGCTGATGGAAGGAGGTTTTCACTCAAAATCTCACGATACACGGCCCCATTCATTCTTTCCTTTACACGGATCAGTCGTCCTGGTCCCTTTGCAGAAAAACAGCCCCAAAGCATGATGTTTCCACCCCCATGCTTCACAGTAGGTATGGTGTTCTTTGGATGCAACTCAGCATTCTTCAAAACTATGAAATAACACATATGAAATCATGTAGTAACCAAAAAAGTGTTAAACAAATGAAAGTTTATTTTAAATTTGAGATTCTTCAAAGTAGCCACCCTTTGCTTTGATGACAGCTTTTCACGCTCTTAGCATTCTCTCAACCAGCTTCACCTGCAAGGCTTTTCAACAGTCTTAAAGGAGTTCCCACATATGCTGATTGGCTGCTGATTGGCTGCTTGTTGGCTGCTTTTCCTTCACGCTGGTGGTCCAACTCATCCCAAACATCTCAATTTGGTTGGGAATGGGGGATTGGTCATCTGCCAGGTCATCTGATGCAGCACTCCATCACTCTCCTTCTTGGTCATTGTGCTGTTGAAAAAGAAATGATATTCCCACTATGTGCAAACCAGATGGGTTGCGTACCGCTGTAGTACACTGCGGTAGCCATGCTGGTTGAGGGTGTCTTGAATTCTAAATAAATCACAAACAGTGCCACCAGCAAAGCACCTCCACACCATCACACCTCCTCCTCCATGCTTCACGGTGGGAACCACACATGTGAAGATCCTCCTTTCACCTACTCTGCGTCTCACAAAGACATGGCGGTTGGAACCAAAAATCTAAATGTTGGACTTATTAGACCAAAGGACAGATTTCCATCAGTCTAATGTTCATTGCTTGTGTTTCTTGACCCAATCAAGTCTTTTGTTATTGGTGTTCTTTAGTAGTGGTTTCTTTGCAGCAATTTGATCATGAAGGACTGATTCACACAGTCTCCTCGGAAGAGTTGATGTTGAGATGTTACTTGAACTCTGTTCCTTTGGGTTGTACTTTCTGAGGCTGGTAACTCTAATAAACTTATCCTCTGCAGCAGAGTTAACTCTGGGTCTTCCTTTCCTGTGGCGGTCCTCATGACAAGACAGTTTTATCATAGCGCTTGATGGTTTTTGAGACTGAACTTAAAAACCTAGAAGTTCTTGAAATGTTCTGGATTGACTGACCTTCATGTCTTAAATGAATGATGGTGTGTCATTTCTCTTTGCTTATTTCAGCAGTTTTTACCATAATATGGACTTGGTCTTTTACCAAATAGGGCTATCTTCTGTATGCCACCCCTACCTTGTCACAACACAACTGATTGGCTCAAACGCATTAAGAAGGAAAGAAATTCCACAAATGAACCTTTAACAAGGCACATCTGTTAATTGAAATGCATTTCAGGTGACTACCTCATGAAGCTGGTTGAGAGAATGCCAAGAGTGTTCAAAGCTGTCATCAAGGCAAAGGGTGGCTACTTCAAATAATATCATAAACACTGTTTTGCTTAAGAAATTATTACATATGTGTTGTTTCATAGTTTTGATGTCTTCACCATTATATTACAATTTAGAAAATAGTAAAAATAAAGAAAAACCCTTGAATGAGTAGATGTGTCCAATCTTTTGATTGGTACTATATATTAAAATGGAAAAGGGAACATTTGACTGTATTAAAATGGAATTTGGTTTCATGACATGCAGCAACAGTGGCCTGGGTTGACCAAGAATTCCCTTGAGTAAATATTGATATTATATTATCTTTTTATTTTTATTTCTCAAGACCATTGACTCCTGTGAGATTGGTAGACTCAGAGGCAGCTGCCACCATGAGCTGCTGAGAGCTTAGTGGAAATGTGTTTGCAATTACATGCAAATTCCCCAGAAAGGCCAGGAAACGTCAAACCTTACAGTAGTTAATGTCATAAGCTATATCAGCTTTTCATCTGTGCGGCAAAGTAATATGCTAAGACAGAGAACTGAAAGTAAAACATGTTTTTTTATTACACAACACAGAAGAACCATTATACAGAATACTGTATATTCTGATTCAGTTTAGTTATTCTACAGAATACTGTATATTCTGATTCAGTTTAGTTATTCTACAGAATACTGTATATTCTGATTCAGTTTAGTTATTCTACAGAATACTGAATATTCAGAGTCAGTTTAGTTTTCTACAGAATACTGAATATTCAGAGTCAGTTTAGTTTTCTACAGAATACTGAATATTCAGAGTCAGTTTAGTTATTCTACAGAATACAGTATATTCTGATTCAGTTTAGTTTTCTACAGAACACAGTATATTCAGAGTCAGTTTAGTTTTCTACAGAATACTGAATATTCAGAGTCAGTTTAGTTATTCTACAGAATACAGTATATTCTGATTCAGTTTAGTTTTCTACAGAATACAGTATATTCAGAGTCAGTTTAGTTTTCTACAGAATACTGAATATTCAGAGTCAGTTTAGTTATTCTACAGAATACTGAATATTCTGATTCAGTTGTGTCACGGGCGAAAGAGGCGAGAAGGATCGGAGGACCAAAATGCGGCGTGGTATGTGTTCATTATGAATATTTAATAAAAGAAAGCACTGAAAACTGAATACAAACTATACAAAAACAATAAACAAATAACGACCGTGAAGCTATAAATGAGACCTGTGCTGACACAAGCAACTAACATAGACAATCACCCACAAAACCCAACACAAAACAGGCTACCTAAATATGGTTCCCAATCAATGACAATGACTAACACCTGCCTCTGATTGAGAACCATATCAGGCCCAAACACAGAAACAGACAAACTAGACATCCAACATAGAATGCCCACTCAGATCACACCCTGACCAAACAAAACAGAAACATACAAAGCAAACTATGGTCAGGGTGTGACAAGTTGAGTTATTTTATTCAGAATATGCAGTGGAAACCTGTGTTTTCTCTCTGCTCATAATGGGCTGAGACCTTGAGAGAGAAGTGCCTGGCTGACAGTGCCAGAATAGGCCCTCGTTTTAAAGATAGCCGATGATCCACCGCGTGTCAGAGCCTGTAAAGCCATGCTGCGCAGCTTGCCCTCAGTGTTATTGAGTCCACAGGCAGTTCTCTCGCTGTCTCGTACTGACATGGATGGGGCTTTCATAACTCACGATTGTATTCCAAGTTGTGGAATGTTTTTGTTTTTCATTACTACAATATTCACATGCCAATTCAATCATCTAATATTCTACACATCACCTGTCAAGGTGCACAGGAGAGGTGCATGAGAGATATTTGGGCCATTTATACCCTCTGTGTGGATAAAGGCTGTTGCCATGGAGATGACATTGACCTCTGTTATTATGGCTGTAGAACCCCAGTTGTATGTTGTATAGGTGTTTATGCTCCCCTGAAGTACCTTACGGTATTGCATCTGATAGAAATGTCTGCACTGAAGGTCACGGTTGAGAGAAGATGGTTGTAGATCTTCTTTAGACCTATCCGCAACTGAAACCATTCATGTCATGTTTTCTCATAGATCCTCAACAAAAATTGGACAATGGACTAGCAACTATCGTCAGGTAGCTGGTACCCAACAGTGTTTAAGGAGTTGTATGTGATGTGAATTTAAATGGAATGGAAATCCGATTGACTTGTAAGATACAATAATGTAAGGGGGGTAATGCATGAATTACATTTCAGATAAATGTAATGCAGTTTGGCATATGCCACACACATAGCAGGTGGCCCTGATTTAATTACTATGCATGACTAAGCCTCATAACTCAGAAGTGGAAACAATTGATCACTTGTATTATCACATTAAACATGAGAGAGATAGAGGGAGAAATAAAGCTAGAGAAAGGGAGAGTAAGAGAGAGAGTGAAGGAAAGCTAGAGAAAGAGAGAGTGTGAAGGAAAGCTAGAGAGAGAGAGGGGGGGGAGAAGGGGAGAGAGAGAGGGAGAGAGAGTGCTTATATAATCAAGATATGACAATTTACTGTGTAATATTAAAACCTGTTTGGGATAGGGGGCAGCATTTTCACTTTTGGATGAAAAGTGTGCCCAGAGTAAACTGCCTCCTACTCATTCCCAGATGCGAATATATGCATATTATTAGTAGTATTGGATAGAAAACAATCTGAGGTTTCTAAAACTGTTTGAATGATGTCTGTGAGTATAATAGAACTCATATGGCAGGCGAAAACCTGAGAAAAATCCAACCAGGAAGTGGGAAATCTGAGATTTGTAGTTTTTCAAAGCTTGGCCTATCGAATACACAGTGTCTATGGGGTCATGTTGCACTTCCTAAGGCTTCCACTAGATGTCAACCGTCTTTAGAAACTTGTTTGAGGCTTCTACTGTAAAGAAGGGGCTCATAAGTGCTCTTTGAGTGAGTGGTCTGGCAGAGTGCCACAAACTCTGTGGTAGCTCTCGTTCCATGGCTTTTCTACAGACAAAGGAATTCTCCGGTTGTAACATTATTGAAGATTTATGATTCTATACATCGTTTGAAATGTTTCTACGGTCTGTAACGGAACTTTTGGACTGTGTCTGGACGTAGTGCTCGCGCCTCATGAAGATTGATTACTGGGCTGAATGCGCTAACAACAAGGAGGAATTTGGACATAAATGATGAACTTTATCGAACAAATCAAACCTTTATTGTGGAACTGGGATTCCTGGGAGTGCATTCTGATGAAAATCATCAAAGGTAAGTGAATATTTATAATGCTATTTCTGACTAATGTTGACTCCAACATGGCGGATATTTTTTGGGCTGATTTTGATTTTTCGTCTGAGCGCCGTACTCAGATTATTGCATGGTGTGCTTTTTCCGTAAAGTTTTTTAAAATCTGACACAGCAGTTGCATTAAGGAGAAGTCTATCTTTAATTCTGTGAATCACACTTGTATCTTTTATCAAGGTATTTCTGTGAATTGATGTGGCTCTCTGCAAAATCACCGGATGTTTTGGAAGCAAAAACATTACTGAACTTAACGCGCTAATGTAAACTGAGAATTTTGGATATAAATATGCACTTTATTGAACAAAACATACATGTATTGTGTAACATGATGTCCTATGAGTGTCATCTGATGAAGATCATCAAAGGTTAGTGATTAATTTTATCGATATTTCTGCTTTTTGTGACTCCTATCTTTGGCTGGAAAAATGGCTGTGTGTGTTTTTGTGACTTGGCTCTGACCTAACATAATCATATGTTGTGCTTTCACTGTAAAGCCTTTTTAAAATTGGACACGATGGGTAGATAAGAAGTTTATCTTTCATTTGATGTATTGCACTTGTTAATGTGTGAAAGTTACATATTCTAAAAAATATTTTTGAATTTCCCACGCTGCCTTTTGAGCGGAATGTTGTCGGAATATTGTCGAGGGGTGCCACTAGCGGAACCCCTAGCCATAAGAATTAAGCAGATCAATAAGAGGAGTCAATTGGATTGCACTCAAGGCTCTCCTTGCTTTCAAAGACTAGTCCAATACGGTTGACAACAACCTTGAGGCTTATTGCAGATGTGACTGCCACAAAGAACAGTGTGTGGGCAGCTAAAGGACATGGTAGGCAAACTGCTTGAGGTCTTTTAACAAAGAGAACCGGAAGGTGACCAATGCAGAGAAGGCAAGGGACACCTACATCATTTTCGCTTCTTGCTTAGATTGTTATAATTTTTTTTTTTAAATGTGCTGCAAATAACACCACAAAATCTGTGAAATGTGTGAATTTCTAAATGTTTTGTTCTCCAATCCATAGCGGTTAAGGCTTGGGGATATCCCAGTGATTCTACAGTATACCCTGTATGTTTCTGAGCAGATTGGAGCCTCGCTGCTGTCCTTTCCTTTAGGTACTTAGAGCCCTCATTGGGTATCATATCATTCCCTGACCACTACAGCCTCACAGCTTAGAACCACAGAATCACATCTTCCAACCTTTCTTCTTCTTGTTTTTTAACAGAATGTAAAGGCTACTCTGTCTGTCTCTGATGTATCTGAGCGGAAACAAATCACAGAGTTAACAACCCTGCATCCTGTATGTCCAGTACCCCTCTCCACCCTGCATCCTGCACCCTGTCGGACCCCTCTCCACCCTGCACGCTGCCGGACCCCTCTCCACCCTGCCCCCTGCATGCTCCAGGACCCCTCTCCACCCTGCATCCTTCACTCTCCAGGACCCCTCTCCACCCTGCATCCTTCACTCTGCAGGACCCCTCTCCACCCTGCATCTGACACTCTCAAGGACCGCCCTCTCCACCTTGTACCCTATCTACCTGCTTTCAACATATGTCTCTTCTTCCTGCTGTCACTCTCGCATCTCTTTCTCTCTCATGATGTTGTTGGAAATCAATTCATAAAACCTGGAGCCATCTTTTTTGATGTGTGTCTTTTTGAGCAGACTTGTGAAAAGGTTAATTAGCTGAATAATCAGCTTAGCTACCGCTTGGCAACTAAAACCGCAGGCCCCTGGAGAGTGTATAGAGTAGACACAGTCTTCCTCTGCATTCCTCTGAGGGGAGGAGGTAGGGGGAGGGGGTCAGTGACAGGTCCCAAACTGCAATCTGAGGGCAAGGCCTCATCCAGCTGACAAGGGAAAAAGCTGTCCCCAGCAATCACAGAGGAGAGAAGATGAGAGGAAATATGCTCTAATGAGAAAGAGAGAGAGAGAGAGAGAGTTGAGCTGGGGGCGGGCAAGTGTTCGGAGAGGAGTAAGAGAGAAATGCAAGGAAATAGAAGAGGGAGCCAGAGAGAATACAGGACTATGAAAATGAGATATATACCACATACTTCTCTGTGGAGTCTCATGCTGGCATTCTCTCCAGTCTGTAAACAAACTGTCCTAAGCATCGCTATGGTGAGTGGCAATAAGGTGCAGTGGAAAGCAGCAAGTCTCAGCAGGTAAATGAGGTACTACTGAATCAATGATGTAATGTACTAATTGGCCTCAGTGAAAGAGAGAAAGTCTAAGAGGTGTCAAACTTATTCCATGGAGGGCCTAGTGTGTTTGGGTTTTTCCTTTTTTCCTTTAAATTAAGACCATGACAATCAGGTGAGGGGAGTTATTTTACTAATTAGTGACCTTAATTCAACAATCAAGTACAAGGGAGGAGGGAAAATCCAGAGACACTCGGTCCTCCGTGGAATGAATTGGACAGATGTGGTCTAAGAGATAGACATACTGTGGATTCGGAAAGTATTCAGATCCCTTGACTATTTCTATTTCATCATTGTTACATTACAGCCTTATTCTAAAATGGATTGAATTATTTTTTTCCACTCATCAATCTACACACAATACCCCATAATGACAAAGCAAAAACAGGTTTTTAGAAATTATTGCAAATTTATTAAAAAGAAAAAACTGAAATATCACATTTACATAAGTATTCATACCCTTTAATCAGTATTTTGTTGAAGCACCTTTGGCAGCGATAAAGGCCTTGAGTCTTCTTGGGTATGACACTACAAGCTTGGCACACCTGTATTTGGGGAATTTCTCCCATTCTTCTCTGCAGATCCTCTCAAGCTCTGTCAGGTTGGATGGGGAGCCTTGAGGCTTGTCCTGAAGCCACTCCTGCGTTGTCTTGGCTGTGTTTTCGGTCGTTGTCCTGTTGGAAGGTGAACCTTCACCCCAGTCTGAGGTCCTGAGTGCTCTGCAGCAGGTTTTCATCAAGGCTCTCTGTACTTTTCTCCATTCATCTTTCCTTCGATCCTCACGAGCCGCTCAGTCCCTGCCACTGAAAAACATCCCCACATCATGATGCTGTCACCACCATGCTTTACCGTAGGGATGGTGCCAGGTTTCCTCCAGATGTGACGCTTGGCATTTCAGCTTCCGTCTGGGCACTCTACCATGAAGGCCTGATTAAAAGGTTCTCCCATCTCCATAGAGGGACTCTGGAGCTCTGTCAGAGTGACCATCGGGTTCATGGTCACCTCCCTGACCAATAACCTTCTCCCCGATGGCTCAGTTTGGCCGGGTGGTGGGTCCAAATGTCTTCCATTTAAGAATGTTGGAGACCACTGCATTCTTGGGGACCTTCACTGCTGCAGAAATGATTTGGTCCCCTTCCCCAGATCTGTGCCTCGACCCAATCTTGTCTTGGAGCTCTACGGACAAATCCTTCGAACTCATGGCTTAGTTTTTGCTCTGACATACACTGTCAACTGTGGGGCCTTATATAGACAGGTGTGTGTCTTTACAAATTATGTCAAGTCAATTGATTTTACAACAGGTGGACCCTAATGAAGTTGTAGAAACATCTCAAGGATGATCGATGGAAACAGAATTCACCTGAGCTCAATTTCGAGTCTCATAGTAAAGGGTCTGAATACTTATGTAAATAAGGTATTTCAGTTTTTTATTTTTAAACCATTTGCAAAAAAAATCTAAAAACCTTTTTTGCTTCGTCATTACGGTTGTATTGTGTGTAGATTGATGAGTGCCATTTTTTATTCAAGCAATTTTATAATAAGATGGAAAAAGGGAAACTGTCTGAATACTTTCCGTTTCCACTGTAAGAATAGAGGGAACATAAGAATGTGAGAAGAGAGGAGTGATATGTGCTCGTTATGTGATATAAAAGCCTGGCAGCATCATAATCAAATATGGTGCTGATGCTCTTTGAAGCCACAATTGAAAACAGGAAACACTAATGGATTGTCTCTTGGGTTTTCTTGACACTGTTCTAAACAGATTAAAAAATGTCAATTGTTATTGTTAGAGGAAGGGCAAGCAGACAAAATAAGAAAAAGTGCTTTTGATATTTTATGTGAACAAGGAGGCGATTTCTTGATGATTTCCTCTAAACTGAAAATGACTTCATCCCAACAATGAGAGATTAAAGAAGCTTGTACCCACTTGGACCAGGACAGATAACTTCAAACAAGTTCTAGGCCACGGTTCCCCAACTGGTGCCCTGTGGTGCAAATTTGGACCCTGCGTGGTTTTATTTGCCCCCTTTCCAAGTTTTCTGAGCAAAAAATAAATAAACATTTTAAAAAATATATTTTTTATTTTATTTTAGTTGCTGGACATAAGACTGTAACAACACCAGGAAATCAATTCCATGTGATTTTATTTTTGGAAATGTGTTCCCACGCATAATATAGAGACACGTGATCGCATACAAATGTAAGCAAGGTTTGAAATTATTATGTTTTAGTCAAAGATTATATCTGTTTGAGCTTCTTGCAGTAAATTTGCAGTCTACAAATTATTTGTCATTACATTCCAGTCCCCCGACCATCCACTGAAGAACAAATGGGCCCGCCGTTGAACGAATGGGCCCGCCGTTGAACAAATGGGCCGCCGTTGAACAAATGGGCCCGCCGTTGAACAAATGGGCCGCCGTTGAACGAATGGGCCTGCCTGTTCCAGGCGGTTTGTTGTCGGTCATTTCAAGGTCTCTGTACTTTCTGCATAACTCATCATCAAACTGTCCACATTCTCTAGAGACAAACGTAAACAAAATGGTGCACATTCCTAGATGAAGAGGGCTAGCTTCAGAATGTTGGAAACCATGTATTATCCACTATGAATCAATGATATATGACACATGACTGATCATTTATAATGAGAATAATTGTATTTCCCATCATTATTGTATCAAGGACTATAACAATGGGTAAATTAACTTTCACTGTGGTGCTCCATCACAAATGTCAAAATATTTGACTCATTTATGAGACATGTAATTAGTTAAGTCTCCCAGTCCACAAAGAACGGTAAAGCTTGGTAAACGAAGAGACAAAGTTAGGAGAACTCATATTTCATCAGCCTGTGCATGACTTTGAAATGAAGCATTAGGTGTAACCCTTCTCAGAACCATTTGTCTTTCCCATCTTTTGTGTCTAATGCCATCAGAGTTTAATGAGTTGGTTGTCACGTTTGTCTGCACATACAATACACTGTCATTTGGCAGATACTGGAGCCAGTGAACCTCACTTGAATGTCGTCAATCATTCACTGAAGACAGTATAATACATGCTCAAGGAGATCACAGGAAATAGGATCATTTCAATGTTATAAAATGTATGTGGAAAGCATATTTGCTACAGTTTTCAGACTACTTTATGATCGTACTGACCTGAGTGTTCTGGTTTTGGTCTTTTTAGATAACTGTGATGGCCCTTTGGTATCAAATCTTCTTCAGGCCTCCTTTGAGAAGTCCTCACAGTCCTCCATCAGTAACGCTCCACACTTCGCCAAGCTCAACAGACGAGATGGTGAGTAAAGACTAAGATCAAGCTCAACAGACGACATGGTGAGTAAAGACTAAAACCAAGCTCAACAGACGAGATGGTGAGTAAAGACTAAGACCAAGCTCAACAGACGAGATGGTGAGTAAAGACTAAGACCAAGCTCAACAGACGAGATGGTGAGTAAAGACTAAGACCAAGCTCAACACTGAGTAGACATATCAGTAATAATGATCCTCATGATGCCTACTTCCCATGAACATCACGTGCCGAGCCGAGTATGTTTGTTTAACATTTCATTTCCACATGTAGCTTAATTAATAAACATAAATGATCAGTGTATAGCTATAAATTATTTGATCAATGGATTGTAAACAACAATTTCTTGTCATCTAATTCTATGGTTGTGAGCAGTTAGATTAATTACCAGCGGTTTCATTTAGAGTCAGCTACCTGCGTCTGATCACTAAACATCAGTGGCTCTCACTCGTGTAAATTAAAACGTGTCAAAGTATTGATCAACTCAAAGGCCAACCTAATTGTCCCATGTAATCCATACTCCTCAGTCTGGTTCGTAGTCAATGTGGCAACAACTTAGAGTTGCTGGAATTGTACATTCATGCCTGCCTTCTAAACTGCTCTTCACTGTATGGCCTTTAACATACTTATAAAAAATATAACAACCACAGACCTTCCAGGGTAGCAGATATGCACATATATTTTTCACACCCTGTCCATCAAACGCTGACTGTACCCTGGGTTATTTTTAGCCACGGCCAACCCCCCTACGTGTGTCTGTAACAACCATAAACGATGCTTCCTCTGTTGCTCAGACTCTGGTTTGATATGCTGCACTCATCTGCTCCCATGGTGGTGTGTACCAGCCTTCAGCAGCTGAGTAATGAACCTTTCTGCCAGAGCTAACCTGTCTTCTTCCGCTCAACGACTGAGTAGCTGTGGGGATTAAACTCATCTTTAAAAAAAAACACACCATACTTTACAATATCTCCACCCCCTGTGGAATCTTAGCACCTGAATTCATAACAGTGCTATATATGATGGAGATGGACTGGGCAATGTGTTTCCCTCAGTAAATCTTGAAATTAAATTAGAAATTCAATGGACATACACACAAACAAAATAGTGGGGGGTTTCTATCACCAAAATACATTAGATCTACTTCTCACCTAACGCATCGCCAAGCTTCCCATTTACTGGAAATGCATAGCTTAAAATGGAGAGGTTTTTTTTTCTTAAGTAATTTCAAGCTTAGGAAAAAAAACACCAGGATATATGCATCTCAATGACAGACTACTAATCATTCTCTGCTAGTGTGTCTGTTTCTCTGTTAGTTTATCTGGGAGGTTTGCAAGCTAAGGGTTATCAAGACTGTTCATATTTTAGAGTAACGACACGGCCTGTAACAGAATGCTGAATACCAATCTCAGGCTAGGTTCAAAGCCTATTGTTAGTTGTTTTGGTTTCATGTTTACCTCAGGTCTTCCTTGGAAAAACAACAGTATTGAAGCCATTAATGGTTCACGACCAGAAAGACAAACTCGAATTAGTTCAGATCCGGCTGGAAGGATCAGTCTAGCGCACTACCAAGACTGATACATAAGGGATAGCCTTATACCACACTGTAACGGAAAACTGTAATTTATACACACATTTTTGGTATTATCAACAGTAAAACAATTTACTGCAGCATATTGTACATTTTAGTTTGTTAATGCATTTATGAACCTTTAACCAGCGGAAAGCATTGAGACCAGGGTTTAGTTCCCAATGGTTCTCTGAAAACATCATATCTAATGTGAATAATGATCCTTACAAAATTACAGTTAGAATTTCATATAAATTGTTAAATTCAAAAGGGCAGTAAAAACAAATACAATAAATCAAAACACGCAGTTTTCATTGGTCACATTTTTTACCAGAGTGCTATATTTACCTTATGAGACTTAAGAATCAAGTTTTAGAGTGACCTGTAGGTCATTCCAGGAATGAGGGGCACAGTAACTTAAGGCAGTCTTCCCTAACTCAGAGACCCGCGAAACCTCTAGAACCAACCAGTCTTGAGAGTCTTATAGTTACTAGATTTCCAATTTAGAAGGGATTTTGCAGAAGTGCAAGAATATTTATTTAATCTTTTTTTTTTAACAGGAAAGACATGAGGCCTCTTTTCCAAATTCACCCTGTATAATACAATGTAGACACATTATACAGACACTACTGTATGCACACATTAAAATACAAAAACACAGTCATGGGAAGCATAAATAAAACATCACAAATCATCCTGAAAAAGGCTTACGTTCCTCCACAAATAAGTCCTCAAACAATACTTTAAAATTGCCGGAACGGCACCAGAACATCAAGATTAAATGTATTTTGAATTGTGTTCCAGCAATACGGTGCCAAAAAACAAAAGCAGATTGACCTTTAGCTTTGTGGAGACCCTAGGGACCTCAAGAGTTCAAACCTGTGAACGGCTTAGACAACTCAGATGTCTATATAGTGTGTAACGATCCTCTTCGTCTGAGGAAGAAGGAGTAGACCAAAGCGCAGCGTGGTACGTGTTCATATTGCCTTTAATTAACTGAACACTATATACAAAAGAACAAGAGACTAAATTAAAACCAAAACAGTCCCATATGGCGCAAACACTGAAACGGAAAACAACTACCCACAACCCATAGTGGGAAAACAGGCGGCATAAGTATGGTTCTCAATCAGAGACGACAGACAGCTGTCCCTGATTGAGAACCACACCCGGCCAAAAACAAAGAAATACAAAAACATAGAAAAAAGAACATAGAACCCTAGTCACACCCTGGCCTAAACAAAATAGAGAATAAAAAGCCTCTCTATGGCCAGGCCGTAACATGGTGGGGCAGCAGGTAGCCTAGCGGATAGAGCGTTGGGTCAGTAACTAAACGTTTGCAAGATCAAATCCCTTGGCTGACAAGCTAAAAATCTGTCGTTCTGCCCCTGAACAAGGCAGTTAACCCGCTGTTCCTAGGCTGTCATTGTAAATAAGAATTTGTTCTTAACTGACTTGCCTAGTTAAACAAAGGTAAAATATATATATATATATATATTTCAACAGCAAAGTTAGATAAAATGGATGTTTATGAAGAAGGGCTTTGTGAACAAAAAGGGAGTAATGTAGAGATCTTCGGGTCTTTAGCGAAGTCCAGTCAATGTGGTTATTTCAATTTAAATTGTATAGGGGACAGATTGGAGTGGCAGCAAGTCTTAAACCTGAAATGGTTCAACATTTTGCCATGTTCTTTTGGTCTGTTTTGCCCTATTGTCACTGCCAGTTTGGAAGCCTTTGTTAAGGCCTCTAGACGTGCAAGTGATATAATACACCAAATATGAATTAATATGCTGTAGTGTGTGAACACTTTACCCAGCAGCCAATCTGCTTGCACCAAGCCCTTGTAATTACAGTAAAATACTGTGAAATACAAACCGCTTCCCGCCATTGAATTTCATGTATTCATTTATTCATTCATTCTGATTATGGCAGCATTTATTTTTTTACAGCATAACACAGTACATTTTACAATGTTGTAAAATATACAGTACTTGCTTTGATACCGTATTCATATTACAGCAGGTGTTCTGTAATATTAAATACAGAATTGTACTTGTACCACTGAGCTCTCTCTAAGCTACTGTTGAATTGACAGTAAGCCTTTTACAGTGCATTGTCCAAATCACCTCCAATAAGGTTACATTAAATCAAATCAAATTAAATTGTATTTGCTTTTATACAGGGTTTAGATCATTCTAACCTATAGTAGAGTACAGCCAGGGAGTCTGAATTAATTAATCCAAATGCCCAGCTGAATAATGCCTTATTATTCCTGTCTGACAAAGCAGACTCACACCTCTGTAGTCATTATCACTGCCACAGTGACCTGTCCCACTCTCTCGCACACATTCAATATTCTCTGAATCGGCTGGAGTTTTAAGGAAAATAATATTTCGCACTGGAGCTAGCTGTCTGGACTATGCATCTGTTTGTGTATGTGTATGTGTGTGTGTGTGTGTGTGTGTGTGTGTGTGTGTGTGTGTGTGTGTGTGTGTGTGTGTGTGTGTGTGTGTGTGTGTGTGTGTGTGTGTGTGTGTTCTGCTCCTGCTGTGTCACATGCTAGGTCACTTTCTGCACCTTCCTGTTCTGAGCTGTTTTCTCACTCTGGTCTCCGAGGAGCGGGAGGCTGGTCTCCCCAGGTGACAGACAGACAGCCTTGGCTGCAGCTGGACCTCAGGGACAGGATGGAGGTGACGGCCGTCGCCACACAGGGGCGCTACGGAGGCTCAGACTGGGTCAGCGGCTACCTGCTCCTGTTCAGTGACACAGGCCGAGCCTGGAAGCAGTACCGACAGGAGGACGGGGTGGGGGTGAGTCTCCTCGTTGATTATTTATTTACCGTACAACACTCTGTTCTCTATTTTAATCCTTAAAAAAATTCAAGCTGTTAACTTTGCCAAGCTTGTCATTTATATGCGAGAGCTTCAATTCTATAACTGGCATTCCTCATGACAACGCTCCGAAAGAGGCGTTATATCTGACAGTAACGACAGACATCCTTGGGGATATACGTAGCTAGCTAGTTTGCCTTCTACCTGTCAACTCAGAGGCACATGCTGACAGAAATGTTTGGGTTTGCTGAAGTAGATTTGAATCAGACTGAACGTATGGAAGAATGTATGGCACTTCTAAATACCACTTCTGGATAAGAAACGTGTGACTCAGCATCTGAGCTCTATATCTTCCTTCTGCCGGATAAAAGGGAGTTTTAATCCACTCTTTCAAGTCTTTACTTCTGTTTAGTATTGCCATGAGGGACAGACAAACGGTTATCAAGGTTTCTAGACTTGTTTTTGTTCCTGTGGTTTAAAATCATAACAAAGGATGGTTTTTGCAGATGCACATACAACTCTTCAGGCAATTACAACCCCCTGGACAGGCCTAAACACATGTTCCTCTATCACGCCATTCCAGGTTGTGGAATAATAATGTTATTCATGTCCACACACGATTCAGATATGGTGCAGTTGGCTCTCTGTCCATTTTCCCCCCACAGATGCAGTGTCATTGAAAAGTCACACTCTGGAGTAGGAAAGATTGATTTACTTATCAAGTCCCTTTATTGCCTCATCAAAATGGATGCCATGTCTCACCCTGGAGGTGTGAACTTTTCATTACTCACACTCTCAGAAACAGATGGGTGAAAGAGTTTAGCCCGACTACTCCTTTTCTTTTTCCTGGTACAGTCATTCTGAGCCTACCTGATGCTCATGTAGTAGTCATATAGGCTATGCCCAACTATAGGCCAACAACACTTCTGTTTCTGGTCATTGAGGTGTTGCAGGGGATGCCGCAGCAATTCCAGTGACCTTTCTATTAGGTGCTGTCACTTGTAACCAAGCAGACATAAACCTTGCACTATTGTTGTTTGTGTGAGAGGTGTAGGAGCCATTAGTTTCAGAGTAGTGGACATAACTGTGCTGACAAGCCAGCTTGGGGCTCTTATGGAGCTGACATGGACACATATCACTCCACACACAACCCACTGGGCACAAAATTGTTGAATCAATGTCATTGTTTCCATGTCATTTCAACCAAAAAACATATGTGATTATGTTGAATCAATGTGGAAAACTGATTCGATTTGCAAAAAGTAATTAATGTATTGACTATCCTTTTTCGGCGATGTCAAAAATTCACCCAAACTTTAACCTAAATCCAAAGACATGGTGAGATTTTTTGTTGATTTCCCCTTGAGTTCACAACTCAACCAAATGTAAATCAAATCTAGACGTTGAACTGACGTCTGTGTCCAGTGGATAATCTATCTTCATCTCCTAGCTTTTGTCACTTAATGACAGGTGATCCTTGATTCCTCATAGTGGAAGGATATGAGGAATCATAGTAGAGTGTTCATCAGTACACAATTATTACTGTTGCTGCATATCTTCTCCCCAAAGAAATGTATTTTAGACACTTTAATGCCTCATAAGTTGTCATCTCAATGATAGTTTTCGAGAGCATAGTGCCATAGTCTATTCTCAGATGTACTTTGCTAGGAGGGAATGCGTGTACTTTGTGTCTCATAAAAGTATTGACATTCAAAGACAGGGATAGAACGTTAAACTTGCTTTGCCCAAGAAAATTGCCACAATAATTTCACAATAATAGCCTTGTTAATAAAATGAAAATCTTTAACTTGGAGAGCGCATCATATGTTTCTAACTCTTATTAAACAAATAGATCAGGGTAATGATTGGTATTTTTGGTCAGCCATTACATACAAAGCAGCTGAAAATGAAATTGTTCTAACAAAACAAACTACATTTCTGCAACAAAAGTTCCATCGTAATTGTTTGACAGTTATCAAATCTGTAAAATTTGCCATACCAGGCGGTGATACAGCCTGACAGGATGCTCTCAATTGTACATCTGTAAACGTTTTTGAGGGTTTTAGGTGCCAAGCCAAATTTCTTCAGTCTCCTGAGGTTGAAGAGGCGCTGTTGCATCTTCTTCACCACACTGTCTATGTGGGTGGACCATTTCAGTTTGTCAGTGATGTGTATGCTGAGGAACCGCAGTGAAGAAAGCTTTCCACTTTCTCCACTGCGGTCCCGTCGATGTGGATAGGGTGGTGCTCCCTCTGCTGTTTCCTGATGTCCACGATCAGCTTCTTTGTTTTGTTGACATTAGGTGAGTGGTATTTTTCCTGACACCACACTCCCAGGGCCCTTACCTCCTCCCTCTAGGCTGTCTCATCATTGTTGGTAATCAGGCCTACAACTGTTGTTTCATCTGCAAACTTGATTCTTGAGTTGGAGGCATGCGTGGACACACAGTCATGGGTGAACAGTGAGTACAGGAGGGGGCTGAGCACGCATCCTTGTGGGACCTCAGTGTTGAGGATCAGTGAAGTGGAGGTGTTGTTTCCTACCTTCACCACCTGGGGGTAGCCCGTCAGGAAGTCCAGGACCCAGTTACACAAGGTGGGTATTAGACCCAGGGCCTCGAGCTTGATGATGAGCTTGGAGGGTACTATGGTGTTGAATGCTGAGCTATAGTCAATGAACAGCATTCTTACATAGGTGTTCCTCTTGTCCAGATGGGATAGGGCAGTGTGCAGTGCGATGGCGATTGCATCGTCTGTGGATCTATTGGGGAGGTAAGCAAATGTAAGTGTGTCTATGGTGTCAGGTAAGGCAGAGGTGATATGATCCTTGACTAGTTTCTCAAAGCACTTCATGATGACAGAAGTGAGTGCTCCATGGCAATAGTCATTTAGTTCAGTTACCTTTTTGGGTAAAGGAACAATGGTGAACATCTTGAAGCATGTTAGGACAGCGGTCTGGGATAGGGAGCGATAGAATATGTTGTTACTCCAGGCAACTGGTCTGCGCATGCTCTGAGGACCAGTTAGGGATGCCATCTGGGCCGACAGCCTTGCGAGGGTCAACACGCTTAAATGTCTTACTCATGTCGGCCACAGAGAAGGAGGCACTGTGTTAATCTATTTGACATTGAGATTAGAAATGATTCACTTTGTTTCTAAATGCTAACCTTGTAGCATAGGTCACAGGCTAATTCTGCCTACTGGGCATGTTTGAAAGGGTTAATGCGACATCAATTATATTATGTACTATAAAGTTCTAAAAGTGCTGATAACCGTAACATTTAACATTTATTTTTCATTGAACCTTTATTCCACCAGTAAATCTCATGAGGTTTGTTCTTCCGTTCTCCGAGAGACTTTGCCCTTAATAAAGAAGAGTTGAATGTCACTCTCATTCAAACCATGGTGCTGTAAAGGTTTCCGAGGTTCAACCCGCTCTTTATTCTCCATGAAAGGTGTCACTGATTCTTTTGATCTCGGGCACACAGCACTTTTCAGAAACTTTTATTCTCTCCTGTGAATCAGACAGGGCGCATTTCTTTTTGAGAATGGTATTCATTGACATGCTGCTGGTAATTGTCACCAGGTATCCAGGATCAAAGACGCTGAGAGGCCAGAACAGCTGCAACATTGTCGTTGTTGCATACAAATGTGAAGGAAATAAAGATGTAAACAGGTTGTGCTTAGTTAAAACCTACGCTTCTTAAAAGTCATCTTTTATCTTACAGTTTAGGTCACACATTTGTTTTGAATCTTGATTAACAGGTAACATATTAAGTAATAGGAGATCTGTTAAGCATTCATTTAGGCCTTATGAAAGGCTTCATTAAGCATTCATAAGTTATACTTGGTTTAAAGTGCGACGATAAACAGACTAACAAACCTATTAGTGCCGAGTGCTGCTCGCAGGCTCTCATTACCCCTGATTGAACACATGACCATATACATCAGAGCACAAGCTCCCTCTACTTCTGTTCATCCCTTATTTCCAGCTCTCTAGTCTTCCATTACATGCAGGCTTGAGCAGCCCACAGGCCATTCAATATGTAGTCTATTACCATGTGGAAATTGGTTAGCTTAAGAGCATGGTCTAATGGTCAATGTAGAATGTCTAGGACCCCAATATGATTCACTATCTGACTCCATTATTATGTGAAGGTTATAGGCCCATAATAGTATCTACTGGGTATAGCCAAGGTTGCAAGTCTTGCGTCTCCACTATGACATACAAAACCTACAGTTGAAGTAGGAAGTTTACATACACCTTAGCCAAATACATTTAAACTCAGTTTTTCACAATTCCTGACATTTAATCCAAGTAAAAAAATTCCCTGTCTTAGGTCAGTTAGGATCACCACTTTATTTTAAGAATGTGAAAAATCAGAATAATAGTAGAGGGAATTATTTATTTCATCACATTCCCAGTGGGTCAGAAGTTTACATACGCTCAATTAGTATTTGGTAGCATTCCCATTAACTTGGGTCAAACACACTCCTGACAGAACTGGTGTAACTGAGTCTGGTTTGTAGACCTCCTTGCTCGCACACGCTTCTTCAGTTCTGCCCACAAATGTATGATAGGATTGAGGTAAGGGCTTTGTGATAGCCACGCGAATAACTTGACTTTGTTGTCCTAAAGCCATTTTGCCACAACTTTGAAAGTACGCTTGGGGTCATTGTCCATTTGGAAGACCCATTTGCGACCAAGCTTTAACTTCCTGACAGATGTCCTGAGATGTTGCTTCAATATATCCACATAATTTTCTTGCCTCATGATGCCATCTATTTTGTGAAGTGCACCAGTCCCTCCTGCAGCAAAGCACCCCCACAACCTGATGCTGCCACCCCCATGCTTCACGGGTTCGGATGGTGTTCTTCGGCTTGCAAGCCTCCCCCTTTTTCCTCCAAACATAACGATGGTCATTATGGCCAAGCAGTTATATTTTTGTTTCATCAGACCAGAGGACATTTCTCCAAAAATGATGTATGATCTTTCTCCCCCTGTAATAAATGGATTGATCACATCACCCAGATGAATAACAGAACACACACAGGCTTTTTGATTGTAGCTCGCTTGCTCTGGCGAATGTTAGCTATTAGCTATGTACAAAGCCAGGGGATTGTTTAAAAGAGAAACTCACATCTACAACTATGAGAGTTAGTTAACACTCCCTTATTTCTGCTGATCATCACCTGTTATAAAATGACAACAATTGTAACATTCTGGGTGTCGTGAGTGGGAAATCAGGCGCAGGAAACAGCTGGTTCAATATAGTGCTCTGTTAATGCACACACGGTGAACAACGGCCACCCCACGAAACACTGGGTGCTCAAAACAAATGCCCCAGACACGGGGGACGAAAACTGTCCAGCGAACTCCACGAACATAAACGAACAGGTTCGTCTACACCAAACACAAAGATTACAATAATCAATCCCGCACAAAGAAACGGGCGGGCCGGCTGACTAATAAAACCCAACTAATTACAACACACTCAAACAGGTGTAAACAATAAACACATATGGAGGGGAGAGGGAAGAATCAGTGAATCAGAATCAGCTAGTAGGCCGGCGACGACGACCGCCAGGCGCAACCCGAAGGGGAGCCACCTTCAGTCGGAGTCGTGACAGTACCCCCCCCGACGCACGGCTCTAGCAGCGAGCCGACACCGGCCTCGAGGTCGACCCGGAAGGACGAGGCGCAGGGCGATCCGGATGGAGGCGATGGAAATCCCTCAACATTGACGGATCCAAAATGTCCCCCACCGGTACCCAGCACCTCTCCTCCGTACCGTACCCCTCCCAGTCCACGAGGTACTGCAGGCCCCTCACCCGGTGTCTCAAGTCCAGAATGGCCCGTATCGTGTACGCCGGGGACCCCTCGATGGGGGAGGAGGGACCTCCGGCACCTCACCGTCCTGCAGGGGACCAGCTACCACCGGCCTGAGGAGAGACACATGAAACGAGGGGTTAATACGATAATAGGAAGGGAGTTGTAATCGATAAAACACCTCGTTTATTCTCCTCAGGACTTTGAAGGGCCCTACACACTGCGGCCCCAGCTTCTGGCAGGGCAAGCGGAGGGGCAGGTTTCGGGTCGAGAGCCAGACCCTTTCCCCCGGTACAAACACGGGGGCCTCACTGAGGTGGCGGTCAGCACTCCTTTTCTGCCGTCCACTAGCTGGACGGCCCTCCAGGTCTCCTTGGAGTGCTGCACCCATTCCTCCACCGCAGGAGCCTCGGTCTGGCTTGGATGCCATAGTGCCAGGACCGGCTGGTACCCCAACACACACTGAAAGGGGGACACGTTAGTAGAGGAGTCGCGTAGTGAGTTCTGGGCCATTTCGGCTCAGGGAATGTATCTCGCCCACTCCCCTGGCCGGTCCTGGCAATACGACTACAGAAACATTCCCACTTCCTGGTTCACAAAAATGAAATGCCAAAAAAAAAAACAGAAATGCCAACGGTGGCGGTGTTGCGGCCTATATTCAGAACCACATTCCTGTAAAGCTTAGAGATTGTCACGCCCTGACCTTAGAGCTTTTTTTGTCTCTATTTTGGTTTGGTCAAGGTGTGATTTGGGTGGGCATTCTATGTTCCTTTTTCTATGTTTTTGTATTTCTTTGTTTTGGCCGGGTATGTTTCTCAATCTTGGACAGCTGTCTATCGTTGTCTCTGATTGGGAACCATACTTAGGTATCTTTTCCCCTCATGGTTTTCGTGGGTAGTTAATTTCTGTTTAGTGTTTTCACTTTACAGGACTGTTTCGGTTATTCTTTAGTTTATTTTTGTTATAGTGTTCAGTTTTAATAAAACAAGCATGAACACTTACCACACTGCACTTTGGTCCAATGATTCCTCTTCTTCCGATGACGAATACCGTTACAGAGATGATCTAATGTTAAATACTGTTGAAATAATATGGCTACATGTTCATCTGCCTCACCTAAAGCCCATTCCTGTGGGAAGCTGCTATAGACCACCAAGTGCTAATAGTCAGTATCTGGATAATATGTGGGGAATACTAATGCAGTATCCAATCCATAGGATGTAGTGATCACGATATAGTATCCATATCTAGGAAAACCAAAGTTCCAAAGTCTGGGCCTAATATAGTGTACAAGAGGTACAAGAAGTGTTGTCGTGATTCATATGTTGATGATGTAAAGAACATTTGCTGTTCTGTGGTGTGAAATGATGAGAAACCAGACATTGCACTTGACACATTTATGAAACTACTTATTCCAATAACTAATACGCACGCAACCATTAAGAAAATGACTGTACAAACTGTTAAATCCCCTTGGATTGATGAGGAATTGAAAAATTGTATGGTTGAGAGGGATTAGGCAAACGGTATGGCAATTAAGTCTAGCAGTTAGTTTTTTTCTGTTTGGCAAATGTGCTGCAAATTAAGAAATCATGTGACTAAACTAAATAAAAAGAAAAAGAAACTACAATATGAAACAAAGATCAATTAAATTAAGAATGATAGTAAAAAGCTTTGGGGCACCTTAAATGAAATTCTGGGAAAAAAAGACAACTCCTCCATTGAAGTGAATCAGATGGCTCATTCATCACAAAGCCCATTGATATTGCAAACTACTTTAATAACTTTTTCAGATAAGCAAACTTAGGGATGACATGCCAGCATCAAATGCTGACACTACACATCCAAATATATCGGATCAAATTATGAAAGACAAGAATTGTACTTTTGAATTCTGTAAAGTCAGTGTGGAAGAGGTGAAAAAAATCATTGTTGTCTATCAAAAATTACAAGCCGCCAGGGTCTGACAATCTAGATGGAAAATTACTGAGGATAAAAGCAGACGATATTGCCACTCCTATTTGCCATATCTTCAATTTAAGCCTACTAGAGAGTGTGTACCTTCAGGCCTGGAGGAAAGCTAAAGTCATTCCACTACCCAAGAATAGTAAAGCCCCCTTTACTGGCTCAAATAGCCGGCGTATCAACCCTTAGTAAACCTCTGGAAAAAATTGTGTTTGACCAGATACAATGCTATTTTAAAGTAAACATTTTGACAACAAAATTTCAGCAAGCTTATAGGGAAGGACACTCAACAAGCACAAAACTTACACAAATGACTGATGATTGGCTGAGAGAAATTGATAAAATGATTGTGGGGGCTGTCTTGTTAGACTTCCATGCAGCTTTTGACATTATTGATCATAATCTGCTGCTGGAAGAACGTATGTGTTATGGCTTTACACCACCTGCTATAATGTGGATAAAGAGTTACTTGTCTAACAGAACACAGAGGGTGTTCTTTAATGGAACCCTATCAAATATAATCCAGTTAGAATCAGGAATTCCCCAGGGTAGCTGTTTAGGCCCCTTGCTTTTTTCGATTTTTACTAACAACATGCCACTGACTTTGAGTAAATCAGAGTTTCTATGTATGCAGATGACTCAACACTAAACACTTCAGCTACTACAGTGAGTGAAATGACTGCAACACTCAACAAGTAGTTTGAGAGTGTGTGGCAGGAATACGTTAGCCCTAAATATTTCTAAAGCTAAAAGCATTGTATTTGTAACAAAACACTCACTAAACCCGGTACCTCAACGAAATCTTGTAATAAATAATGTGGAAATTTGAGATGACTAAACTGCTTGGAGTAACACTAGATTGTAAACTGTCATGGTCAAAACATATTGATGCAGTAGTAGCTAAGATGGGGAGAAGGGCCCAAATTAAACAGCTTTCTACTCAGGCCCAGAAGATAGGATATGCATATAATTAGTAGGTTTGGATAGAAATCACTCTAAAGTTTCCAAAACTGTTAAAATAATGTCTGTGGGTATAACAGAACTGATTTGGCAGGCGAAAACCTGAGAAAGATCCATTCAGGAAGTATGATTTTTTTGTTGTTGTTGTAGTTTTCTATTCAATGCCATTACAGTATCCATTGACTTTGGATATAAAGAGAGACTTTATCGAACAAAAGGAACATTTATTGAATAAATGAATGTCTTCTGAGTGCCAACATATGAAGATCATCAAAGGTAAGGGATTAATCTGATCTCTATTTCTGACTTGTGTAACTCTTCTACTTGGCTGGTTACTGTTTGTAATGATTTGTCTGCTTGGCTATGTTCTCAAATAATCGTAAGGTATGCTTTCGCAGTAAAGCAAGTTTATCTTTAAACCAATAGTTGTATCTTTTCTGAATTTTTATAATTAGTATTTCTGTATTGCAATTGGCTCAGAACAGGGCAGCACGGCTGGCTATTGGATGTACACAGAGATAATATTAATAATATGCATGTCAATCTCTCCTGTCTGAAAGTGGAGGAGAGATTAACTTCATCACTACTTTTATTTATGAGAGGTATGTTGAATGCACCGAGCTGTCTGTCTAAACTACTGGCACACAGCTCGGACACCCATGCATACTCCACAAGACATGCCACAAGAGGTCTCTTCACAGTCCCCAAGTCCAGAACAGACTATGGTAGGCACGCAGTACTACATAGAGCATTTACTACATGGAACTCTATTCCACATCAAGTAACTAACGCAAGCAGTAAAATTTGATTGAAAAAAAACAGATAAAAAAACACCTTATGGAACAGCGGGGAATGAAGCAAAACAAACATTGGCAGAGACACATGCACACACACACACACACACACACACACACACACACACACACACAAAATAACAATAACATACGCACTATACATACATATGGATTTAGAACTGTAGATATGTGGTAGTGGTGGAGTAGGGGCCTAAGGGCACACAGTGTGTTGTGAAATCTGTGAATGCATTGTAATGTCTTAAAATTGTATTAACTGCCTTAATTTTGCTGGACCCCAGGAAGATGGGGTTCCATAATAAATACAAATACTATACAAAGCTCCACAGCAGAGAATGGCGTATCTGTCCATTGGACCATTTTAAGCCATACACTCCACAGAGCTGGGCTTTACGGAAGAGTGGCCAGGAAAAAGTAATTGCTTGAACTAAAAAACAAGCAAAAAAGTTTGGTGTTTGCCAAAAGTAATGTGGGAGACTCCCCAAACATATGGAAGTAGGTACTCTAGTCAGATGATACTAAAATTGAGCTTTTTGTAAGTAAGTAAAACAAGTAAAACACTATGTCTGGCGCATACCCACCACCTCTCATCACCCCGAGAACGCCATCCCACAGAGAAGCATGGTAGTGGCAGCATCATGCTGCGTGGGTGTTTTTCATCGGCAGGGACTGTAAACTGGTCAGAATTGAAGGAATGGTGGATGGCGCTAAATACATGGAAATTCTTGAGGGAAACATGTGTCAGTCTTCCAGAGATTTGAGACTCGGACGGACGTTCACCTTCCAGCAGGACAATGACCCTAAGTGTACTGCTAAAGCAACACTCGAGTGGTTTAAGGGGAAACTTTTAAATGTCTTGGAAGGGCCTAGTCAAAGCCCAGACCTCAATCCAATTGAGAATCTGTGGTATGACTTAAAGATTGCTGTACACCAGCGGAACCCATCCAACTTGAAGGAGCTGGAGCAGGTTTACTTTGAAGAATGGACAAAAATCCCAGTGGCTAAATGTGCCAAGCTTATAGAGACATACATCAAGAGACTTGCAGCTGTAATTGCTGCAAAAGGTGGCTCTACAAAGTATTGACTTTGGGGGGATGAATAGTTATGCATGCTCAAGTTTTCATTTTTTTTGTCTTATTTCTTGTCTGTTTCACAATGAAACATATTTTGCATCTTCAAAGTGGTAGGCATGTTGTGTAGATCAAATGATACAAACCCCCGAAAAATCTATTTTAATTCCAGGTTGTTAGGCAACCAAATAGGAAAATGCCAAGGGGGGTGAATACTTTCGCAAGCCACTGTATATACAGTGTAATACTAAATGGGGATGGCATGAACGGCAACAACACCAGGACACAGGGCGCGTTGCTCCCGCTTGACAAGCACTACTGTCTGGCAAGGAGTGGGAAGTCTACCTAGTAGCCAATATACTCACATTCACTGAATATTTCGTATTTGAAACTCAAACATTAATTTCCCAACTGATGTTTGTATAATCTTACAGGTCCTTTGTCATCCTCCATACTTTATAGTCCAATGCATCCAACATGATGCATGTCCACTATGGTATTGGACATCTGTTTTTTGAGAACCCGTCTGGTTTAGAAATCCAACTCTTATTGCAGAGCACATTGTACAATTGCTTTTAAAGAATGTTGTATTGCAAAGTATTCTATGACATATGTGTTGGCTAAAATGCACATGCAGCTGTCGTTTTAAAACCTCCATTCTAGCATACATGACACACACACCTATCTATCTACATGGTTGTATTTGGGTTTCTATGCAACGTATATGATGGAATGTTTCTTTCAACCTGCAGCTAGTGACATGAAATTACTATGGTAGAGGTAACTCTCTGGAATAGTATGTATTTGTAACCTACTAGTTTTCAAATTATGAAAATGTTTAACATTTTATTATTTTACCCCTCCAATCTCCCCTATTTCGTGGTATCCAATTGTTAGTAATTACTATCTTGTCTCATCGCTACAACTCCCGTACGGGCTCGGGAGAGACGAAGGTCGAAAGCCATGCGTCCTCCGAAACACAACCCAACCAAGCCGCACTGCTTCTTAACACAGCGCGCCTCCAACCCGGGAAGCCAGCCGCACCAATGTGTCGGAGGAAACACCGTGCACCTGGCTACGTTGGTTAGCCTAAGGCAAAAGGTAAAAGGCCTCCTGCAGGGATTAAAAATACATTAAATACAAATATAGGACAAAACACACATCAAGAAAAGAGGGGCAATACAACAGTACATAAAGAGAGACCTAAGATGACAACATAGCATGGCAGCAACACATAACAGCACAGCATGGTAGCAACACAACATGGCAGCATCACATAACAGCACAGCATGGTAGCAACACAACATGGCAGCACCACAAAATAGGGTACAAACATTGTTGGACACAAATCAAATCAAATCAAATGTATTTATATAGCCCTTCGTACATCAGCTGATATCTCAAAGTGTTCAACAGAAACCCAGCCTAAAACCCCAAACAGCAAGCAGTGCAGGTGTAGAAGCACGGTGGCTAGGAAAAACTCCCTAGAAAGGCCAAAATTTAGGAAGAAACCTAGAGAGGAACCAGGCTATGAGTGGTGGCCAGTCCTCTTCTGGCTGTGCCGGGTGGAGATTATAACAGAACATGGCCAATATGTTCAAATGTTCATAAATGACCAGCATGGTCAAATAATAATAATCACAGTAGTTGTCGAGGGTGCAGCAAGTCAGCACCTCAGGAGTAAATTTTCATAGCCAATCATTAAGAGTACCTCTACTTCTACCACCAGCACAGCCAGGTGGACTGGGGACAGCAAGGAGTCATCATGCCAGGTAGTCCTGAGGCATGGTCCTAGGACTCAGGTCCTCAGAGAGAGAGAAAGAAAGAGAGAATTAGAGAGAGCATACTTAAATTCACACAGGACACCGGATAAGACAGGAGAAGTACTCCAGATATAACAAACTGACCCTAGCCCCCAACACGTAAACTACTGCAGCATAAATACTGGAGGCTGAGACAGGAGGGGTCAGGGGACACTGTGGCCCCATCTGATGATACTCCCGGACAGGGCCAAACAGGAAGTATATAACCCCACCCACTTTGCCAAAGCACAGCCCCCACACCACGAGAGGGACATCTTCAACCACCAACTTACCATCCTGAGATAAGACCGAGGATAGCCCACAAATCAAATCAAATCAAATCAAATTTATTTATATAGCCCTTCGTACATCAGCTGATATCTCAAAGTGCTGTACAGAAACCCAGCCTAAAACCCCAAACAGCAAGCAATGCAGGTGTAGAAGCACGGTGGCTAGGAAAAACTCCCTAGAAAGGCCAAAACCTAGGAAGAAACCTAGAGAGGAACCAGGCTATGTGGGGTGGCCAGTCCTCTTCTGGCTGTGCCGGGTGGAGATTATAACAGAACATGGCCAAGATGTTCAAATGTTCATAAATGACCAGCATGGTCGAATAATAATAAGGCAGAACAGTTGAAACTGGAGCAGCAGCACAGTCAGGTGGAAGTTGAAACTGGAGCAGCAGCATGGCCAGGTGGACTGGGGACAGCAAGGAGTCATCATGTCAGGTAGTCCTGGGGCATGGTCCTAGGGCTCAGGTCAGTTGAAACTGGAACAGCAGCATGGCCAGGTGGACTGGGGACAGCAAGGAGTCATCATGTCAGGTAGTCCTGGAGCTCAGGTCCTAGGGCTCAGGTCCTCCGAGAGAGAGAAAGAAAGAGAGAAGGAGAGAATTAGAGAACGCACACTTAGATTCACACAGGACACCGAATAGGACAGGAGAAGTACTCCAGATATAACAAACTGACCCCAGCCCCCAACACATAAACTACTGCAGCATAAATACTGGAGGCTGAGACAGGAGGGGTCAGGAGACACTGTGGCCCCATCCGAGGTCACCCCCGGACAGGGCCAAACAGGAAGGATATAACCCCACCCACTTTGCCAAAGCACAGCCCCCACACCACTAGAGGGATATCTTCAACCACCAACTTACCATCCTGAGACAAGGCTGAGTATAGCCCACAAAGATCTCCGCCACGGCACAACCCAAGGGGGCGCCAACCCAGACAGGATGACCACAACAGTGAATCAACCCACTCAGGTGACGCACCCCCTCCAGGGACGGCATGAGAGAGCCCCAGTAAGCCAGTGACCCAGCCCCTGTAATAGGGTTAGAGGCAGAGAATCCCAGTGGAAAGAGGGGAACCGGCCAGGCAGAGACAGCAAGGGCGGTTCGTTGCTCCAGAGCCTTTCCGTTCACCTTCCCACTCCTGGGCCAGACTCCACTCAATCATATGACCCACTGAAGAGATGAGTCTTCAGTAAAGACTTGAAGGTTGAGACCGAGTTTGCGTCTCTCACATGGGTAGGCAGACGATTCACAGACAACAGCATAAAGGGCAAGAAGGTAGAGCCAACAATACATGACGCAAGCAGCCACAACTGTCAGTAAATGTGTCCATGATTGAGTCTTTGAATGAAGAGATTTAGATAAAACTGTCCAGTTTGAGTGTTTGTTTCAGATCGTTCCAGTCGCTAGCTGCAGTGAACTGTAAAGACAAGGGATCCAGGGATCCAGGGTGTATGCTTTGGGGACCTTAAACAGAATGTGCCTGGCAGAACAGGTGTTGTATGTGGAGGATGAGGGCTGCTGTAGATATCTCAGAAAGGGGGGAGTGAGGCCTAAGAGGGTTTTGTAAATAACATCATCCAGTGGGTCTTGCAACGGGTAAACAGAGATGACCTGTTGACAAAGGAGTATAGAGTGCAGTGATGTGTCCTATAAGGAGCATTGGTGGCAAATATGATGGCTGAATGGAAAAGAACCTCTAGCTGCTCGAAAGCACCCTTACCTGCTGATCAATATATTACATCTCCATGATTTAGCAGGGGTAGGATGGTCATCTGACTCAGGGTTAGTTTGGCAGCTGGGGTGAAAGAGGAGCGATTACGATAGAGGAAACCAAGTCTAGATTTAACTTTAGCCTAGCTTAGATATGTGCTGAGAGAAGGACAGTGTACAGTCTAGCCATACTCCCAAGTACTTGTTCGACATGACTACCTCAAGCTACAAACCCTCAGAGGTAGTAATCACACCTGTGGGGAGAGGGGCATTCTTCTTTCCCAACCATATGAGCTTTGTTTTGGAGGTGTTCAGAACAAGGTTAAGGGCAGAGAAAGCTTGTTGTAGAGCATTTAACACACAACTGGAGTGGGCCCAGTTGAGTACAAGACTGTATCATCTGCATATGAATGGATGAGAGAGCTTCCTACTGCCTGAGCAAGTAACTCCCCCGAATAATATATATTTGTAACCTTACTAGTTTTCAAATTATGACAACAGGAAATGTTATATCTTCATAGGGTATTCCATGTCTTGTTCCAGACATGGGCTTCATCTGCCAGCAGCATACCACCTTGCATACCACTGCTGGTGTGCTTCTGAAGCTAAGCAGGTTTGGTCCTGGTCAGTCCTTAGATGGGAGACCAGATGCTGCTAGAAGTGGTGTTGGAGGGCCAGTAGGAGGCACTCTTTCCACTGGTCTAAAAAATATCCCAATGCCCCAGGGCAGTGATTGGGCACACTGCCCTGTGTAGGGTGCCGTCTCTTGGATGGGACGTTAAACGGGTGTCCTGACTCTCTGAGGTCATTAAAGATCCCATGGCACTTATTGTAAGAGTAGGGGTGTTAACCCCGGTGTCCTGGCTAAATTCCCAATCTGACCCTCAAACCATCACAGTCACCTAATAATCCCCAGTTTACAGTTTACAATTGGCTCATTCATTCCCCTGTAACTATTCCCCAGGTTGTTGCCTCAAATGAGAATGTGTTCTCAGTCAACTTACCTGGTAAAATAACAGATAAATTAAAATCTGTCCCTCTTTTTAACAGACATGGGCTTCATCCATTCCTCTTGTTCCAGACATGGGCTTCAACCTCTCGTCTTGTTCCAGACATGGGCTTCATCCGTTCCTCTCGTTCCAGACATGAGTTTCATCTGTTCCTCTTGTTCCAGACATGGGCTTCAACCTCTCCTCTTGTTCCAGATATGGGCTTCAACCTCTCCTCTTGTTCCAGACATGGGCTTCAACCTCTCCTCTTGTTCCAGACATGGGCTTCAACCTCTCCTCTTGTTCCAGACATGGGCTTCATCCGTTCCTCTTGTTCCAGACATGGGCTTCAACCTCTCCTCTTGTTCCAGACATGAGTTTCATCTGTTCCTCTTGTTCCAGACATGGGCTTCAACCTCTCGTCTTGTTCCAGACATGGGCTTCATCCGTTCCTCTCGTTCCAGACATGAGTTTCATCTGTTCCTCTTGTTCCAGACATGGGCTTCATCCGTTCCTCTTGTTCCAGACATGGGCTTCAACCTCTCCTCTTGTTCCAGACATGGGCTTCATCCATTCCTCTTGTTCCAGACATGAGTTTCATCTGTTCCTCTTGTTTTAGACATGGGCTTCAACCTCTCGTCTTGTTCCAGACATGGGCTTCATCCGTTCCTCTCGTTCCAGACATGAGTTTCATCTGTTCCTCTTGTTCCAGACATGGGCTTCATCCGTTCCTCTTGCTCCAGACATGGGCTTCATCTGTTCCTCTTGCTCCAGACATGAGTTTCATCTGTTCCTCTTGTTCCAGACATGGGCTTCATCCGTTCCTCTTGTTCCAGATATGGGCTTCATCCATTCCTCTTGTTCCAGACATGGGCTTCAACCTCTCCTCTTGTTCCAGACATGGGCTTCATCCATTCCTCTTGTTCCAGACATGGGCTTCATCCGTTCCTCTTGTTCCAGATATGGGCTTCATCCATTCCTCTTGTTCCAGACATGGGCTTCAACCTCTCCTCTTGTTCCAGATATGGGCTTCATCCGTTACTCTTGTTCCAGATATGGGCTTCATCCGTTCCTCTGTTCCAGACATGAGTTTCATCTGTTCCTCTTGTTCCAGACATGGACTTCAACCTCTCCTCTTGTTCCAGACATGGGCTTCAACCTCTCCTCTTGTTCCAGATATGGGCTTCATCCGTTACTCTTGTTCCAGACATGGGCTTCATCCGTTACTCTTGTTCCAGATATGGGCTTCATCCGTTCCTCTTGTTCCAGATATGGGCTTCATCCGTTACTCTTGTTCCAGACATGGGCTTCATCCGTTCCTCTTGCTCCAGACATGGGCTTCATCTGTTCCTCTTGCTCCAGACATGAGTTTCATCTGTTCCTCTTGTTCCAGACATGGGCTTCATCCATTCCTCTTGTTCCAGACATGGGCTTCATCCGTTACTCTTGTTCCAGACATGGGCTTCATCCGTTACTCTTGCTCCAGACATGGGCTTCATCAGGTTCTTCTTGTAATCCTAAGAAAGATGTTGTTCTTGAGTTATAGTAGTAGTGCATATATTTGGTTACTGCATCAATGTGTTTAATTTATTGTCTCCATTGTTGTATCAATATTGTGTCAAAGGCAGTTCTGAGAAGAGCCAGAGCTTAATTCTGTACACATCAATATGGGAGACATACCAGCATCCTTTCAAGTAAATCAAACAGAAAATATTTATTTACAGTATGTTAACAAAGTATACAAAGATCTCATAAGATCATCACAGCGTCTGTGATTATTAGCTCGTATTTTTCCCATATCAGAGAATATACAGTATATACAAGTCTGCCTTTGTCATATTCTTATCTTCATGATGGACAATGTATTGTATTGTGATGAATGATGGAAATCATATTTTGTCAAAGTTTTCCATCCCAGATGCTATTCTGTGTTTTCTTCCTCATTGAACAGAGTAAATAATAGATTGTCTGTGATGTTTAACAATGTGGATGTGTAGAGGAGCATCCAGTGCAGTGGGATAACAAAGTGCTAGGCATAGGCCACCTTGGAGAGCTTAGCTGTCTTAGCCTCCCCTGTAAGCCCACCAACCATGGCTCTCAGGTGCTCTTTGTGCTTGACACGTAGCTAAGTCATCTTTTTGCAAGGGTGTCTAAAGTGTTTTACATGGATGATGGCCCATGTTGACTCCAATACTTCCCACAGTTGTGTCAAGTTGTCTGGAATTCCTTTGGGTGGTGGACCATTCTTAATACACACAGGAAACTGTTAAGTGTGAAAAACCCAGAAGTGTAGTTCTTGATACACTCAAACTGGTACGCCTGACACCTACAACCATACCCCGTTCAACAAAGGCACTTAAATATTTAATCTTGCCCATTCACCCTCTGGATGGCACACATACACAATCCATGTCAATTCTCTCAAGGCTTAAACATCCTTCTTTAACATGTCTCCCCACTTCATCTACACTGATTGAAGTGGATTTAACAAGTGACATCAACAAGGGATCATAGCTTTCACCTCGATTCACCTGTTCAGTCTTTGTCATGTGAACCAGAGTATCTGGAACCCTGAAGGGAGGAGAAGACCTCCTATTGGACTACAGGACAACAGGTATTCTTCATGTTTTGTATACTCAGTGTATAGTCTAAGAATTTTGTTATCTTGAATTCTCATATACTGAGAATATATCTTAGCAGTAGCAGCATAGCATAGAGCAGGGGCGTGAATCGGTGTACCCAGGGGCTTGTGTGTGTTCAGCTGATGTATGTGACATTAGGGACCTCGTCATGAGAGAGGAAGAGTAACGAGTCCTAATGAACAGGGAGGGAGACCGTCGGTTCAGGATGGATACAGAAATAGAATGAATGAAGTCACTGTGGGGTTGAGCTGTTTATGTAGACAGTGACTAACATGAAGCTCTGTCGTCCAATGGGAGGTCTTCGGCTCCCTTCAGGGTTCCAGATACTCTGGTTCACATCTGCACAGTAATTGGATGGATGCGCTGTCACCATTTTTTCCGATCTGGAATAACAATGGCTGTTCTGAGACAGGGTTTGGTTTCCATTGTGCTTTAAAATAGATCACTCATATGGGAGAACAATCTTCCTGACATGATGCAAGATGACGGCTTTTGAAAAGCATGCTGCAAAGCTTGAGGTCACTGTCCCTGCTAAATCACTTGTTACACATGTGTTTTCAAGGTTACACCATGCACTCATCAATTTAGGCCCAAACACACAAAAAAATTGGTCTTAGGTTTGCTGTATATGACTCATTTGAGAGAAAGAGATGTCATTTATCATGGCGATTTATATGACCTCCTAAGGTCTCTTCATGTGTTTGAACTGTTAATATATTATATAGAAGAAATACAGTACTTCTTCCATCTCTACTCACTTTCTCTCACTGAATAGAGTTGAACAATGATTCTTGCAGTCTTCAGATGCTGACTCTAGGTCTTACCCAGTTCAACACGTATATTTGGGCTTGACAGTTGGGTTGAATCAATATAAGTCATTTTGAAAAGAGAGAGAAATGTTAGAGGGAGAAAATTACAGATCAGTGTGGCACACCTATCCTATTGATGTAAGAATTTAATGACAACTGCAGATAACACTGATAAATTGTTTTCATTTGATTATTACCTGCATTTTAAATCATCTTCTTTTTAATATCAATAAATTAGATAGCAAAAAAATTATTGTTTTGCAGTTTTATATTAGTCAGGGAAAAGCCTTCAAAAAGATACATTCATAAATAAACCCTGCTATATAAATCCTAATAAAAGGGGGAAGAAAATCCAATACTATGAAAGCTGACACCTGCTGTGGAAAACAGAAATGGGAAAACAATTGTTAAATTGCACCATGCAGGGTACAGTATATGTTTCCAGGGCATTCTAATTCAAACAGAATGCTAATGACTTCATGCAAATGAAACATTTAAATAGCTTTGGCCATGTTATTCATATTGTTTTGTCAAAGTGTTTTAATGAAGTAAACAACAGTGTACAACAGAAGCCACAGTACATCACAATGTGCAGGACAGAATCTGTGTGATTATCAATTCACTGTATGGGGTGTCCTTAAGGACTTCAAATTGCCAGGGACCTCACCATACAATATTATCACAATACTTATTTTATTGCGATTTGATGTTCCAAACATATTGCTCACTATGTGTCTTCTGCAGTGAGAGAAGAGAGAGTGTGAGAAAATGAGTTTTGGTCAATCAAGGAAATAAATGTGCTGAAAATATGTTGGCTCACTATTTAAAGTAAAATTCCATCCCAAAACAACAAAACGCAGCGTCATATGATTCAAAATGCATCATACTGGCTGTATTTCTGTATTTTGAAAGTTATATATCTTAAAAACGTGATAGCTGACATGCAAAACATTGTGAGACTATATCAATAAAGGATTAATGAAACTAATACCAAAACAAATGATAGAGAACAAACTATAGGGTGAAAATACTTGAGTTTTGGCGCAGGTACAGCTGACTAGCGCTAAGCAACGCTACCTACAGTAGCAAAATAAATGATAATACTTGGAGTCAAATATCGATATAATATCATCAGAAAATATACTGCGTTATGTAATTGTATGGATTCTTCCCCATCACTAGTGTCCTTAGTCTCTATGGAGTGACCATGTAACACAACACCTGTTGTTCAGAATGGAATGGATAGAGAACAATAAACTTTCTTATTCGTTGTTTTCTTACTTTTGACCATTTGTTACTGCTTTCAATGTTTGCTTTGTGAATTCCTGAATGTTCAGTTAGGGCACACACAGTGGAGTCGATGATGTCATTAACACGATGAGCAGGTTTAATTAAACATACATTTTTAAAGGTACACTCTCTGTGGACATGAACTGAAAAATGTAATTAATTATAAGGTCATTTGGGTTATTATCAACAGTAAAATACTCTGACACATCCTGCAAATTATCAAATGCTACCTTAATTCCATCCCACAGAATACATTATCGTACCGTATCTTTGGAGTTCCAAAACACTTTTGATCACTAGTGGGCTCATGATATTGTTGTTTCTGAGTCATTAACATATTTGGAGGTGTGCCTTGTAAGAGGCTATATTTGTTACACCCATGAGTGAGAAGGCTGTACCAATTGAACTCCTATGTGGTTATAGTGCCCCACTAATTTAAAATGTTTAGCGGATGGTTTGGAGTGGCAGCAAGTCTTAAACCTGAAATGGTTCAACATTTTGCCATGTTCTTTTGGTCTGTTTTGCCCTATTGTCACTGCCAGTTTGGAAGCCTTTGTTAAGGCCTCTAGACGTGAAAGTGATATAATACACCAAATATGAATTTAAAATGCTGTAATGTGTAAACACTTTACCCAGCAGCCAATCTGCTTGCACCAAGCCCTTGTAATTACAGTAAAATACTGTGAAGTACAATCCCCTCTCCTCAATGCATTTAATTCATTCATTCTGATCACGGTAGCATTTAATGTATTGTGTATTGTATTACGCAGTACTTGCTTTGATGTCGTATTAATATTACAGTAGGTGTACTGTAATTTTGACCTTTACCATTGTCGTGTCTCTGACTGATTAAATTATGTGACAGGCATTTTATCAAATTGATTACCTAACGTTTGATTGATTATGTGATTGAATTAAACAATGCAACAATTAACTCGTTAATAACCTGGGGCACCACAGGGTGTGTTTATAGAGCTGCGGCACAACAATTCCATGTGAATCTGATAACTATAATGTGTAGATTTTCCAAGATACAATTTATGTCATCCTATCATCATATATAATGTCCCAGACACCAACTGATCTGACATCATATTATTTAAGTACCAATGGACACTTTCAACTGGTTGGATTACTGAAATATTGTATCTTTCCCAAAACTGTTAATGTTACCATACTCTCTCTATGTTAACAAAGGGCATTCCAAGAGTCCATTATGTCTAGTGGAGAGAAAAGGGGGGAAGGTATTTATGGGGGGGGGGTTCATAAACCTCACCCAACAGGGAAAATGTAGTGACACTGCATGAACGCTGAGAAACTTGTTACAACTTATTAAACCTGTTCTCTCCCTCTTCTCTCCCCCTGCTCTCCCTCCTGTTTTCCTCCTCTGTTTGTCTGCAGAGGTTTGTGGGGAACGTGAACGCTGACGGTGTCGTCCACCACAAGTTGTCCCACTCTATCAGAAGCCGCTTCCTGCGCTTCGTCCCCCTGGACTGGAACCCCAGTGGCTGGGTGGGACTCAGAGTGGAGGTCTACGGCTGTGCCTACAGTGAGTGATCAGACCACCAGCCCTTACATTCAGACGATATAGGCAGTGCCTACAGTTAGTGATCAGACCACCAGCACTTACATTCAGACCATATAGGCTGTGACTACATTAAAGTGACCCCCAGCTCTTACAGAACACAAACACGTTCAGCTAATATCATCATACTCTGCCATCTGTGATTCCAACCCATGTGGTAATTTGGGGGACTCCTGGACTGCAAGGAAACATGTTCTAACAAGAGTGCAGTCAGACCTGTGCAGACTCTAACATCTATTACGGATGACATTGAGGCTTGTTTAAGCATGTCATCTATCATGGGGCTGATTGTATCCCCTTGTTGACAGTGGTTTCCATTAGAAAATAGCATTATGTCATTGTAACCATTGTGTAACCATCCTGTAACCATTGTGTAACCATCCTGTAATCATTGTGTAACCATTCTGTAATCATTGTGTAACCATCCTGTAATCATTGTGTAACCATCCTATAATCATTGTGTAACCATCCTGTAATCATTGTGTAACCATCCTGTAATCATTGTGTAACCATCATGTTTCGCACACTATTTAAAGAGATACTGTATAGTGTCTGCAAGGTGAAGAGACATTTTTCCTTCAAACAAGATCAAAGCAAATGCTGACCGAAACACAATCCTACCAGCTAATAGAGGTAGACAGCGACAGCCAGGCAGGCGTGCCAGTTAAGAGCCGGTTCCTGCCTGGGTAATGCTAAATAAATAAAGGGGATTCACTGGGACGCCTTTCACACACATTCTGAAGTAGCACTAACTGGATCAGCCAGTGAAATACTGCACTATGACAGTTATAATTATTCCCGAGCGAGCACTTTCAAATAATGCCGAACGGTACCACAGCATGATCCCTGTATTCATGTTGGATGAATGTGTGCTCTGCTAATTCATGCAGCTTCACCAGCACCTCATTTCACTTACTCTGTAAAAAATGTAACTCCATGGTGCTCTAATAGCAAGCAAATGAAGAGCCATACGTTACCACTGAACATGTCATAGATGGCAAACTTGCACTTATGGGCCGTTCCACCGTTTAAGTACTGTAAAAATATATATATATATCGACACATTACCGGTCAAACGTTTGGACACACCTACTCTTTCAAGGGTTTTTCTTTATTTTACTATTTTCGAAATTGTAGAATAATAGTAAAGACATCAAAACTATGAAATAACACATATGGAATCATGTAGTAATCAAAAAAGGGTTCAACAAATCTAAATATATTTTATATTTGAGATTCTTCAAATAGCCACTGTCTGCCTTGATGACAGCTTTGCACACTCTTGGCATTCTTTCACCCAGCTTCATGAGGTAGTCATGAATAATAATAATTTTGCAAACTGCCTTAATTTTGCAAACTGCCTTAATTTTGCAAACTGCCTTAATTTTGCTGGACCCCAGGAAGAGTAGATGCTGCAGCTAATCGGGATCCATAATAAATACAAATACAAATGCATTTCAATTAGCAAGTGATTTTTTTGTAGATTTTTTTAACCTTTAAATGAATAATAATCGACAGCAATGACTTTGTCAAAGCAACAAAATAACAAGGCCTTTACAATGACGGTGAAAATGTTAATAAATGTTGGGATCTTCCTCAAAGTCACAGAGGATGCACGGAGGAACATGTAAAAATGAAGAATTTTCACAATTTGGCAAGTCTTTATTCGTATAAAACATCTGGAGAAAAACAAATCTGTAGACTCAAGTCCATGTCTATCCCATGTTTATCTAATTTTGGTTGTCGTTCACCTGCACCCTCACACTTCTGATTGATAAAGGGTCCACAAACGGAGTTATTTTCACTAATAATCACTTGAACTGTTGTCACTACTGTTCTGAGCATTCCCCATAATTGACAGTGCCCTGTTGTAATTGATGGCATGGTTATGTACAGTTGAAGTCGGAAGTTGACATACACCTTAGCCAAACACATTTAAACTCAGTTTTTCACAATTCCTGACATATAATCCTAGTAAAAATGCACTGACTTAGGTCAGTTAGGATCACCACTTTATTTTAAGAATGTGAAATGTCAGAATAATAGAAGAGAGAATTATCTATTTCAGCTTTTATTTCTTTCATCACATTTCCAGTGGGTCAGAAGTTTACTGTGGATATAGATACTTTTGTACCTGTTTCCTCCAGCATCTTCACAAGGTCCTTTGGTGTTATTCTGGGATGTATTTGCACTTTTCGCACCAAAGTACGTTCATCTCTAGGAAACAGAACGTGTCTCCTTCCTGAGCGGTATGACGGCTGCATGGTCCCATGGTGTTTATACTTGTGTACTATTGTTTGTACAGATGAACGTGGTACGTTCAGGAGTTTGGAAATTGCTCCCAAGGATGAACTAGTCTTGTGGAGGTCTCCAATTTTTTTATGAGGTCTTTGCTGATTTCTTTTGATTTTCTTATGATGTCAAGCAAAGAGGCACTGAGTTTGAATGTAGGCCTTGAAATACATCCACAGGTACACCTCCAATTGACTCAAATGATGTCAATTAGACTATCAGAAGATTCTAAATCCATGACATCATTTTCTGGAATTTTTTAAGCTGTTTAAAGGCACAGTCAACTTAGTGTATGTAAACTTCTGACCCACTGGAATTGTGATACAGTGAATATAAGTTAAACAATCTATCTGTAAACAATTGTTGGAAAAATGACACAAAGTGCACAAAGTAGATGTCCTAACCGACTTGCCAAAACTATAGTTTGTTAACAAGACATTGTGGAGTGGTTGAAAAACTGGTTTTATATAAGGTTCTGACTTCAACTGTACATCAGGGGATCGGTTTACAAATTACTCCATGATTGACATTTTAAACCAACATTTATTCTTCCAAGAGCACCGAATCCTAGTATCTCCCAACGTCTAATTAACGTCACTTTGAATGGCACAAAACATTTAAACAAAAGGCATAACACTTCACACACATTCTCTACTTTATGTATGTTACATGATGCACTGTTTGATAGGAGCACACCTCTGTGTTGCTCCTCTTTGACCTATCCGCCATCCGACTATCCGCCATTCCACGAACTGGATAACACTCTAACGATACATCCATAGCACTTACAGTAAGTACAATGAATCATATCAAAATTCAAAGTTCTATATGAACTCATGAAACAATCCAACCATGACAATTTAATTCACACAGTAACATCCATTGCGTCGTTTCAAGTTTCATCAGACTTCACACCTCTCCTGGATTCAGTGACCCTAGGACTTCTGTGGGAATGTCTCTTCATCGAGATTACCACAGATAAGGTGTGTTTGACCCGTATGATAGCCCATGGACGGTCTGCCATTCAAACAATGCCATAAATCATGATTGAATCATCACGTTGGGCCTCTGTGCCAGCAAGTCATTAGAGGCATCTTCATCACTGGCCTTCATCATTGTTTACATTTGTTTACATTGTCAATAAAAATTATTTCTGAATTTAGTTGCGAGTAGGATAATGTTACAATGCAAATGTTATGTGTAAAATAGTTTTTTTAATGTAATTTTTCACCTAAACCTCCCTTGCACTGCACTGCTTTGTAATACCCTTTGCATAGCTGGCCCTCATCATCCAAGTATGGGTCACTGCATCCCAATATAGATGGCGTAGTATGGGTCACTGCAGCCCAATATAGATGGTGGAGTATGGGTCACTGCAGCCCAATATAGATGGTGGAGTATGGGTCACTGCAGCCCAATATAGATGGAGGAGTATGGGTCACTGCAGCCCAATATAGATGGTGGAGTATGGGTCACTGCAGCCCAATATAGATGGCGGAGTATGGGTCACTGCAGCCCAATATAGATGGAGCAGTATGGGTCACTGCAGCCCAATATAGATGGAGGAGTATGGGTCACTGCAGCCCAATATAGATGGTGGAGTATGGGTCACTGCAGCCCAATATAGATGGAGCAGTATGGGTCACTGCAGCCCAATATAGATGGAGGAGTATGGGTCACTGCAGCCCAATATAGATGGTGGAGTATGGGTCACTGCAGCCCAATATAGATGGCGGAGTATGGGTCACTGCAGCCCAATATAGATGGAGGATTATGGGTCACTGCAGCCCAATATAGATGGCGGAGTATGGGTCACTGCAGCCCAATATAGATGGCGGAGTATGGGTCACTGCAGACCAATATAGATGGAGGAGTATGGGTCACTGCAGCCCAATATAGATGGTGGAGCATGGGTCACTGCAGCCCAATATAGATGGCGTAGTATGGGTCACTGCAGCCCAATATAGATGGCGGAGTATGGGTCACTGCAGCCCAATATAGATGGAGGAGTATGGGTCACTGCAGCCCAATATAGATGGCGGAGTATGGGTCACTGCAGCCCAATATAGATGGCGGAGTATGGGTCACTGCAGCCCAATATAGATGGCGGAGTATGGGTCACTGCAGCCCAATATAGATGGCGGAGTATGGGTCACTGCAGCCCAATATAGATGGAGGAGTATGGGCCACTGCAGCCCAATATAGATGGAGGATTATGGGTGAGTAGGTGTGTCAAAAGGAGTGGATGTATGAAAAGCGAACCAGCTAATTGGGGAGATTTGTTGCCTCTCAAGACGGTTTGGCATGGCTGATTGGGTTGCACGACGAGTCGATAGGTCAGTGTTGTATCAACGTGTCTGCCAACCTGAGGGTTCTTCCTATTTTTGTATCACGACCGTGTCTCCTACGGTAGCTAACGTGGCCATTTTTTTCTCTCACATAATTTTATTTCTAAATGTCACAGGCTATACACCCATACACAATAAATAACTAATAGTGATAACTATCTAAATGTCACATTACATACATACATACATACATACATACATACATACATACATACATACATACATACATACATACATACATACATACATACATACATACATACATACATACAGTGCCTTGCAAAAGTATTCACCCCATTGGCGTTTTTCCTATTTTGTTGCATTACAACCTGTAATTTAAATATATTTTTATTTGGATTAGATGTAATGGACATACACAAAATAGTCAACATTGGTGAAGTGAAATGAGAAAAAAATTACTTAAAAAAATAAATAAAAAATTAAAACTGAAATGTGGTGCATATGTATTCATCACCTTTGCTATGAAGGCCCTCAATAAGATCTGGTGCAACCAATTACCTTCAGAAGTCAACAAGACATTTGTGGAGTGGTTGAAAAACAAGTATTAATGACTCCAACCTAAGTGTATGTAAACTTCCGACTTCACCTGTATAATCATCTCATACCAGCTAAGTTATTAACTTTTCATATTTGGGTATATACATATGGGTAAAAGCCTTGGAGTTTATATTAATCCTAACCTTCTTTATCCCACGGTGACTTCCACTGAAACACAATACTGTCTCATTAGATTGAGTATACCATTTGAAAAAACTAGGGGAATTCTAGCTTGTTGTTTGTGTGTTCATGAATGTGTTAGACATTCTTTAAATAAGTGATAGTTCCAAAAGCTATTTGCATAGTCATGTATATGATACAATGTAAAGCAAAACTTTTTTGAACAGCTTTCCCAAACATATCTTCTACTCATAGCTTCCCTTGTTTCTCTAGGCACATCACCCTTCTTCTGTTCTGCGTTGGAATAGCAGGTGCATGTTAGAGGTGGCATTATTTACTCAGGCAGCTTTACTTACACAAACTGAATCCCATCAGAAAATATAATGCATCCAGGCTTTCAAAACAGGAATTCAATGTTTCCCCTGCTGCTGTAACTTACTACATTATGTCTTCAGTTCAGGCCCATCCACATGAACTGAGCACTGAGCAGAGGCACAGTGTTAGAGAATCTATTAGACAGAGCTAGAGAATTGTGATAAAAAGTATGTCAAAAAAATTGCAAGTTTGACATGTACTTCCAATCAAAAGTTGTGGTGAAAATGTAATACTGTTGAAAGAAATGGGACTTGCCACTTGAATTCCCCTCAAAATTAGTGGCAACAGAAAACTCACAGCTCAGATGTGACAGAGAGAGCTATCGTTTGGGCAATTTTCGAAAACACGATGATTCTTTGATCTTCTCTCAATCCCCTAGAATCGTATGTGGCAGACTTTGATGGCAGAAGCTCGCTGCTCTACCGGTTTAACCAGAAGTCCATGAGCACGGTGAAGGATGTGATCTCGCTGAGCTTCAAGAGCCGCCAGGCTGAGGGGGTGCTGCTCCATGGAGAGGGACAGAGGGGCGACTACATCACACTGGAGCTGCACCGGGGCAGGCTGGCCCTCTACCTCAACCTGGGTGAGTTAATCACACCGGGGCAGGTTGGCCCTCTACCTCAACTTGGCTCACATAACTCAGGGTTTAGAGGTTAGAGGTCATTGGTAATAGGACACTAGGGACTCGGACAGCAGATAAAATAGTATTTTGAACCATTTAAAAGCAGACTGGGGAGCAGTCTGGGAGGGTAACTGGATGTTTGTGTTCTGATACCCTTCCAGTTACCACTGCTGCTGAGCTCCAATTACAAGATAGACTCAGACTGTTAAGGATCCACATTGTGAGCAGCTGAGCTGGGAAAGAGGATTCTTAAATGACTGTCTTGTTTGCACTTCCTATGAGAGAACCTCTTCTTTCAATACAAATCAAATCAAATGGTCCCTATGGCAACTGTATAATGAACAATGTTAACAACCATAAAGATCCACATCGTGAACAGCTGAGTCTGGGGAAGACTGTTCTAGTCCTCCGTTTTGGGAATGTCTTGTGAACACATTCTTTCAGACCTCTTCTTTCCTCAATAAACTGGGCTGTTTTATGATCTATATCAAAGTAACCACATTATCTTGCTCTCTGTCTTCAGATGACACAAGGCTGCGGTTCAGCAGTGGGCGTGTTGCGGTCACTCTCAGCAGTCTTCTGGACGACCAGCACTGGCACTCTGTCCTCATCGAGCGCTTCAACAAGCAGGTCAACCTCACCGTGGACACCCACACACAGCACTTCAGGACCAAGGGGGAAGGAGACTCCCTGGAGGTGGACTATGAGGTGTGTCTATCCAAACATCCAGAATATTCCTTTACAGTAGGTCTGAAAAGATTACACCACCAGCACCCAGTCAGAAAAACACTTTAAAATTATGCCATGGTAAGATTAAGAATAATACTTGGGGTTCTGTTTTAACAAACCTAACGCAATGGTAAATCTAAACGCTTGGCAGTAGCACCATAGCTTCGGAAGTGTGGCAGATTTTTTAAAATCTTCACTATCACAATTATCAGCTTTCTTTCTGGCGTTGACGTGAAAGTGCTGGGTATTGATGAATAAGCAAGTTGTGCATGTGTCGAGACTTGGCCCCTCACTGGCCAATCAGAATGTGCTACATGGCAAAATATGTGGTTTCTTCTGTTTTTTTATTTATGGTCTTTTATGTATTGTCTTGGAGTCAACTCCAATTCCAATGTTAATTGGTTATAGTTTGTTAAATGGTTTACAGAAACAAAATAACAAAATATAGACCTATCCCATCTTTGGTAAATAGGTTAACTTGAACCCATTTGCAGTCCACATTATTCTCAGTATTTGCAAGGCTTCAATAGCGTTCATGCTGATATAGGGGCTAGGCCTAGTGTAAATTGCATTATGGCTGAGCATGGGCATACCAAAGATTGTCAATAAGCAAGATTCAATTCATTTTTGATAAGGCCTAAAAAGAGAATGAATAATTGTAATCAAATTCTAAACAAAATGAAACAATATCTTGTTTTATATAGGCTTGATCACACTTATAGCACCATCATTTCTCCCCATTGGCATATACTATTAAAACAACGCAGACCATGGAGGGTTTTACACACATCCAAAACGGGACCTGCATGTTTGAAATAATGTGGGCCTGCTTTGGTGATTAAGATTTATTTCCAAGCGGCCTCAGGAGCCAAACCCTTTATTGACTACTTCACGATTGCATTGTGCAGACAAAAAAAAGCCTTAATTGAGAATTGAGGGAAGGCTGTGCTTGTCACGTCTGTTCCCGCTCCCCCTCTCTGGCGCTCAAGGTCGCCAGGCTGCTCATCATTACGCACACCTGTCACCATCGTTACGCGCACCAGCCCTTCATCCGACTCACCTATACTCCATCATGTCATTGATTGCCTCCCCTATATCTGTCACTTCCTCAGTTTCATTTTTGTGTCTGCATTGATGTTGTTTTGTTTCTCTTGTCCAGACGCTGGTCTTGTTTAGTTTCATGTTTATTTAATATTAAATCCTCACCCTGTACTTGTTTCCCCCCAGCATCTGTGGTTACGGAACCGTTATAGAGTGCAGACACTACAATTTTTTTTTATTTTTTTATGTTGGTTCCGGGTGCCGCTGCCGAAGCAATCCTCAGCTGGCTCGAGAGGCTCACAAGTCTCGGTTGGCTCGGCAGGCTCCCACGCCATGCCTCAACCAGCTCAACTGCGTTACCGCTCTTAAATATCCCTCTCAGCACTGCCTGAAATTAGCACTTTGGATCATGTTTTTAAGGGAACACTTCAAATATTTCCACCCCGTCATCTGAGCGCAAGTGAGCTGATATAAGACATGTAAATTGCCGAACCTGGCGTTAGGGCTGGAAAATGCCAGCGTGGCAGTTTTTACATGATGAAATTACAAACTAGCGTGCGCTTGACGCTAGCACCCCTTTAACAAAAAATAGAGCTCTTGGTATATCTCTTTAGAATCTCTTTTCAACGTGACACCTAACACTCAAAGAACTTTTCTTCTTTTTCGTTCTAACATGTCTATACTTCACCCTCTGTCCTCATCATAGCTCAGCTTTGGGGGTATCCCACTGCCAGGTAAGCCTGGTACCTTCCTGAGGAAGAACTTCCATGGCTGCATTGAGAACCTCTACTACAATGGGATCAACATCATTGACCTAGCCAAGCGACGCAAGCCTCAGATCTACAGCGTGGTAAGAGCTTTTCAACTATTCATTTTTAATGAATAGGCCAAGGCCCAAGTTTATGTTACACTGCATTACCAATATATTCACTTATGTATGTGATCATGCTCCATTTTGTTAGAAGTGGAGGTTAACAACACATAACCTTAGAGAGCCAAAGGACCATAACATTTGTTGAGTAATAAACTGTCAGATTGCAGATAGGGAGGCAGGGATTTACAGAGTGCGTGGCGAGAACCACTCTTAGCTGAGAAAACAGTGTTCTATGTTCTTGTTTTGGAAAAGAGATCCGGGCTCAGTGATGAGGGGGAGCAGGAGCTGTAACCAGTGATCCATTCAGCATAGAAGTATTATTAGTAGGATAGAGGTAGATTGCATTATTTAAGGTATATGTCAGGGTCTAGTGCAGACCCTAAATGACATCTTCAATGGATATTAACTTTAAGTAACCTTCTGGCTCAGTGCTGTTAGAGCCCCAAACACAAATAAATCTCACCTTACCTCTAACAATAAACTAACACTAACACTGAAATAGAACTAAAGTTATCAATGATTCCTGAACACAATAATCCTGTGACTCAGTGTCAGCCTATTGAAACAGAATCACGTTTGGTGGAGTTGATGGAAGAGTCCCTGTGAAAGGTTTAGTTGCTGCAATTCCATGTCACTGTGATCAATGATGTTTATTTTATCTGGCAAGTCAATTAAGAACAAATTCTTATTTTCAATGATGGCCTAGGAACAGTGGGTTAACTGCCTGTTGAGGGTCAGAACAACAGATTTGTACCTTGTCAGCTCAGGGGTTTGAACTTGCAACCTTCCAGTTACTAGTCCAACATTCTAACCACTAGGCTACCCCAGGGTTGGCTAGTGTTCATCCCCACTCTGCTCTGACCTTTTCCTGTGTACAGGAACTCATGTCCTCTGTACTGGCTCTTCCTGTCCCTATGAGTCACAGTGGGGCTGGTAGTGACATTTAACCCTGCTCCCTGTAGAGTTAATTTTGTCTCTCTCGTTCCCTCGTTCTCCCTCTCTCCCACTCTATCTCTTTCTGTATTATTCCCCTCATACTCTTTCTCTCCGTCTCTTTCTCTCTCTCAATACTGTACTTGTTTTTGTCTCTTTCTCCATCTCTCTCTCCTTTCTAGAAAGGGAGGGAGTGTTTGTAGTAATTAATAGCAGCACTACACTTACAGAGTTGGCATAATTGTTTAATTAACCCTGAAATGTTGAGAGTTGATGTGAATCAGGGCAAGGTGACTGTAAGACTGTGTTCCATTTGTGTCACCAGGGCAATGTGACCTTCTCGTGCTCTGAGCCTCAGCTGGTGTCCACTACCTTCCTGAGCTCCAGCAGCAGCTTCCTGTCGCTCCCGGCCACGCTGTCTGCTTCGGGGGGCTTCGCTGTGCGTTTCCAGTTCAGAACGTGGAACCCAGATGGGCTACTGCTCTCCACCCGGCTGGCCCTGGAGCCCCAGCGACTGGAGCTGCAGATCAGCAACAGTCGGCTGCGCCTGACCCACCACATGTCAGCCCAGCAGAAAGAAGAGGTCTCCACCGGTGAGGGCCAACAGCCTCGAGTCTAGCTGACCCAGACCCACTCTATGCTGGAATCAGTGGTTCTGTCTATGGGGACTTAGAGTAGAAAAGGCTCTTTGTTCCAGTGAAGCAGGCAGACAATGAGAAACCCATTTTATTATTGCAGAGAAGGCATTTGTGACTCTGAATGTTTGTGGTTTTCCACATAAATAGTCTGATAGTGATAGTAAAGATTATGAGAAAAGATTATAAGAGAGAATCCATTCAGCTGGCTCTGTGCTTATCTCTTCTGAGTTCACACACAATGAGAAGCATTTGGTTTTGTCCATTTCCCACCATGGGGAAATGAAATATGCTCTGTCTCGCTAATCCTGTAGAAATAACTAAATCCAAAAACACAGAATCCCTCCATGCAGACAGACATAGTTAGGTTTGTGTCATTTTGGACTGATCTCAATCACTGCAACTTAATCCAGATGTGATCAGAAAGAACATGCTGAGGTCATCCTCCAATCTATTGCATGTCAGAGGCTTTTCAGTCAACGTTTGCACCAGGTGTGCTTTTTGTTTGTTTGTTTCAAACTATTTACTGCTTGAAATATAGCGCATTTAATCGCGTTCCATGGTAATTCTCTTAGCCTGCAACTTCACTCTAACACTGCAGGCAGATGGCAAGCACAGAGGGGATTGTAGACACACAGCTTGGATGCCCTTCACTGTAAAAGCCTGAGTTTAATTAAATCAAAAAGCAAAGATTATACCTCTGAGGTTTTTCCATTGGTTCCTTCTCAAAATGGAACCACAAACACAACAGACCGGGAGTTGTGGGTGATCCTTTGTTTATTTGATAGTGTGGGGGGAAATGATATGAAATGTGTGTGTAGCGTGTAGGGAGAGCCATAAAGTCAACACCAGCAACAGATTGAATGCAGAGCTTTGTTGCAGACAAACAAGATTAGAAATCTAAATATAAAAATGTACTCTGAAATTGTTTTCTTAAAATGCTTTTGTAACAGTGTAGTTACTATTGTAAAACCACAGTCATATGCAGAGATTGATCATGTCTTTATAAACTGTTTATCTCATAACTGACCCCATGTGTCAACAGGTCACAGAGTGAATGATGGACTGTGGCACTCTGCGAGTCTCAGCTCCCGAGGTCTCCAGGTCACCATGACTCTGGACAATGAGCCATCCTCAACTATGGAGCTGGGAGACCACATGGAGGCAGGAGACAGCCTCTACTTCGGAGGTAAGAGGACAGGTAGTATGACCAAAAGTTACATTTAAAAAATGCGTGGGTATGACTTGATACATCTGTGGACTGTAATACCTACGAAGTCTCACTCTTTGTCATCATCACTTCAGTCCCTTAGTGGAGTTGACATTGCCTTGTAGGCAGAGATTGACGTAATACTTCCCTGTACAAACTTTAGCTTCCCAGAACATGTGAATCTAAAATCTTCTGATAGCTGGTGTTTTATTAAGCTGCTTTTAAAAAGCTTCAACTTGCATAGTGGCATGTCTTGACAGGTTTAAAGTTGCTCTCTTTTCTTGGGGGGGGGGCAACTTCTCTCTCAGCCATAACGGAGATTAAAAAACTGTACAGGATTGTCACACTGAAGATGAAAAAAAACTATATTAATGTGCATGTACTGTTTAAATCATTTCCATTTTCGTAATTTCTACTTGTATGCCTCCAGTCAGTAAATCAGTCAGCACACCACCCTCTTAGCATCTTAACATATTTGTGTAAGCCTCTTTTGTTGCATTATTACAGTAGAAGCTGATTTGGCAGATGTTTGGTTACGTAAACATCCCTCTGCTGTGTGTTCCATTAGGCTGCCCCTCCTCGTCCTCCAGTGACTCGTACTGTGAGAACCCCACATTGGCGTTCCAGGGGTGCATGCGTCTCTTCTCCATCAACAGCCAGCCCATGGACCTGAACCTGGTGCACCAAGGACGACTAGGAGACTACAAGGAGCTGCAGTTTGACACATGTGGCATCCATGACAGGTATCACCTTTTTAAATAAAAATTTTCAATAAAAATGTATTTATCCTGGTAGGCCAGATGAGAACAAGTTCTCATTTACAACTGCGACCTGGCCAAGATAAAGCAAAGCAGTCCGACAAAAACCACAACAGAGTTACACACAAACAAACATAGAGTCAATAACACATTAGGAAAAAATCGATGTACCACGTGTGCAAATGTAGGGAGGTAAGGCAATAAACAGGCCATAGAGGCAAAATAATTACAATTTAGCATTAACACTGGAGTGATAGTGTCCAGATGATGATGTGCAAGTAGAGATACTGGGGGTGCAAAAGAGCAAGAAGATGAATAACAATATGGGGATGAGATAGTCGGGTGTGCTATTTACAGATTGGCTGTGTACAGGTACAGTGATCGGTAAGCTGCTCTGACAGCTGATGCTTGAAGTTAGAGAGGGAGATATATACTGTAAGTCTCCAGCTTCAGTGATTTTTGCAGTTCATTCCAGTCATTGGCAGCAGAGAACTGGAAGGAAAGGCAGCCAAAGGAAGTGTTGGCTTTTAGGATGACCAGTGAATTACTGCATACAGTATTTGAATTTTGAAGTGATGTGACAATGTTGCAATACATTGACAACAAAGTCAAGGTATTGGAGTGGCCATCACAAAGCCTTGACCTCAATCCTATAGAAAATGTTTGGGCAGAACTGAAAAAGTGTGTGCCAGCAAATAGGCCTTCAATCCTGACTCAGTTACACCAGCTCTGTCAGGAGGAATGGGACAAAATTCACCCAATTTATTGTGGGAAGCTTGTGGAAGGCTACCCAAAATGTTTGACCCGAGTTAAACAGTTTAAAGGCAACGCTACCAAATACTAATTGAGTGTATGTAAACTTCTGACCCACTGGGAATGTGATGAATGAAATAAAAGCTGAAATAAATAATTCTCTCTACTATTATTCTGACATTTCACATTCTTAAAATAATGTGGTGATCCTAACTGACCTGAGACAGGGTATTTTTAGTTGGATTAAATGTCAGGTTTTTGGAAACTGAATTTAAATGTATTTGGCTAAGGTGTGTGTGTAAACTTCCGACTTCAACTGTATCTGTCAAATACAGTATGTGGCAACTAGGACCCAATACGTTAGTTACAGCAAGCACCACATGAATAATCTGATGTCTACTTGCAAATCAAAACTGTAAATAGTTTAGTCACTATTCCAGTATCTGCCACATGGAGTGTTTTGGGGAAGCTGGAGATTTAAACAGAGTTAAAGCGCCCATTTCTGAAGGACTTTGTATTCTCTTCCCGTGGTGAGGATTAAGCACTGTTTATGCTTGTGAAGTTCCAGTAATCAACACAATCAAATACATTCTTCCATTTCCGTCTTCAACCTTTTCAATAATGCTTACCTACTCATAATTGCGCAACTTCCACAGTAATGGACTAATCACTACAATCAAACAAGATTACTCCATCATCCTGGCAGTTGTTCTCTCTATCCTTTTACCTTTTCAGAATGTTTCAAAACAGTGATTGATCCTTCCTGTTGCTCAACACTCTTCCTGTTTATTAATAGTAAAACATAGCAGATCTAGGCCTCCATCTCTCTCCATCACCAATTCTCCAGCTTTAAAACATTCATGAGCAGCTGTCATCCTCCAGGACCGTGCCAGGTTTAGGTTGATTGTCCCCTAACAGCCAGTGCAGGTTGACTGGCAGACGACAGCTTTCATGTGCCACCTCGGAGAGGAGGCCAAGGGTCCCTCTGACTGTTCAATATAGCCATTAGGAGACATGCCCAACCCATCACTTTGGCCTGTGACATATATTACACAAAAGCAATTCATTTCTTTGTCACCGATGAAACTAATTACGTAAAACAAAAAGCTCTCAGAATATTGCTAATTTTGTTGAACAAGAGCGTTCACTCTTACCACAAACTTCACTGACCGATGTATCGCGGCGAAACAGTTCTGCAAGTTGAGCAGCATCATTATATGGTCCACGAAGCCTCTTCAATGTGCATGAATAAAAATAACAAAGCAATAATTAAACCATCACCTGACCATTATCCAGAGAACAGTTGACTCCCTTTGTAGAGCTAAATAGGTAAATGGAATTTGGAAAGGCTGTGTTGTATCCACAACCCCCACTAAATCAGAGCTCCTCCTGGGACAGGATTCACAATTATAGCTGAATTAAATAATACTATTAAAAAAATTACAGTAATTTTGGAATTTCGAGAGGTATGAGGAAGGCACTATTAATCGAAGTGTCTTTCATTAGCCAATCAGACTTTTCACTGGGAATGCTTCTGCATATTGTTAACAGGGAGAGAGGGTTGGGTTGCTGACACCTACCTTAGCCATGCATGTTTATGCAGTGACTTTGTTTACAAACTAATGCCTGCACAAACATCTGCCTTACACTGAAATCAGCTTGGCTGGTACAATTGAATTTGAGACGCAACCAGAAAGGAAAATAACCAACATGTTATGAAAATCCGAACAGTAAACTCAATATTCTGTTTGGTAAAATCTTCAGACACTAAGGAGTTTTGTATGCAGATGCTCTGATCTTTAAACAGCTCCCTGTGAGATTAGTCTGTCATGAATAATTACAGCTGTTTTGTTGTTAAGTAGATATCACAACACCTGTCATTGTCAGTCAAGTGGGAAGGGGGGATACCTAGTCAATTGTACAACTGAATGCCTTCAACTGAAATGTGTCTTCCACATTTAACCCAATCCCTCTGAATCAGAGAGGTGCGGAAGGCTGCCGTAATCAACATCCACTTATTCGGGAACCCGGGGAACAGTGGGTTAACTGCCTTGCTCAGTGGCAGATGACAGATTTTTAGCTTGTCAGCTCGGGTTACTGGCCCAACACTCTAACCAATAGACTACCTGCAGCCCTAGTGTGTATGTTGTAGTGTCATCAAACCATTGACTCCAGCTAGTTCAGTTCGGTCAGAGTGGAAGCAACCACATTGTTTTAGCATCGCTGTCTCCATGGCTTTGCCTCTCTGGTACTAGGTTACTTGTACTCCTTCCCACTGTCTGATCTTCCCTGTCTCTCCAGATGTCTGCCCAACTTCTGTGAACATGGAGGGCAGTGTTCACAGTCCTGGAGCCATTTCTACTGCGACTGCTCTGGCACAGGATACACTGGAGCCACCTGCCACAACTGTGAGTCCCCACCTGCCCTTCAGTCAATTCAGGAAGTGAAATTCCCATTCCAATTCTCTTCAATGCTTGTCAAGTTTTGGTATACTTTCTGACTTGAATTTAAATGGAATTGACCCTGACCCTGCAATATACACTGGTTAATTTAAATAAACAATTTATTCTCACTATTTCCATATCTAATATGTTGTTGTAGTGCTTAGCCATTGATTGTTTGGTGAGATATGCGACGCTGTAGTTATTGCTAGGCCACCATCACATTTGAAGTAGTACTAACCTCTCTCTTTGACACTTATATGCACCACCCTGTAATCAATATGCACCCCGCAGTAATCAATATGCACCCCGCAGTAATCAATATGCACCCCCCCATAATCAATATGCACCACCCTGTAATCAATATGCACCACCCTGTAATCAATATGCACCACCCTGTAATCAATATGCACCACCCCGTAATCAATATGCACCACCCCGTAATCAATATGTACCACTCCGTGATCAATATGCACCACCCCATAATCAATATGCACCCCCCGTAATCGATATGCACCACCCGTAATCAATATGCACCACCCCGTAATCAATATGCACCACCCTGTAATCAATATGCACCCCCCTGTAAGCAGTATGCACCCCCTTGTAATCTATATGCACCACCCTGTAATCGATATGCACCACCCCGTAATCGATATGCACCACCCTCTGATAGGAATATACAGGTACACCACCCCATTATCTAACTCTGAAGTTCCTGCAAGCTATTTTATTTTAGTAACATATTTTATTACATTTGTCATAGTATTCTCATTCTCCACTCACACGTGTCCCTGTGTTCCTCTGTAGCCATCTATGAGTCATGATGTTTCCTTGTGTTCCTCTGTAGCCATCTATGAGTCATGATGTTTCCTTGTGTTCCTCTGTAGCCATCTATGAGGCATGTTTCCCTGTGTTCCTCTGTAGCCATCTATGAGTCATGATGTTTCCTTGTGTTCCTCTGTAGCCATCTATGAGTCATGATGTTTCCTTGTGTTAGCCTCTGTAGCCATCTATGAGTCATGATGTTTCCTTGTGTTCCTCTGTAGCCATCTATGAGTCATGATGTTTCCCTGTGTTCCTCTGTGCCATCTATGAGTCATGATGTTTCCTTGTGTTCCTCTGTAGCCATCTGGCAGCTCCTCAGGCCTCTTCTCCATCATGATGGGGCCAACACAGGTCTACTGCAACATGACAGGTGAGCTGCCACCCTGGCCCTCTACTCTACATACATTTTTAACCTCTGCTAGCCATCAATGAGTCATGATGTTTCCCTGTGTTCCTCTGTAGCCATCTATGAGTCATGATGTTTCCTTGTGTTCCTCTGTAGCCATCAATGAGTCATGATGTTTCCCTGTGTTCCTCTGTAGCCATCTATGAGTCATGATGTTTCCCTGTGTCCCTCTGTAGCCATCTATGAGGCATCATGTGAGGCCTACCGGCTGACTGGCAGCTCCTCAGGCCTCTTCTCCATTGATCCAGATGGCAGTGGTCCTCTGGGGCCAACACAGGTCTACTGCAACATGACAGGTGAGCTGCCACCCTGGCCCTCTACTCTACATACATTTTTAAACTGATGGCCTTTAGGATCTTGTTGTCAGACTAATCTAGGTTTACAGACAGAATTATGTATTTAATCGGATTGCCGTTGATGATAATCCAACAGTATTGTAATAATCAATCTCAGTATATCTCGTAGATCTTCATCCTATAGTATTCAGGGGCTTTATTTAAGGTCAGAACATTATGGATTACATGCATTTTCCTTTTTCCTTTATGCCTTTATTTGGGAAGCAGCCACATTAGACCACTTCATATCTGTAAAATCACAATGCACTCTAGTGAGGTTCACCGAGACTGACTGGTAATTAAGGGGACTGTCAAATATGTAACTACCTCCCAGCTTGGTACAGGATCATGCATAATCATATTCAAATCACTCCTCAATGTCTCAATTTTATGAAATGCAGTGTATAATCAGTACTGTGCTTTCAGATTCTGACTCTGTGCCTTTTTACAGCCAAGTGTCCAAAAAAACTAAACTAAAACCTGTTTTTTATCTGCTCCATGTTGTAGAGAACAAGGTGTGGACAGTAGTGATCCACAACAGCACAGATCCAGTCAGGGTCCAGGGTTCTACACTACAGAAGCCCTACATTATGAAGTTTAACTACAGCGCCTCACCTGAACAACTGATGGCCCTCGTGGCCAGGTCAGAGCAGTGTCAACAGGAAGTAGTATACAGCTGCAGGAAGTCCCGCCTCTTCAACACGTGGGGTGAGCCTTTCCAGTATTGACTTGCAAAATGTTGGAAACTTTCAGTGACAGATATTTTGCACATTTCACTAAGTAGGCATCTCAAGCACAACCAATTTAATACCAATTGTTTGTCTATATAGCGTTTGTATATTCCCTGCTGTATGGGTTCTATTGAACATTGTTTGTGTGCCATCGCATGGGGACTTGAAGACTCCATCTAGTTAGTTCTCTCATCGCTTGGGGAGACCCAACTATAGGTTCATCATTTATGAAATATGTATGTAGTCAGATTTCTCTGAGGTGCAGTGTCACCGCAGACAATAAACAAGTGTTTTATGCCCGAACAAGATCATTAAAAATAAAAGTTAGCTATTTTCAGGCCCAGTAGATATGAAGAAAACATAATTGATTCCATTGTTTACTTGAATGCTTCCGAAACCACAGCTGTCGAAAGAAAAACACAGATCACTATAATTGGACTTGCAAACAAAATGTGCCCCTTACATTGTCACGGTGATGCTCTTTTTGTCCTGCTGTATGAAATATGTCTTTCTTATGCAACATCAAATTGAACCTTGCGGTTGTGGGCGGTATAGTTGCCGTACCAGGCGGTGATACAGCCTGACAGGATGCTCTCAATGGTGCGTTTGTGAGGGTCTTAGGGGCCAAGCAAAATTTCCTCATCCTGCTGAGATTGAAGAGGCACTATTGCGCCTTCTTCACTACACTGTCTGTGTGGGAGGACCATTTCAGGTTGTGAGTGATGTGTGCGCCGAGGATCTTGGGGAAGGGGGTGTGCACCCTCTGCTGTTTCCTGAAGTCCACAATCAGCTCCTTCGTTTTGTTGATGTTGAGGGAGAGGTATTTTATTAGAATCCCCATTAGCTGTGCCGAAATCAGTAACTACTCCTCCTGGGGTCACAAAACATGAAACATGACATCATACGGAACATTAATAGACAAGAACAGTCACTCAGCTTTATGTAGGTGCCAGGCTATATGGCTGTGCCATCAACCTGATAATAAAGATATTTTGGAGGTTATTTCGTTTTCAAAAAAACTAAAGTGAGCGATTGTAATCTGAATAAAGGCCAAAATAAAATTTTGTAAAGGCCAAAACTTTTTATTTCTGTTTTTAGAGGGAGAGAAACGCTGGGCCAATTGTGCGCTGCCATAAGGGACTCCCAATCATGGTCAGATGTGATACATAATAGTAATAATACTTTGTTGTATTATTTGTTTTGTCTTCTCTGGTGCATTAAACTGAAATTCAAATCAAATCAAATGCATTTATATAGCCCTTCGTACATCAGCTGATATCTCAATGTGCTGTACAGAAACCCAGCCTAAAACCCCAAACAGCAAGCAATGCAGGTGTTGAAGCACGTTGGCTTGGAAAAACTCCCTAGAAAGGCCAAAACCTAGGAAGAAACCTAGAGAGGAACCAGGCTATGAGGGGTGGCCAGTCCTCTTCTGGCTGTGCCAGGTGGAGATTATAACAGAACATGGCCAAGATGTTCAAATGTTCATAAATGACCAGCATGGTCAAATAATAGTTCTGGGACAGGTAGCATGTCCGGTGAACAGGTCAGGATTCCATCGCCGCAGGCAGAACAGTGGAAACTGGAGCAGCAGCACGGCCAGGTGGACTGGGGACAGCAAGGAGTCATCATACCAGGTAGTCCTGAGGCATGATCCTAGGGCTCAGGTCCTCCAAGAGAGAGAAAGAAAGAGAGAATTAGAGAGAGCATACTTAAATTCAAACAGGACACAGGATAAGACAGGAGAAGTACTCCAGATATAACAAACTGACCCTGGCCCCCCGAAACATAAACTACTGCAGCATAAATACTGGAGGCTGAGGCAGGAGGGGTCAGGAGACACTAAGGCCCCATCCGATGATACCCCTGGACAGAGCCAAACAGGAAGGATATAACCCCACCCACTTTACCAAAGCACAGCCCCCACACCACTAGAGGGATATCTTCAACCACCAACTTACCATCCTGAGACAAGACCGAGTATAGCTCACAAAGATCTCTGCCACGGCACAACCCAGGGGGGGGGGGGCAACCCAGACAGGAAGATCACATCAGTGACTCAACCCACTCAAGTGATGCACCCCTCCTAGGGGCGGCATGAAAGAGCACCAGTAAGCCAGTGACTCAGCCACTGTAATAGGGTTAGAGGCAGAGAATCCCAGTGGAAAGAGGGGAACCGGCCAGGCTGAGACAGCAAGGGCTGCCTTGCAACCAATCACAGCCAACCTAAGAAATGCATTTGAATATGGAATTAACCCCCTACCCTCCTTCTAGGCAAGTCTATTGTCCAGCTTCCTGCCAATAGCCATAATGGCTCTGAACAACGTGACCATGTCTGTGTGAAAAAAGTATTTTCCAGTAAGCAACCATTTGTTTACCTTCATTAGACAACTTTGTTCCAATATTTCTGTAATTCAGTGATATGTATTCCCATAGTAATTCTTTATGGATCCATAACTAAATAAATATTGCCATTTTGAACGAGTATTTTTATCATAATTTTTTAAACAAAAGCATAAAGATGCTGATGAAGAAATACAGTACTGTACTGTTTATGCTTTTACATTTGGATAATACAGCATTCCGAAGATATAAGCCAACTGTTTATTAGGCTATAGCAGAACAGCATAACGGTCCGGACGGCCCTTGATGTGCCTGGTGAGCAGTTGGTCAAGTTCTGTTGTCAGAATAGGAATGGAAATGTCAGGGTGAACCAACGACATGATGAACCCGCCAGGTATGTTGACTCTGGCTGTTGGAGGTGGAGTTCCAGAGCTCACAGGTGTGCCTGGCATGGATCGTTCATCACCCTCTTCAACACGTTATTCTCCGCCAATGCCGCCTGGCTCTGGGCCAATGCATCAGCTGTCACCTCTATCTCTGCCCTCCGATAATGTTTCTCTTTCTGCTGGTCTGCCTTCAATGACTCGATCTCGGTCTTCAAAGTTTGAATCTGATCCATGTGCACCTTCATCAGATGAGTAGAATGGTACCGCCCTGAGCCCCCATCGATTATAGTGACCTATGATAGAAACAGTAGATCAATTAAGAATTAAAAGTGACTCCAACACAAATGCTGCGTACACATTTTAAGAATCTTGCAAAACTAACCACTTTGTCCCGTCAGTGGACAAAGAGCTGTCCAGCTCTTTGTCCACTGATCTCCACGGATGGTTGTCGGTATGTTTGTATGCTCTGCAAAAATATATTCACGATTTTAGTACACAATCTATTTTTATTGAACCTTTATGTAATTATTGATTTTGTTACACAGTATGCCTACACATTGATGGGCTATATACATTTTTTTTAAATAAAGAAATACACTGAAACCAAAAATACCTTTTAGTTTTTGTGATCCTCTCAGCTCCGACTCATTTTAAAGTCCTCTCGTGGTTGGGGTCCTAACCCTGGAACGGGTAGCACCATAGAAAGAAGCTGGTTTGATGAAAACTATGTCCATTTTGTCTTTTTTCTTTGGTCGCAATATAATTTTTTGCAAGTAGGGGGATGTTCACACCTACAGTAGCCGGACTATAAATAGTCTAGTGTCCTGCTTATCGGGCTAAAAATGTTTGAAAACCTGTTTTCAAAATGCCACCAGCTGTCCATCACTACTATAAATAAAAACACAGCATATTGTTTACATCCTTTATTGTAACCACAATGTCACAATTCATTTGTATCTACCTTTCCAATTACTTTTAGAGTTTGAGATTAATTTGCTTAATATTATGGTGTTTCTATTCCAAGAAAAATGGAAAACCCTCTGAGTTTCCTTTTAAGATGGAATGGAAAATATGGCGCTGTACCACGTGACGGTCGGGAGTAGGCTATAGTACTTGGCTATTTAGCTAAAGAATCCCTATGTTGTGCAGGCACGTGGGAGACCGGGGTTCATTTCCCTGACGGGGAGGAAGGAGTAGGCTGTCCTTGTAAATAAGATTTTGTTCTTTAACTGACTTGCCTAGTTAAATAAAGGTTACACAAAGATCATAACATTTCTACACTATAATTGTAGTCAACCCAATACCCAAACAGAGATTCAGTCAAAACAAAAATCGCATTGATTTATCAAGACCAGTCACCATGCTTGTCAAAGAGTAGCGTGAAACTGTGCTAAAATTGTTGTAGGCTATTGCTTCTAACTTCAATATGCTCTATACATTTACAAGACCTACGCTTTTCAGCACATTACTCAACACTAGTGAGACTCATGTTGCCTACAGTATATTGAAAAATATGACGTGACTCTCCGCCAATAATTAGATACATAATAATTACATTGGAGGATATTTCTTTAATTTTGTGATATTTATTCCCATAGTAATTCGTTATGGATCCATAACTAAATACACATCGGCATTTTGAAAGAGTATTTTTATAATTATTTTATTAACAAAAGCATAAATATGCCATTAGTTACATTGTTTTGGTATGAACGTGCAGACTGGCACTAAGAACAGCAGGAACGTTTCCCTAGTCAGTGCCATTATTAGTGCAATGCCCCTTAAAGTGTTACTCTGTGCTACCCAGGGTGAAGTTCCACCCTGCCTCCTCCCTTTCCCATGGGCTAGGTCTGTCTTCTGTGAGCGGCTCTGCGGCCTATCCCGTGCCCCCTGCCCTTGCGCCTTGAACCTCGCTCGCTTTCAGTGGATACAGCAGGAAAACTGCAAGGCAATCCCATTGCATGCCACTCAGGAGCATTGACCAATATATATTGTCCTGCTAATAACAGGGTTAATAATATATCTGTGAATATCCAAGGGGATTTTATATAATAATAATAATAATTGCTTTGTTTAAAAAATACAAATATTTTGGAGATTTAGTTTTTCAAATAACGTAAAATGAGCGAGGGGGGGGGGACATTCTGGAACATGGGGTGAGTCATTGTTACTAATTTGTAAATAAAGCCATTTAGAATTATTTCTGTTTTTAGTGGGAGAGAAAGAAAACCCTACAGTCATCTCATGGGTCTCCCAGTCGAGGCCGGCCCAGGTATTGAACCAGCATATGTAGCAAGACAGCTTGCACTGCTGATGCAGTGTCTTAGCCCATTGCACCACTCAGTGTACAACGGGACTGGTCGGGAGTGGGCTACCATACTGCAGTAAGAGCAAAATAAAAAAACATTTGTGTAACAACAGTTTTAGTAAGTAATACTGTAGTCGTGCACAATTGTCAGTTTCTATTTAGGTTTATGTCGCCCATTCATTGTCAGAGACACAGTAGGACCCAAAAGCATAATCAGTGCTCTAACTGGATTACAGGCAACATTCGCACTGAGCTAAAGGGTAGAGCTGCCACTTTCAAGGTGCGGGACTCTAACCCTGAAGCTTACAAGAAATCCTGCTATGCCCTGCGACAAACCATCAAACAGGCAAAGCGCCAATATAGGGCTAAGATTGAATCATGCTACACCGGCTCTGACGCTCATCTTATGTGGCAGGGCTTGCAAACTATTACAGACTACAAAGGGAAGCACAGCCGTGAGCTGCCCAGTGACACGAGCCTACCAGACGAACTAAATCACTTCTATGCTCGCTTCGAGGCAAGCAACACTGAGTCAGGCATGAGAGCATTTTAGCTCTTCCGGACGACTGTGTGATCACGCTCTCCGTAGCCGACGTCAGTAAGACCTTTATAAACAGGTCAACGTACACAAGGCTGCGGGGCCAGACGGATTACCAGGACGTGTGCTTCGGGCATGTGCTGACCAACTGGCAGGTGTCTTCACTGACATTTTCAACATGTCCCAGATTAAGTCTGTAATACCAACATGTTTCAGGCAGACCACCATAGTCCCTGTGCCCAAGAACACAAAGGCAACCTGCCTAAATGACTACAGACACGTAGCACGCACGTTCATAGCCATGATGCTTTTAAAGGTTGGTAATGGCTCACATTAACACCATTATCCCGTAAACCCTATTGTGGACTACAGTAAGAGGAGGACTGAGCATGACCCCGTTCTCATCGACAGGGCTGTAGTGGAGCAGGTTGAGAGCTTCAAGTTCCTTGGTGTTCCACATTAACAACAAACTAGAATGGTCCAAACGCACCAAGACAGTGGTGAAGAGGGCACAACAAAACCTATTCCCCCTCAGGAAATTTTAAGATTTGGCATGTGTCCTGATATCCTCAAAAGGTTCAACAGCTGCAACATCGAGAGCATCCTGACTGGTTGCATCAGTGCCTGGGACAGGAGATCGTCTCTGGAGGCTCCAGACTGGAGGACGTCGCTGGACGCTCCAGACTGGAGGCCGTCTCTGGAGGGTCCAGACTGGAGACCGTCGCTGGAGGCTCCGGACTGGAGGCCGTTGCTGGAGGCTCCGGACTGGAGGCCGTCGTTGGAGGCTTCGTGCCATGACTCCTCGCTGGAAGCTTCGTGCCATGGATCATCATTGGAGGCTTCTTGCTATGGATCATCACTGGAAGCTTTGTGCCATGGATCATCACTGGAGGCTTCGTGCATTGGATTATCACTGGAGGCTTCTTGCCATGGATCATCACTGGAGGCTTTGTGTCAAAAACAAATATGTATTGCGATGTGTACAAGTACTCAGCTCTGTCTCACTGGAGGCATTGTTCTGGGGGCGAGCACAGGATACACTAGCCGTGGAGGCGCACTGGAGGTCTCGAGCGTGAAGCCTGCACAACCCGTCCTGGCTGGATGGTGACTTTGGCCCGGCATGTGCGGGGCGCAGGCACAGGACACACTGGGCTGTGCAGACGCACCGGAGACACAGTGCACAGAGCCGGCGCCCTCCGACCTGGCTGGACTCTAGTCCGGCTGATTCAGGGAGCTGGAAGGTAGCGCTGTGAACGCGCACTGGAAACACACTGCACTCCACCGCATAACACGGTGCCTGACCAGTATGACGCTCGCCACGGTAAGCACGGGTAGTTGGCTCAGGTTTCTAACCTGACTCAGCCAAACTCCCTGTGTGCTTCCCCCCATTTTTTTTTTTTTTTTGAGGCTGACTCTTGGGGTTCCTTGCTAGTCGTGTTCCCTTGCAACCGTGCACTCCCTCAATCATCTGGTGTATGCATTTCAGGGACATTTCAGGGACACACAATCTGCCACCCTACCATTAAGCAGTGTGTTCCTGGGATGTACCGTGGGGTTGGAATGCATCTGACTGATGAGAGCAATGATGTATTCATTGAGTATTGAGAGTTGGTCTCTTCAGTCTCCACCATCTCCGTAGTAACAAGACACACACAGTAGAACACACACCACAGTCCCCGTCCATTGCCACTTAGCAATGCTCTTTTAAGAGCCACCTAATAGAAAAAAGATAAGCACACAACGTGCGGGCCGGTGTGTGTGTGTCAGGACAAGGATGGAGGTGTCAAAGAGAATGGTTGAAATGTATCCTCCGAGAGGTGAACCCAGGACCTTCAGATCCCATGATTTTGACTTTAATGCTTTACCCTGTCATGAACACATTTGTCTTGACACTCTATTTAATGGACAGTCTGGAGATGACAGGAAGATTTTGTTGTTGTTCATTCACCCAGTACTGATTGAACGTTTATTTACAGTGGGGCAAAAAAGTATTTAGTCAGCCACCAATTGTGCAAGTTCTCCCAATTAAAAAGATGAGAGAGGCCTGTAATTTTCATCATAGTTACACTTCAACTATGACAGACAAAATTAGAAAAAAAATCCAGAAAATCACATTGTAGGATTTTTTATGAATTTATTTGCAATTAAAATAATGTAGCTGGAGAGTAGTGTGTGAATATGTATTCACCCCCTTTGCTATGAAGCCCCTAAATAAGATCTGGTGCAACCAATTTCCTTCAGAAGTCGCATAATTAGTTAGATTGAACAGATGTGAACTTTATTTAACTGTCACATGATATCAGTATATATCCAGCTGTTCTGAAAGGCCCCAGCAACATCACTAAGCAAGGGGCACCACCAGGAAAGTGGCACCATGAAGACCAAGGAGCTCTCTGAACAGGTCAGGGACGAAGTTGTGGAGAAGTACAGATCAAGGTTGGGTTATAAAAAATATCTGAAACTTTGAACATCCCACTGAGCACCATTAAATCCATTATTAAAGAATGGAAAGAATATGGCACCACAACAAACCTGCCAAGAGAGTTCCGCCCACCAAAACTCACAGACCAAACAAGGAGGACATTCATCAGAGAGGCAACAAAGAGACCAAAAATAACCCTGAAGGAGCTGCAAAGCTCGACAGAGGAGATTGGAGTATCTGTTCATAGGAACACTTTAAGCCGTACACTCCACAGAGCTGGGCTTTAAGGAAGAGAGGACAGAAAAAAAGCAATTTCTTTAAAAACATAATAAGCAAACACGTTTGTTGTTCGCCAAAAGGCATGTGGGTAACTCCCCAAACATATAGAAGAAGGTACTCTGGTCAGATGAGACTAAAACTGAGCTTGTGGCCATCAAGGAAAACGCTATGTCTGAGGCAAACCCAACACCTCTCATCACCCCGAGAACACCATCATGCTGTGGGGGTGTTTTTCATCAGCAGGGACTGGGAAACTGGTAAGAATTGAAGGAATGATGGACGGCGCTAAATACAGGGAAATTCTTGAGGGAAACATGTGTCAGTCTTCCAGAGATTTGAGACTGGGATGAAGGTTCACCTTCCAGCAGGACAATGACCCTAAGCATACTGCTAAATCAACACTTGAGTGGTTTAAGGGAAAACATTAACATGTCTTGGAAGGGCCTAGTCAAACAGTGGAACCCATCCAACTTGAAGGAGCTGGAGCAGTTTTGCCTTGAAGAATGGGCAACAATCCCAATGGCTAGATGTGCCAAGCTTATAGAGACATACCCCAAGAGACTTGCAGCTGTAATTGCTGCAAAATGTGGCTTTACAAAGTATTGACTTTGGGGGGGTGAATAGTTATATACTCTCAAGTTTTCAGTTTTTTTCTTATTTCTTGTCTGTTTCACAATAAAACATATTTTGCGTCTTCAAAGTGGTAGGCATGTTGTGTAAATCAAATGATACAAACCCACACATGAATCAATTTTACTTCCAGGTTGTAAAGCAACAAAATAGGAAAAATACCAAGGGGGGTGAATACTTTCACAAGCCACTTTATATGGAGTAACGTTAGCTAAAGGCAATGCAAAATGATCAATGCCCATTGCATGTATTATACATTAGCAACATGGCATTTCCCAAAGTTTGGTGTTCATCAATCAATCAAATGGTGCTTTTCAGAAACCCAGCCTAAAACCCCAAACAGCAAGCAATGCAGATGAAGAAGCACGGTGACTTGGAAAAACTCCCTAGAAAGGCAGGAACCTAGGAAGAAGCCTAGAGAGGAACCAGGCTCTGAGGGGTGGCCAGTCATTTGTTCTAATGTTCATAGATGACCAGCAGGGGGACCAGCAGGGTCAGATAATATCACAGTGGTTGTAGAGGGTGCAGGTCAGTTGGCAGCTCAGTATCTCAGGAGTAAATGTCAGTTGGCTTTTCATTGCTGAGCATTCAGAGGTCGAGACAACAGGTGTGGTAGAGCGATAGAGAGAGTCAAAAACAGCAGGTCCGTCACAAGGTAGCACATCCGGTGAACATGTCAGGGTTCTCTAGCCACAGGCAGAACAGTTGAAACTGGAGCACTAGCACAACCAGGTGGACTGGGTGACAGCCAGGAGGGGGAGAGAGAAAATTAGAGGGTGCATACCTAAATTCAAACAAAACACCAGATATGACAGGAGATTTACACCAGATTTAACAGACTGACCCTAGCCCCCCAGCACATAGACTATTGCAACATACATACTGGAGACTGAGACAGGGGTGGGTCAGGGGACACAGGGGTGGGTCAGGAGTCCTGTCCAACAATACCTCCAGACAGGGCCAACCAGGCAGGATATAACCCCACCCACTTTGCCAAAGCACAGCCCCCACACCGCTAGAGGGATATCAACAGACCACCAACTTACTACCCTGAGACAAGGCTGAGTATAGCCCATGAAGATCTCCTCCGCCGACATGGTTAAACAATATCCCTATACTCTCACCAGTTTTAGCCTTAGCCGGCACCATCTTTAGATTAGCCTTTACGTCGGTAGCCCTGCCCCCTGGTAAACAGTGTATGGATGATTATTTTTTAAAGTCTAAAATTGCAGGTAATGGAGTCGCCAATGACTAGGGTTTTCAATTTGTCAGAGCTAATGGTGGGAGGCTTCGGCGGCTCAGACCCCATAACGGGTTTTAGGAGACACCTGAGAAGGCTTGTCCTCTGACTCCAACTCGCTGCTTAAATTGCCCTTGCCTAACAATTGCATCTGAAGCTGTGCTTGCAACATGGCAATCCTCACTATAAGGCAATAGTTATCCTGTATATTATGAGTACAGCGACTACGATTAGATTGTGTAACTGGTGTGAAATGGCTAGCTAGTGCGCGCTAATATCCTTTCAATCGGTGACGTGTCACTTACTCTGAGACCTTGAAGAAGTTGTTTCCCTTGCGCTGCCAGGGCCATGGCTTTTGTTGCGCGATAGGTAACGATGCTTCGAGGGTGTCAGTTGTTGATGTGTGCAGGGTGTCCCTGGTTCAAGCCTAGGTAGGGGCAGAGAACTATTACATTTGGTGCGTTGGCTGGGAATGTAACAGCATTGCTTCCTTACCTCTCCTCACCCTACCTAGGCTCGAACCAGGGACCCTCTGCATACATCAACAACAGTCACCCTCGAAGCATCGAGGAGAGGGATGGAAGCAATGCTGTGAGGCAGTCAATGTAAGCAGAGGGTCCCTGGTTCGAGCAATAACAGGCAAGGACTAGCAATAACTAACATTAGCAGCCCTCGGATGTTCACTATCTTGTTTTTGCTTATTTGTTGGTGCTCTGATTACACACAAGTATCAAGGCCAACATTTTACACAGTTGACTTCAGCCATGTGAAAAACTTTCCATAACAAAATATAGCTAGCTTCCTTTGCTTGTAGCTTGCCTCTCATCCGACTGGTGTTAGCTAGCTACTAGTGCTGTTGCTGCACAACCCAAGTGCTTTGGTCTGGTTTTAGAACTCTGAGATTTAGCTGAAAAGATGATAGCATTGTCAGAAGTGCTTCAAAAAGGTAGCACATCATTGGTTCTTAATGGACACAAATTAGCATGTGAGAGCGATAAGATGTACATTTAATCAAAACTGTTGCCCCTACAAACGTATTCAGTCCGAAAGGTGGAAAGTCCAATGGTCACTTTATGGAAGCTGAAGTCTCTTTCTTATCATTTTATCAATTATCATTTTTTCTAACGACCCTGTTAAAAATCCGGTTCAGTGTAACGGCCGCACAGCTCATGAGCAAAGGCATCAAGTTGATTTGCCAATGTACATCGACGTTTCCTCCCAAACAATTCATCTTATTTCCATATAATTTGTTATTCCCTAAACCATTTTTATTCTATTCAGCTTTGTTTCAATTGAGTAACAATGTAAATTTGACATGATGAACAAAGGCAGAAGAATACTGGATATCAAGCTTTGATGCTGTGTAATCCGTTATCCCACAAAATACACTGTCAGAGTCAGGCAGTGTGACTTGAATAGCACCACTGTCACAACCCCCCCATGACCACACTTCAAATTACTCTCATTACATTACTCATTACATCCCATTATATGGTCCCCACCCTCCCACCACCCTCCTGTGTTAAAAGTACAGTCTAAGAGCTGAGAGGCTGCTCCCTGCAGGCCCATAGTGTCTCTCAGGCAGAGTCATGTTGTGTTGATAGAAGCCTATATCTATGCAGAGGGCTGAGAGGATACTTCCTGCAGGCCTGTAGTGTCTCTCAGGCAGAGTCATGTTGTGGGACAGAAGACTGTAGCAGGGCCACTTACAGATGCTCCAGGAAATGAGCCCTGCGAGTGTAACTGACATCACTGAGGACTCATTGACACAATGCCATGGGATACCAAAAGATGCCCAGGGCTCTAATCACATTCACTGTGCAGATTCTGTTTCTCTACATTTGGACCTAATTGTAATCCTGTGACTGGTCCAGATGGCAGCCCCCTGTCCTGGTGGGTGGACCAGGGTGGAGAGAGACGGACCTACTGGGGAGGCTTCCTTCCAGGTGTTCAGCAGTGCTCCTGCAGCCTGGAGGAGAACTGCATGGACATGAACTACTTCTGCAACTGTGATGCCGACACCGACTCATGGTAACTAGGCAAATTTGTCTCTCTGTCTACTGTGCATCAATATGATTTAGCTACAAATTTTCTTGTGCTTGTCCATCTATATTTCTACATTTTAGCAGTATTCAGTATATTACCTGGAAGAGACCAAATGTATCAGCTTAAGTGGGTCATGACAGTGGTGGGAGGGGTTCATCATTGTTTGATTCCTTCCACAGAGAGCATACTCTCCTGTCTATCTATTGCAGGGCTAATGACACAGGAGTACTTTCTTACAAAGAGCACTTACCAGTGAGTGAAATCGTGATTGGAGACACCAACAGAACTGGCTCTGAGGCGCTCTACAGAATCGGCCCGCTGCGTTGTTATGGCGACAGTAGGTGAACTGTTTTATTTTGTAACATTTTTATTTTACAGATGGTCCCTTTGAACATCCTTGTTTTTCCAGGCAAAATGCTGAGTAACTATTGACTGTGTTCAAACTTAGAAAATACATGTATTTCCTGTTTTCTAGAGTCTGTGTGGAATGCAGCGTCCTTCTACCAGGAGTCATCCTACCTGCACTTCCCCACCCTCCAGGCAGAGCTCAGCGCTGACATCTCCTTCTACTTCAAGACCAGCGCTCCCTCAGGAGTCTTCCTGGAGAACGTGGGCCTCAAGGACTTCATCAGAGTGGAGCTCAGCTGTGAGTCTGTGGACCACACACACACACTCACACAAGCATGAGAATGCCACACACAGACACAAAACACACACTCCCAAACACACACACACACACACATACGCATACATGCACACACACACATTCCAAGCAGACTTACACTTGATAATCCAAATTATAAGATGTATAATAAAGTACAATTACAGTCAACTTAGCTACAGCACTATATCATCAAGCTGTCAACTTAGCTACAGCACTATATCATCAAGCTGTCAACTTAGCTACAGCACTATATCATCAAGCTGTCAACTTAGCTACAGCACTATATCATCAAGCTGTCAACTTAGCTACAGCACTATATCATCAAGCTGTCAACTTAGCTACAGCACTATATCATCAAGCTGTCAACTTAGCTACAGCACTATATCATCAAGCTGTCAACTTAGCTACAGCACTATATCATCAAGCTGTCAACTTAGCTACAACACTATATCATCAAGCTGTCAACTTAGCTACAGCACTATATCATCAAGCTGTCAACTTAGCTACAACACTATATCATCAAGCTGTCAACTTAGCTACAGCACTATATCATCAAGCTATCAACTTAGTTGCAGCGCTATATCATCAAGCTGTCAAATTAAGTACAGCGCTATATCATCTTGCTGTCAACTTAGCTTTGAAAAGAAATGTAGAATTCCACTAACAACAAGGTAACCAAAATGGAGATCAGAAAATAAGCCATGTGCCTAGAGAAAAAGAGAGAGAGAGACAGCAACACAATTAGACCCAACCAAATCATGAGATAACAAAACGATAATTACTTGACATATTGGAAAGAATTAACAAAGAAACTGAGCAAACTAAAATGCTATTTGGCCCTAAACAGAGAGTACACCGTGGAAGAATACCTGACCACTGTGACTGACCGAAACTTAAGCAAAGCTTTGATTCGTGAGCATAGCCTTGCTATTGAGAAAGGCCGCCGTAGGCAGACCTGGCTCTCAAGAGAAGACAGGTTATTTGCACTCTGCCCACAAAATGAGGTGGAAACGGAGCTGCACTTCCTAACCTCCTGCCACATGTATGACCATATTTCCCTCAGATTACACAGATCCACAAAGAATTTGAAAACAAACCCAATTTCTATCAAGTCCCATTTCTATTGGTTGAAATACCACAGTGTGCCATCACAGCAGCAAGATTTGTGACCTGTTGCCACAAGAAAAGGGCAACCAATGAAGAACAAACATCATTGTAAATACAACCCATATTTATGTTTATTTATTTCCCCTTTTGTACTATTTGCACATAATATGTCATTTGTAATGTCTTTATTCAACCTTTGTGAGTGTAATGTCTACTGTACATTTGTATTGTTTATTTCACTTTTGTTTATCTAGTTCACTTGCTTTGGCAATGTTAACATATGTTTCCTATGCCAATAAAGACCTTAAATTGAAATGAGAGAGAGAGGGAGAAAGAGAATGGATGTTTGAAGGATGAGTTCTCTGCGATCTGACTGTCAGCTTGTGTCCCTGTTCTGTTGCCTCAGCTCCGTCCGTGGTGACGTTCTCCTTTGACGTGGGAAACGGGCTGGTGGACCTGGCCGTCAAGTCCCACGTACCCCTGAATGACAGGCAGTGGCACTATGTGAGGGCTGAGCGCAGCGTGAAGGAGGCCTCCCTGCAGGTGGACCAGCTACCCCTGCGCTTCCTGGAAGCTCCATCTGAGGGTCACCTCCGCCTCCGGCTCAACAGCCAGCTATTTGTGGGTAGGACTGGCCTCAGTCTCAGTCTCAACAGCCAGCTGTTTGTGGGTAGGACTGGCCTCATAGTCTCAGTCTCAACAGCCAGGTGTTTGTGGGTAGGATTGGCCTCAGTCTCAGTCTCAACAGCCAGCTGTTTGTGGGTAGGACTGGCCTCATAGTCTCAGTCTCAACAGCCAGGTGTTTGTGGGTAGGATTGGCCTCATAGTCTCAGTCTCAACAGCCAGCTGTTTGTGGGTAGGACTGGCCTCATAGTCTCAGTTTCAACAGACAGCTGTTTGTGGGTAGGACTGGCCTCATAGTCTCAGTCTCAACAGCCAGCTGTTGTGGGTAGGACTGGCCTCATAGGCTCAGTCTCAGCCAGCAGCCAGTCTGTTTGTTTGGGTAGGACTGGCCTCATAGTCTCAGTCTCAACAGCCAGCTGTTTGTGGGTAGGACTGGCCTCATAGTCTCAGTTTCAACAGACAGCTGTTTGTGGGTAGGACTGGCCTCATAGTCTCAGTCTCAACAGCCAGCTGTTTGTGGGTAGGACTGGCCTAATAGTCTCAGTCTCAACAGCCAGCTGTTTGTGGATAGGACTGGCCTCATATTCTCAGTCTCAACAGCCAGCTGTTTGTGGGTAGGACTGGCCTCATAGTCTCAGTCTCAACAGCCAGCTGTTTGTGGGTAGGACTGGCCTCATAGTCTCATTCTCAACAGCCAGCTGTTTGTGGGTAGGCCTGGCCTCACAGCCTTAGTTTCAGTTTCAACAGCCAGCTTTTTGTGGGTAGGACTGTCCTGGTCTCATAGCCTTAGTCTCAGTCTCAACAGCCAGCTGTTCAAATCAAATCAAATTTATTTATATAGCCCTTCGTACATCAGCTGATATCTCAAAGTGCTGTATAGAAAACCAGCCTAAAACCCCAAACAGCATTCAATGCAGGTGTAGAATCACGGTGGCTAGGAAAAACTGCCTAGAAGGCCAAAACCTAGGAAGAAACCTAGAGAGGAACCAGGCTATGAGGGGTGGCCAGTCCTCTTCTGGCTGTGCCGGGTGGAGATTATAACAAAACATGGTCAAGATGTTCAAATGTTCATAAATGACCAGCATGGTCAAATAATAATAATCACAGTAGTTGGCGAGGGTGCAGCAAGTCAGCACCTCAGGAGTAAATGTCAGTTGGCTTTTCATAGCCGATCATTGAGATCATTATCTCTACCATTCCTGCTGTCTCTAGAGAGTTGCAAACAGCAGGTCTTGGACAGGTAGCACGTCCGGTGAACAGGTCAGGATTCCATAGCCGCATGCAGAACAGTTGAAACTGGAGCAGCAGCACGGCCAGGTGGACTGGGAACAGCAAGGAGTCATCATGCCAGGTGGTCCTGAGGCATGTTCCTAGGGCTCAGGTCCTCCGAGAGAGAGAAAGAAAGAGAGAAAGAGAATTAGAGAGAGCATACTTAAATTCACACAGGACACCGAATAGGACAGGAGAAGTACTCCAGATATAACAAACTGACCCTAGCCCCCCGACACATAAACTACTGCAGCATAAATACTGGAGGCTGAGACAAGAGGGGTCAGGAGACACTGTGGCCCCATCCGATGATACCCCCGGACAGGGCCAAACAGGAAGGATATAACCCCACACACTTTGCCAAAGCACAGCCCCCACACCACTAGAAGGATATTTAGCACTAACTGAAGTTTATTTAGTGCTTTATCCGGGTAGCCAGAAAGTAGAACATTGCAGTAGTCTAACCTAGAAGTGACAAAAGCATGGATTAATTTTTCTGCATCATTTTTGGACAGAAAGTTTCTGATTTTTGCAATGTTACGTAGATGGAAAAAAGCTGCCCTTAAAACAGTCTTTGTGGGTAGGACTGGCCTGGTCTCATAGCCTTGGTCTCACGCTCAACAGCCAACTGTTTGTGGGTAGGACTGCCTTTCTCATAGCTCAGTTTCAGTCTCAACAGCCAGCTGTTTGTGGGTATGGCTGGCCTTAGTAATATAATATAACCCCTCTTAGGAAATAATTTATTTCAATACACAGACTTTAACAGTGGCCTTTTCACTATTGTCTCGGTACATTTGCTATTTTAGGATTTATGATAGCCTCAAATAGACAATAGGTCACAGTATGAATGATCATATTCATTATGATTATTTCACAGTCACTTTCTGCTTATACCAAGGCATTACACACATGAATGGGTTTCCTATAAGACATTACCTATAAGCTTTCCCTGAGATTAACACTTTGGTTGGCCATAAATCTTGATTTGTCATTCAAGCGCTTTACTGTTTCTTCTGCTTATAATGTTTGCAAAGGTCTGCCCAACACTTCATCCTAATAGCAATTCTTCCATATTTGCATATAGTTAGTCTTAATGAGCTCCAGAGTTGTCTTACATACTTAAATCAGGTTGCAGTAAAGCAGTGGGCTTCTTTAGCCTCCCGGTGAGTTATTATGTATCACAACTAGACTAAAAATGTGTTATAACATTGTTATAGGCATTATGAATGAGTTATAACCTGTGGTTCCTCTAGGGGGAACAGCAGCTAGTACTCAGTAGAATGTGATGCGTTATATACTAATTGTGTTATAACACTGTAATAAACATATGAACTAGTTATAACCTGTCGTCCCTCCTCCAGGGGGAACGGCGGCTAGGCAGAGGGGCTTCTTGGGTTGCATCAGAACTCTGACTATAAACGGTGTGACCTTTAACCTGGAGGAGCGGGCTAAGATGACCCCGGGGGTGAGCGCTGGCTGCCCCGGCCACTGCAGTGGCTCCAGCAGTCTCTGCCACAACAGCGGGAGGTGCATTGAGAAGAACAGCGGCTACGTCTGTGACTGCTCTCAGTCTGCCTATGGGGGGCCCTCCTGCAAGGAAGGTGTGTGATGATATGCCCCCTAAGAACTAGATGTAAATGGGTTCACTCATGATATTGTTGTTTGATGAATTATTGAATGGAAAAAACACTTGACACAATGATTAAGACATAAGAAAAGGCTTACATTTCCAAATGAAGATGAATCATGTATCTAATGCAGTTGGTACTTGGTACTCGCCGCCAGGTCCTCGTCATACTTCATGTATTATACAGTAGAATGATGACATTCATATGCAACTGGTACTGTACAGCTCTCCACTCCCGTGCCGAAAAGTGTTGGGTCTTTTTTTTCTTCCTTGCCAGGTTTTGAGCCCTCCCAATCTAGAACAAAAAGTACAACTCTTGAGCAAAAAACTTTGTGTATCCACTGCTGCATGTGTGGGATTCTTGAATATGGTTCTTAGCTTATTTTTCTCTGAATTACTGGATATACTTGTACCTGAGCCACTTGCAAGTTAAGGAAATTCTTACCTTCAATCATTCTTAAGGAAAAAAGCATTATTGACCTATCTTAACCCTTTTCTGTAGATGCTCCTTTATTTCCAGCATCTGCTCTTGTGTGGGTAGAGAGCCTTCAATTCTTTATTCTCTTTCCACTATCATGACTTATTATGAAACTTAGTTATAAAAAAATAAAACTCGCTGAGATTGTGCTTAGACTGCTATATAATTATGCAATATATATATTTCCCATTAATTAATTTTTAGGAGAACGGGAGAAGAGAAAATAACAGAATGCTTTGAGGGGTATTCACTTTGCTCTTGAAGTGGAGGTGTTGAGATCAGTGGCTTTCAGAGTGTAGATTCTGATTCCATCTGAAAAAGAGATCAAATCTAGGCATCCATTATCATGGAGCAGACACGTCTTTGACAAAGGGTGGTCTGTTTCTTATAGGATGTACATTTTGTTCCATTTTGTCCAATGAAATTGACAGAACGTGCATTCATCAAGAATGTTTTTAAAATGTTTCTTCTGACTGTTGCTTTGGTTTAGCTAAAAACAGATACAATTTGATTGACATTATTTGCTCTCAACAATTTATATTTTGAATTCAGTGTATTGCAGTATGTCTGTCCAAATGATCCATCCTCTCTCCCTGTCCCTACAGAGGTGTCTGTGTCGTTTAACAGAGAGTCGTCGGTGACCTACACCTTCCAGGAGCCTTTCTCTGTGATGCAGAATAGGAGCTTCCAGGCCTCCAGTGTCTACAGAGGGAACAGCAGGGCCAGAGAGAACATGGCTTTCATCTTCATGACCACACAGAGCCCTGCCATGCTGCTCACTGTCAGCACCTTCAGCCAGCAGTACATAGCAGTCATCCTGGCACGCAACGGTAGGGACACCTCTACTACTCATTTGTCAGTATTACAAATAATTTAATAATTTCTGAGGTGTCCATTTACACCTCATTGCATTTGGTAATATGAGTGAAATTCAATATGCTTCAAACATATTTCCAGATTTGTATTTGGACTCTGACGGGAAGAAGTTGGGACTCCACCAAGGCTTTAGTGAAGGGTGTTATAATGACTCCATTAGCTGGCAGAGGGCAACTCTAAAATCAGAATGTAATCTCATTATATGGAAGAGAGTGCTAACTATTGCGTACTATTTACTCCAGCTGAGTGTTCTCTCCCATTGTACCGCACAGCAAAGAGCTGAAAAAAACACTTTGCCTTGCACAACTTTCAACACAAAGAATGCAATTTGTTTCATAGAAAGATGGATTTATAATCCCTTGACAAGTATGGAACAAGTAATGTGTCATGTTTAGAATATTTCCATCCATCACATAACAGGCAGGAATAAAAAAAAAATGTTTTGACCTTGACAGATCCAAGTTCAATGGCGCGTTTAAGCCTATTCTGCCGCATCCATAACGAAGCCTTGATCACGCAACTTAACCTCTAATCTGACAGCCTTCCAAGTTGTACAGAAAGCCTATCAGCATCGTGTTGAGTGACGCCCTGTGTTTCTATAGGTCTTTGCTCTTTTGTTCAATCGTAACACGTGGATGAATCACACCTTTGTAAATATGGGAGGATCAGGAGGACACTTCATCCACAGTAATCTCAGGCACCCGGGCACTGTCAGGGGGTTCTCAAACACAACATAAATCCCTTCACCAACCGTGCTGGAATTGTAATATTGACCCAACTTCACTTGATAATGCAAAGCTCTCTGCCTCTCTGATCTTGTGTGGTATGTGTGTGGGAGGAACATTTGGTGCATATTGACATATTCAACACAGGGCAAAGAATTTAGGCTGCTCCAGGATACATACAGTGCCTTGCGAAAGTATTCGGCCCTCTTGAACTTTGCGACCTTTTGCCACATTTCAGGCTTCAAACATAAAGATATAAAACTGTATTTTTGTGTGAAGAATCAACAACAAGTGGGACACAATCATGAAGTGGAACGACATTTATTGGATATTTCAAACTTTTTTAACAAATCAAAAACTGAAAAATTGGGCGTGCAAAATTATTCAGCCCCCTTAAGTTAATACTTTGTAGCGCGACCTTTTGCTGCGATTACAGCTATAAGTCGCTTGGGGTATGTCTCTATCAGTTTTGCACATCGAGAGACTGAATTTTTTCCCATTCCTCCTTGCAAAACAGCTCGAGCTCAGTGAGGTTGGATGGAGAGCATTTGTGAACAGCAGTTTTCAGTTCTTTCCACAGATTCTCGATTGGATTCAGGTCTGGACTTTGACATTCTAACACCTGGATATGTTTATTTTTGAACCATTCCATTGTAGATTTTGCTTTATGTTTTGGATCATTGTCTTGTTGGAAGACAAATCTCCGTCCTAGTCTCAGGTCTTTTGCAGACTCCATCAGGTTTTCTTCCAGAATGGTCCTGTATTTGGCTCCATCCATCTTCCCATCAATTTTAACCATCTTCCCTGTCCCTGCTGAAGAAAAGCAGGCCCAAACCATGATGCTGCCACCATCATGTTTGACAGTGGGGATGGTGTGGTCAGGGTGATGAGCTATGTTGCTTTTACGCCAAACATAACATTTTGCATTGTTGCCAAAAAGTTCAATTTTGGTTTCATCTGACCAGAGCACCTTCTTCCACATGTTTGGTGTGTCTCCCAGGTGGCTTGTGGCAAACTTTAAACAACACTTTTTATGGATATCTTTAAGAAATGGCTTTCTTCTTGCCACTCTTCCATAAAGGCCAGATTTGTGCAATATACGACTAATTGTTGTCCTATGGACACAGTCTCCCACCTCAGCTGTAGATCTCTGCAGTTCATCCAGAGTGATCATGGGCCTCTTGGCTACATCTCTGATCAGTCTTCTCCTTGTATGAGCTGAAAGTTTAGAGGGACGGCCAGGTCTGGGTAGATTTGCAGTGGTCTGATACTCCTTCCATTTCAAAATTATTGCTTGCACAGTGCTCCTTGGGATGTTTAAAGCTTGGGAAATCTTTTTGTATCCAAATCCGGCTTTAAACTTCTTCACAACAGTATCTCGGATCTGCCTGGTGTGTTCCTTGTTCTTCATGATGCTCTCTGTGCTTTTAACGGACCTCTGAGACTATCACAGTGCAGGTGCATTTATACGGAGACTTGATTACACACAGGTGGATTGTATTTATCATCATTAGTCATTTAGGTCAACATTGGATCATTCAGAGATCCTCACTGAACTTCTGGAGAGAGTTTGCTGCACTGAAAGTAAAGGGGCTGAATAATTTTGCACGCCCAATTTGTCAGTTTTTGATTTGTTAAAAAAGTTTGAAAAATCCAATAAATGTCGTTCCACTTCATGATTGTGTCCCACTTGTTGTTGATTCTTCACAAAAAAAATACAGTGTTATATCTTTATGTTTGAAGCCTGAAATATGGCAAAAGGTCGCAAAGTTCAAGGGGGCCGAATACTTTCGCAAGGCACTGTATTTATGTCTAAAGAGGTAACTGTGGGGGCTTCAATAGAGAAGTCTATTTATAAATAAACTGCCAACACTCTTCATTGTATTTCAGTCATAATGCTATTTTTGTTAATAAGCTTATCTTAATTCCAAACATATTTCTATTGATTGATATGAATTTAAAATAAAGGTTTGTAGGTGAAGGTGAGGTGAGCCACCTCTTGAGATAAGTTTAGCTATTTAAATGTTATTCTCAAGCCTCCAGCTTGGGACAATGGATAATGGATAATGGCTGTATTCAATGAACAAGGCAATATTGTTTACAAATCACCATGAAGGCAATTGTTTCAATTATTTCAAAATATGATATCATGTTTGTGCATACTTTAGCCCAAATGGTAACTGGAGATATTTGAACAGTCCTCACATTGACTTCAATGCGTGACTTTAACAAGTGCAATACACAACAACTTAATGTAGGTTTAAGATATTTCAGTGCATAGTTTTCACCCAGTTTGTGTTGTGGTCTATAGGGAGTCTACAGATCTGGTACCATCTACATGTGGACAGGAGGCCAGATGTGTTCAGTCCCAGACCCTCCAGCCTGGCAGACGGACACCTCCACCGTATCAGAATCCACCGTGAGGGAAAAGACGTCTACCTACAGGTGAGCAATGGATACATTTACAAAAGGTGTAGATCCTGTGCATTGTAATTCCATCACTACATATGGGCATGTCAATCCTCATTAATAACCCCCATAAATATTTGTCTAGTGGAGTATTTGCATATGATCTCAGTGATCCTTGTCCCAGAGTATGTGTTAGAGCAGGGGTACTCGATTATTACCCTTTGAGGTCCGTATCCTGCTGGTTTTCTGTTCTATCAGATAATTAATTGCACCCACCTTGTGTTCCCGGTCTAAACCAGTCCCTGATTAGCAACAATGAAAAAAACGCAGTGGAACTAGCTTCGAGGTCCAGAGTTTGAGGGTATTAGAGATACAAAACAGCAAAATACTGAATCTCCTTTATTTAAGAGGAGACATTTTAAAAAGTTTTCTCCTAAAGGGTTTTTAAATTAACATGTTCTACTCTGATTTAGCCACTATCTCCTGTATTCCTGACCCTGAAAAATGTCTCCTCCATATGTATTTCTTTGGTAGATAAACACACCCCTTTAAAAAAATTCAGAGTCAAAGAAAGATCCAACCCTTGGTTTTCTTCTGCACTCTCTGCGCTCATTCAAATGAGATAATCAGGCCTGGGCCAAAGCAAGGAAAACTGAATCTGTAGTAGACTCGCAATCTTTCAGGCAATTGAGAAACATATGTACTATCTTGATGAAGAAAGCTAAATCAAGCCACCTTTTTTAGCTCTATCTCTGACTCTGCTGGGGATCCTAAGCAAGTTCTGTCTGACTCTGGCATCATAACAGAGAAGAATGGGATAAATTATGTTTTTAGTCATAATTTTATCTTGGCAGGCTTTTTATTTGAGAGAAACTGTGGTTTAATTGACCCTGGACAGTCAATTGACTGCTCTTCCATCTGCCAGCTGACTCAATGGTTAAACCATCAACTTCTAGTGAATCTTTGTTTTCATTTCAACAATTTACTTTTTGTGAATTATTAACTGGGGCTGACATTCCTGATTGCTCAATCATTAACCCATATGATTTACCTGACAATTATATCTAGTACTATCTCCAAGGCTTAGAAGAAGGCCCATGTACTCCCCCTTCAGAAAGGTGACCTTTGTGACCTAATTCATTCTTGCCCTATTTCTAAACTTAGCTAAAATATTATAGTCCTTGATTAACTCTCAGCTAATATCTTACTTATCTTTGAAATGCATTTAAATTGTACATCAGTCGGGTTTTAGACCAGGTCATAGCACTATCTCTATGCATCCCTAGTTATAAATGATGTGGTTGACTTTATGGATAAAAGGCAACATTGTGCTGCCCTTCTTCATGGACCTGTCAAATGTTTTCGATACTGTTGATCACTCACTACTAATTCACAAGCTTTCCTCAATTGGCTTAGACCAGGCTGCATGTAAATTGTCTAGAAATTACTTGACAAATAGAACTCATTGTGTATCTACTGATACAAATTGTATTTTATAATGCATATTGATGAGTTAGGAAGCTGAGAATTAAATTGGGCTTCTATGGAAATAGGTCCTGCCTCTCGCTAAATAGTAGAAAGCAGATTATTCAGTCAACATCATCTATAGCGACGTCATCTGCCACTTCATTAAAGTATTGAGAAGCCGTTTATCATATCGCACTGCGCTTTATTATGGGCAACAGTTTTAGTACTGCATTCTCTACCAGAAAGTTGGTTGGCCCTCTTTGATGTCACGTAGGTTGATACATTGCTATGTTTTCATTTATAAATCTATTTTACAAAAACTGTACCTACTGTAACATACTTACTAAACATTAGACATACAAGTTACCACACCCGGTCTCAGGGATGGTTAACTCTGGATATTCCTTTGGTCTCTACTGAGACAGGTAAATCCAGCTTTTAGGTTTTTTTGCAGCTTATTTGTGGAACAATCTTCAAAATGTTCTTAAATGTGATGTTCTGGTGCCTCTAGGTCCATTCAGAAAGCTGATTGAGGACCTTATTACTGATGAATGTGTTTGTTCTGGTGCCTCTAGGTCCATTCAGAAAGCTGATTGAGGACCTTATTACTGAAGAAAGTGTTTGTTCTGCTGCCTCTAGGTCCATTCAGAAAGCTGATTGAGGACCTTATTACTGAAGAAAGTGTTTGTTCTGCTGCCTCTAGGTCCATTCAGAAAGCTGATTGAGGATCTAATTACTGATGAAAGTGTTTGTTCTGCTGCCTCTAGGTCCATTCAGAAAGCTGATTGAGGACCTTATTACTGATGAAAGTGTTTGTTCTGCTGCCTCTGTCACGGTTTTCTTCTATCTCCTCCTCTGAAGAGGAGGTGTAGCAAGGATCGGACCAAAATGCAGCGTGGTTATTAGTATACATCTTTAATAACAATGAAAACACGAACAATACAAAACAACAAACCTAAACAGACAATTTTTTTTTATTTTTTTAAATAAAAAATAATTTATTACCTTCAATACCATTCATTCTTTACAACTCATAATTTTCATACATACTCCAACAATGGTATTTTAATTTAACTAAACAAAAACCCCAAACAAAACCTCAGGGGAGCATCTTCCCTCCCTGTCACCCTACAAACTACCTTTCCCTATCTCCCCGTCCCTAATCTATACCCTTACAAATCTAAATGACACCCAGCCCTAAACCCCCCTTCCACCTCTCCCGAGCAGCATGCTGCCCCCACTTCCTCTCCTCCCTCTTCATCCTCCCCCACCCCCCAATCTCTCCCTGTCTTCACCATGTTCTGCCTTGCTTCCCACAGCCCCCGTTTAAAGAGACTCATGAGAAGCCAGAGCAGAAACCTGTCCCTATCTGTCCCTCTCGCTCTCCCTACACCTCTCTCTAACCTGGCCCACGTCAATACAAAATCCCCCCTTACCAAACCTAACAACACCCGTGCCCTAGCCCATACTACTCCGGCAAAGGCACAGTCCCAAAAGACATGGCGCACAGTCTCCTCCCTGCCACAAGAGGATATTGGACAGGTGGGGGATTGCACCAAACTATACCGGTACATGATGGAACGTACCTGGCAAGCACTCATGGAGGCTCAACCAATTCAGCTCCTTGAGCCTGTTGTCCAGACCCCGCGCCTGCACTCCCTCCCAGACCACTTCCGAGATGCCCACTACAGGCGCCAGACTCCCGGCCTTTCTGACCACCTCGTACAGGTGCCTGTGATCTAAAACTACTCGGGAAACTTCAACCTCAGGGTGCGCACGCAGCCACTTGGCCGCATGACCAAAGTGCCACGGCAGCTGTTCCGCCCGAGGACCCGTGTTAGACCACACCATTACGCCTCTCGCCTGATACGAGAAGAACACCCGCAGGAGGTAACCGGACGGGTGTATCACTGGATGAGCAAGCTCCGTTAACAAGAAAGAAACAAAAATTGCATCCAGCTTGAGGGGGAAATGTGGTACCCCCCTACCTCCCTCCCCGATGGGACAGAGCATGCGTGCCCTGGCGAACCACTCGCACCTGCCACTCCACATGAACTGAAACACAAGCCTCACTAGAGGCCTCCTCAGACAAGCCGGCAATGGGTAGATGTACGCCAAATACAAAAGAGACGGCAACACATCCACCTTTAGGACCAGGACTTTGCCCATAAAGACAAATACCTAGCCTTCCACATTGCTAGCTTCCTCTGTACCACTGCGATACGCATGTTCCAGTTTAGCGTCGCTGAGCCGGAGGTCTCAAAATGGATCCCGAGAATCCTCAGGGCCCCCTCACAGAGAGATAACCCCCCGGGCACATCCGTTCTACCGCGCCATCTTCCGAAAAACTTGACGGAAGACTTTGCATCGTTCAGAACCGCTCCCGACGCTCTGGTGAAATCCCCAAAGATGGCAAGGGACCTTGTCAGGCACGAGTCCTTGCACAGCAGCAAGGAAGTGTCGCCGGCGTACTGTGTCATCTTAACACGCAGCCCACCACTTCCAGGGATCAACAAGCCTTCCACCCCTGTGTCTGCCCTAATGGCAGCCCCCAGAGGCTCCATGTACAGAACGAAGAGGAGAGCCGAGAGTGGGCACCCCTGCCTGACCCCAGACGAGAGGTCAAAAACGTCACCCAAGTGACTATTTACACTAACTCGGCACCCCGCTCCGACATATAATGTACAAATCCATCCTATGAACTTCTCCCCAAATCCTAATCGACCTAACACTCTGAATAAAAGGATCTATTCACGCGATCAAAGGCTTTCGCCTGATCTAGCGCTGCTACCATTAAAGGCAGTCCTCTATCTTCAACCCAAGCGATGGAGTCCCTGATTAACTGTAGGTTCCATCTAATAGAGCGGCCCTCTACCCCACACGTCTGATCCTCATGGACGACGTAGGGAAGGGCTGTGCGCAACCGGTCTGCTAAAACCTTTGCAAGTAGCTTGTAATCTACACACAGCATGGTCAACGGCCGCCAGTTGCCAAGGTCTGTTACTTCCCCCTTCTAATATAAAAGTGACAGCACACCAACAGCCATTGATCCCCCCGGGACACCCGTCTCAAGGATGGTCCAAGTATACCCCAAAACTTGAGATAAAACTCAGCCGGCAGCCCATCCATCCCAGGCACCTTCCCTTTTCCCATCCTCCTAAGAGCGCTCTCAACCTCTTCTAGTGAGATCTGGGCCTCCATCACTTCTCTAATGTCCTCCGGCAACCGACCTGGACAAAAGTTCTAAAAAAACATTTCCCTGCTCTACATCTATTTCCCTTTCCTTAAATAACCCTTGGAAATGAGCAGTTGTCACCCTGACCATATCCTCTGGTTCTCTAACTATACTACCATTTTCTTCCCTAACGCCATGCATTACCTTCCTACTCTGTCTGGCCCTAACCGACTTAAAGAACATAGCAGAACAAGTCTCATTGTGTTCTAGAAAGCCACTATGCGCACGCTCCAGGAAAGCTCGAGCCTTCCGCTCCTGCAACTCCCTGAGCTGCGCCTTTAGGGTTGCGGATCTCTCCCAGTCAAACGACCCGCCGAGGTTGCCTGCCTCGTACTCGAGTTCAATTAACCTTTGGATACGATCCACCTCACTCCTCTCCTCCCTTTTTTTCCTCTTGCAATACCCTATTATAAAAGCCCTAATGCTCACCTTAACTAATTCCCATCAATCTAACACCCCCTCGCACATGGACCTGAGGCCTTCAAGCCTCCAAAAGAAACCAAAATACCCGTCAACAAAAGCCTGCTCCTCCAGCACATCCCGATCGAACTTCCAGTACCCCCTACCAAAGAGGCAGACTGGCGACCCCACCTGCAGGAGCACCCCGTCGTGATCCGAAAAGAAAACAGGCAACAGCCGCCCAGACAACTTACCCAAAGACCTGGGTACAAAAATATAGGAGTTGCGCCATGTAGGACCGTCCATTTTCGGAGTAGTGTGCAGGCCACCATCAACCAGACCATGGCAAGCCATTAGCCCAGTGATGGCGCCTGCACTGCTATCCCCCCCTATTCCTAAATCTGTATTAAAATCCCTCCTATCACTAATTTCCTATTTGTGACACACAGGGGCATCAGACAGTCCACCATCTCCCTCCTGTCTGCCACCATCTGTGGCCCATACACCACCACTAATCTAAATTTACAATCCCTTATCGTGACATCCACCACTATAAACCTCCCCTGCATCACCACAAAAGAACCCTCCACTTTTACCTCCCTGTGCCCACACAAAATCCCTACCCCCGATGAGTGCACCCCCGCAATACCCCAAACCGACTCCCCCTTGTCCCACTCCCTCTTAAACCTACTAACATCCCCTCCATCCCTCAGGTGAACCTCCTGTAAAAAACAAAAATCAAACCCCACACCCTCCAAATAACTAAAAACCGCCCTCCTCTTAACAAAATCCCTTAAACCCCTTACATTTAAACTAACAAAAGTAAAATTAGACCCCATGAAAGAATAAAATAAAAACATGTAATACACTCAAATACTAAACCCAGACAGAAAAAAACAAAAACAGGAGACTCACCCGATGCTCCCCTGCTCCATATCTACCTGTGAAAACACCATCCGTACTCCCGACATCCCCCCCTCTTCCTCCATCTCACCAACCCAGGATGTAGGAATAGTGTTTGGCTCCGGGGTGCCCTGCACCCTGGGTCTACCCCCACACTCCTCCCCCTCCCCAGTGCTGCAGCTGGTTTGGAAAAAAATAGGGGAGGCTGAGTCCCCAAACAAAAAACTCCCCACCTACTCCTGTACCCAGTCCTGAGTCTTGTTAGGTATGACCCCACCCAACAGAAGTTGAGGGCCTGGGGAAACCAGCAGCAACCCAGAGGTTTCTACCACCCCCATCACTCTCTTGACCATCCCCTCCCTCTCACTGTCGTCCAATCGCACCCTCCTCTTCATTCTCTTCTTTGGTGATGGCGGCAGTGGAGATATACCACCCTCCCCCCCCGCCAGCTCCTCACCATACCCCTCATCTCTTCCACCAGGACACTTTCCCACCACTCCACTTGCTCTTCCACCGTCTCCTTCTCCACCACTCCTCCCTCGCTTTCTTCTCTCTCATGCTCCTCCACTCGCTTGTCTTCTTCCGCCACTTTTCCTGGTTCTCCTACTCCCGTGCCATCTGTTTCCTTCTCTCTTCCATCCGCCGCTTCTTGCTCCTCCTCCTTCCTTGCGACCCTCCCCTCTGGACCTGTACTCTGGTCATGAGGCGTGCTTCCTTCCCCTCCTCTTCTTCCCCCATCCCCCGCTCCTGCTCCCCCCCCAGCCACAGACGCGTATGACCTCTGACGAGCCAGGCATCCCCGCCACAGGTGTGCTAATGAGCCACACCCGTGGCACGCCTTAGGCTCGTCATAATCCTTCGCCATAGGCCATACAGCGCCTGCAAAATGGAGGCTGACGTGCATAAAACAACGTCCCCCTGTCAGCCCCCAGGGAGAACATAGCAGGAGGATGGAGGTAGCCACCATGTCCCTTTGGGTCCTCCCTGAGGAGGGCCTGGAAGCCTCTCCTCCCATTTCAAAACCCAAGGGAGTCTTTGAGGTGCCTTGCTGAGGAGACGTTATCCATGTATCTCCCCAGAAAGGCCCTCACCTCTTCATCCTTAACGTATGGGTTGTAAATGTTGACAGTTACAACCCTAAAGTTGTTCCTCGCCAGGCTTGTTATTTCATAGTGGCTCATCGGCCTCTCACCTCGCACTGCTCTTGCCCTTCTCAAGATATCATCGTGTTTCTCCTCTGTATGTAGTGCCACGTCGTATGCTCCCTCCAACGAGTTGCCTTGGAAACAAAACACGTCCTTCACCGTCAGCTTTAGAATCCCCATCAATATTATCCTTCCAAAAGTTTCCGGTCCTAAAGGCTCCAACTCCTTTTCCTTCCAAGCAAACCGAATCGTGTTGGCCAGCCCAATCCCAGGGACCGACCGTGTTGATGGATTTTGCACCATCTCCGCAAGGAGAATGGCGCACCCGGCTCAAGTTCTCTTCTCTTCCAAAACAAGGAAAAAAGAAAAACCAAAGTGACTGAGCCTATCTGGTGCAAACAAACAGAGAGACAGGAATAATCACCCACGAAACACTCAAAGAATATGGCTGCCTAAATATGGTTCCCAATCAGAGACAACGATAAACACCTGCCTCTGATTGAGAACCACTTCAGGCAACCATAGACTTTTCTAGAAAACCCCACTATACCACAATCCCAATACCTACAAAAAAAACAAGACTAAACACACCACATAATAAACCCATGTCACACCCTGGCCTGACCAAAATAATAAAGAAAACACAAAATACTTAGACCAGGGCGTGACACTCTAGGTCAATTCAGAAAGCTGATTGAGGACCTTATTACTGATGAATGTGTTTGTTCTGCTGCCTCTAGGTCCATTCAGAAAGCTGATTGAGGACCTTATTACTGATCAATGTGTTTGTTCTGGTGCCTCTAGGTCCATTCAGAAAGCTGATTGAGGACCTTATTACTGATCAATGTGTTTGTTCTGCTGCCTCTAGGTCCATTCAGAAAGCTGATTGAGGACCTTATTACTGATCAATGTGTTTGTTCTGGTGCCTCTAGGTCCATTCAGAAAGCTGATTGAGGACCTTATTACTGATCAATGTGTTTGTTCTGCTGCCTCTAGGTCCATTCAGAAAGCTGATTGAGGACCTTGTTACTGATCAATGTGTTTGTTCTGGTGCCTCTAGGTCAATTCAGAAAGCTGATTGAGGACCTTATTACTGAAGAAAGTGTTTGTTCTGGTGCCTCTAGGTCCATTCAGAAAGCTGATTGAGGACCTTATTACTGATCAATGTGTTTGTTCTGCTGCCTCTAGGTCCATTCAGAAAGCTGATTGAGGACCTTGTTACTGATCAATGTGTTTGTTCTGGTGCCTCTAGGTCAATTCAGAAAGCTGATTGAGGACCTTATTACTGAAGAAAGTGTTTGTTCTGCTGCCTTTAGGTCCATTCAGAAAGCTGATTGAGGACCTTATTACTGATCAATGTGTTTGTTCTGCTGCCTCTAGGTCCATTCAGAAAGCTGATTGAGGACCTTATTACTGAAGTAAGTGTTTGGTCTGCTGCCTCTAGGTCCATTCGGAAAGCTGAGTGAGGACCTTATTACTGAAGAAAGTGTTTGTTCTGCTGCCTCTAGGTCCATTCAGAAAGCTGATTGAGGACCTTATTACTGAAGAAAGTGTTTGTTCTGCTGCCTCTAGGTCCATTCAGAAAGCTGATTGAGGACCTTATTACTGATCAATGTGTTTGTTCTGGTGCCTCTAGGTCCATTCAGAAAGCTGATTGAGGACCTTATTACTGATCAATGTGTTTGTTCTGGTGCCTCTAGGTCCATTCAGAAAGCTGATTGAGGACCTTATTACTGATCAATGTGTTTGTTCTGCTGCCTCTAGGTCCATTCAGAAAGCTGATTGAGGACCTTATTACTGATCAATGTGTTTGTTCTGCTGCCTCTAGGTCCATTCAGAAAGCTGATTGAGGACCTTATTACTGATCAATGTGTTTGTTCTTCATGACCATGTTTTTCTTTCTGCTTGCATTTTTGTATTTACATTTTGATGTGTGTATTTTCTGTCATCTATGTCATTTAGGGCTCATCTGTAAAATAGACTTGGTCTCAGTATGACTCCCTGATAAATAAAGTTTAAATAAAAACATTTAACAAATGTATACCGCTATGAGAGTGCATTGGTACTACATTAAACGGCAGCCATTTAAATGAAAGAATGTCATACTCAATCCATAATGTATTGAAATGTGGATGGATTTGTAATTCCTGTAATCCTCCTTATTATTTGATTATTTTTCACTTTCCCTCAGATCGACCAGGACATCCACAGGAAGTACACCCTGTCATCTGATGCAGAGTTGATCTTAATCAGATCCTTGACTTTGGGCATAGTCGTCGGTAAGCCTTCCAATGAAATTCTACTGCCATGCAGGGAGCTATTTTGAATAATGGAAGGTGGAGGACCATTTAGTGGGACCATACTATGATACTGAAGAAGTTTAGGTTTTTCACATGTTCTGTTTTTGACTTAATGTTCAAATGCTCATAACAATTCCCCAAAATGTTCATACCCCGTCTCAGAACAGCTTTTGTAATCGCAGATTTAAAGATTTTGACCATCATTGCTGAAGGATGATTATTTTTTATATCCCTCACTGCTGTTGCCATAGAAACATTCATATTTAATTCTGGATGGAAATAATGGTGAACCTAATAAAGGCTGAATAAAGATTAATTGATGGGACCTAAAATGGTGCTGTTTGAAAGCACAGAAATGTCTTAAACAATAACCTAGACAGAAAGCAAACTCTCTCACCTCCTCTGCCTCTCTTTCCCACTCTAATGAAGATCTATTAAAAATGCTCTGCATACATATCTTCCCCAATGACTCATTTGTACATCATGAAGTATGTTTTGTAATTTTTAGTTTTTAGTGGGAGACTGCTGCTATAATGCTTCAATGTTAATTCTGTATAACAGGAGGTGAGAATTTTGATGAGGAAGTGATGCAGGCAGGATCTAAGGGCTTCATTGGCTGCCTGTCCTCCGTCCAGTTCAATCACATGGCTCCACTGAAGGCAGCGCTACTGAACCGTGGCAGCTCATTGGTCAGTGTACGGGGTCACCTGGTGGAGTCTAACTGTGGGGCTCCGGCTGACTCAACAACCTCACACCCACTCTCAGGTAAGTGCTGCTGTTGTAAAACAGTCTCCACTCAGCTAACTGGATAAAACAAGTAAATGAGTTCCTTTACTCTGCCACAGCTGTTCAGCTTTCACAGCGGAAGCCATTTGGAGCTGTGTGGAATCGATTGTGGATGTTCCCAGTCTCGCCTCCTGCTTAAAGCATCATTATTACATTTCAGATGAATCAGGAATGAGTCGACAATGAGCTGAAGCCTGATGGAACTTTTGCTTTTCATTGTTTACGCAGTTAAACAAATAAGTTATCTTCTGCCTCATACACCCTGTTGAGGAACATCCATTTTGCTGCACAGCTCGTTCACTCATTGCTGAAAGATAATGAATGGGCCTTTCTTCCCTGCCAGATCAAGCTGCGAAAACAAACAAAGATAATGTCAGCCTGCATGACTCGGCAGTCATAGGAGGTTTGTTTCTCTATTTTCTCTTAATTTATTGTTTCGGTGTTAATATGAAACTAGTCCCAGATGTCACTTTGTTTCACTGTCTTTCTTCCTCTCTCTCTCTTCCTCTCTCTCTCTTCGTCTCTCTCTCACTCTCTTAACTCACAATGGCTGTCCCTCTGAAGTTTTTTGTGAATGGGGTTCCTCATTGTTAAAGCTGCAATATGTAACTTTTTGGGCGACCCAACCAAATTCACACAGAAATGTGTGTTTATAGATCTGTCCTTCTCATTGAATGCAAGTCTAAGAGGTGGTAGATATGTTCTATGTGCACTATTTCTATGCTTCCCATTCTTTCGTTACGTTTTTGCATCTTTTACTTCCAGTTTTGTACACCAGCTTCAAACAGCTGAAAATACAATTATTTTGGGTTATGGGAAATATGTTTCACAGCAGTGTAGATGGTACAATGATGATACACTATAATTGCTTGTTTTGTCACATATACAGTTCAAATGTGCTGGACACACAACTATCTATTTACATGTAGAAAAATAGGGGGGAATAAACAGTGCAATGGGACTATTAAGCGAACTATTCGAATTTTATCAACCAGGTAATGGCGCAGCGATTTCTGCATAGTGCATTTTTAAGTCCAGGATAACTTATTTCTAATAAATTGAGACGTACCATGATATGAGTCATGACCCCAGCCCCCCTCAGATGTTATAACTAAAATGGCTGCCCTTGCTCCCCCGCAGGTGTGGTATCAGCAGTAATCTTCATCACTCTGTGTGTAGTGGTGGTGATGACCCGTTTCCTGTACCAGCACCGGCAGGCCCGGAGAGACACAAGCATCAAGGAGAAGGAGCACCAAACCAACCTGGAAATAGCCTGCCGGAGAGAAGCAGCCTACCAGGCAGAACCAGCCTACCGGACAGAGTGCCACCTCCATGACAGTCATAGCTCCACCCTCAGGGACAACAGGGAGTACTACATCTGACCACAGTGTCCAGCCAAGCCTTCTAGCCATCGCCGCTTACCTCTCTTCTGTTTTGTCTAGCTGTCTGCACAGGAGGAGGCAGCCTTTTTCCTCCCTCCTCTGGGGTAGAAATTAAGAATTCCTTCTCCTTTAAGGGAACTGTGGGAATATCCTGATGGGGAATTTCTTCCCGTTTCTGTGTAGATACTCCGTAGGACGGGACTTGTAGCTGCAAATATGTTGACCGGCCGGCTCACAAATGGTGGTGATGGGACAGGAAAACAGTGCCATGAGAGATTGAAGCATATGGATATGGTGCAATGGATTTATCCAATGACAGAAATACACAGAGTCTGGAAAGATTAGAATATTCAAAGTTATGGGAAAAGTGGTCAATGTTATGGAAGAGTGGTCAATGTTATGGTAAAAGTGGGCAATGTTATGGTAAAAGTGGGCAATGTTATGGTAAAAGTGGGCAATGTTATGGGAAAAGTGGGCAATGTTATGGGAAAAGTGGGCAATGTTATGGGAAGAGTGGTCAATGTTATGGGAAGAGTGGTCAATGTTATGGGAAAAAGCCACAATGGTGTAGATGGCCAAGATTAAACTATCCCACTGTCATGTGGGGAAGAAATCTCCCGACGCACAGAAACTACACACAGATGCACTTACTCCATTTCAAATACTTACGAAAAGGACGAGAAGTTCAACAGCTTTCACATCTGTGCCATTGATGTAATACAGAGGGTCAATACAGAGTGGCTTGCCTTCAGAGGGCAGGGAGACTATTCAGCCACCATTTTGATGGTAATTACAGTACCACGGTGCAGTGCTCTGGGAATGGTTGAAAAGGCTCAATGCAAAGGCCTTCTTAGATAACATAATATTAAATAACACATTGGAGTAAGAGACGTATTGTTTTACTGATCTTGATAATGCAGTGATTAATTAAGATTAAATACAAAAAGTTATATATTTAAATTTCATTAAATCCCTAAATAAAGCCATTTAAAAATTACATCAATACAAGAGACAGGTCCCCAGACCGGTTTCCCTACATTTTTCTTTGGAAAGTTCAATTGAAAATCATTGTTCTTTCTGCCCAGTGTTCTTGAGGTTTCTATGCCATAGGCTAGGCTGCTTTGTATTGATGCAAGGAAGAGAATGTAAAAAGAACCCAGCTGACTGGAACATCTGCTAGCTGTCCCCTAGCAAGAGAACCAACCCATCACATCCCACTCAAGTGGCTGCCGGCCAAGGGTTAGAAGAGTCTTCAAAGAGCTGCCATATACAAAGCTTTAGTTGTTCCTCATCTTCTCATAAGCTCTTTGTCTTTTCTTTTTACTTTTCATTGTTTCGTTTGGATTGTTTCCTGAAGCAGCCATTTGTTCTGGCACACCTTTGATCCTGGTCATGCATTGGTGACCATTTTATATCTTATTTCTTATTTGAAGTTTGTAATTCATTGCTTTTGTACTGATTGTCAACAGTATCCCTATGTTAGATCTACATTATAAGGTGATTAGTGTTTACTAGTATTGGATGATGGATGTGGATGCTCAGCTTAGTTTTATTTTCCACCTAAAATGAAGAGGGAAAGTATCATCAGTGCAAAATAACCCGGTTTGACAGTTTAGAAACAATAAAAACAGAGATTGAAAATTCATACGTAAAACTCTTTCATGAGCAACAATTCATATACACACCGTCACAAAATAATAAGATTGGCTGAGGTATTGCCTGAAAACATTTTTCTTTCAAATTAAAGTGTCCTTGAAAGCAAGTTATAATTAACCTCTGAGACTCCTATTTGTACTTGTTGATATTGTGATTACTTTGAGGGCCAATTTTGTATGGCTATAATTGTACAGGTATATTATGAATATATGTTTAATAAAACCAAACATTCTTTTTGAAAAATAATTAATATTTTCCAGATGTTTCGTGCTACATAACCTCTATCACAACCATTCTCTTTCTTCCTTTCACACACATTTTTGGGGCTTTGAATACGGTATGTGTGTTTGCATTTGTTGGTACATGTGTGTATAAGCATGTACAGACCAAGGATGGGTGGTGCTGTGTATTCTGATGAAGTAGAAACATTCATTACGTGGTGTGAAACTACGTCCCGTCTTCCTCCAAACGTTGTTATGGTAAATAGGGTACAAAATGGAATCTGACCTAATTCAATCACAAAGCTAGAACATTAAATTGCTTCGATGTCAGAACTGTAGTTGTGGAACATTTTATTGTGTCTCTTTTTTTTGTGACCACATTTATATATTTTCTGTGATTTCTTTGTTGGGGGTGTGGGGGGTTAAAGGTACAAGCAACACATAATTTGCTACTCAGTTAATATCGTATTTACCTGTAGGCTGCCACCCCAAAAGAAAAGAAAACATTTAGAAAAAAAGGACAAAAATACTAAGTATTGATCATTATGATTGTATTAAATAGCTTACATTTAGTATGTAAAGGAAAAAAAACTAAAATAAGAGAGCCAACCTCCCAACCCCAACCATCCATCCATCCAACCCCACCCGTCCATCCATCCCCACCCATCCATCCATCCAACCCCACCCATCCATCCATCCAACCCCACCCACCCATCCATCCAACCCCACCCACCCATCCATCCAACCCCACCCACCCATCCATCCATCCATCCAACCCCACCCATCCATCCATCCATACAACCTCACCCATCCATCCATCCATCCCCACCCATCCATCCATCTATCCATCTAACCATCCCCACCCATCCATCCATCCATCCAACCCACCCACCCATCCATCCATCCATCCCCACCCATCCATCCCCACCCATCCCCACCCATCCATCCATCTATCCATCCAACCAACCCCACCCATCCATCTATCCCCACCCACCCACCCATCCATCCATCCCCACCCATCCACCCATCCATCCATGCATCCCCACCCATCCATCCATGCATCCCCACCCATCCATCCATCCATCCAACCTCACCCATCCATCCATCCAACCCCACCCATCCATCCATCCCCACCCACCCACCCATCCATCCATCCCCACCCACCCACCCACCCACCCATCCATCCATCCATCCATCCATCCATCCATCCATCCATCCATCCATCCAACAACCATCCATCCAACCATTCCCAACCATCTATCCAACCATCCCCAACCATCCATCCAACCATCCCCAACCATCCATCCAACCATCCCCAACCATCCATCCCCAACCATCCATCCATCCATCCCCAACCATCCATCCATCCATCCCCAACCATCCATCCATCCCCAACCATCCATCCATCCATCCATCCAACATGTGAATATCTACATTCATGCACTTCAAAATAAATGTTGTAACTCTCTCATAGAAATATGCAACTGCAGGACACTCACATCATAGGCAGAAATGTGCTTACTTGATTTAGGGGACACAGTCGCCAGTTAGGAGTTGGGGCCAATTTTATCGTAAAATGTTTCCTTGGTGTTATATACAGTCTGTGAACATTTGTTTTAACCTTTATTTAGCTAGGGAAGTCAGTTAAGAACTAATTCTTATTTTCAATGACGGCCTAGGAACAGTAGGTTAACTGCCTTGTTCAGGGGTAGAACGACAGATTTTTACCTTGTCAGCTCAGGGATTTGATCTTGCAACTTTCTGTTTACAAGTCCAACACTCTAACCACTAGGCTAGCTGCCACCCCACTAAACCTAAAATTTATAGCTTGATGATTTGGATTACGGGACGCCAAGGTAATATTTTTCCATATCCTGCTCCAGTTAAAGGGTTTTTCAGATATTTTATTTTATTTTTTATTTTCATTTTTTATTTCACCTTTATTTAATCAGGTAGGCTAGTTGAGAATAAGTTCTAATTTACAACTGCGACCTGGCCAAGATAAAGCATAGCAGTGTGAACAGACAACAACACAGAGTTACACATGGAGTAAACAATAAACAAGTCAATAACACAGTAGAAAAAAGAAAAAAAGAGTCTATATACATTGTGTGCAAAAGGCATGAGGAGTTAGGCGAATAATTACAATTTTGCAGATTAACACTGGAGTGATAAATGATCAGATGGTCATGTGCAGGTACAGATACTGGTGTGCAAAAGAGCAGAAAAGTAAATAAATAAAAACAGTATGGGGATGAGGTAGGTAAATTGGGTGGGCTATTTCCCGATGGACTATGTACAGCTGCAGCGATTGGTTAGCTGCTCAGATAGCAGATGTTTAATGTTGGTGAGGGAGATAAAAGTCTCCAACTTCAGCGATTTTTGCAATTCGTTCCAGTCACAGACAGCAGAGAACTGGAAGGAAAGGCGGCCAAATGAGCTGGCTTTCGGGATGATCAGTGAGATGCACCTGCTTGAGCGCGTGCTACGGGTGGGTGTTGCTATCGTGACCAGTGAACTGAGATAAGGCGGAGTTTTACCTAGCATGGACTTGTAGATGACCTGGATCCAGTGGGTTTGGCGACGAATATTTAGCGAGGGCCAGCCGACTAGATCATACAGGTTGCAGTGGTGGGTGGTATAAGGTGCTTTAGTAACAAAACGGATGGCACTGTGATAAACTGCATCCAGTTTGCTGAGTAGAGCAAGCTATTTTGTAGATGACATCGCCAAAGTCGAGGATCGGTAGGATAGTCAGTTTTACTAGGATAAGTTTGGCGGCGTGAGTGAAGGAGGCTTTGTTGCGGAATAGAAAGCCGACTCTTGATTTGATTTTAGATTGGAGATGTTTGATATGAGTCTGGAAGGAGAGTTTACAGTCTAGCCAGACACCTAGGTACTTATAGATGTCCACATGTTCTAGGTCGGAACCATCCAGGGTGGTGATGCTAGTCGGGCGTGCGGGTGCAGGCAGCGAACGGTTGAAAAGCATGCATTTGGTTTTACTAGCGTTTAAGAGCAGTTGGAGGCCACGGAAGGAGTGTTGTATGGCATTGAAGCTCGTTTGGAGGTTAGATAGCACAGTGTCCAAGAGAGGGCCAGAAGTATACAGAATGGTGTCGTCTGCGTAGAAAAGGGGGATGACTGCGGCAGCTTTCCAATCCTTGGGGATCTCAGACAATATGAAAGAGAGGTTGAACAGGCTGTTAATAGAGGTTGCAACAATGGCGGCGGATAGTTTCAGAAATGGAGGGTCCAGCTCTTTCAGAACATCTGCTATCTGGATTTGGGTAAAGGAGAAGCTGGGGAGGCTTGGGCGAGTAGCTGCGGGGGGGTGGAGCTGTTGGCCGAGGTTGGAGTAGCCAGGAGGAAGGCATGGCCAGCCGTTGAGAAATGCTTGTTGAAGTTTTAGATTATCATGGATTTATCGGTGGTGACAGTGTTATCTAGCCTCAGTGCAGTGGGCAGCTGGGAGGAGGTGCTCTTGTGCTCCATGGACTTTACAGTGTCCCATAACTTTTAGGAGTTAGAGCTACAGGATGCAAATTTCTGCTTGAAAAAGCTGGCCTTTGCTGTCATGACTGACTGCGTGTATTGGCTCCTGACTTCCCTGAACAGTTGCATATCGCAGAGACTATTTGATGCTATTGCAGTCCACCACAGGATGTCTTTGTGCTGGTCGAGGGCAGTCAGGTCTGGCGTGAACCAAGGGCTATATCTGTTCTTAATTCTGCATTTTTTGAACAGAGCATGCTTATCTAAGATGGTGAGGAAGTTACTTTTAAAGAATGACCAGGCATCCTCAACTGACGGGATGAGATCAATATCCTTCCAGGATACCCGGGCCAGGTAGATTAGAAAGGCCTGCTTGCAGAAGTGTTTTAGGGAGCGTTTGACAGTGATGAGGGATGGTCGTTTGAATGTGGACCCATAGCGGATACAGGCAATGAGGCAGTGATCGCTGAGATCCTGGTTGAAGACAGTGGAGGTGTATTTGGAGGGCCAGTTGGTCAGGATAACATCTATGAGGGTGCCCTTGTTTACAGATTTAGGGTTGTACCTGGTGGGTTCCTTGATGATTTGTGTGAGATTGAGGGCATCTAGCTTAGATTGTAGGACTGCCGGGGTGTTAAGCATATCCCAGTTTAGGTCACTTAACAGAACTAATTTTTAAAATTAGTAGTTCGAACTGTTTGGGTATGGACCTGGAAAGTATGACATTACTTTGCAGGCTATCTCTGCAGTAGACTGCAACTCCTTCCCCTTTGGCAGTTCTATCTTCACAGAAAATGTTATAGTTGGGTTTGGAAATCTCCGAATTTTTAGTGGCCTTCCTAAGCCAGGATTCTGACACAGCAAGGACATCAGGGTTGGCAGAGTGTGCTAAAGCAGTGAGTAAAACAAACTTTGGGAGGGGGCTTCTGATATTGCATGCATGAAACGAAGGCTTTTTCGATCACAGAAGTCAACAAATGCGGGTGCCTGGGGACATGCAGGGCCTGGGTTTACCTCCACATTACCCGCGGAACAGAGGAGTAGTAGTATGAGGGTGCGGCTAAAGGCTATCAAAACTGGTCGCCTAGAGCGTTGGGGACAAAGAATAAAAGGAGCAGAATTCTGGGCATGGTAGAATATATTCAGGGCATAATGCGCAGACAGGGGTATGGTGGGGTGCGGGTATGGTGGGGTGCGGGTACAGCGGAGGTAAGCCCAGGCACTGGGTGATGATAACAGAGGTTGAATCTCTGGACATGCTTGTTGTAATGGGTGAGATCACCGCATGTGTGGGAGGTGGGACAAAGGAGGTATCAGAGCTATGAAGAGTGGAACTAGGGCCTCCATTGTAAACTAAAACAATGTTAACTAACCTGAACAACAGTATACAAGGCATATTGACATTTGAGAGAGACATACAGCGAGGCATACAGTAATCGCAGGTGTTGATTGGGAGAGCTAGCTAAAACAACAGGTGAGACAATAACAGATAATCAGCTAACACAACAACAGCAGGTAAAATGGCGTTGACTAGGCAGAGAGGGTCGGATTAACTACACACAGAGCCTGAGTTTGCGGCTGGGGCTGACAGATAAAAAATAAATAAACAGAATGGAGTACCGTGATTAATGGACAGTCCGGCAGGCATCAGCTATGTAGCCAAGTGATCATAGTGTCCATGTAGCAGCAGTAGATGGAACAAGGAACCCGCCACTACATTAGCAGGCGACAAGGCGTTTAAAATTAGTGGCCCTCCGACGGAGGCCGGTTGAAGGCACAGCGGATGGAGTATTCGTCGGCAGACCAGTCATGGTGGTGCGGCGGAGCGCAGTGTCGACAGAGAATCCAAGACAGATGGAGAAAAAGGTATTGTAGAATTTAGTTTGCTGGACGGGAGATGTGCCTGGCTCACGGCTAACTGGTGCTAGCTTCATGGCAGTGGCGTTAGCCGCTATAGCCAATTGGTAGCAGCGGTGATCCGGTGCCAAGGTCCAGAGTTTACAGCAAGGATCAGGTGGAGTATCGGGCTCTAGCCGTGTATGAGTGGGGTTCGGGTGAACAGCTGAGTAGGCCAGAAGGTGGGCCTCAGGGATAGCTTCGGTACTGGGTGCCATGGTGAGCTAGCTAGCTGCTAGCTGTGAAGATCAGAAGTAGTGGTCCAGGGATTACGGCAGGAATCCGGCATTGTTGTGGAGAGACATTCCAATACTAGTAGACTGGCAAGTATTATCCAGGCTAAGAACAGGGCTGGTATCTGTGCAGAAGGTAAACGCCGCTAGCAGTGGCTAACAATGACTGAATAGCTAATTAGCTGGTTAGCTTCTGGAGGTTCTTGAATGGGTTCTAAAATTTAAAATAATAGCGATACCGTATCACATTGGGTGAGGCAGGTTACCGGAAGGTATAATCGAATTAAAAATAGAAAATAGATTACGTTCAGTAATGTTTTGCTTCCAAAACATCCAGTGATTTTGCAAAGAGCCACATCAATTTACAGAAATACTCACAATAAACATTGATAAAAGATACAAGTGTTATGCATGGAATTAATGCAACCGCTGTATCAATTTCAAAAATGCTTTACAGAAAAAGCACACCATGCTATAATCTGAGTACAGCGCTCAGAGACCAAAACAAGCCATACAGATATCTGCCATGTTGTAGAGTCAACAGAAGTCAGAAATAGCATTATAAATATTCACTTACCTTTGATGATCTTCATCAGAATGCACTCCCAGGAATCCCAGTTCCACAATAACTGTTTTTTTTTTTGTTCGATAAAGTCCATCATTTATGTCCAAATACCTCCTTTTTGTTAGCACGTTTAGCCCAGTAATCCAAATGCTCAATGCGCGATTGCTTAGTTCAGATGAAAAGTCATAAAAGTTATATTACAGTTCGTAGAAACATGTCAAACGATGAATAGAATCAATCTTTAGGATGTTTTTAATCAATACTGTCTTCATTAATGTTTCAACCGGACAATTCCTTTGTCTTTAGAAAGGAAAAGGAACGCAGCTCTCACGGGCGCACGCGAGACTGAGCTCATGGCATTCTGCCAGACACCTGACTCAAACAGCTCTTATTCTCTCCCCCTTCACAGTAGAAGCCTGAAACAAGGTTTTAATGACTGTTGACATCTAGTGGAAGCCTTAGGAAGTGCAATCGGACCAAATTGTACACTGTATATTGGATAGGCAAAGACTTGAAAACCTACAAACCTCTGATTTCCCACTTCCTGGTTGGATTTTTTTCTCAGGTTGTTGCCTGCCATATGAGTTCTGTTATACTCACAGACATCATTCAAACAGTTTTAGAAACGTCAAAGTGTTTCCAAATTTACTAATTATATGCATATCTTAGCTTCTGGGCCTAAGTAGCAGGCAGTTTACTCTGGGCACCTTATTCATCCAAGCTACTCAATACTGCCCCCCAGCCATAAGAAGTTAAGTGCCCCATACTATTTACAAAAAATAAGAGGGTATTTGCAAGAAATGTAGTCTATATTGTAGATCTTACAATCCTTCATCATAGCCTATAGGCTGTCCTCCCTGGGAGATAAATTGAAGAGCTTAAACGTAGGGGGACAGCGATCAACCAAAAAGTGTATAATTGTGCAGTCATATGGGACGGTCCATCTCTCCTTAGCAGTAGCTAGTAACCCCAAAAGGGAGCAGCCCCAGTCCATGTGACACCTCAATATATTTTCCATTGTTCATTACTTAGTGTGGTGTCATCACTGTGTTAGGCAATATAATAATAGCAGAGTCCAATACTCAGCAATAATAGTAATAACGTTCCTTGTACCCACTTGAAGGTGTGTCCTCATTATTTTCTTATGCTGAGTGCTGCATCATATCCATAGGCTGCGGTATTGTGCATGGATAGCATATCTGAAATATTGAGCCAGTTAGAATGGGGTTCCATCTACTAGTCCCCTTGTGTTAGGTTTGACGTGATTCTTGAAAAAATATTGAGCTTCCTTGGCAGTGGAGAATGTGTGTGTTGTGTTCTAGAACGTTTTGCCGGGTGGATGAAGCCACATCTCAGATTTAGTTTGCGTAGCTGGAATCTCACCTCATTGTAGATCACACTCTGTTTTAGCAGTTAGGCACTCAGGTCTGGGTAGATGCTGATCCACTTCTCCGCATAGGTCAGAGCCCCCGATTCCATTGCAAGGTGAACAATTCGCCATTTGACTTCAAATCTGTTGATTCATACAATCATACCTGTGAGGTGTGCAATTCATTTAAATAGATTTGGGGGGGGGGGTTTCATGTAATGGACATACAGAAAATCGTCCAAATTTATGAAGTGAAATTAAAAATAACTTGTTTCAAAAAATGTTAAAAAATAAATCAAACGGAAAAGTGGTGCATGCGTATGTACCCTGATGAAGACAGGTTGGCTGTCGAAACGGTGGTAATTACATTTTTGCATCTGAGCTCCTAAAGGAGCGGCTCTCTTTTATTTTCAAGTTTTCTACTCCGCTAGCCAGCACCTCGTCTTAATAGGTGTGCGTTTCTTTTTCTTCTACAGCATGCGTATGTATTCACACCCTTTGCTATGAAGCCCCAAAAGGTATTTAACCAGGTAGGCCAATTGAGAACAAGTTCTCATTTATAACTAAGACCTGGTCAAGATAAAGCAAAGCTGTGCGACACAAACAACACAGAGTTACATATGGGATAAGCAAACGTACAGCCAATAGCACAATAGAAAAATCTATTTACAGTGTGTGCAAATGAAGTAAGATTAGGGAGGTAAGGCAATAAATAGGCCATAGTGGCAAAATAATGACAATTTAGCAGTTAAAGACTGGAGATATAGATGAATGTGCAGAAGATGCAGAATATGAATGTGCAAGTAGAGACACTGGGGTGCAAAGGAGCAAAAAAAAAATAGCAATGTGGGGATGAGGTAGTTGGATGGGCATTTTACAGATGGGTTGTGTACAGGTGCAATGATCGGTAAGCTGCTCTGACAGCTGATGCTTAAAGTTAGTGAGGGAGATAAGACTCCAGCTTCATTGATTTTTGCAATTCGTTCCAGTCATTGAAAGCAGAGAATTGGAAGGAAATGCAGCCAAAGGAGGAGTTGGCTTTGGGGATGACCAGTGAAATATACCCACTGGAGCATGTGCTGTGGGTGGGTGCTGCTATGGTGACCAGTGAGCTGAGATAAGGCAGGGATTTACCTAGCAAAGACTTATAGATGACCTGGAGCCAGTGGGTTTGGCGACGAATATGTAGCCAAAGAGAGCATACAGGTCGCAGTGGTGGGTAGTATATGGGGCTTTGGTGACAAAACGGATGGCACAGTGATAGACTGCATCCAATTTGCTGAGTAGAGTGTTGGAGGCTATTTTGTAAATGACACCGCCGAAGTCAAGGATAGGTAGGATAGTCAGTTTTACGAGGGTATGTTTGGCAGCATGAGTGAAGGATGCTTTGTTGTGAAATAGGAAGTTGATTCTAGATTTAATTTTGGATTGGAGATGCTTGATGTGAGTCTGGAAGGAGAGTTTAGTCTAACCAGACACCTAGGTATCTGTAGTTGTCCACATATTCTAAGTCTGAACCATCCAGAGTAGTAATGCTAGATGGGCGGGTGCAGGCAGCGATCGGTTGAAGAGCATGCATTTAGTTCAATTTGCATTTAAGAGCAGTTGGAGGCCAAGAAAGGAGTGTTGTATGGAACTGAAGCTCGTCTGGAGGTTTGTTAACACAGTGTCCAAAGAAGGGCCAGAAGTATACAGAATGGTGTCATCTGCGTAGAGGTGGATCAGAGAATCACCAGCAGCAAGAGTGACATCATTGATGTATACAGAAAAAAGAGTCGGCCCGAGAATAGAACCCTGTGGCACCCCCACAGACTGCCAGAGGTTCGGACAACAGGCTCTCTGATTTGACACACTGATCTCTATCTGAGAAGTAGTTGGTAAACCAGGCAAGGCAGTCATTTGAGAAACCAAGGCTGTTGAGTCTTCCGATAAGAATGTGGTGATTGACAGAGTCGAAAGCCTTGGCCAGGTTTATGAAGACGGCAGCACAGTATTGTCTTTTATCGATGACAGTTATGATGTTGTTTAGGACCTTGAGCGTGGCTGAGGTGACCAGCTCGGAACCAGATTGCATAGCGGAGAAGGTACGGTGGGATTCGAAATGGTCGGTGATCTGGCTTTCGAAGACTTTAGAAAGGCAGGGTAGGATTGATATAGGTCTGTAACAGTTTGGGTCTAGAGTGTCTCCCCCTTTGAAGAGGGGGATGACCACTGCAGCTTTCCAATCTTTAGGGATCTCAGATGATACGAAAGAGACGTTGAACAGGCTAGTAATAGGGGTTGCAACAATTGTGGCAGATAATTTTAGACAGAGAGGGTCCAGATTGTCTAGCCTAGCTGATTTGTAGGGGTCCAGATTTTGCAGCTCTTTCAGAACATCAGCTATCTGGATTTGGGTGAAGGAGAAATGGGGGAGCCTTGGGCAAGTTGCTGTGGGGGGTGCAGAGCTGTTGACCGGGGTAGGGGTAGCCAGGTGGAAAGCATGGCCAGCCACAGAAAAGGGCAGTCAAGTCTGGGGTGAGCCAAGGGCTTTATCTGTTCTTAATTCATAATTTATTGAATGGTGCATGCTTATTGAAGATGGTGAGGAAAGCACTTTTAAAGAATAACCAGGCATCCTCTATTGGCGGAACGAGGTCCATATCTTTCCAGGACACCCGGGCCAGGTCGAGTGAGCTTGCTTCAGTTCTTCAATGGCAAAGCTAGGAGAGCTAAATGTGGGGTGTGGGGTGCTCCCTCTGCTGTTTCCTGAAGTCCACGATCATCTCCTTTGATTTGTTGACGTTGAGTGTGAGGTTATTTTCCTGACACCACACTCTGAGGGCCCTCAACTCCTCCCTGTAGGCCGTCTCGTTGTTGTTGGTAATCAAGCCTTCCACTGTAGTATCGTCTGCAAACTTGATGATTGAGTTGGAGGCGTGCATGGCCACTGAGTCGTGGGTGAACAGGGACTACAGGAGAGGGCTGAGAACGCACCCTTGTGGGGCCCCAGTGTTGAGGATCAGCGGGGTGGAGATGTTGTTGCCTACCCTCACCACCTGGAGGCGGCCCCTCAGGAAGTCCAGTACCCAGTTGCACAGGGCGGGGTCGAGACCCAGGGTCTCGAGCTTGATGATGAGTTTGGAGGGTACTATGGTGTTAAATGCTGAGCTGTAGTCGATGAACAGCATTCTCACATAGACCCTCTTGTCCAGATGGGTTAGGGCAGTCTGCAGTGTGGTTGCGATTGCGTCGTCTGTGGACCTATTGGGGCAGTAAGCAAATTGGAGTGGGTCTAGGGTGTCAGGTAGGGTGGAGGTTATATGGTCCTTGACTAGTCTCTCAAAGCACTTCATGATGTCGGAAGTGAGTGCTACGGGGCGGTAGTCGTTTAGCTCAGTTACCTTAGCTTTCTTGGGAACAGGAACAACGGTGGCCCTCTTGAAGCATGTGGGAACAGCAGACTGGGATAAGGATTGATTGAATATGTCCGTAAACACACCAGCCAGCTGGTCTGCGCATGCTCTGAGGACCCGGCTAGGGGTGCCGTCTGGGCCTGCAGCCTTGCGAGGGTTAACACGTTTAAATGTTTTACTCATGCACAAAGTAGATGTCCTAACCGACTTACCAAAACTATAGTTTGTTAACAATAAATGTTTGGAGTGGTTGAAAAACAAGTTTTAATGACTCCAACCTAAGTGTACGTAAACGTCTGACTTCAACTGTAGGCCTATTTCCACCAATGTAAGGGGTTCAATGAATGAGAGATTCGATCCTATCAGTATCGACACATGCCTCAACAATGTACTTGTGAGCGTTAAAACACTCCTAAAACTAAATACCATCGCTATTGGGAAACCGTGGCCCAGGTTAGTCAAATATTACAACACAGGGAGATATTCTTATTCATCCAATTAAAAAATACATTACATTTTTATTTAATGAATTGCATCTTAGCTGTACTGTAATGTAGGACCCAGTTGTAATTCCATTGTTTCTATTGTAACCTGGTTCTATCAATCAAGATAACATGACGTCTCCATGAAATGCACAGTGGCTTTAGTGGCGTGACCAGGTAAGGTCAAGGAAGTTTACTTTCACCTTAACCACTTTGCATGTTGCTAGGTAGCAGATTATCTTTTTATCACAAAACATAAATGAGGCAGAAAACCACCTGAGAAAACAACGTTTTAATGTCCATGCAAAATGGAGTGCTCCAGATTCATTTGAGCTGCACAAGATAGGGTTGAAAGATTTGTTTTCAAGTGTGAGTGTCCAGTTAAAGGGAAGTTTTCAAGTGTGAGTGTCCAGTTAAAGGGAATGTTTTCAAGTGTGAGTGTCCAGATATAGGGAATGTTTTCAAGTGTGAGTGTCCAGTTAAAGGGAATGTTTTCAAGTGTGAATGTCCAGTTAAAGGGAATGTTTTCAAGTGTGAATGTCCAGTTAAAGGGAATGTTTTCAAGTGTGAATGTCCAGTCAAAGGGAATGTTTTCAAGCGTGAATGTCCAGTTAAAGGGAATGTTTTCAAGTGTGAGTGTCCAGTTAAAGGGAATGTTTTCAAGTGTGAGTGTCCAGATATAGGGAATGTTTTCAAGTGTGAGTGTCCAGTTAAAGGGAATGTTTTCAAGTGTGAATGTCCAGTTAAAGGGAATGTTTTCAAGCGTGAATGTCCAGTTAAAGGGAATGTTTTCAAGTGTGAATGTCCAGTCAAAGGGAATGTTTTCAAGTGTGAGTGTCCAGTCAAAGGGAATGTTTTCAAGCGTGAATGTCCAGTTAAAGGGAATGTTTTCAAGCGTGAATGTCCAGTTAAAGGGAATGTTTTCAAGTGTGAATGTCCAGTTAAAGGGAATGTTTTCATGCATGAATGTCCAGTTAAAGGGAATGTTTTCAAGTGTGAATGTCCAGTTAAAGGGATAAAGGGAATGTTTTCAAGCGTGAATGTCTAGTTAAAGGGAATGTTTTCAAATATGTATTATAGTGTGTTTGCAGATATTTTGGGGACACATTTATTTTACCACCACCGTGTAGAACATAATTTTTGATTTTATTTAGTTATTTCTGATGTGTCCAAAAAGGTGACATGGGGAAGACACTACACCAGCCTTTGAGATTCCCCCTTATATCTAGACCACAGTGAAGCACCATCTATCACACAACAATACTTCTTCCTTGTACTTCTCCCGAGGGTTCTTGAAAATCCTTGTAGTCAAGGATGCAGCAACTTTAATGCAACAACTTGTGGTAACCTGTCCTCGTGTGCCTGGCTGGATATGCATTTCACCACCATCAGTCCCCAAGGAATTAACTCTATTCCTGGGTTTCGGCACCATGATATTGTCCTGGGGCAGGATCTTCGTGTACCTGTGAAGGCACATACAAAAAGATGGCGGAGAGCAGCAGCAGCCCCAGCTACAGCTCTGCAAAGCCAGAGGAGGTTCACTGTGACATGCATGATGCAGACACTCCAGATCACTGTAATATGCGTCTAGAGAAAGGACTTCTATGGTGACGTGGATCCCTGTGGACACATACAGGCCACTGTGATCTCTCTGTTCTCTCTCCCTGTGCCTTCTCTCAAACTGTCTTCTCTTCAGTCAACATGAAGTGAAACAGTTTATTTAAAATTATGTAGATAAATGCATTGACATTATTGTGAACTAAATACCATTTGTGAAATTGGTGCTAACTCTCTTTCACCTAGTAAATGTTTACAATGTCCATATTTCCTACAAGCCTATTCTGGCAGCAGCGGAACAATGTGTGTTTTTTTCTCCAAAGTGCAGCGTTCTTTCTGACTCACTCTGTGGTTTGCATGATATATTATGCACACTGGGTATGGTCCATTTCAGAGGACCCAACAAGCCAGCCGTTTTTCTCAATAAAGTCCAGTGTGGTATGACATTGGTCATCACGAGTCACTGTAGTGGAAGAAAAGAGTACAGACAGGTGCCTTACGATCAGGACTGCTGTGTCACTGATTAAAAGGGTTAGCGATGGACGGCAAAGAGTTTGCCATTTCTTGCGGAATTGTTGCTACTGCAGCCACCATTTTGAATCTATTTTTTATAATTTGCCTGATGCTTCCACGGAGAGAGAGTGGTGTTACTCGACATCTGCCTCTGAGGATCCTGCTGGGCTTGGTGGTTTTAAGCAACTCAGTCCACCAAATTGAAAATCTGCTTTCGATCTGGTTATATTTAGTTCATAATCGCACCACTGAGGTTTTCTTTATTATAAACTCTATTGGGTACTTTAGCTACTGCGCCATCTTCTCCTGTACTGCTTGGATTAGTATGTTTTACCACCTCATGATTGTCCCACAGCGTCATGCGATTTTCATCTGGATGAAAAAACACATTGATAGAGTCATTTATTCCGGTCTTGTCTTAGATGGAACTTTACTTCTGTGTGGGTCAAGCACTTACATGGAAAATGGGATTGTAGTTAACAACTGGTTCACCAACAACTCCCTCCAACTCAATACAACTGTAACCCCAGGTGATGGTGAATGGACTGATCTGTATATTGTGTCTTTGACAGCACACAGTTTTTATTTCACCCGGCTTCTTGCGTCAATCATATTTTCCTCCGGCAGCACCTACATCTACCTGCGAAGGCACATGAAGAGGATGGAGGAGAGTAGCAGTCCTTTCTCCCAGCCCCAGCTTCAAAGCCAGATGATGGTCACTGTAACAGCCATGTTACAGGCTGCTCTCTGCCTACTCAGCTGTATGTGGACAGTAATAGTCGTCTTCCTATTTGAATTGGACTTCTACCAACAACTAGATAAAGATGGGTTAATAGCATGCACAGTTTCCTCTGTCGTTGGCCTCTGTAACTCTCTGTGTCTTGGGTTCTCTCAATCTGTATTCAGACAAAGGTTTACTGCCCTCTTTGAGAAAGCCTCACGGGCGCTTGGATTTCTACAGCTAAGTGAATGAGAAATGTGCTGTTGCATTATTTTGACATTTTATACAGTCCTTGTGTTTACATGCACTGCTATTAGTTATCTGTTATGTGTCTCAATTCGTTTTTATTCAACAACAACAAAAAAGTTGGTGGCTATATTTCTTTGGAGGCTGGTATCAGTTCATTGGCATCAAATTGTGAACCTTTTGCAAAAATATATGGATCACGGTCATTGATGCCTAAGTCAATACGTTGCATTTAATGTGCAAAACCTTTGATAATCAATTTGATACATTGACGATATAGAACATATTGTTGTGTAAACAATACATTTAAATTAGTTGCATTTAATATGAGTACTTTTTTGCTCTTGTATGCATGTGTAGACTTTCTGATAACAATAATGATAATCTGTTGAGATCAGTAAGGTATGTAACGTCTTCAGTTTGGTTAGATTATAATGTAATGTCTTCAGTTTGGTTAGATTATAATGTAACGTCTTCAGTTTGGTTAGATTATAATGTAATGTCTTCAGTTTGGTTAGATTATAATGTAACGTCTTCAGTTTGGTTAGATTATAATGTAACGTCTTCAGTTTGGTTAGATTATAATGTAATGTCTTCAGTTTGGTTAGATTATAATGTAACGTCTTCAGTTTGGTTAGATTATAATGTAACGTCTTCAGTTTGGTTAGATTATAATGTAAATGTAATCGTCAGTTTGGTTAGATTATAATGTAACGTCTTCAGTTTGGTTAGATTATAATGTAACGTCTTCAGTTAGGTTAGATTATAATGTAACGTCTTCAGTTTGGTTAGATTATAATGTAACGTCTTCAGTTTGGTTAGATTATAATGTAATGTCTTCAGTTTGGTTAGATTATAATGTAACGTCTTCAGTTTGGTTAGATTATAATGTAACGTCTTCAGTTTGGTTAGATTATAATGTAACGTCTTCAGTTTGGTTAGATTATATGTAACGTCTTCAGTTTGGTTAGATTATAATGTAACGTCTTCAGTTTGGTTAGATTATAATGTAACGTCTTCAGTTTGGTTAGATTATAATGTAACGTCTTCAGTTTGGTTAGATTATAATGTAACGTCTTCAGTTTGGTTAGATTATAATGTAACGTCTTCAGTTTGGTTAGATTATAATGTAACGTCTTCAGTTTGGTTAGATTATAATGTAACGTCTTCAGTTTGGTTAGATTATAATGTAACGTCTTCAGTTTGGTTAGATTATAATGTAACGTCTTCAGTTTGGTTAGATTATAATGTAATGTCTTCAGTTTGGTTAGATTATAATGTAACGTCTTCAGTTTGGTTAGATTATAATGTAACGTCTTCAGTTTGGTTAGATTATAATGTAATGTCTTCAGTTTGGTTAGATTATAATGTAACGTCTTCAGTTTGGTTAGATTATAATGTAACGTCTTCAGTTTGGTTAGATTATAAAGTAACGTCTTCAGTTTGGTTAGATTATAATGTAACGTCGTCAGTTTGGTTAGATTATAATGTAACGTCTTCAGTTTGGTTAGATTATAATGTAACGTCTTCAGTTAGGTTAGATTATAATGTAACGTCTTCAGTTTGGTTAGATTATAATGTAACGTCTTCAGTTTGGTTAGATTATAATGTAACGTCTTCAGTTTGGTTAGATTATAATGTAATGTCTTCAGTTTGGTTAGATTATAATGTAATGTCTTCAATTTGGTTAGATTATAATGTAACGTCTTCAGTTTGGTTAGATCATAATGTAACATCTTCAGTTTGGTTAGATTATAATGTAACGTCTTCAGTTTGGTTAGATTATAATGTAACGTCTTCAGTTTGGTTAGATTATAATGTAACGTCTTCAGTTTGGTTAGATGATAATGTAATATCTTCATTTTGGTTTGGTTATAATGTTATATATTGTAATGTCTTCAGTTTGGTTTGGTTATAATGTTATATATTGTAAGGTCTTCAGTTTGGTTTGGTTATAATGTTATATATTGTAATGTCTTCAGTTTGGTTTGGTTATAATATTAAATTATGTATAATGTAAGGTTTTCAGTTTGGTTTGGTTATAATGTATAATGTAATGTATTCAGTTTGGTTTGGTTTAATTAGAATGTTATATAATGTCTAATATAAGGCCTTTAGTTTGGTTTGTTCAATATCAGGAACTGAAATTATTCCCAATTGTTAGAAACAGGACCTAATATGTTTGTTCTGTTCAACTGTTCCGACCAGCAAAATGAAGTTCTGAACCATTTTGAAAACAAATAAATAAATAACCATTTATATCATTCAATTCTGTTCCTTTTTCAACTTCTAATTATTATATATTTTTAAATTTTGCTCGAAATTGAATTACTTCACCAAGAGCAGCTTGCTATGAAGCTTGCAAGATATTTACATAGTGCATTTTAGTTAGTTTGGAATATAACTTGAATAAGTTAATAAATATGTAATAACCCAAAAAGATAACTATGTTTGTATTTATAGGTAACCAGATCGTGACTATTATTAAGTTACTACGTTTTTGACCACACTATGTTGTTACCCTTTAGATGTGTATTATACAACATTTCCACATGCCAGTCGGAGTGAGCCAAAATTCTGTCATTGGCATTGTTATTGTAACCTTACATTTGGCTTTTGCCTAAAGGTCTGGGCCTTAATGGCACAGGTGGAGTGATGGCATAACTGCAAGGGTTGCTGGTTTAAACCCTGGTCTGCTGGCTGTTTCCCTTTCATAGATAAAATCTGTTTTGAACAAACTATTCATCTATGTGTAGAATTTACCATACATAGTCAAAGGTAATTGTCTGCAGTTTTCAGAAGGTGAATAGTTCAATTTATTGTGACTCAAATCCCAATGAAACCAAAATAAAATGAAACGTTTTTAAATCATTAACTTTTGAAGGTTGTGTACCTCAGCCATAGAGACTAAACAAAGATATCTCCAATTACACTAGAGCCGCGTCTTTCTTGTGCCTTTTACAGCTTGTTTTCAGCCTAAAGAATTGCAGAGTTATGCATCCAATACATTTATATAATCAGTTTATTAGGTACACCCATCTGGTACCGAGTCAGACCCCCCTTTGCCTCCAGAACAGCCTGAATTCTTAAGTGAAAGGAAACATTGCCCAATTATTATCAAGGGACCTAATGTGTGCCAGGAAAACATTCCCCAAACCATTACACCCCTGCCACCAGCCAGTACCATTGACACCAGATAGGATGGGGCCATGGACCTACGCTGCTTGCACCAAATCCTGACTCTGCCATCACCATGACGCAACAGGAATCTGGATATGTCAGACCAGGCAATGTTTTTCCACTTTTTAGCTGATAGGAGTGGAACCCTATGGTTGTAGGTGTGGTTGTAGGCTGCAATAGCCCGTCTGTGACAAGGACCTATGAGTTGTGTGTTCCGAAATGACTATCTGCACACCACTGTTGTACTGCGCCATTGTTTGCCAGTTTGTGGCCTTCCTGTTAGCATGCACGATTTTTGCCATTCTCTTCTGACCTCTCATCAATGAGCTGTTTTCACCCACAGGACTGCCGCTGACTGGATGTTTTTGGTTTGTCACACCGTTCTCGGTAAAGCCTAGACAAAACCCTAACATTAGATACCTTCTGTGTCAAGGTCAGCTCTTGTTGTCTTGCTCAAAGTCACTTAGGTCACGTATTTTGCCCATTCTAACGTTTAATCGAACAGTAACTGAATGCCTCAATGACTGTCTGTATCAGGTATGAAGATAAGACCCAATAGTTTAATGATCCAATAGTGGCAGGCAATAGACATGTTAAGGCATGAACGGGTCAGTAAACCAGAGGTGAGGCAATGGTACTGGACGCCAAGCAGGCTCAGGGTCAGGGTAAGCAGAGGTCAAAAATCCAGTGGGGAGCAAAGGTACAGGTTGGCAGGCAGGCTCCGGGTCAGGGGCAGGCAGAGTGGTCAGGCAGACAGTCTCGGAGTCAGGACAGGCAAGGGTCAAAACCAGAGACAGGAGACAAAGTGCTGTGAGACATGGGTATGACTCTGGACACATAAACGGTGGGATTCAAAGGGCACTGGGCAAAAGAAGACAAATGCAGAGGGGCTAATGATCTTGGAGATGGGGAACGGGTTGATAAACCGGGAGGAGAGTTTGCGGGTGGATAGCCATACCATCTGCCCAAGACGATCCCGGGAGCTGAGGTCTTGAGGAGGACCAACCGGGCTCTCCTCCAGGTACGACGACAGCAGCGGACAAACATCTGGGTAGAAGGTATGCCAACCTCCTCTTCCTGCTCAGGGAAGAGCGGGGGCTGATATCCCAGGAAACACTCAAAAAGGTGATAGGCCCTTGGCAGAGCAGGGAAGGGTGTTGCAGGCATATTCCACCCACACCAACTGCTGGCTCCAGGTGTTGGGGTTGGCGGAGATCAGGCAGAGTGGTCTCGATGTCCTGGTTGGCTTACTCTGACTGGCCGTTAGACTGGGGTGGAACCCGGAGCACAGGCCAATGACCCAATAAGGGTGCAGACCGCCTTCCAGAACCGGGATGAGAATTGAGGGCTGTGTTCGGAGACCATGTCCACAGGCAGTCCATGGATCCGGAAGACGTGCTGCACCATGAGCTGGGCTGTCTCCTTGGCAGAGGGTAACTTGAGGATAGGAATAAAGTGGGTGGCCCTGGAAAAGTGATACACCATGGTCAGGATGGTGGTGTTACCACCAGACAGGGGGAGACCCGTAACAAAGTCCAGGGAGATGTGAGACCAGGGGAAATGAGGGACGAGCAGAGGTTGGAGGAGTCCAGCTGGAGCTTGTTTAGGGGCCGTGCACAGACAGAGCAGGCGACGACAAAAGCGCCGGCGTCCGGAACCATGGTAGGCCACAAAATGCGTTGTCGACAGGAAGGCCAGTGTCCGCCGGGAGCCCGGGTAGCAGGCAAGCCTGGAGGAATGGGCCCAGTCCAGGACTGCGGAGCGGACAGTGTCAGGCATGATTATCCGGTTATGTGGGCCCCCCCAGGGTTCAGCAGGGGCCGCTGCGCCTTCCAGACCCGTTTTCCGATACCCCAGCTGAGTGCAGTTGATAGGCATGAGGTAGGAAAGATTGTCTCAGGCTCTGGGGTGGTAGCCTTGGGGTTATTGCGCCGAGACAGGGCATCCGGCTTGATGTTCTTGAACCCCAGTCGGTAGGAGAGTGAAAAGTTGAACCGGGTAAACAGCAGGGTCCATCTCGCCTGCCTGGAGTTGAGGCGCTTGGCAGTGTGGAGATGCAGCAGGTTTTTGTGGTCAGTCTACACAATGAACGGATGTTCCATCCCTTCGAGCCAGTGCCTACATTCCTCCATTTGCCATCTTCAATGTGACAAGCTCCCGATTCCCACGTAATTCCTCTCAGTGGCATTGAGGCGGTGGGAGAAGCAGGCACAAGGATGCAGCTTAAGGTCCAGAGGAGAACGTTGGGACAGGACAGCCCCCACTCTGACATCAAAAGCATCTGCCTCCGAGGGGGGAGGCCAGGGTGCTGTAACCCCGGGAAAGCGGCGATAAAGTTGGAGTACCCCAGGAAGCGTTGCAGATGCACCCTGGACGTAGTCTGAGGCCAATCCACCACTGCTTTCACCTTCTCGGGATCCATCTGGACACTCCCAGCAGAGATGATGTAGCTCAGAAAGGGAATGGTGAAGCGATGGAACTTGTGCTTCCCTGCATTAATGAACAACTGGTTCTCCAGAAGGTGCGAGAGAACCTGACGGACATGGAGCACATGTTCATGGGGGGAACGGGAGAAGATGAGGAAGTCATCAAGGTAGAAGAAGACGAACCAGTTAAGGCATGTCGCGGAGAAAGTCATTCACCAGAGCCTGGAATACGGCAGGGGCGTTGGTGAGGTCAAAGGGAATGACCACATATTCGTAGTAGCCTCTAGCTGTGTTGAAGGCAGTCTTCCACTCGTCCCCTTCTCGCACAGGTGGTAGGAATTTTGTAGATGCAGCTTGAAGAAGATCGAGGCCCCCTGGAGCGGCTCGAAGGCCGAGGAAATGAGTGGCTGCGGATAACGGTTCTTCACAGTGATGTCATTGAGTACCCGGTAGTCAATGCATGGATGCAGGGTCTTGTCCTTCTTGTCCACGAAAAATAACTTCACGAAAAAAACAAATGTACAGAAATACTCATAATAAACATTGCTAAAAGATACAACTGTTATGCTTTGAATTTTAGATCCACTTCTCCTTAATGCAACCACTGTGTCAGATTTTTTAAAAACTTTACAGAAAAAGCACACCATGCTATAATCTGAGTACAGCGCTCAGAGACCAAAACAACCCGAACAGATATCCACCATGTTGTGTAGTCAACAGAAGTCAGAAATAGCATTATAAATATTCACTTACCTTTGATGATCTTTATCAAAATGCACTCCCAGGAATCTCAGTTCCACAATAAATGTTTGTTTTGTTCAATAATGTCCATAATTTATGTCCAAATACCTCCTTTTTGTTAGCGCGTTCAGCCCAGGATTCCAAATTCATGATGCGCGATCACTAGGAGCAGAGGAAAAGTCAAAAAGTTCCGTTACAGTCCATAGAAAAAAATGTCAAACGAAGTATAGAATCAATCTTCAGGATGTTTTTAACATAAATCTTCAATAATGTTCCAACCGGAGAATTCCTTTGTCTGTCGAATTGCAATGGAATGCAAGATAACTATCACGTGAACGCACGAGACTGAGCTCATGGCTCTCTGGCAGACCTCTAACTCACTCCCCTCTCATTCGCCCCCACTTCACAGTAGAAGCACCAAACAAGGTTCTAAAGACTGTTGACATCTAGTGGAAGCCGTAGGAAGTGCAATATGATCCCATAGACACTGTGTATTCGATAGGCCAAGAGTTGAAAAACTACAAATTTCAGATTTCCCACTTCCTGGTTGGATTTTTTTCTCTGGTTTTTGCCTGCCATATGAGTTCTGTTATACTCACAGACATCATTCAAACAGTTTTAGAAACTTCAGAGTGTATTCTATCCAAATATACTAATTATATGCATTCCAGGTTGTATGGCTGAGTAGCAGGCAGTTTAATTTGGGCACGCTTTTCATCCAAAAATCTCAATGCTGCCCCCTACCCTAGAGAAGTTCATTTGTTTACAGCGAAATAGCATCGTATTTGGTCAAACACCATTATTTTCAAAAATTGCTAACAGCTGGCAACAAGCTGATAGGTCTACTGTTGGAACCAGTAAAGGCCACTTTACCACTTTATCAGGCCTGAGTACAAAGACTTTCCTCTAGGCTCAGATTATAGATATGACAGATAGGAGTGGCTATAGAGTCATCCTCAGTAGCTTTCCAAGTTGTCAATTCCAGGAGGTTTGCCACTATGGGTCAATAGCAATCATTTTTCCACTTCTCCCATACTACCTTTACTTAAATTGAAACTTACAATGCTTTTCTTTTCTTATTTCTTTTTTTATGAACGAATACGATGACCCTTCTATTCAAGTTCTCACTTTGCCAATTACTGAATCACTCAAATAATTGGCAACATCAAATGGTTTTGTGATGAATAAATAATCTGATTCAATGAAAGATGGAGTTTTTTAAAAATCCATCATTCTTTATATAATTGATCTTGGCTTCATAATACAGTTTCTTCTTTGTTTTGTTCAGTTTAGTCACATAATTTCTCAATTTGTAGTAAATCAGCCAGTCAGGTGTGCAGCCAGAATTATTAGCCAATCCTTTGGTCCGATCTCTTTCAAACATACAGTTTTTCAAATCCTCCTCAATCCATGTAACCTTAACAGTTCTAACACTCAGTTTCTTAACAAGTATATGTTTTTCAATAATTGGAAGAAGCAATTTCATAAATTCATTAAGTGCAGCATCTGGATGGTTCTTATTAATAACATTAGATTAAACAAATATTTTTAACATCATCCACATAAGAGCCACAGCAAAATCTTTTGTATACACTATTTTGGGCCCAGCTTTTGGAACTTTGGCTTTCCTGGATATAGCCACTATATTGTGATCACTGCATCCAATGGGTATGGATATAGCTTCAGAAAGAAGTTATATAGTATTAGTAAGAATGTGATCAATACACGTGGTGATCTTATTCCTTTACTGTTTGTAAACATCCTGGTATATTGATTAATTACCTGAACCAGATTACAGGCACTGGTTCGAGTAAGAAGCTTCCTCTTGAGCGGACAGCTTGATGAAAACCAGTCAATATTCAGGTCCCCAAAAAAGTAGACATCTCAGTTTACATCAGAGATCATCAAGCATTTTACACATTATTTAGATACTGACTGTTAGCACTTGGTGGCCTATAGCAACAGCCCAAAATAATAGGCTTTATATGAGGCAGATGAACCTGAAACCACAGCACTTCAATAACACTTGACATGAGTGAGATGTTCTCTGAGCACTGTCATGACGTTGGCCTGTGGGTAAGGTTTACGACCCCCCCAAAATATGTGTTGGTACTTAATGAATATGATGTCAGTTCGGTTGTCATCTGAGACATTATGACTGGTGACTGGACGATATAAACTGTATCTGGGAAAGTCTACACATTATAGTTATCAGATTCACATGGAATTGTTGTTTAATTTAAATGCAATTTAAATTAAACTATTTGTGAAAAGATTAAATGTAATTTTAGGTTCCAAATGTCAGAATTGAGTTTCATAAGATTAGAGCTCTGCTCAATCAGTGGCCCGCCCCTGTGAAGAGACATGGGTTATAAACTATGAAACACACCCTTCTCTCCCTCCACTATATAAGCCCTTGACGAAAATGTAACCTCCTGTTCCGAGGACGATAGGATGACTGTCCATACGTTGAAAGGGACTAACATGTCAACTACAGAACTAAGCCAACCTCAGCTTGAGCTTTGGTTGTGAATGGTATAAACTTTGAACTCTTATTCACTAAAGAAGTGAGACATCCTAGCAGTTGAGTTAGCAACAGCAGCTGTAAACGTGGGCGACTTAGCCAGTCTAACACACTACGACGATACTACTACGTATCCAATTTACCACCAGTGACATTCTTCCGGGGACAGGAAGATCACTGTTGGCCAACACGGCCAGCATCTACAACCAACCTACCGAAGCGCAGCTCAGAGTAAATATTTATTGCATTTTCCTTTTCCAAATGGACTGTAATTTAGAATGCATAAGATACTGTATTTACGATAGCAGAGCTTCTCCCTTTGTTCCTCAGTCTTCCCGCTCTTTCACTGAAATCCAACCCCCTTTTCTTTGTGTAACCAGCTGTCATATCTATTCCGTCCACTAGGGACGTTTTCCTTGATGACATAACTTGTAATCAAGGTATGATTCATTCTGTGTATATGTAATTCTGTGTGATTAGTTCGGTATTTAGTAAATAAATAATTAAACCCAATTTTGTATTGCTGATTCAACTTGTTAGCCAGGGTTCGTAAAGATAACCAAGAATTCAACAATGTTCAGATGAGACTGAAATAAGGTGACGATTAATATTGACTGCTATTGATGTAAAAAATCTTACTAGGTCTTTCAGAGTTTATTCAGAAGATAAGAGCTCTATAAACACTCTTTCGTGGTGCCCCGACTTTCTAGTTAATTACATTTACATGATTAGCTTAATCAGGTAATATTAATTACAGAGAAAGGATTTTATAGAATAGCATGTCATATCACTTAATACGGCATAGCCAAAGACACAACAGCATTATATAATCTTCTTTGGGGTAGGGGGCAGTATTGGGTAGCTTGTATGAAAACGTGTCCAAATTAAGCTGCCTGCTACTCAGCCGGCTACTCAGCCGTAAAAGCTAGAATATGCATATAATTAGTACATTTGGATGGGAAACACTCTGAAGTTTCTAAAACTGTTTGAATGATGTCTGTGAGTAGAACCGAACTCATGTGGCGGGCAAAAACCTGAGAAAAAATCTAACCAGGGAGTGGGAAATCTGAGGTTTGTAGTTGTTCAACTTAGCCCCCATTGAAGATACAGGGTGATATTAGTTATGTTTCACTTCCCAAGGCTTCCACTAGATGTCAACAGTATTTAGAACCTGTTTTGAGTATTCTACTCTAAAGGAGGGGCTCATAAGGGCTCTTTGAGTGAGTGGTCTGGCAGAGTGCCACAGGCTCGGTCTGGTGGCGATCACGTGAAAGGTAGCTACGTTCCACTTCATTTGTACAGACAAAGGAATTGTCCGGTTGGAACATTAATGAAGTTTTATGTTAAAAACATCCTAAAGATCGATTCCATACTTAGTTTGTTTCTACGGGCTGTAACGGCATTTTTTAAAGTTTTCGTTCGATGTTCGGCGCGACCTGAACACGCTTTTGGATTTGTTTACCAAACGCCCTAACAAAAGAAGATATTTGGACATAACTGATGGACATTATCGAACAAATCAAACATTTATGGTGGAACTGGGATTCCTGGGAGTGCATTCTGATGAAGATCATCAAACGGTAAGTGAATATTTAAAATGCTATTTCTGAGCAATGTTGACTACCCAATATGGCGGGTATCTTTTTGTGTACTTTGTTGTCTTAAGGCTGTACTCAGATTATTGCATGATTTGCTTTCTCCATAAAGTTTTTTTAAAAATCTGATACAGCGGTTGCATTAAGGAGAAGTTTATCAAAAGTTCTGTGTATAATAGTCATATCTTTATCAATGTTTATTATGAGTATTTCTGTAAATTGATGTGGCTCTCTGCAATATCACCGTATGTTTTAGAACTACTGAAGGTAACGCGCCAATGTAACCTCAGATTGTTTGATATAAATATGAACTTTATCAAACAAAAGATACATGTATTGTGTAACATGAAGTCCTATGAGTGTCATCTGATGAAGATCATCAAAGGTTAGTGATTCATTTTATCTCTATTTCTGCTTTTTGTGACTCCTCTCTTTGGCTGGAAAAAATGGCTGTGTTTTTCTGTGGCTTGGTGGTGAAAACACAATTGTTTGTGGTGCTTTCGCTGTAAATCCATTTTGAAATTAGACACTGTGGCTGGATTAACTTCTTTAGTCTAGGGGGCAGGATTTTTGTTTTTGGCTAAAAAACGTACCCATTTGAAACTGCCTATTTCTCAGGCCCAGAAACTAGAATATGCATATAATTGTCAGATTAGGATAGAAAACACTCTAAAGTTTACAAAACTGTCAAAATATTGTCTGTGAGTATAACAGAACTGATATTGCAGGCAAAAACCTGAGGAAAATCAAACCAGGAAGGGCTGTTTTTCCTGAAAGCTCTCTGTTCCATTGGATTCCTTGCCTCCATTTAAAGGGATATCAACCAGATTCCTTTTCCTATGGCTTCCTCGAGGTGTCAGTCTTTAGACATAGTTTCAGGATTTTATTTAGAAAAATGAACAAGAACGACAACATCGCATCAGTGGATAGCTGGGTGTTCGCAGAGTTTTGCTTGCGCAACAGAGTGGGGCAGCCATTGTCTCTCCCTCTCCTATTGAAAAAGCAACAGTCCCGGTTGATATATTATTGATTATATATTTTAAAAACAACCTGAGGATTGATTATAAAAAAAAACATTTTTACATGTTTCTGTGGACATTACGGATACTATTTGGAATTTTCGTCTGCGATGTTGTGACCACTCGAGCCTGTGGATTTCTGAACATAACGTGCCAAACAAATGGAGGTATTTTGGATATAAAAATCATCTTTATCGAACAAAAGGAACATTTATTGTGTAACTGGGAGTCTCGTGAGTGCAAACATCCAAAGATCATCAAAGGCAAGCGATTTAATCTATTGCTTTTCTGACTTTCGTGACCAATCTACTTGGCCGCTAGTGTTTGTAATATTTTGTCTACTGAGAGAGATGTTCTTACATAAACGCTTGTTATACTTTCATCGAAAAGCTGTATTGAGATCTGACACGCCAGGTGGATTAACAACAAGCTAAGCTGTGTTTTGCTATATTGCACTTGTGATTTCATTTTTAGTAATTTAATTTGAATTTGGAGCGCTGCAATTCAGCGGGTGTTGATGAAAATAATCCCGCTAAAGGGATGGGTGCGTCAAGAAGTTAACGAGAATTTTATCTTTAAAATGGTGTAAATTACTTGTATGCTTACGCTTTACGTATGCTTGAGGAATTTTAATTATGATATTTGTTGTTTTGAATTTGGTGCCCTGCACTTTCACTGGCTAGCGGAACCCCAGTCCTAGACAGGATATAGCAATACCTCCCCCATAAGCATTCCTATCACTTCCATAGATGTTATATCCTTGTATTTATACTTCTGTGTCATCAAAGGAATCATCTAAGTGAGTCTTAGTAATGGGTAATATATGAATGGTGTCTGATGTTAGCAAGTTATTGATTTCATGAACTTTATTTCTAAGGCTACATATATTAACATGGGCTATTTTCAGCCCTTTCCTGGGTAGCTTATCAGAGATAAGACATAATATGGAAAAGAACAAACAAAGCAAGAGAAAAAAACAAACACATTCAGCAGTCAATTTGTTGTGTGTTAGATCCAATTCATGCTTTTAATCCAAAAATGTGATGGGAGGCATCAAATTGAGCTCCATACCACATCACTGTGGGCCTCTCAAATTTTACAATAATGCAGAGGGCTCCGTATAGCTCATCATTGGTTGAACCCATAGGCTTGGCTCTCTCATCCCTTCCAGGCTTTTCGGAGGGAGAGTGGACAATGAGCCTGTCATAGTGGATATAAGCAATGTCCCCACACGCTCCGGCAGCTTTCATGGCCGGGATAAGTTATTTTCTCTTCTGGCACACAGCTTCAGGATAGTCCTCATTGAGGAAGATGTACTGTACGTCCCTCTCCAGTTCTTGGCTCTTTCTAGAACAGTTACCTTGTCCTTGAACCTCAAGAACTTGATCACTATCGACATGGGCCTGTCACCTGGGCCGGTGGTGAGTTTTCCAGTCCTGTGGTTCATCTTTAGTTTCTCCGAGAACTTTTCCCTAACTTTGTCCTCAGACTCTGTCTAGGTATCATGTGGAGATTCTGCATTTCCGACCACAACAATGTTGTTCCGCATTGATTGTCCCTCGAGATAATCTGATTTCTCTGTCATTGTTATCATGGTTTCACTTACAGAACTGATGTCCTCTCTCAATGACTGACAGATTGCTGTCATTTTGCCGTTTTCCTGTTTAACTTCTTGCGACTCCAAACCCGTATCCGGGAGCGTAATCATAGCCTCAAGCTCATTACCATAGGCAACGTTTCCTATTCATGGAAATCGCAAATTAAATGAAATAAATATATTGAAACACAAGCTTAGCCTTTTGTTAACAACACTGTCATCTCAGATTTTCAAAATATGTTTTTCAACCAAAGCTACACAAGCATTTGTGTAAGAGTATTGATAGCCTAGCATAGCATTAAGCCTAGCATTCAGCAGGCATCATTTTCACAAAAACAAGAAAAGCATTCAATTAAAATCATTTACCTTTGAAGAACGTTGGATGTTTTCAATGACGAGACTCTCAGTTAGATAGCAAATGTTCATTTTTTCCAAAAAGATTATTTGTGTAAGAGAAATAGCTCCGTTTTGTTCATCACATTTGGCTAAGAAAAAAAAACGAAAATGCAGTCACTACAACGCCTAACTTTTTTCCAAATTAGCTCCATAATATCGACAGAAACATGGCAAACGTTGTTTAGAATCAATCCTCAAGGTGTTTTTCACAATTCTATTCGATGAAAAATAATTCGTGGCAGATGGTTTCTCATCAGAGGCAAACGGAAAAATACTGCAGCTGGAGATTACGCAATAATTGCGACGGCGGACACCAAGCGACCACCTGGTAGATGTAGTCTCTTATGGTCAATCTTCCAATGATATGCCTACAAAAAGTCACAATGCTGCAGACACCTTGGGGAAAACGTGGAAAACGTAAGCTGACTCCTATCTCCTCCACAGCCATATAAGGAGTCATTGCCATGAGGCGGTTTCAAAAAATGCGGCACTTCCTGATTGGATTTTTATCTGTTTTTTTCTGTAACATCAGTTCTGTGGCACTCACAGACAATATCTTTGCCGTTTTGGAAATGTCAGAGTGTTTTCTTTCCAAAGCTGTCAATTATATGCATAGTCGAGCATCTTTTCGTGACAAAATATCTTGTTTAAAATGGGAACGTTTTTCATCCCAAAATTAAAATAGCGCCCCCTAGTTATAAAAGGTTAAACTCATTGAGCTGACCCTGGGAGAACTGCAAACTGTCCATTATTGTATTAGTTGACTCCACCAGCATTTGGACACAACATTTGAAGCTATTTTCTTGTTGTTGTAACAACTGCTTGTAGAACTCTTTTTTTCAGTTAAAAGATCCTTCACCTATGACAGTTAGACCCTGCTGTCCTCAATGGTACTCCCTCCGGCTTTGGCCTGTCATGGTAGCAACGTAGGCTACACTGTTACCCCTCGCAGTTCCAGACTGGGCAAGTTGCAGGGAAGATGGAAACAGCTGGTATCTAGACAGTCACAAGGCCAGGACAATCTGCGGTCCCAGCCACAAGGGCTAACCGCGTTGTGGGCTGCGTTCCAACCCTCAAGGAACCCCTGCTAGCTTGATAGGCTGCTAACAGTAGCAGCTAGGTTAGCTGCTATGCCAAGCAGCTCATCACACAATTGGTCGGCAGGATCCCTGGACAGATAGCGGCGGTCCCATCAACCAATGCCAACTGCATCACGGGATCCAAACTCAAAAGGTAGCTAGCTATTAACCATACTTTTTCAATAGAACACTTTTTCAGAGACTTTGAAAAATGTACTAAACAACAAACTGAGCTCTCCCTCATTCCGTTTTCAACAGGTAGTGACTACAGGAATTGATCACTTAGGGAATGTTAACTTCAGCTTGAAAACCACCATATAATTAGCTATCTTCGGTAGCCAATGTTTGTTCGCATACACTTCTTTTGACTGGCAGCCTGGTGAAAGCAGCTGTGTTGACAAAAAAACAAGTTGCTGGACCCGGTGTTAGAACTCTGAGCTTCGGCTAAAAAAGATGTTAGCATTGTCAGAAATGCTACAAAAAAGTAGCACATCGTTGGGTCTTATTTTAATGGACAAAAATGAGCACGTGAGAGCGATAAATTATTAATGTAATCAAAACTGTTGCTTCTACAAACTTATTCAGTCCGACAGGTGGCAAGTTTAATGGTCACTTTATGGACTCTGCAGTCTCGTTCTTATCCGACACCTAGAAATGGAGCTAAGTCTGGGCAAGAAATAGTATTTTTTTACTAATGCTAATGACTCTGTTAAAAAAACGGTTTGTGGTTCTCAGTAACGTCGGGGCGGCTCATGATGAGAGGCAAGGAGTGTGTTGTGTACCTCCAATATGATTTGCAATTTTTCAACAACATTGGTGTCATATGGGCTTAGACATGATGGTAGGGAGATTTTAATTTAACATTGAGCTTCAATCAACGCCTACTATTGTCATGCATAATATCCATTAGGCAAAGCAAAAGTTGTTGTTGTTTCCACAGCACATGATTTGCATGGACCCTGCATGCTAGATATGGTCTGTTGAAGACAAATTAACAGAACAAACAAGCACGTAAGACAACATCTTCTGGGGAAAGCAAAATGTAAATAACACAGTGTGTTTACATAACATCTATACTAGCTAGCAAACATTATAGAAACCTGGTTTTGGTGGAGGCTAAGGCTGAGATTCAAACAAATCACAATGCACTGTCATCGCAATGCAGACTTTGACTTTTAAAGGTAATTTACTCTTGAAGCCAATAACCGCAACATTTACGCAAACACAAAGTGCTGTCGGTGCATTGCGGTTAGGGATTGAATCCCGTCTAAATATACCTATAGGTCAGTGTTTGTTTTGGTCCTCATGTTGTTGAGTGTTATTTACCCATCCTCTGGTACCAGCATTAACTAAGCAAAACCAAACTTCAAAAGCCAACTATACTGAAATTAAAAAGTGGGAGAAATGTGTGAAATACTCAACTTTCAGAGACAAGAAAGATTTGTGGTGGGTTTAGTACATACAATAATAATGGGGTTGGTTTTTATTTGTTCACATATTTCTGATCACGTTCTTTGCTATTTGTCTGTATTGTGATCACGAGGTATAAACGAGCACATTTAACTCTTATCTTTTCCCTTTTCCCACCTCAGTGGCCTTATGGCTAGAGCGTCATCCCTAAGATTAGAAGGTTGTGAGTTCAATCCCTAGCGGAGTCGTACCAAATACTCAAAAGGGTACCTGATGTGCACTCAGTATTAAGGATATCAAGGGTTTTTCTTTATTTGTACAATTTTCTATATTGTAGAATAATAGTGAACGCATCAAAACTATGAAATAACACATATGGAATCAAGTAGTAACCAGAAAAGTGTTAAACAAATTAAAATATATTTTAGATTCTTCAAAGTAGCCACCTTTGGCCCAAATGACAGCTTTGTACACTCTTGGCATTCTCTCAACCAGCTTCATGAGGAACACTTTTCCATCAGTCTTGAAGGAGTTACCACATATGCTGAGCACTTGTTGGCTGCTTTTCCTTCTCTTTGCAGTCCAATTCATCACAAACATTTTCAATTGGGTTGAGGTCGGGTGATTATGGAAGCCTGGTCGTCTGATGCAGCACTCCATCACTCTCCTTCTTGGTCATATTGCCCTTACACAGCAGGAGGTGAGTAGGGTCATTGTCCTGTTACGTTCCCGAGTTTCTGTGTTGTTGTGGGTTTGTATGTATGTGTATGTATTTCAGGAAATGGCTTCCTGGATTCCCCCAAGCAGCTGATTGGTCAGCGCCGGTGCAGATTGGAGCTGACCCCGCCCTCTCGTCAGGGGATACAGCTGTCTGCAATTACAGACTCCTTTTCCAGCTGTATAAAAGCCAGTGTTCCTTTGCTCAGAGAGAGTTGATCGGTATGTCCTGTGTTGGTTGGTGTGCAGAGAGCATGTCTGGGTATGCCCCAGTATTGTTTGTTGCTGAGAGCAGGCTTCTGGCTATGTTCTTTATTGGTTGTTGCTCAGAGAGCTTATTGGTATGTCCTGTGTTGGTTGTTGCTAAGAAAGCTTATTGTTATGTGCTGTTTTGGTTGTTGCTCAGAGAGAGCTTCTTGGATGTCCTATGTTGGTTGGTGCTCAGAGACAGGTTTTGTCAAATTTTGTAGCCGGTCCTGCAGATATGTATGTCAAAAGGACTGTTTTTGATTATTGAAATTGTTTACTTATGGTTGTAATTATTCTGTTTTTGTTCCCAGGGGGGAAAGGGAAGGCACTTTGGGAGTGCTTAGGCAAGAGGCCTGCAGGCATACATATACCCATAGTATGTACTCTTATCTATGCACACTAGCTAAGACCTAGGCGGTACATCCCTTGTATTTTGTTTAGTGTGCCGGTTGGTGCTAGTTAGGTAAGTTGTAGGTAGGAGAGTTGACTAACTTTTACTTCGCTTTAGTTCCGTCCAGCCCCATTTCCCCCAAATTACCATGAGAAGGAATAAATTCCCTGTTAATGGTAAAATGCTCTGCCCTTGTCATCCTTACCCACACCTGCAGTCCCATACCTCTTTCACTCCACAGGGAGTTGCGTGTAGCAGGGTGTTGCGTTCCCGCCTCCAATAGGCGTGCTTAACAGTCCTGTTAAAAAACAAATGATACTCCATCCCATCTGGTTTGCGGTTTGTTGGACTATCGCTGCAGAGCGCTGTGCTGTAGCATGCTGGTTAAGTGTGCCGCCCAAATAAATCAGTATCACTAGCAAAGCTCCTCCATGCTTCACGGTGGGAACCAGACATGCCAAATTAAACTGTTCACCTGCTCTGCATCTCACAAAACACAGCGGTTGGGAACAAAAATATCAAATTTGGACTTGGATTTCCACCGGTCTGATGTCCATTGCACATGTTTCTTGGCCCAAGCAAGTCTTATTGGTGCCCTTGAAGTAGTGGTTTCTTTCCAGCAATTTGACCATGAAGGCCTGATGCATTTATTTGAGGTGCAGTTAACTCTAATGAATGTAACTCTGGGTCTTCCTTTCCTGTGGCGGTCCTCATGAGTGCCAGTTTCATCATAGCCCTTGATTGTTTTTGTGACTGCAGTTGAGACTTTCAAAAGTTGTTGCAATTTTCCAAATTGACTGACCTTCATGTCTTAAAGAAAAGATGGGCTGTACTTTCTCTTTGCTTATTTGAGCTGTTCTTGCCATAAATTGGACTTGGTCTTTTACAAAATAGGGCTATCTTCTGTATACCACCCCTATCTTGTCACAAAACTGATTGGCCCAAACGCATTAAGAAGGAAAGAAATTACACATTTAACAAGTTACACCTGAAATGCATTCCAGGTGACAACATGAAGCTGGTTGAGAAAATGCCAACAGTGTGCAAAGCTGCCATCAAGGTAAAAGGTGGCTACTTTGAAGAATTTCAAATATAAAATATATTTTGATTTGTATTACACGTTTTTTGGTTACATGAACTCATTGACTCCATGTGTTATTTCATGGTTTTGTGTTCACTATTATTCTACAGGAAAATAGTACAAATTAAGAATGACCATTGAATGAGTAGGTGTGTCCAAACCTTTGACTGGTACTGTAGATTGGGGGCAAGGCCCTGCCATAGACTAGTGGCTTGTCCAGGAGGGTGTACTTGTACATCAAGCTGCAGGAGGGACTGGTACACCTCTGAAAATAGATGGCTTCTTGAGGGAGGAAAATTATGTGGATATATTGACGCAACATCTCAAGACATCAGTCAGGAAGTTAAAGCTTGGTCGCATATGAGTCTTCCAAATGGACAATGACCCCAAGCATACTTCCAAAGTTGTGGTAAAATGGCTTAAGGACAACAAAGTCAAGATATTGGAGTGGTCATCACAAAGCCCTGACCTCAATCCTATAGAAAATTTGTGGGTAGATTTGAAAAAGTGTGTGCGAGCATGGAGGCCTACAAACCTGACTCAGTTACACCAGCTCTGTCAGGAGGAATGGGCCAAAATTCACCCAACTTATTGTGAGAAGCTTGTGAAAGGCAACCCGAAACATTTGAAGTTAAACAATTTAAAGGCAATGCTACCAAATACTAATTGAGTGTATGTTAACTTCTGACCCACTGGGAATGTGATGAAATAAGTAAAATCAGAAATCATTCTCTCTTCTATTATTCTGACATTTCACATTCTTAAAATAAAGTGGTGATCCTAACTGACCTAAGGCAGAATTTTTACTAGGACTAAATGTCAGTTATTGTGAAAAAATGAGTTTAAATGTACTTGGCTAAGGTGTATGTAAACTTCCGACTTCAACTGTATATTGATGCACATCCAATGTTATACAAAATAACCTCTGGAAAGCATTTTGATATAGGTTTGTTGTGGCCAGCTGGTGATAGATCCATGTTATTTCTGCCTGTATGTTAGTTAAATATGATTATGGACAATGTACAGTATCTTAAACATTGATATGTAGAGAAAGTGTGGATGTCTTTTTAAATGTGAAGCAAGTAAGATCATTTACATGCAGGGGTCCATTTTCTCTTTATTTGATTCTCTTTTGGCACTTCAGAAACATGAAAATGTGTGGAACCTTGTTAAACATGTACCTACCTCCCTTCCTACAACAAGACCCATATTGATTTGTTTGATGTGTCATGAACAGTAAATAAATCACATATAGTCAATAAATATATTGTCAAAAGCTTGATATGTTATTATTTTCACTATCTTAGGTTCTATGCACACATAGTCTTGCAACGCGTACAAAAAACCTAATCCACTGTGCAACCTTCTTTAAATAAGAGAGGAAATGTTGTAATACTGTTATGTCAGATATGAAGTGTGCCTTTATTTCATGTACCAGATGTAATAGTAATCCCTCATGAGTCAGAGAGACACATCCACCATCAAACATACAGTATATCCTCTTCTTTTCCTATACAGAAGAATGGCAGAAATGATGTGCGACACAACACTTGATGTCCTGGTCTACAAAAAACTCCCAGAAGACTTTCCAAAAAGGCAATATTTTACTCCTCAATATGCACAAACAGCAAAAAGTCACCACTATGTCATTCCTCTCTTTATGTCTCCCTGTCATAGAGCAGGAGTGGTGGGTGCGGAGTCAGGCGCAGAGAGCGGAGGATTCATAGAAAACCGACTTTATTTCTGTAAACGGGTAAGTGGTCAACGCCAACACAACAGGCGAACACAATATGACCGACCCAAAACAGGACACCAAAACCGCCCGAGAACATACTACACGCAACCATCCACAGACAAACAGAAAACAAGCCCGCACAAAAGCGGGCCTAACCGGCTTAAATAGCTCCTAAAACAAATCTCAAACAAGGAACAGGTGAAATCAATACAGACAGAACAAACAGAAAAGGAAAAAGGGATCGGTGGCAGCTAGTAGACCGGTGACGATGACCGCCGAGCGTAGCCCAAACAGGCAGGGGAGCCACCTTTGGTGGAAGTCGTGACACTCCCATTACCCTGAAAGGGTCCTTTCCCTGTTATTCAACAACCCTGGAATAATGTTGACCATCGTACACCACAAGTAGGGTTATCAGGAAAAGAGGGTTCAACAATATAATTATGTTCAAGGGCCAATTATGTAAATTACAAGATATCGTTTGGAGCCTGGATTTGGGATATGCAAGGGGGTTACTGACATTGGGAGTGATGAAACTGTCCCTGGCATTGGTTGCTTTTCCATTATCGTTTTTTTTACAGTTAGCTATTCAAGCCACATTCCAATCGCCCCAATTTAAGCCTTGCTTATAGCTGAGTCTGAAAATCACTTCAAGTATGCATTACTAATAAAATGGGATTGCATGATCCGATTGAGACCTTAAAGGGGAATTCCACCATCTGGAGGTAAGGAAGGTGTGAAAATGGCACCACCACTAAGGAAAACGCGCCGGAGGAGATGGCCGCCGTTTTACAGTCTCCTAACCAATTGTGCTATTATGTGTTTTTTTTCGCGATATTTGTATATTATTTTGTACATGTTTCTGCAACGGTATCTTACAGAAGAAAAGAGCTTCTAGATATCAGGATAGCGATCACTCACCTCGGATTAGACGAAGAGTTTTCAACAACAACAGCAGCAGCATGCAGGACTCACACGACAATCTCCAAACACCCCACAGGGCAGACATCACAATTATTCGCAAAAGGAAGCGATGCAGAGGACGCAGAGCCGGATGCCTCGTCCGGACCTGCAGAAGACAACTAGGAAAGCTGCCGTTACTGTCAATATTACTCGCCAACGTGCAATCATTGGATAATAAACTAGACGAGGTACGATCACGAATATCCTACCAATGGGACATCAAAAATTGTAATATCCCATGTTTGTGGCTGAATGATGACATGGATATTCAGCTAGAAGGATACATGCTTCAACGGCAGGATAGAACAGCACACTCTGATAAGACCAGGGGAAGCGGTCTGTGCATATTTATAAACAAAATCTGGCTCACGAAATCTAACGAAGTCTCTAGATTTTGCTCGCCTGAAGTAGAGTATATTATGATAAATTTCAGGCCACACTACTTGCCTAGAGAGTTCTCAGCTATACTTTAGATGGGCTGTTTATTTACCACCAATTGACATTGACATTGAGGAATACACCACATCAGTCATTGGCTTTATCAATAAGTGCATTGAGGACTTCATCCACACAGTGACTGTACGTACATACCCCAACCAGAAGCCATGGATTACAGGAAACATTCACACTGAGCTAAAGGGTAGAGCTGCCGCTTTCAAGGTGCGCGACTCTAACCCGGCAGCATACAAGAAATCCCGCTATGCCCTGTGATGAACCATCAAACAGGCAAAGCGTCAATACAGGGCTAAGATTGAATCATACTACACCGGCTCCGACGCTCGTCGGATGTGGCAGGGCTTGCAAACTATTACAGACTACAAAGGGAAGCACAGCCACGAGCTGCCCAGTGACATGAGCCAACCAGACAAGCTAAATCACTTCTATGCTCGCTTCGAGGAAAGCAACACTGAGGCATGCATAAGAGCATCAGCTGTTCCAGATGACTGTGTGATCACGCTCTCCATAGCCGACGTGAATAAGACCTTTAAACAGGTCAACATTCACAAGGCTGCGGGGCCAGATGGATTACCAGGATGTGTGCTCCGGGCATGTGCTGACCAACTGGCAGGTGTCTTCACTGACATTTTCAACATGTCCCAGATTGAGTCTGTAATACCAACATGCTTCAAGCAGACCACCATAGTCCTTGTGCCCAAGAACACAAGACTAGATACCCGTGGCACTCACGTCCGTAGCCATGAAGGGCTTTGAAAGGCTGGTAAATGGCTCACATCAACACCATTATCCCAGAAACCCTAGACCCACTCCTAATTGCATACCGCCCAAACAGATCCACAGATGATGCAATCTCTATTGCACTCCACACTGCCCTCTCCCACCTGGACAAAAGGAACACCAATGTGAGAATGCTATTCATTGACTACAGCTCAGCGTTCAACACCATAGTACCCTCAAAGCTCATCACTAAACTAAGCAACCTGGGACTAAACACCTCCCTCTGCAACTGGACCCTGGACTTCCTGACTGGCCGCCCCCAGGTGGTGAGGGTAGGTAGCAACAAATCTGCCACACTAATCCTCAACACTGGAGCTCCCCAGGGGTGCGTGCTCAGTCCCCTCCTGTACTCCCTGTTCACCCATGACTGCATGGCCAGGCACGACTCCAACACCATCATTAAGTTTGCTGATGACACAACAGTAGTAGGCCTGATCACCGACAATGACGAGACAGCCTATAGGGAGGAGGTCAGAGACCTGGCCGGGTGGTGCCAGAATAACAACCTATCCCTCAACGTAACCAACACTGAGGAGATGATTGTGGACTACAGGGAAAGGAGCACCGAGCACGTCCCCATTCTCACCGACAGGGCTGGTGTCCACATCACCAACAAACAAGAATGGTCAAAACACACCAAGACAGTCGTGAAGAGGGCACAACAAAGCCTATTCCCCCTCAGGAACCTAAAAGATTTGGCTTGGGTCCTGAGATCCACAAAAGTTTCTACAGCTGCAACATCGAGAGCATCCTGACCGGTTGCATCACTGCCTGGTACGGCAATTGCTCAGCCTCCGACCGCAAGGCATTTCAGAGGGTTGTGCGTACGGCCCAGTACATCACTGGGGCAAAGCTGCCTGCCATCCAGGACTTCTACACCAGGCGGTGTCAGAGGAAGGCCCTGAAAATTGTCAGAGACCCCAGCCACCCGAGTCATAGACTGTTCTCTCTACTACCGCATGGCAAGCGGTAAGTCTAGTACAAGCCATATGACTCCTGAACAGGAAACCAAATGGTTACCTGGACTATTTGCATTGTGTGCCTCCCAACCCCTCTTTTACGCTGCTGCTACTCTCTGTTTATCTTATATGCATCGTCACTTTAACTATACATTCATGTACATACTACATTTATTGGCCCGACCAACCAGTGCTCCCGCACATTGGCTAACCGGGCTATCTGCATTGTGTCCCACCACCCGCCAACCCCTCTTTTTACGCTACTGCTACTCTCTGTTCATCCTTTATTCATAGTCACTTTAACCCTACCCACATGTACATACGACGTCATTAAGCCTGACTAGTGTCTGTATATAGCCTCGCTGCTCTTATTTTCAAATGTCTTTTTACTGTTGTTTTATTTCTTTACTTACCTACACACACATACTTTTTTTTCTCTGCACTATTGGTTAGAGCCTGTAAGTAAGCATTTCACTGTAAGGTTGAGAACCTTTTGTATTTGGCGCACGTGACAAATAAACTTTGATTTGATTTGTTACATAGTTAAAAAGACCTAACATTAAACTGGTGAATTCCCCTTTAAGGAGGCATACAGTACCTCCATTTCTCTGTTTTTTAGGTTTTGCTTCATACATGTATTTTTCCCTTGTGAGTGCGTTCCCCCAAATCAATAAATGAAATATGAAAATGAGAATGAAAAAAGAGGCACTCTCTGATGATGGGGAGCAAGTCGCAGGCAGCTAAATTTAGCATTCTGCTGTGAAATGGCCTTCCTGAGACTAGCAAATGCCTGTGTTTTTGTTTGTTAGTGATGTGAAATGTGTTAAATTATTAAATGAGTCAGCAGTAATTCGATCATTTCAGATTTGTGATATTCCTCAGAGTACAATTGTCCTTTATGTAATGTATACAAGGGACCAAACAAGTAAGCATCCAGCTTTCTAATGTGTGTCTATTTGTGAATATATCTTAATAATGCACTGCTAATGTTTCCAAATGTCTTAATTCGGCTCAGGAGAGTGGATATCAGACACTTTTTCGGTCTTACTGGCGAATATAACCAATAAGTCTGAGCATGTACTGCAATGAGCCTGGGATTACAGTGACAAGTCTAACTTCTGTCTTGAACCCACCGCTGTACTGGGTTCACTAGGGATTCTGGTCTGAGAAGATGCAATGCTTAGTGTCCAACAAGCTTTCTCTGCCCTTAACCTTGTTCTGAACACCTCCAAAACAAAGGTAATGTGGTTTGGTAAGAAGAACGCCCCTCTCCCCACAGGTGTGATTACTACCTCTGAGGGTTTAGAGCTTGTGTGCTTCTACACCTGCATTGCTTGCTGTTTGGGGTTTTAGGCTGGGTTTCTGTACAGCACTTTGAGATATCAGCTGATGTACGAAGGGCTATATAAATAAATTTGATTTGATTTTGATTTGATTTGAGGTAGTCACCTCATACAATACTTGGGAGTATGGCTAGATGGTAGACTGTCCTTCTCTCACCACATATCAAAGCTGCAGGCTAAAGTTATATCTAGACTTGGTTTCCTCTATCGTAATCGCTCCTCTTTCACCCCAGCTGCTAAACTAACCCTGATTCAGATGACCATCCTACCCATGCTAGATTGGGGAGACGTAATTTATAGCTTGGCAGGTAAGGGTGCTCTCAAGCGGCTAGATGTTCTTTACCATTTGGCCATCAGATTTGCCACCAATGCTTATGCTTATTTATAAAACCCTCTTAGGCCACACTCTCCCCTATCTGAGATATCTACTGCAGCCCTCATCCTCCACATACAACACCCATTCTGCCAGACACATTCTGTTAAATGTCCCAAAAGCACACACATCCCTGGGTCGCTCCTCTTTTCAGTTCGCTGCAGCTAGCGACTGGAACGAGCTGCAACAAACACTCAAACTGGACAGTTTTATCACAATCTCTTCATTCAAAGACTCAATCATGGACACTCTCACTGACAGTTGTGGCTGCTTTGTGTGATGTATTGTTGTTTCTACCTTCTTGCCCTTTGTGCTGTTGTCTGTGCCCAAGAATGTCTGTACCATGTTTTGTGCTGCTACCATTTTGTGTTCCTACAGTACCATGTTGTTATGTTGTGTAGCTACCATGCTGTGTTGTCATGTGTTGCTGCTTGGCTATGTTGTTGCCTTAGGTCTCTCTTTATGTAGTGTAGTGTTGTGTTGTCTCTTGTCATGATGTGTGTTTTGTCCTATATTTATATTTGATTTATTTTGTATTTTGAATCCCAGCCCCCGTCCGCACTGGAGGCCTTTTGCCTTTAAGTTGCTGTCGTTGTAAAAAATGATTTGTTCTTCACGGACTTTCCTAGTTAAATAAAGGTTAAATACATTTTTTTAAATACGTTAAAAGTGTCAAATCAAATAAAAGTGTATTGGTCACGTATGCAGCTTTGCAGATGTTTCTAGCTCCAACAGTGCAGTAATACCGAGCAATACAATAACAATACACACATAACCCCAAAAAGTTACAAAATATATCAGAAATATCTCTGGACTCTGTTTACCATCCAGACTGTTCCATTCAAAGGAAATCACTTCCAATAGAAATGCCCACAAGCTTCAAATACAAACGTGCTTCCAATATGAAATGAGTGTAGGTGGAGACACGAGAAGGGGGTGATTGAATATTGCAAAGTCTGGGTCACTATATTCCTGTTAAATTTCCTGCCCTCTGGTCTGTTGTTTACTGCAAGTATGTGATTATCTCATTGTTACAGTACGCCTTTAAAACAATGTGATTAATCTAGCTTCACCCTGACCCACAAATATAGCAAACACTAAGCAAAGATCATATTTTTTCAAATTACTGATATTTCGCGATGAGGGAGCAACAAATGGGTCATTCAAATTCATTCTAGATATCAAAGTCAGTGCCAAAGTGCAAGACACTGCTAGCTTGTCCTTTTGGCCTGGCTCCCGTTGGAACATCTCAAGATAACTAAAACAGTACATTGCACTTATACAATCCAATCTATCTATACTGAAGGTCATAATGTCTTAGCAAAACCAATGTGTGTGCTTTGGCACAACTTGGAGGATGTGGTGGAGAAACTGGGACAAATATTTACCATGGTATATCTATTGTAATTTCAGCCACACATAGACTCTGCACTGGTTGATACATTACTGAGATTCCCCTGAAGGCATATACACAGGCTTGCCCTACATGCACTGTCATTTCAGCAAAGCATGTGACATTCTTGAATATGAATAATGTTGGTCCAGTATATATACTCCAAATTAAATGTACATTTTACTCCTTTAGCAGACCCTTTAATCCAGACCGATTTACAGGAGCAATTAGGGTGAAGTCCCTTGATCATGGGCACAGACAGATTTTTCACCTAGTCGACTAAAACCAACAACCTTTCAGTTACTGGACCAACGCTCTTAAAAGCTAGGCTACCTGCCACCCCACCAATATTAAATCAATAAATATGTATATATACTTATTAATCAAGTATAACATAAAATATAAGTCAATATTCTGAGGAGCCTTTGCTTGAAGATCACGTGATGTTACAAATGTTACAGAAAACATGTTTTCCATCATTGCATTTCCACAAGGTTTGAACCTGATACAAATTGAGCCCTCAAGACCATTTCAGAGTTATTCTGGAGATTTACATTTGTAGCTTTTCCATATACTTTACTTCACTGAAAATGTTGTATGGATCCAAGGGCTTAAAAAAGCCTGCTCTTTACACCACATTTTTTGTACCTTTTTTAACTAGGCAAGTCAATTAATAACAATTTCGTATTAATAATGACAGCCTACCATGGAACAGGGACTTATCTGGCTTATTCAGGGGAGAACAACAGATTTTTACATTGTCAGCTCTGGGATTTGATACAGCAACCTTTCAGTTACTGGCCCAACAGTCTAACCACTAGGCTACCTGCCAGATGTAATATTTTAGTTTAGAAGTAAGCTGCATCAATATTAATAGCCTGTATTAAGAATAGTATACAGTGTTGAGTGAGTATGATACTTCAACCAAACAATATACATTTGTGATTTATTCATTAATTTATTTGGCAGGAATCATGATTACAGATCCATACATACGAGTAAGATGCAGAATGAACTGTAACCTTGTACAAGTGAAAATAAATGCACTCCAAGTAACAGAATACTACTTTTACATTTTAGCAGACACTCTTTTTCAGAGTGACTTACAGTAGTGAGTGCATCGTTTTTATATTTGTTCTTACAGGTCCCCTTGTCGGGTTGTTTTGACTTTCCAGTATGTTGTTCTACAAACTTGATGAACTTAATTTGAAGAAACCTTTCCTCACAACTTGTTTTACCATCATATAATTGCCTGAATTTGACATTGACAATAAACATGACCTCTGTTAAATTTAACACAGTTTGAATTGAAAACAACACAATTAACTGAACTGATTCATGAACATGAAATTAGAAGTTCTAGGGCTTGCCAGTGTTCACCTGCTATAGTAAGGACATATTTTTGTAATGGCAGGAGCAGAATCAGTGGAGTGGTATCAAATACATTCCATTCACCATCCATCCCCTCAGCAGCCTCCTGTGGTCTTGAACAACTGTATATTTTCTAGTATTACTTGGATTTAATTGAGATGATCCGATTTCGCCAACCTTGCTTCATCCTTTCACTGGTACCAATATAGTGTCCACTGGGGGTCCCGTGTGGCTCAGTAGGTAGAGCAAGTCACTTGCAATGCTGCAGTTGTAGGTTTAATTCCCATGGAGGACCAGTACAAAAATGTATGCACTCACTACTGTAAGTCACTCTGGATAAGAGTGCTTACTAAAATGACACCAAAGGAGTTAAGAAGGCACTTTTTTTACCAAACTAAATGTACTAAATGATTGACCTGAATCTAGGGGAGGGGGGGGTGACCTTGCGTCTACACAGTACACATGAATCACCCAGTGATTGTTATGATCAGTCCTGTTCCGGGCCTCCATAGTGGGTCTAGACTCATTGGGATTTATTTCTACCTCCCTATAATCTGCTCTTAATAGACTTCTGGTAGGAGGCATAATGAACCATTCAACAGCATAATTGTTGTTGTAATTACCTATAAAGAGCTTATTTCCACATAATTAAAATGGCAAGGGAGCCCTTCTGCGGACAGGCATAAGTTTGGGCAGCCTGCCCGGTCACAGTGGACAAGTTGGCATCCACCATTTGTCTCTGTGGGGTCCTGATTCCCACAGAACCATAGTTATTGCTTTCTTATGTTGAAGCCGGACCTATTAGCCCTTTCATTATGAACCTTCCAGTTACACATCTAACCATCTAAAAGTTACCCTTATTTATACTCTGAAACCAAACAGCAAACGTATTGGTGTGGATTCTATATTCAGTGCAGAAGTGTGGATACTAGTGACCTTCAAACCAGTAATGCCCTTCTGTACAATATCCATGTTAGGTGTCCGGGGATTCTTATTTATGACTAGACAGCAACTCAGAACAAACTGTTACTAACAGCACACAACAAGGTGCAAGGAACCAGATGCTTCACAAGTCCTCAACTGGCAGCTTCATTAAATAGTTACCCGCAAAACACCAGTCTCAACTTCAACAGTGAAGAGGCGACTCGGGGGATGCTGGTCTTCTAGGCAGAGTTGCAAAGAAAAAGCCATATCTCAGATTGGCCAATAAAAAGAAAAGATTAAGATGGGCAAAAGAACACAGACACTGGACAGAGGAACTCTGGACAGAGGAACTCTGCCTAGAAGGACAGCATCCCGGAGTCGCTTCTTCACTGCTGACGTTGAGACTGGTGTTTTGTGGGTACTATTTAATGAAGCTGCCAGTTGAGGACTTGTGAGGCATCTGTTTCTCAAACTAGACACTCTAATGTACTTGTGCTTTTGCTCAGTTGTGCACCAGGGTCTCCCACTCCTCTTTCTATTCTGGTTAGAGCCAGTTTGAGCTCTTCTGTGAAGGGATTAGTACACAGCGTTGCACGACTTCAGTTTCTTGGCAATTTCTCGAATGGAATAGGCTTCATTTCTCAGAACAAGAACAGACTGACGAGTTTCAGAAGAAAGTTATTTGTTTCTGGCCATTTTGAGCCTGTAATCGAACCCACAAATGCTGATGCTCCAGATACTCAACTAGTCTGAAGAAGGCAAGTTTTGTTGCTTCTTTAATCAGGTCAACAGTTTTCATAATTGCAAAAGGGTTTTCTAATGATCAACTAGCCTTTTAGAATTATAAACTTGGATTAGCTAACACAACATGCCATTGAAACACAGGAGTGATGGTTGCTGATAATAGGCCTCTGTACGCCTATGTAGATATTCCATTTAAAGTTTTATTTAACTAGGCAAGTCAGTTAAAGAACAAATTCTTATTTTAAATGACAGCCTAGGAACTGCCTGTGTATGACAGATTTGTACTTTGTCAGCTTGGGGATTTGAACTTGCAACCTTCTGGTTACTAGTCCACCACTCTAACCACTAGGCTACCCTGCCGCCCCAGCTGTTTCCAGCTACAGTTGTCATTTACAACATTAACAATGCCTACACTATACTACTGTTCTGATCAATTTTATGTTATTTTAATTTACTTTTTTTTCTTCTTTAAAAAACAAGGACATTTCTAAGTGACCTCAAACTTTTGAATGGTAGTGTATGTCCACATTACTTTTGTGGGTAAAGGTGATGTAGAAACTATATTGAGTAAATCCTATGGTCAAAATATTTTATTAGTGGGCTGCTGATGGAGATAACATCCAGGAGAAAAGAGACTGTCTATGATGAAAATCCTGATTTATTCTCATTGTCTATGTCTAAATAAGTTGACATCTATGAAAAATCTAAATAAATACATATTTTAAGTAATGAAGGACAGCAGTTACAATCTTGGCTTTGCTTTTTTATTCATTTTTAGACTTTGGAATGTACAACGCAAATCATCGGTAAAACAGATTATTTGATGTTAGGAAGATGACAAGAAATGAATCCCTCAGAGGCACAGTAATAGATGTCTCATTACATGACAGACCTTCTGTGGACTGCCATTTAGTCAAAGAGCCTTATAATTCTAATATGATCTTCTGATGTCTTCACTCACTGTCCCTTGATACCAGCTATTTGGCCTGCTTTCTCGTCTCCATGGCAGCAAAAGATGTTGCCTTGTTTTTAGATTCATATTCACCATCTTTAATGATGCTATGGCGTAGCAGTCAGACGTCTTTGTCCTGTTGTGTCCCATGTATATATCGTTTTACATATTTTTCATCGCATATCCTTTAAAATATTTTGCTGAACCTCAACATCTAAATACTTTCCTGCAACCCGCCTCACCCAATGTGGCGTGGATCTACTTTTTTTTTCCTAAAGTATTTATATTTCATTCGGATCTGGAATCCCTCAACTGAAGCTAGCCAGCTAACTACCAGCTATCAGTCAGCAAACCATTGAGAGCAGTCATCAGCTAACCTTCAGCTCGGAAAGCTCTCGTCAGTTCAAACAACGTGACTCTAACCAGAGCATAACGGACCTGTTATTTTTATCCTCGGATTCTTACCGCAAACTGAACATTTTCATCTGGATCTTCACAACTAGCTAACCGCAATCCCGGATGACTACTCCTGGCTAGCGTTTCCATCCCAGAGCAAGCACAAAGCCAGGGCTCCTGTGCTACCACCGAAGTATACTCCTGGGCTACCACCGAAGTATACTCCTGGGCTACAATATCCGGACCCCTTCTACAGCCGGTACGGGGCATGGAACCCCGCAGATCCCCTACGACTGGAATACCTACATAATCTGCCCGAGGACTCCCAACAGGCCCCTCAGGCGCGACGCCCGCTGAAGGCCCATTATGCTAACCAGCTAGGCCTGCTAGCTACCTAGAGCTCCTTGGAACCCTACTAATTCCACGACTGGTCTATCGACGTCACCGCACGAAGAGGCAAAAACAGACTTACCCCCATCGTGGCGTCCCCCAAAGTCTAACTTTCTAGCCCCTGCTATCTGCTTACTTTGCTACCTGACAACTTTACGGTTTTTACTTTTTCATTTACCGTTTATATATATATTTTTTCCCTCAATTTTTTTTTTTTTTTTTCATTAAACTTTTTCACTCCGAACGCTTTATCTGGACATGGTTCGTCAGGACCTCCAACAGCCGAAGCTAAGTAGTAACATTAACATGATGCCTTCTAATTGCAGTCGCTGTACTCATACTATACAGGAGAATGATCGCCTTACGGCGAGGATAGCTGTGCTACAAGCCCAGCTTCAGACGCAATCGTTAGGTAAGGGTAATTTCAGTGTAGGAAAGATGAAACAGCGTCTGTGCCACCAGTAAGTACAGATAGTAACGTTAGTATAAATCCCCTCGCACGGTCCCCGCAGCCGGACAACTTTCTCACGGTTTCTGGAGGGAAATACTGTAGGAATGCTCAACCGGTGTCGCTCATTCAGCCGACAGAAACTTTCAACCAGTTTTCCCCATTAAGAAACGAGTCGGAGTCAGAGGCCGAGCCTTCTCTTGTCTCTACTCCTCCCGTTACGGGGTCTGAGACGCCGAAGCTTCCCACCATTAGCTCTGACAAATTGAAAACTCTAGTCATTGGCGACTCCATTACCCGCAGTATTATACTTAAAACGAATCATCCAGCGATCATACACTGTTTACCAGGGGGCAGGGCTACCGACGTTAAGGCTAATCTGAAGATGGTGCTGGCTAAAGCTAAAACTGGCGAGTGTAGAGAGTATAGAGATATTGTTATCCACGTCGGCACCAACGATGTTAGGATGAAACAGTCAGAGATCACCAAGCGCGACATAGCTTCAGCGTGTAAATCAGCTAGAAAGATGTGTCTGCATCGAGTAATTGTCTCTGGCCCCCTCCCAGTTAGGGGGAGTGATGAGCTCTACAGCAGAGTCTCACAACTCAATCGCTGGTTGAAAACGGTTTTCTGCCACTCCCATTTGTAGATAATTTGTAGATAATAGGACCAAGCCTGACCTGCTGAGGAGTGACGGACTCCATCCTAGCTGGAGGGGTGCCCTCATCGTATCTGCCAACATAGACAGGGCTCTAAATCCTCTAGCGCCACAATGAAATAGGGTGCAGGCCAGGCAGCAGGCTATTAGCCAGCCTGCCAGCATAGTGGAGTCTGCCACTAGCACAGTCAGTGTAGCCAGCTCAGCTATCCCCATTGAGACCGTGTCTGTGTCTCGACCTAGGTTGGGCAAAACTAAACATGGCGGTGTTCGCCTTAGCAATCTCACTAGGATAAAGACCTCCATTCCTGTCATTACTGAAAGAGATCATGATACCTCACATCTCAAAATAGGGCTACTTAATGTTAGATCCCTTACTTCAAAGGCAATTATAGTCAATGAACTAATCACTGATCATAATCTTGATGTGATTGGCCTGACTGAAACATGGCTTAAGCCTGATGAATTTACTGTGTTAAATGAGGCCTCACCTCCTGGCCACACTAGTGACCATATCCCCCGTGCATCCCGCAAAGGTGGAGGTGTTGCTAACATTTACGATAGCAAATTACAATTTACAACAAAAAAAAAGATGTTTTTGTCTTTTGAGCTTCTAGTCATGAAATCTATGCAGCCTACTCAATCACTTTTTATAGCTACTGTTAACAGGCCTCCTGGGCCGTATACAGTGTTCCTCACAGAGTTCACTGAATTCCTATCAGACCTTGTAGTCATAGCAGATAATATTGTAATCTTTGGTGACTTTAATATTTACATGGAAAAGTCCACAGACCCACTCCAAAAGGCTTTCGGAGCCATCATCGACTCAGTGGGTTTTGTCCAACATGTCTCTGGACCTACTCACTGTCACAGTCATACTCTGGACCTAGTTTTGTCCCATGGAATAAATGTTCTTAATCTTAATGATCTTAATGTTTTTCCTCATAATCCTGGACTATCGGACCACCATTTTATTACGTTTGCAATTGCAACAAATAATCTACTCAGACCCCATCCAAGGAACATCAAAGGTTGTGCTATAAATTCCCAGACAACACAAAGATTCCTTGATGTCCTTCCAGACTCTCTCTGTCTACCCAAGGATGCCAGAGGACAAAAATCAGTTAACCACCTAAATGAGGAACTCAATTTAACCTTGCGCAATACCCTAGATGCAGTTGCACCCCTAAAAACTAAAAACATTTCTCATAAGAAACTAGCTCCCTGGTATACAGAAAATACCATAGCTCTGAGGCAAGCTTCCAGAAAATTGGAACGGAAATGGCGCCACACCAAACTGGAAGTCTTCCAACTAGCTTGGAAAGACAGTACCGTGCAGTATCGAAGGGCCCTTACTGCTGCTCGATCATCCTATTTTTCCAACTTAATTGAGGGAAATAAGAACAATCCGAAATTCCTTTTTGATACTGTCGCAAAGCTAACTAAAAAGCAGCATTCCCCAAGAGAGGATGGCTTTCACTTCAGCAGTAATAAATTCATGAACTTCTTTGAGGAAAAGATCATGATTATTAGAAAGCAAATTATGGACTCCTCTTTAAATCTGCATATTCCTTCAAAGCTCAGTTGTCCTGATTCTGCACAACTCTGCCAGGACCTAGGATCAAGAGAGACACTCAAGTGTTTTAGTACTATATCTCTTGACACAATGATGAAAATAATTATGGCCTCTAAACTTTCAAGCTGCATACTGGACCCTGTTCCAACTAAACTACTGAAAGAGCTGCTTCTTGTGCTTGGCCCTCCTATGTTGAACATAATAAACAGCTCTCTATCCACCGGATGTGTACCAAACTCAATAAAAGTGGCAGTAATAAAGCCTCTCTTGAAAAACCAAACCTTGACCCAGAAAATATTTTTTTAAACTATCGGCCTATATCAAATCTTCCATTCCTCTCAAAAATTTTAGAAAAGGCTGTTGCGCAGCAACTCACTGCCTTCCTGAAGACAAACAATGTATACGAAATGCTACAGTCTGGTTTTAGACAACATCATTGCACTGAGACTGCGCTTGTGAAGGTGGTAAATTACCTTTTAATGGCATCAGACCGAGGCTCTACATCTGTCCTCGTGCTCCTAGACCTTAGTGCTGAGAGATTGGAAACCCAAATTGGTCTACACGGACAAGTTCTGGCCTGGTTTAGATCTTATCTGTCAGAAAGATATGTTTGTCTCTGTGAATGGTTTGTCCTCTGACAAATCAACTGTAAATTTTGGGTGTTCCTCAAGGTTCCGTTTTAGGACCACTATTGTTTTCACTATATATTTTACCTCTTGGGGATGTCATTCGAAAACATAATGTTAACTTTCACTGCTATGCTGATGACACACAGCTGTACATTTCAATGACACATGGTGAAGCCAAGAAACAAAGAGATCTTCTGTTGAATCTGACAATTAATCTTAATGGTTGTACAGTCGTCTCAAATACAACTGTGAAGGACCTCTGCGTTACTCTGGACCCTGATCTCTCTTTTGAAGAACATATCAAGTCGTTTCAAGGACAGCTTTTTTCCATCCACGTAACATTGCAAAAATCAGAAACTTTCTGTCCAAAAATGATGCAGAAAAATTAATCCATGCTTTTGTCACTTCTAGGTTAGACTACTGCAATGCTCGACTTTCCGGCTACCCGGATAAAGCACTAAATAAACTTCAGTTAGTGCTAAATACGGATGCTAGAATCCTTACTAGAACCAAAAAATGTGATCGTATTACTCCAGTGCTAGCCTCCCTACACTGGCTTCCTGTCAAGGCAAGGGCTGATTTCAAGGTTTGTAACCTACAAAGCATTACATGGGCTTGCTCCTACCTATCTCTCTGATTTGGTCCTGCCTTACATACCTACACGTATGCTACGGTCACAAGACGCAGGCCTCCTAATTGTCCCTAGAATTTCGAAGCAAACAGCTGGAGGCAGGGCTTTCTCCTATAGAGCTCCATTTTTATGGAATGGTCTGCCTACCCATGTGAGAGACGCAAACTCGGTCACAACCTTTAAGTCTTTACTGAAGACTCATGTCTTCAGTCGGTCATATGATTGAGTGTCGTCTGGCCCAGGAGTGTGAAGGTGAACGGAAAGGCTCTGCAGCAACGAACCGCCCTTGCTGTCTGGGTTGGCACCCGACCTTGGGTTGTGGCATGGCAGAGGTCTTTGTGGGCTATACTCGGCCTTGTCTCAGGATGGTAAATTGGTGGTTGAAGATATCCCTCTAGTGGTGTGGGGGCTGTGTTTTGGCAAAGTGGGTGGGGTTATATCCTTCCTGTTTGGCCCTGTCCGGGGGTGTCCTCGGATGGGGCCACAGTGTCTCCTGACCCCTTCTGTCTCAGCCTCCAGTATATATGCTGCATGTGTCGGGGGGCTAGGGTCAGTTTGTTTTATCTGGAGTACTTCTCCTGTCTTATCCGGTGTCCTGTGTGAATTTAAGTATGCTCTCTCTAATTCTCTCTTTCTCTCTTTCTTTCTCTCTCTCGGAGGACCTGAGCCCTAGGACTATGCCTCAGGACTACCTGGCATGTTGACTCTTTGCTGTCCCCAGTCCACCTGGCCGTAATGCTGCTCCAGTTTCAACTGTTCTGCCTGTGATTATTATTATTTGACCATGCTGGTCATTTATGAACATTTGAACATCTTGGTCATGTTCTGTTATAATCTCCACCCGGCACAGCCAGAAGAGGACTGGCCACCCCACATAGCCTGGTTCCTCTCTAGGTTTCTTCCTAGGTTTTGTCCTTTCTAGGGAGTTTTTCCTAGCCACCGTGCTTCTACACTTGCATTGCTTGCTGTTTGGGGTTTTAGGCTGGGTTTCTGTACAGCACTTTGAGATATCAGCTGATGTACGAAGGGCTATATAAATACATTTTGTTTTATTTTATTTTATTTGCTTGCTAACCCGGTCTGCTAACTGCTAGCTTGCCTGTCCGGTCTGCTAACTGCTAGCCCTTGCTAACTGCTTGCTTGCTAACCCGGTCTGCTAACTGCTAGCCCCTGCTAACTGCTAGCTTGCCCAGGTCTACTAACTGCTAGTTTCTGGCCCCGGCCTGCTAACTGCTAGCTTACCAAATGAACTCCCTTCACCACTGTCAAACGCTCCCTGAAACATTTCTGCGAGCAGGCTTTTGTAATTGACCTGGTCGGGGTATTCTGAAATGACATTGACCTCATCCCGTCAGTAGATGATGCCTGGCTATTCTTTAAAAGTGCCATCCTCACCATCTTAAATAAGCATGCCCCTCTCAAAACATTTAGAATTAGGAATAGATATAGTCCTTGGTTCACTCCAGACCTGTCTGCCCTTGACCAGCACAAAAACATCCAGTGGCGTCCTGCACTAGCATCGAATAGACCCCGTGATATGCAACTTTTCAGGGAAGTTAGGAACAAATATACACAGGCAGTTAGAAAAGCTAAGGCAAGGCTTTTTCAAACAGAAATTTGCATCCTGTAGTACTAACTCAAAAAAGTTCTGGGACACTGTAAAGTCCATGGAGAATAAGGGCAACTCATCCCAGCTGCCCACTGCTCTGAGGCTAGGAAACACTGTCACCACCGATAAATCCACTATAATTGAGAATTTCAATAAGCATTTCTCTACGGCTGGCCATGCTTTCCACTTGGCTACCCTTACCCCGGTCAACTGCCCGGCACCCTCCACAGCAACCCACCAAAGCCCCCACCATTTCTCCTTTACCCAAATCCAGATAGCTGATGTTCTGAAAGAGCTGCAAAATCTGGACCCCTACAAATCAGCCGGGCTAGACAATCTGGACCCTCTCTTTCTAAAAATATCTGCCGAAATTGTTGCAACCCCTATTACTAGCCACGTGCTTCTACACCTGCACTGTTCAACCTCTCTTGTGTATCGTCTGAGATTCTCAAAGATTGGAAAGCTGTCGCGGTCATCCCCCTCTTCAAAGGGGGTGACACTCTAGACCCAAACTGCTACAGACCTATATCTATCCTACCCTGTCTTTCTAAGGTCTTCGAAGCCAAGTTAACAAACAGATTACTGACCATTTCGAATCCCACCATACCTTCTCCACTATGCAATCTGGTTTCAGAGCTGGTCATGGGTGCACCTCAGCCACGCTCAAGGTTCTAAACGACATCATAACCGCCATCGATAAGAGACATTACTGTGCAGCCGTATTCATCGACCTGGCCAAGGCTTTCGACTCTGTCAATCACAACATTCTTATTGGCAGACTCAACAGCATTGGTTTCTCAAATGATTGCCTCGCCTGGTTTACCAACTACTTCTCTGATAGAGTTCAGTGTGTCAAATCGGAGGGACTGTTGTCCGGTCCTCTGACAGTCTCTATGGGTGTGCCACAGGGTTCAATTCCCGGGCTGACTCTCTTTTCTGTATACATCAATGATGTTGCTCTTGCTGCTGGTGATTCTCTGATCCACCTCTACGCAGACGACACAATTCTGTATACTTCTGGCCCCTCCTTGGACACTGTGTTAACTAACCTCCAGATGAGCTTCAATGCCATACAACTCTCCTTCTGTGGCCTCCAACTGCTCTTAAACGCAAATAAAACTAAATGCATGCTATTCAATCGATCACTGCCCGCACCTGCCCCCCCGTCCAGCATCACTACTCAGGACGGCTCTGACTTAGAATACGTGGACAACTACAAATACCTGGGTGTCTGGTTAGACTGTAAACTCTCCTTCCAGACTCACATTAAGCATCTCCAATCCAAAATTACATCTAGAATTGGCTTCCTATATCGCAACAAAGCATCCTTCACTCATGCTGCCAAACATACCCTCGTAAAACTGGCCATCCTACCAATCCTCAACTTTGGTGATGTCATCTATAAAATACTCTACTCAACAAACTGGATGCAGTCTATCACAGTGCCATCCGTTTTGTCACCAAAGCCCCATACACTACCCACCACTGCGACCTGTACGCTCTCGTTGGTTGGCCCTCGCTTCATACTTGTCGCCAAATCCCCTGGCTACAGGTTATCTACAAGTCTCTGCTATGTAAAGCCCCGCCTTATCTGAGCACACTGGTCACCCAAGCAGCACCCACTTGTAGCACGCGCTCCAGCAGATATATCTCACTGGTCACCCCCAAAGCCAATTCCTCCTTTGGTCGTCTTTCCTTCCAGTTCTCTGCTGCCCATGACTGGAACGAATTGCAAAAATCTCTGAAGCTGGAGACTCACATCTCCCTCACTAGCTTTAAGCACCAGCTGTCAGAGCAGCTTACAGATCACTACACCTGTACATAGCCCATCTGTAAACAGCCCATCTATCTACCTACCTCATCCCCATACTGGTATTAATTTATTTATTTATTTTGCTCCTTTCCACCCCAGTATCTCTACCTGCACATTCATCCTCTGCGAATCTACCATCACAGTGTTTAATTGCTATATTGTAATTACTTCACCACCATGGCCTATTTATTTCCATAACTTACCTCATTTGCCCTCACTGTATATAGACTTTTTGTTTTCTTTTGTTCTACTGTATTATTGACTGTATGTTTTGTTTATTCCATGTGTAACTCTGTGTTGTTGTATGTGTCGAATTGATATGCTTTATCTTGGCCAGGTCACAGTTGCAAATGAGAACTTGTTCTCAACTAGCCTACCTGGTTAAATAAAGGTGAAATAAAAAATCTATTTAAAAAATGCACCTTTTGCTATAGAGGGAATTCAGAATATTATAAAATGATCAATGTTCACATTTCCTGGATGTTATATATGATCATGTCTAATAAGCATACCCAAATCCTGTATTGGCTAATATAATACGTTACCACATTTCGCATATTCATAGGGTTTGAAAATATTAAAGATACTATACAATTTTGCCCTAGCAGTTGTTATACTGCAAAGGCCACCCCTGATCCCAGGTGGCATGTCAAAAACATGGGTAGTGAGGTAAAGGACAATTGAGCTGCCATATTGTTGCAGTGAGCTATATGACATCCACAACATCCACATCATCATTAGAGAGAGATTTCTCAGCATCTTTCACACACAGGATTTCCAATCGCTACACCTGTCTCAGTACCACTCACAACCAGATCACACTGTAAACAATCTGATCCAACATCTGCAAGAGCATGTCAGCCTGTCATTCAGCTTGTCTTTCAGCTTGTCATTCAGCCTGTCATTAAGCCTGTCATTAAGCCTGACATTCAGCCTGTCATTAAGCCTGACATTCAGCCTGTTATTGTGCCTGTCATTCATCCTGTCATTCAGCTGGACATTCATTCTGTCATTGTGCCTGTCATTCAGCCTGTCATTGTGCCTGTCATTCAACCTGTCAGTGTGCCTGTCATTCAGCCTGTCATAGTGCTGCATTCCTTGTCATTTGTACTTTAAGTGTCTGTGTTCCTTCTGGCTGCTTCTCTACCAAAGTCAGGGTTATCCCGCTCAAGTCTCTATTCTAAATGATCTGCCACACCCATTGTAACCCAACTGTGTTTTCAGACAGTGAACTAATCCTTTGCATACCTGTAGATTGGGGAAGGATTAACGTCTGGTATTCATTTATCATTTTAGTTCATGCAATATGGAGTGTCCTCTCCATGATAAAACCAAAGCCTGTCATAAATAGCTAAATACATGCGTCTCTTTTTATCTCTGCACTCAGGGTCCAACTACAAGCACATCATTTGTTCTTCCCAAAATATCTGTCACTGATTGTGATGATTAATCTCGTCTCCACTGAAGAATGTCTTGATCTATAAAAAAAGTTTATGTTGTTGGCTATGAAGGAGAGGAAAAACAGTGGGTAATATTCTCAGGATATTAGGGGAGGAGGCAGAGCATTCGTCGCTGATCTGGTGGCACCAATGAATGATTTATTACCCTTTGGGTGTACTTTCACCAACAATACAATCACAGGGCTCAATGGTAACCAGGACACCTGAGGACAGTTAGTACTGGATATATGTCTATGAAATCATGGGAGAGAAGCATGCCGTAACAGAGAATTCTCAACATTGTGAAATAGTTTGTTGTTCAAGGCAGAAGTGATTTCATCATGAATGAGATGTGTAGCAAAGGTGATGATCGTCCTACGTCTTGTGGTCTTTCAGAGAATATATTTATTGTACTCCAGCTTCAATTTTTTTCTAAGTCCAATTCACTTTTCTCAAACAAAGGTTGTCATGGGCAAACTTTGGCCCATGGGACGCACTTTGAACAGCTCTGCTCTTCAGCAATAACACTGCAGGTTGGATTATGAAACAATTTCAGAAACGCTCTGTCTGTCTATGAAAACAAGACAAGACGTTTCTCTGAAGAGCATTCTTCTGCCCTAATTAAGATGTTGGCTGACTTGGTTCAGATATGGCTCATCTGTAGGCCTTAACTCAACCTCACTAGACATGGCCTCAACTCGACCTCACTAGATATGGCATGGACTCATCTCAGGCCTCATCTCGACCTCACTAGATATGGTATGGACTCATCTCAGGCCTCATCTCGACCTCACTAGACATGGTTTGGACTCACTTCAGGCCTCATCTCGACCTCACTAGATATGGTATGGACTCATCTCAGGCCTCATCTCGACCTCACTAGACATGGTTTGGACTCACTTCAGGCCTCATCTCGACCTCACTAGATATGGTATGGACTCATCTCAGGCCTCATCTCAACCTCACTAGGCATGGTATGGACTCATCTCAGGCCTTATCTCGACCTCACTAGATATGGTATGGACTCATCTCAGGCCTCATCTCGACCTCACTAGATATGGTATGGACTCATCTCAGGCCTCATCTCGACCTCACTAGATATGGTATGGACTCATCTCAGGCCTCATCTCGACCTCACTAGACATGGTTTGGACTCACTTCAGGCCTCATCTCGACCTCACTAGATATGGTATGGACTCATCTCAGGCCTCATCTCGACCTCACTAGACATGGTTTGGACTCACTTCAGGCCTCATCTCGACCTCACTAGATATGGTATGGACTCATCTCAGGCCTCATCTCAACCTCACTAGGCATGGTATGGACTCATCTCAGGCCTTATCTCGACCTCACTAGATATGGTATGGACACATCTCAGGCCTCATCTCGACCTCACTAGATATGGTATGGACTCATCTCAGGCCTCATCTCGACCTCACTAGACATGGTATGGACTCATCTCAGGCCTCATCTCGACCTCACTAGACATGGTATGGACTCATCTCAGGTCTCACCTCGACCTCACTAGATATGGTATGGACTCATCTCAGGCCTCAACTCGACCTCACTAGACATGGCGTGGATGAACATGGATGCCCTCAGGTCAGTCGAGCAACGCTCCTATTCCAGCCACAGCAAACAATTCTGACCTTTCTTGTTGAGCTGCATATCTATTTCAAAGAGCAATGCACATAAATAGCATGTCAGACAAAAGCTAGCAAATCGAATGAAACCGTCCTTGTAATTTGGGCGTACATCAATCAGAACATCCTCTGGGCTCAGTAACAGAATTATTCAGAGGGAGGGGGTGAAGAATGGATCAATTACATGATGCATAGTCCCCCTGTTTGCACCTTGTACTCTAGAACAGAACAGCCAGAGGAATAGATTTTTCCTGAATTAGAAAATTGTTATTGCAAGGATGTGGAATATTCAATGGGAAAGTGACAAGTATTTGTCATCCATTACCACAAGCAAAACGGCTGTTCAATATGCTGTGCAGAACACATTTATTTTGTCCGTACTTCCAGAACCCATTACCTCGGGCTTAGGCAGATCTGTGGGAGGATTTCAAACCAAAATGGAAAATTGGTCCTGTGGCAAGATTTGAAAAATTATTGGGTTGTGAGTTTATCTCCAAGAATATAACTTGTCTTTCTATCTCTGAGACTTTATAAAGTTTAGCCCAGGGGATTCAAGCAGTAGATGCATTGTTTTTGCAACATATTTCTACTGAGTTAAACACAAGCACTGAATACACTCTAATTGTTCAGTCAGTGGTCATCCAATATTTAGATCAATGCCTCTGAGAGGCTCGTTCAGCTGTTAGTAGATCACTTATTAATACTGTACATAATATACAGCCACTGGCTTGCAAGTGTGTAATTCCAAGACTTTTATGTCACATAAAATAATGTTTCTTTTTTACAGTAAATAAAGTCCTTGTGTACATGTGGTTTGCATCGAGTGTTTTTCACTCACATTGAACTCCTTTGCAAAGCATGGAGGAGAAGTGTGATTTAGTTTAGTGAAAGCTCTCGCTCTCTCTCTTTGTTCATTTCATCAAACTGAACTGCATGGCATATTCCTTCGTGGCTTAGTCTCTGAACACTGATGTCAAGCAAAAAAAGTCTCTGTGAATGTGTCTTCTTTGAATCTGATGAAAAGGCGTTTGACCCTGAGGTGTAGGACGCACAAGGTTTAATACCAATCTATTGATAAAGGAGAGGAATGACAGTCACAAAATAAAGTCTTACTTATGAGCTTATGCACTTTTAGACAAAAGGAGAGATGGAGAAGGGCAGATTACCAGGAAAGTTATGGGATGAAGAAAAAAGTTAAATACTTTGTGTGATGTTTGAGTAAGAATCAATCAAATTTCAATCTAAATGATTTATAAAGCCCTTCTTACATCATACAGAAGCCCAGCCTAAATCCCCAAACAGCAAGCAATGTAGGAGCATGGTGGCTAAAAACAACTCCCTACAAAGGTAGGAACCTAGAAAGAAACCTAGAGAGGAACCAGGGTCTGAGAGCTGGCCAGTCCTCTATCAGAGTACATAGACATTTTTCTTTCACCTTTATTTAACCAGGTAGGCTAGTTGAGAACAAGTTCTCAATTACAACTGCAACCTGGCCAAGATAAAGCAAAGCAGTGCGACACAAACAACACAGTTACACATGGAATAAACAAACATACAGTAAATAATACAATAGAGAAAGTCTATATACAGTGTGTGCATATGAGGTAGGATAAGGGGGTAAAGCAATAAATAGGCCATAGTGGTGAAATTATTACAGTATGGCAAATTAAATACTGGGGTGATAGATGTGCAGAAGATGAGTGTGCAAGTAACGGTACTGGGGTGCAAAGGAGCAAAATAAATAACAATATGGTGATGAGGTAGTTGGATGGGTTATTTACTGATTGGCTATGTACATGTGCAGTGATCTGTGAGCTGCTCTGACAGCTGGTGCTTAAAGCTAGTGAGGGAGATATGAGTCACCAGCTTCAGTGATTTTTGCAGTTCGTTCCAGTCATTGGCAGCAGAGAACTGGAAGGAATTGCGGCCAAAGGAGGAGTTGGCTTTGGGGTTGACCAGCTCCTTCTGGAGCGTGTGCAATGGGTGCTGCTATGGTGACCAGTGAGCTGAGATAAGGTGGGACTTTACCTAGCAACAACTTATAGATGACCTGGAGCCAGTGAGTTTGGCGACAGATATGAAACGAGGGCCAGCCAACTAGAGCATACAGGTCGCAGTGGTGGGTAGCTCTTAAATGCAAGCAAAACTAAATGCATGATCTTCAACCGATCGCTTCCCACACTTACACACCCGTCCAGCATCACTACTCTGGACGGTTCAGACTTAGAATATGTGGACAACTACAAATACCTAGGTCTCTGGTTAGACTGTAAACTCTCCTTCCAGACTCACATTAAGCATCTCCAATCCAAAATGTAAAGCTAGAATCGGCTTCCTATTTCGCAACAAAGCATCCTTCACTCATGCTGCCAAACATACCTTCGTAAAACTGACTTTCCTACTAATCCTTGACTTCGGCGATGTCATTTACAAAATAGCCCCCAACACTCTACTCAGCAAATTGGATGCAGTCTATCACAGTGCCATCCATTTTGTCACCAAAGCCTCATATAGCAGTTGGAGGCCACGCAAGGAGAGTTGCATTGCATTGAAGCTCGTTTGGAGGTTAGTTAACCTCTCTTGGGTAGGAGGCAGTATTTTCACGTCCAGGTGAGAAGTGTGCCCAAAGTAAACTGCCTGTTACTCAGGCCCAGAAGCTAGGATATGCATGTAATTGGTAGATTCGGAAAGAATCTCTACAGTTTCCAAAACTGTTAAAATAATGGTAGATTCGGATAGAATCTCTACAGTTTCCAAAACTGTTAAAATAATGTCTGTGAGTGTAACAGAACTGATATGGCAGGCGAAACCCTGAGGACAAACCATTCTATTGTTTTTATTTCAGCCTACCTCTATTTTCAATGGCTGTCACTTTTATTATAAGGCCAAGTCCTCCCAGATTGCAGTTCCTAGGGCTTCCACTAGATGTCAACCGCCTTTAGAAAGAGTTTCGGGCTGGTTTTTGGAAAAATTAGCCAGAAATTGTAGTTTTTCTAGGTGGCTTCCATTTTGGCTGTAGTGTTTCCAAGTGCGTGAATGAGAGCGCGTTCTTTGGTATTTTCCTCCGGGTATACCGATTCTCCGTCTTAAATTGTATCATTTATTTACGTATCAAGGTACCTAAGGTTTGATTATAAACGTTGTTTGACTTGTTTGGAAAAGTTTATTATTAACGTTTGGGATTCATTTTGTATGCATTTTGATGGAGGGAAACTGGGTGGATTATTGACTGAAGCGCGCCAGCTAAACTGAGTTTTTATGGATATAAAGAAGGATATTATTGAGCAAAAGGACCATTTGTGATGTAACTGGGACCTTTTGGAGTGCCAACAGAAGAAGGTCATCAAAGGTTTATTATCATTTATTATATCGCTATTTCTGACTTTCGTGTCGCACCTGCCTGGTTGAAATATGTTTTTAATGATTTTGTATGCGGGGCGCTGTCCTCAGATAATCACATGGTGTGCTTTCGCCTTAAAGCTTTTTTGATATCTGACACAGCGGCTGGATTAACAAGAAGTTAAGATTTATTTTGATGTATTACACTTAGATTTATATGAATGTTAAATATTTATAATTCTGTAGTTTGAATTTCGCGCTTTACAATTTCACCGTATGTTGGCAAGGTGGGACACTACCGTCCCACCTGCCCATAGGAAGTTAACAAAGTGTCCAAAGAAGGGCCAGATGTATACAGAATGGTGTCATTTGCGTAGAGGTGGATCAGAGAATCACTAGCAGCAAGAGTGACATCATTGATGTATACAGAGCAAAGAGTCGGCCTGAGGATGAATACGATGAATACAACTGCACCTTACAAAAGCTGGGTAGGATAGATATAGGTCTGTAGCGGTATGGGTCTAGAGTGTCTCCCCCTTTGAAGAGGGAGATGACCGCAGCAGCTTTCCAATCTTTGGGGATCTCAGATGATACGAAAGAGAGGTTGAACAAGCTAGTAATAGGAGGTGCACTGCTGATTTGTATGGGTCCAGATTTTGAAGCTCTTTCAGGACATCAGCTGTCTGGATTTTGGTGAAGGAGAAATGGGGAGGCTTGGGCAAGTTGCAGTGAGGGATGCAGGGCTGTTGACCGGGGTAGGTGTTGCCAGGTGGAAAGCATCGCCAGCCGTAGAAAAATGCTTATTGAAATTCTTGATTATCGTGGATTTATCGCTGGTGACAGTGTTTCCTAGCCTCAGTGTAGTTGTAGGCAGCTGGGAGGAGAAGCTCTTATTCTCCATGGACTTTACAGTGTCCCAGAACTTTTTTGAGTTAGTGCTACAGGATGCACATTTCTGTTTGAAAAAGCTAGCCTTTGCTTTCCTAACTGCCTAATCGTGGGGGCTTTTCGATGCTAATCCACAAATTTCTACTGGGTGCAATTTGGCAACCTAAGTGATTGATATCATCACACAATGATGAAAATAATCATGGCCTCTAAACCTTCAAGCTGCATACTGGACCCTATTCCAACTAAACTACTGAAAGAGCTGCTTCCTGTGCTTGGCCCTCCTATGTTGAACATAATAAACGGCTCTCTATCCACTGGAGGTGTACCAAACTCACTAAAAGTGGCAGTAATAAAGCCTCTCTTGAATAGCCAAACCTTGACCCAGAAAATATAAAAAACTATCGGCCTATATCGAAATCTTCCATTCCTCTCAAAAATTTTAGAGAAGGCTGTTGCTCAGCAACTCACTGCCTTCCTGAAGACAAACAATGTATACGAAATGCTTCAGTCTGGTTTTAGACCCCATCATAGCACTGAGACGGCACTTGTGAAGGTGGTAAATTACATTTTAATGGCATCGGACCGAGGCTCTGCATCTGTCCTCGTGCTCCTAGACCTTAGTGCCGCTTTTGATACCATCGATCACCACATTCTTTTGGAGAGATTGGAAACCCAAATTGGTCTACACGGACATGTTCTGGCCTGGTTTAGATCTTATCTGTCGGAAAGATATCAGTTTGTCTCTGTGAATGGTTTGTCCTCTGACAAATCAACTGTAAATTTCGGTGTTCCTCAAGGTTCCGTTTTAGGACCACTATTGTTCTCACTATATATTTTACCTCTTGGGGATGTTATTCGAAAACATAATGTAAACTTTCACTGCTATGCGGATGACACACAGCTGAACATTTCAATGAAACATGGTGAAGCCCCAAAATTGCCCTCGCTAGAAGCATGTGTTTCAGACATAAGGAAGTGGATGGCTGCAAACTTTCTACTATTAAACTCGGACAAAACAGAGATGCTTGTTCTAGGTCCCAAGAAACAAAGAGATCTTCTGTTGAATCTGACAATTAATCTTAATGGTTGTACAGTCGTCTCAAATAAAACTGTGAAGGACCTCGGCGTTATTCTGGACCCTGATCTCTCTTTTGAAGAACATATCAAGACCATTTCAAGGACATCTTTTTTCCATCTACGTAACATTGCAAAAATCTGAAACTTTCTGTCCAAAAATGATGCAGAAAAATTAATCCATGCTTTGTCACTTCTAGGTTAGACTACTGCAATGCTCTATTTTCCGGCTACCCGGATAAAGCACTAAATAAACTTCAGTTAGTGCTAAATACGGCTGCTAGAATCCTGACTAGAACCAAAAAATTTGATCATATTACTCCAGTGCTAGCCTCTCTACACTGGCTTCCTGTCAAAGCAAGGGCTGATTTCAAGGTTTTACTGCTAACCTACAAAGCATTACATGGGCTTGCTCCTACCTATCTCTCTGATTTGGTCCTGCCGTACATACCTACACGTACGCTACGGTCACAAGACGCAGGCCTCCTAATTGTCCCTAGAATTTCTAAGCAAACAGCTGGAGGCAGGGCTTTCTCCTATAGAGCTCCATTTTTATGGAACGGTCTGCCTACCCATGTCAGAGACGCAAACTCGGTCTCAACCTTTAAGTCTTTACTGAAGACTCATCTCTTCAGTGGGTCATATGATTGAGTGTAGTCTGGCCCAGGAGTGGGAAGGTGAACGGAAAGGCTCTGGAGCAACGAACCGCCCTTGCTGTCTCTGCCTGGCCGGTCCCCCTCTTTCCACTGGGATTCTCTGCCTCTAACCCTATTACAGGGGCTGGGTCACTGGCTTACTGGGGCTCTCTCATGCCGTCCCTGGAGGGGGTGCATCACCTGAGTGGGTTGATTTACTGTTGTGGTCATCCTGTCTGGGTTGGCGCCCCCCCCTTGGGTTGTGCCGTGGTGGAGATCTTTGTGGACTATACTCAGCCTTGTCTCAGGATAGTAAGTTGGTGGTTGAAGATATCCCTCTAGTGGTGTGGGGGCTGTGCTTTGGCAAAGTGGGTGGGGTTATATCCTTCCTGTTTGGCCCTGTCCGGGGGTGTCCTCGGATGGGGCCACAGTGTCTCCTGACCCCTCCTGTCTCAGCCTCCAGTATTTATGCTGCAGTAGTTTATGTGTCGGGGGGCTGGGGTCAGTTTGTTATATCTGGAGTACTTCTCCTGTCCATTCGGTGTCCTGTGTGAATCTAAGTGTGCGTTCTCTAATTCTCTCCTTCTCTCTTTCTTTTCTCTCTCGGAGGACCTGAGCCCTAGGACCATGCCCCAGGACTACCTGACATGATGACTCCTTGCTGTCCCCAGTCCACCTGGCCATGCTGCTGCTCCAGTTTCAACTTCCACCTGACTGTGCTGCTGCTCCAGTTTCAACTGTTCTGCCTTATTATTATTCGACCATGCTGGTCATTTATGAACATTTGAACATCTTGGCCATGTTCTGTAATAATCTCCACCCGGCACAGACAGAAGAGGACTGGCCACCCCTCATAGCCTGGTTCCTCTCTAGGTTTCTTCCTAGGTTTTGGCCTTTCTAGGGAGTTTTTCCTAGCCACTGTGCTTCTACACCTGCATCGCTTGCTGTTTGGGGTTTTAGGCTGGGTTTCTGTACAACACTTTGATATATCAGCTGATGTAAGAAGGGCTATATGAATAATTTTGATTTGATTTGATTTAGGATGTGAATACAGTGGGGGTAAACCTGTGCATAGAGTGACGATGAAAGAGATATTGTCTCTAGAAATATAATTTAAACCAGGTGATGTCACCGCATGTGTGGGAGGTGGATCTAAAGTGTTAACTAAGGTGTATTGAGCAGGGCTAGAGGCTCTACAGTGAAATAAGGCAATAATTACTAACCAAAACAGCAATGGACAAGGCATATTGACGTTAGTCAGAGGCATGTGTTGCCGAGTGATCATAGGAGTCCAGTGAGTGGCTTCAGGCAGCTAGCGGGCTAGGGCTAGCAAGCTAGCAGAAGGGCCTTTGAGGGATGTTGCGACGGAAGAAAGTATGTTGTGGCCCCCTCGTGCTGTAACATCGGCAGACAGATCATCAAGGATACATTTGATAAACCAGGCCAATTGGCAAAATAGGTATAGTGGCAAAAGAATTTGTCCAATGGGCCTCTTCAGCTAACAGTCTGATGTGCTCTAGACAGCTAGCGGGCTGCGGCTAGCAGGCTAGCGGATGGGCATTCAGGGGACGTCGCGACGGAGGAGCCAGTTTAGAAACCACCTCAGGCGAATCACGTCGGTAGTCCAGTCGTGATGGGTGGGTGGGGGTCCAGGCCAATTGGCAAAATAGGTATTGAAGCCCAAGGAGTGGCTGATGGGCCTAGCAGATGGGCATAGCAATGGCTAACTGACTACTAGCTAGTCGCTAGTTAGCTGAAATAAGAAATAGGAAATATTTACGGAAAAAAAACAAGGAAAAACTATATTTACACGGGACAGGACGGGACTAGACAAAACACATGTCCGACTGCTACGCCATCTTGGAAAATAAAGGCTAGATCATTCTTCAAATGTTCATAGATGACCAGCAATGTCAAATAATAATCACAGTGGTTGTAGAGGGTGCAACAGGTCCGCACCTCAGAAGTAAATGTCAGTTGACTTCTAATAGCCGAGCATTCAGAGGTCAAGACAGCAGGTGCGGTAGAGAGGGAGAGAGAGAGATAGGGGGAGGGATAAAGAGAGAGAGAAAGGGAGAGAGGGGGTCGAAAAACAGCAGGTCCAGGGCAAGGTAGTATGTCCAGTGAACAGGTCAAGGTTCCATAGCCTTAGGCAGAACAATTGAAACTGGAGCAGGAGCACGCCAAGGTAGCACGTCTGGTGAACAGGTAAGGGTTCCATAGCCACAGGCGAAACAGCAGAAACTGGGTCAACAGAACGACCAGGTGGACTAGGGATGGGGAGAGCCAGGAGTCATCAGGCCAGTTAGTCCTGAGGAATGGTCCTAGGGCTCAGGTCCTCTGGGAGGGAGGAGAGAGAGGAGAGAAAAGAGAGAGAGAGAGAAGAGAAGAGAGAGAGATGGGAGAATCACACAGGACACTGTTAGCCAGCCTGCCAGCTGGAGTCTGCCACTAACACAGTCAGTGTAGTCAGCTCAGCTATCCCCATTGAGACTGTGTCTGTGCCTCGATCTAGGTAGGGAAAACCCAAACATGGCAGTGTTTGACTTCGCAATCTCACTGGAATAAAGACATACTCCATTCCTGTCATTGTTGAAAGAGATTGTCCTATCTCACATCTCAAAATATGGGTACTGTTAGATCCCTCCCTTCCTAGGCAGTTATAGTCAATTAACGAATTACTTATCATGATCTTGATGTGATTGGCCTGACTGAAACATGGCATAAGCCTGATGAATTTACTGTGTTCAATGACGCCTCTCCTCCTGGTTACACTAGAGACCATATCCTCTATGCATCCCGCAAAGGTGGAGGTGTTGCTAACATTTACGATAGCAAATTACAATTTACAAAAATAATTACTGCATTTTCGTCTTTTGAGCATCTAGTCATGAAATCTATGCAGCCTACTCAATCACTTTTTATAGCTACTGTCCTCATGGGTCGTATGCAGCGTTTCTCACTGAGTTCCCTGAATTCCTATCAGACCTTGTAGTCATGGCAGATAATATTCACATTTTTGGTGACTTTAATATTCACATGGAAAAGTCAACAGACCCACTCCAAAAGTCTTTCGGAGCCATAATCAAATCAGTGGGTTTTGTCCAACATGTCTCCGGACTTACTAACTGCCACAGTCATACTCTGGACCTAGTTTTGTCCCATGGAATAAATATTGTGGACCTTAATGTTTCTCCTCATAATCCTGGACTATCGGACCACCATTTTATTAGGTGTGCAATCACAACAAATAATCTTCTCAGACCCCAACTAAGGATCATTAAAAGCCGTGCTATAAATTCTCAGACAACTCAAAAATTCAGAGATGCCCTTCCAGACTTCCTTCACCTATCCAAGGACATCAGAGTACAAAAATCAGTTAACCACCTAATTGAGGAACTAACTTTAACCTTGTGTAATACCCTAGATGCAGTCGAATCCCTAAAAACAAAAACAAATGTGTCATAAGAAACCAGCTCCCTGGTATACAGAAAATACCCGAGCCCTAAGCAAGCTTCCAGAAAATTGGAACGGAAATGGCCCTACACCAGACTGGAAAGACAGTACAATACAGTTGAAGTAGGAAGTTTACAAAAACTTAGGTTCGAGTCATTCAAACGTGTTTTACAACCACTCCACAAATTTCTTGTTAACAAAATATAGTTTGGCAAGTCGGTTAGGGCATCAACATTGTGCAATTAATTTTTCCAACAATTGTTCACAGACAGATTATTTAACTTATAATTCACAATTCCAGTGGGAAGTTTACATACACTAAGTGGACTGTACCTTTAAACAGCTTGGAAAATTCGAGAAAATTATTTAATGGCTTTAGAAGATTCTGATAGGCCAATTGACATAATTTGAGTCAATTGGAGGTGTACCTACGGATGTATTTCAAGGCCTACATTAAAACTCAGTGCCTCTTCGCTTGACATCATGGGAAAATCAAAAGAAATCAGCCAAGACCTCAGAAAATAAATCGGAGACCTCGTCTGGTTCATCCTTGGGAGCAATTTTCAAACGCCTGAAGGTACCACATTCATCTGTACAAACAATAGTACGCAAGTATAAACACCATGGGACCATGCAGCAGTCATACCGCTCAGGAAGGAGACACATTCTTTCTCCTAGAGATGAACAAACTTTGGTGCGGAAAGTGCAAATCAATCCCAGAACAACAGCAAAGGACCTTGTGAAGATGCTGGAGGAAACAGGTACAAAAGTATCTCTATCCATAGTAAAAACGAGTCCTATATCGATATAATCTGAAAGGCCGCTCAGCAAGGAAGCAGCCACTGCTCCAAAACTGCCATACTACGGTTTGCAACTGCACATGGGGACAAAGATCATATTTTTTGGAGAAATGTACTCTGGTCTGATGAAACAAAAATAGAACTGTTTGGTCATAATGACCATTATTTTTGGATGAAAAAGGGGGAGGCTTGCAAGCCGAAGAACACCATCCCAACTGAGAAGCACGGGGGTGGCAGCATCATGTTGTGGGGATGCTTTGCTGCAGGAGGGACTGGTGCACTTCGCAAAATAGATGGCTTCATGGGGGAGGAAATATGTGGATATATTGAAGCAACATCTCAAGACATCAGTCAGGAAGTTAAAAAGCTTGGTCGCAAATGGGTCTTCCAAATGGACAATGACCCCAAGCATACTTCCAAAGTTGTGGTAAAATGGCTGAAGGACAACAAAGTCAAGGTATTGGAGTGGCCATCACAAGCCCTGACCTCAATCCCATATAACATTTGTTGGCAGAACTGAAAAAAGCATGAGCAAGCAAGGAGGCTGTTACGGTTTTCTTCCGTCGAAAAAGAGGAGGACCAAAATGCAGCGTGGTTATTCATAAACATCTTTAATGAAAAGATGAAAATACAAACAATATACAAAAACAAGAAACCGTGAAAAACCAAAACAGCCCTATCTGGAGCAACAAACACAGAGACAGGAACAATCACCCACGAAACACTCAAAGAATATGGCTGCCTAGATATGGTTCCCAATCAGAGACAATGATAAACACCTGCCTCTGATTGAGAACCACTCCAGGCAACCATAGACTTACCTAGACTACTTCACTAAACCACAATCCCATAAACTACAAAAAAAAACTAGACAAAACACACCACATAAATACCCATGTCACACCCTGGCCTGACCAAAATAATAAAGAAAACACAAAATACTAAGGCCAGGGCGTGACAGAGGCCTACAAACCTGACTTAGCTACACTAGCTCTGTCAGGAGGAATGGGCCAAAATTCACCCAACTTATTTTGGGAAGCTTGTGGAAGGCTACCCGAAACATTTGACCCAAAGGCAATGCTAACAAACACCGATTGAGAGTATGTAAACTTCTGAATAACTAGGAATGTGATGAAATAAATAATTATCTCTACCATTATTCTTACATTTCACATTCTTAAAATAAAGTGGTGATCATAACTGTGAAAAACTGAGTTTAAATGTATTTGGCTAAGGTGTATGTAAACTTCCGACTTCAACTGTATCGAAGAGCTCTCACTGCTGCTCGATCATCCTTTTTTCCAACTTAATTGAGGAGAATAAGAACAATCCAAAATGTATTTTTTATACTGCCGCAACTCTAAAAACTAAAAAGCAGAATTCCCCAAGAGACGATGGCTTTCTCTTCAGCAGTGATAAATTCATGAACTTCTTTGATGAAAAGATCATGATCATTAGAAAGCAAATTACGGACTCCTCTTTAAATCTGCGTAATTCTCCAAAGCTCATTTGCCCTGAGTCTACACAACACTGCCAGGACCTAGGAACATTTTTAATACCATATCTCTTGACACATTGACGAAAATAGTCATAGCCTCTAAACCTTCAAGTTGCATACTGGACCCTATTCCAACTAAACTACTGAAAGAGCTGCTTCCTGTGCTTGGCCATCCTATGCTAAGCTTAATAAATGGCTCCCTATCCACCGGATTTGTACCAAATTCACTTAAAACCTGTTAGGGAGGCTGCGAATTTTCGCAGCTTTTTGTTAAAAATCGCGCAACATTTCAGCGCCCTGCTACTCATGCCAGGAATATAGTATATGCATATGATTAGTATGTGTGGATAGAAAACACTCAGACGTTTCTAAAACTGGTTAAATCACGGCTGTGACTATAACAGAACGTGCGTTTCATCGAAAAGTGCAGGAAAATCTGATCACTGAAAATGGAAATAAATATCCATGCGCCACTTCCAGGAATTGTTAAAGGTGAACCGGATTAAATGAGGCCGAGGTTGCTGTACCTACAGCTTCCACACGATGTCTAGAGTCTTGTCATTTGCTTAGGCTTTGATTCTTGGTCAAACCGACCCAAGGGAACCGATTCCCTCCGGCCTCAAACAGGATGTTTTGGTTGAGATTTCTCCGGGCATTTTTTCCAGACGGTCACCTATAGAATTTACATCGCCTCCTGATGAATTTTATCGCTTATTAACGTGTACTAATACCTAAAGTTGCATTACAAAAGTATTTCGAAGTGTTTTGTGAAAGTTTATCGTCGACTTTTTTAATTTTTAAAAATGACGTTGCGTTATCAAACTCAGTTTTTTCCTTGATTACACAGTCTTCATAGATCGATATCTAGGCTATATATGGACCGATTTAATCGAAAAAAGACCCAAATAAATGTTTATGGGACATCTAGGAGTGCCAAGAAAGAAGCTCGTCAAAGGTAATGAATGTTTTATATTTTATTTCTGCGTTTTGGGTAGCGCCGGCTACCGCAAAATCTGTCGTGTTAGGTGACGTTGCAGTATTTTGGGGGTACATGCTATCAGATAATAGCTTCTCATGCTTTCGCCGAAAAGCATTTTACAAATCTGACTTGGTGGATAGATTCACAACGAGTGTAGCTTTAATTCACTACCTTGAATGTGTATTTTAATGAAAGTTTAATGAAATTATGAGTTTTATCAAAAACTATAGGTGGCGCTCTGAAATCCGCTGAGTGTTGTTCCTGCATGGGAACAGTATTCTGCGTCATCCTTAAGAAGTTGTGGCAGTAATAAAGCCTCTCTTGAAAAAGCCAAACCTTGACCCAGAAACTATTTGAAAAACTATCGGCTTGTATCGAATCTTCCATTCCTCTGAAATATTTGAGAAAAAGCTGTTGCGCAGTAACTCACTGCCTTTCTGAAAACAATGTATATGAAATGCTTCAGTCTGGTTTTAGACCCCATTATAGCACTGATACTGCACTCGTGAAGGTGGTAAATTACCTTTTAATGGCATCAGACCAAGGCTCTGCATCTGTCCTCGTGCTCCTCAGTGCTGCTTTTGATACCATCAATCACCACATTCTTTTGGAGAGATTGGAAACCCAAATTGGTCTACACGGACATGTTCTGGCATGGTTTAGATCTAAACTGTCTGAAAAATATCAGTTTGTCTCTGTGGAACGTTTGTCCTCTGACAAATCAACTGTAAATTCCGGTGTTCCTCAAGGTTCTGTTTTAGGACCACTATTGTTTTCACTATATATTTTACACCTTAGTAAATCATTCGGAAACATAATGTTAACTTTCACTGCTATGCGGACAATACACAGCTGTACATTTTGATGAAACACGGTGAAGTCCCAAAATTGCCCTCGCTAGAAAACGGTGTTTCAGGAAGTGGATGGTGACAAAGGCCAGCTTTTGTTTCATCTACGTAACATTGCTAACATCAGAAACGCTCTGTCCAAAAACGATGCAGAAAAATGAATCCATGCTTTTGTCACTTCTAGATGAGACTACTGCAATGCTCTACTTTCTGGCTACCCTGATAAAGCACTAAAATAAACCTCAGTTAGTGCTGAACATGGCTGCTAGAATCTTGACAAGAACCAAACAATTGAATCATATTACTCCAGTTCTAGCCTCTCTACACTGGCTTCATGTTAATTCTAGGGCTAACCTACAAAGCATCACATGGGCTTGCTCCTTCCAATCTTTCCGATTTGGTCCTACCGTTTATACCTACACGTATGCTACGGTCACAAGACGCTGGCCTCCTTATTGTCCCTAGAATTTCTAAGCAAACAGCTGGATGCAGGGCTTTCTCCTACAGAGCTCCATTTTTATGGAATGTTCTGCCTACCCATGTGAGAGATGCAGACTCGGTCTCAACCTTTAAGTCTTTATTGAAGACTCATCTCTTCAATATGTCCTCTGATTGAGTGTAGTCTGGCCCAGGTGTGTGAAGGTGAACGGAAAGGCACTGGAACGACAAACCACACTTGCTGTCTCTGCCTGGCCGGTTCCCCTTTATCCACTGGGATTTTCTGCCTCTAACCCTATTACAGGGACTGAGTCACCAGCTCAATGGTGCTCTTCCATACTGTCCCTAGAAGGGGTGCGTAACTTGAGTGGGTTGAGTCACTGACGTGATCATCCTATCCGGTTTGGCGCCCCCCTCAGGTTTGTGTCGTAGAGGAGATCTTCGTGGGCTATACTCTGCCTTGTCTCAGGGTAGTAAGTTTATGTGTCGGGGGGCTAGGTTCAATCTGCTATATCTGGAGTATTACTCCTGTATTATCCAGTGTCCTGTGTGAATGTAGGTATGCTTCCTCCAATTCTCTCCCTTTCTCTCTTTCTCTATTCTCTCGGAGGACCTGAGCCCTAGGACGATGCCTCAGGACTACCTGGCCTGATGACTCCTTGATGTCCCCAGTCCACCTGGTCATGCTGCTGCTCCAATTTCAACTTTTCTGCCTGCGGCTATGGAACCCTGGCCTGTTCACCGGAAGTGCTACCTTGTCCTGGACCTGCTGTTTTCGACTCTCTCTCTCTTTCTCTACCGCAGTTGCTGTCTCTAACTCTGAATGATTGGCTATGTAAAGCAACAAATATTTACTCCTGAGATGCTGACCTGTTGCACCGTCTACAACCACTGTGATTATTATTATTTGACCCTGCTGGTCATCTTTGAACGTCTGAACATCTTGGCAATGTACTGTTATAATCTCCACCCAGCACAGCCAGAAGAGGACTGGCCACCCCTCAGAGCCTGGTTCCTCTCTAGGTTTCTTCTTAGTGTCGTGACGTTGTATTAGTTAATGTGACGACTGTTGTTCATCGAATGATTAAAGTTTCTAATTGTGTGATTAACTGAATCAAGCAATTATTAACTCATTAACCTGGGGCACCATGGGAAAACTCATTTTTATTGAGTTTCTATTTCCCAAGTCAACTCAAAGAATATCAGAATATCGATTTTACAACAGCCGCTAATTAATCAGTTGCCTCTACCAATCTCGTTCTGAACGTCGTATAGCCCGTGAATCTGCACGGACCCGGGTCTCACCAATGAATTCGTACCACACCAATCTTAGTTTAATATTTATTTACTAAAAAGCTAAAAATGATGATAAAAGATACACATAGACAAAACACATTATAGGCTATTGATTAGAACTTAGTATAACGGGCCAACACACTATGGTGCGTGTTACCCACAATGGGGATTTCAAAAGAGAGAGAAAAAAGAAAGTACACAAGAGAAATATACATTTGGGTGAATTTGTCAGCTATGCTATTCTAACCTTAGCCTTGCCCCAAACTTCTGCTCTTATGGGTCACAATATAATGATGTAATTACGTGGGGATGATCACCGAGGATTCTCTGCGTAGGCCTTCAGCTGTTCGATGGCGCACTACTCCGGCGCACCTCTCTGAACGTCCTCCCGATGTCAGTGTCCTTTTTGGTTTAGGAGTCTGTTCCCTCACCCATTGCTCTCGAATGGGGTCTTCTGAGGACAGACAGCTCTGTAGCTCAGAGCTCACAGCATAGGAATGAAACCCTTTAGATACCACGATTCGATGAGAGATGGAGGCTAGGTGGTTCGACTTGAATTCACCCGCTTAGACACAGCTACTCATCCGTAGCTTGGGTAGAAAAGGATTTCTTTGTCTTCAAACTTGCGTTGCGTTCTAGGTTCGTTGACTTTTTAGACCTTGCTGCAGCTTGGGTCAGAAGTGGGCGTAACCGCCTTTAGGACAGTTCTCTGGGCATACCAAGTTAATGAGGCAAGGTCTAGATTTTATTCAAATCCAATTTTAGACAACTAACTTAACATTTCATCTTCCCCAAAACATTCTCTTTGATTTGTATATTTTCCATACAACGTACAATGTATAAACATCAAACATATACTAGGAAAACTCTTCACATTACAATGTTTTCGTAATAACGTCATCTATTAACCTTTAATAACAAAACAAAAATGACATACATTTTCATATTCCATCTATCGTCATGACCACCATTGTGGCTGACGGAAACCATTGTTCCAAAGTCCCTTTATTTCATGTTTAATGCTCTGAGGCTGGTTCTCCATAGTAACAGGACAAAGGAATTTGTCTGTGGCCTGAGATTTACCAGGGGCGTGAGAGGTCATAAAACCCCCCACGTCTTCAGACCCCTAGATCTCTCCTCCTCTGTTGGGGTTGAGAGATAATCTGTAGGGTTGTGGTCTCCTGTAACCTGACCTGGTCAGGACAGTCATGACATTAGGATCCTGCCTTTCTAGGTAGTTTTTCCTAGCCACCGTGCTTCTACATCTGCATTGCTTGCTGTTTGGGGTTTTAGGCTGGGTTTATGTATAGCACTTTGTGACATCTGCTGATGTAAATCAATTTGATTGATTGATTGATAGTAGAAAGAGAGAGAGAGAGAGAGAGAGAGAGATAGTAACATTAGACTATTAAATAATAGATCATCACTCACACACATCGGCTGATGTAAAAAGGGCTTTATAAATACATTTGATTGATTGATTGACACCAGAATAACACCATATAGGACAGGAGAATTATACCAGATAGGACAGGAGTTTACTCCAGACAGGACAGGACAATTACTCCAGACAGGACAGTAGAATTTCACCACAGGATAGTTACACCAGATAGCACAGGATAATTACACCAGATAAAACAGGAGAATTACACCAGATGGCACAGGATAATTACACCAGATAAGACAGGAGAATTACACCAGATAGGACAGAGAATCAAGGGTTCTCTCCGAAAGTCAAGCTTAAGAGCATTCTGATGAATTTAGTCAACCATAAATCTTACATAAAGAATTACAATCATTTTATCGTTTTGCATCTTACATCTCTCCATACACATTTTTTTAAATACATTTTTTTAAATGTATCACCACGCATGGGATCAGATTATATTCCACAGCAAAACAACAACAAACTTTTTCAGCCACATTGCATACATCAAAGCTAGCATCTTGTTCTGTTCCGTCTCCTCTGAGCCTGGCCCCCAGTGAGATCATATACTGAAAGTCTGAGTGACATTCCATCACTCTTTTAATCTCTCACAAACCAGAGTCAGTCAGGAATTTAAAATGGGTGTCACAGTTACCAGCTTTTTCAACCATGACCCCCTCTACAGCGAGCTAATACGCACATATGGTGTGTCGGAGGATGTCCCCGATTGCCAACAAAATACAAGAGAAACATTAGCTTACCCAGTAGAATCCAAAACAACAAGTCAGAAACACTTACATAGCGTTTCCTTATCGCCCTGTGTCTTAAATACTGCTTTCCATGTGCTAGTTGAGGAACAAAAGAATCCAAAGACGCGTGTCAAGAATTGACTCTCAATATGGCTTCTATTGGTGTCTCCATATTATCAGACCAGGTAAAGTGGTGGTCATGTGGGGAATTGTTCAATTAAAGTTGGTTTTAAATGCTGATCTTCCTGGAGAAGGCATGTCAACCATAGTTTGGGGTGTATCGTTGGTTATAACAATCATGTTTCACCATGTGTTCAACTGTGCAATTACTTCTTGAATGTCACTTAGGAAAAATGTTTCTAACAAAAAGTGCACACAATCCATCTTCCCATATGTCTACGGACAGAGACATACAGCTCCTTCCAAACAACTGAGAGTGAATCAGTGGTGTTCCTCACACATTGGTAGGAGGAAGTGAGGCACAACAGTAATTACTAACTGAATTAGTCTGAATGAATTATCCAATTAAACCAGAACACGAATGAAAGCCTGTGGCTGAATTAAACATGTAAAGTATCCCTATAGCTGGCAGCGTGAGCAACGACAACCAAAGAGAATAATATATTTATACCAGTATTCTCACCAAAATGGTCTTTTCATCTTAATGACCTAAACATCACAAAGTACTTTCAGCCGACCTGTCTCAATCTGCACAATGGTGCATAATTGCAGGATTTAGTACAGTGCCTTGCAAAAGGTTCATCCCCCTTGGTGTTTTTCCTATTTTGTTGTATTACAACCTGTAATTTAAATAGATTTTAATTTTAATTTCATGTAATGGACATACACAAAATAGTCCAAATTGGTGAAGTGAAATTAAAATAATAACTTGTTTAATAAAAATTGAAAATTGGTGCGTGCTAAGTACGTTTACGGATTAATGTATTCACCCCCTTCGCTATGAAGCCTCTAAATTTTTTATTTCACCTTTATTTAACCAGGTAGGCTGGTTGAGAACAAGTTCTCATTTACAACTGCTACCTGGCCAAGATAAAGCATAGCAGTGTGAACAGACAACACAGAGTTACACATGGAGTAAACAATTAACAAGTCAATAACACAGTAGAAAAAATAAAAAAAGAGAGTCTATATACATTGTGTGCAAAAGGCATGAGGAGGTAGGTGAATAATTACAATTTAGCAGATTAACACTGGAGTGATATATGATCAGATAGTCATGTGCAGGTAGAGATACTGGTGTGCAAAAGAGCAGAAAAGTAAATAAATAAAAACAGTATGGGGATGAGGTGGGTAAATTGGGTGGGCTATTTACCGATGGACTATGTACAGCTGCAGCGATCGGTTAGCTGCTCAGATAGCAGATGTTTAAAGTTGGTGAGGCAGATAAAAGTCTAGAACTTCAGCAATTTTTGCAATTCGTTCCAGTCACAGGCAGCAGAGAACTGGAAGGAAAGGCGGCCAAATGAGGTGTTGGCTTTCGGGATGATCAGTGAGATACACCTGCTGGAGCGCGTGCTACGAGTGGGTGTTGCCATCGTGACCAGTGAACTGAGATAAGGCGGAGCTTTACCTAGCATGGACTTGTAGATGACCTGGAGCCAGTGGGTCTGGCGACGAATATGTAGCGAGGGCCAGCCGACTACAGCATACAGGTCGCAGTGGTGGTCTGCCGATAAGAATATGGTGATTGACAGAGTCGAAAGCCTTGGCCAGGTCGATGAAGATGGCTGCACAGTACTGTCTTTTATCGATGGCGGTTATGATATCGTTCAGTACCTTGAGCGTGGTTGAGGTGCACCCGTGACCGGCTCGGAAACCAGATTGCACAGCGGAGAAGGTACGATGGGATTCGAGATGGTCAGTGATCTGTTTGCTGACTTGGCTTTTGAAGACCTTAGATAGGCAGGGCAGGATGGATATAGGTCTATAACAGTTTGGGTCCAGGGTTTCTCCCCCTTTGAAGAGGGGGATGACTGCGGCAGCTTTCCAATACTTGGGGATCTCAGAAGATATGAAAGAGAGGTTGAACAGGCTGGTAATAGGGGTTGCGACAATGGAGGCGGATAGTTTCAGAAATAGAGGGTCCAGATTGTCAAGCCCAGCTGGTATGTATGGGTCCAGGTTTTGCAGCTCTTTCAGAACATCTGCTATCTGGATTTGGGTAAAGGAGAAGCTAGGGAGGCTTGGGCAAGTAGCTGCGGGGGGGGGGTGGAGCTGTTGGCCGAGGTTGGAGTAGCCAGGAGGAGGGCATGGCCAGCCTTTGAGAAATGCTTGTTGAAGATTTCGATTATCATGGATTTATCAGTGGTGACCGTGTTACCTAGCCTCAGTGCAGTTGGCAGCTGGGAGGAGGTGCTCTTGTTCTCCATGGACTTTACAGTGTCCCAGAACTTTTGGGAGTTAGAGCTACAGGATGCAAAATTCTGCTTGAAAAATCTGGCCTTTGCTTTCCTGACTGACTGCGTGTATTGGTTCCTGACTTCCCTTAAAACCCTTATTAAAAATGGAAAGTATATGGCACCACAACAAACCTGCCAAGAGAGGGCCACCCACCAAAACTTACAGACCAGGCAAGGAGGGTATTAATCAGAGAGGCAACAAAGAGACCAAAGATTAAGAAGGAAAGAAAATCCACAAATTATCTTTTATCAGGGCACACCTGTTAATTGAAATTAATTCCAGCTGACTACCTCAAGAAGCTGGTTAAGAGAATGCCAAGGGTGTGCAAAGCTGTCATCAAGGCAAAGGGTGGCTAGGTGAAGAATCTTAAATATAAAATATATTTGTTTAACACTTTTTTGGTTACTACATGATTCCATATGTGTAATTTCATGCTATCTTCACTATTATTCTACAATGTAGAAAATAGTAAAATTAAAATAAAAACCTTGAATGAGTAGCTGTGTCCAAACTTTTGACTGGTACTGAACTTAGATAACATTTTTTTTTTTAAAGGGGACTTTCTTCATGAGATGCCATAGTGCTCACTATGGGAGACCCTTTACTATCTCCTGCCATGTCCCACAGGTGTCAGTATAGTTCCTGGTTCAAATCCAGGCTGTATCACATCTGGTCGTGATTGGGAATCCCATAGGGCCGTGCCCACTCCTCACTGTTTCTGACTCTCAGAAAATTCTTGTTAGAATTTTAGAAATCCCAGCAGAGAAAGTTGTTTTTCCATCTATTTTATTTTTCTCCTTTCTCGTGGTGAAACTCAGCAAAATAATTAAAAGGGAATTCAGTAGCGTTGGTATGTAGGTATATTGTAGCTTATTCTGTAGCTAACATTGAACCTAATATTGTAGGTAATATTCACTCTAAAAGCAAATCAAAGTAAAAAATATAATGGGTGCTGTGCATGGTGATCCCTGAGATAAACTGTTCCCAGACCTGTTCTCATTACTCACAATAAACCACTGGGCACAGACATCAATTCAAAATCTAATCCAATCAAATTATATTTGTCACATGCGCCGAACATTTACAGTGAAATGCTTACTTACAAGCCCTTAAACTACAACGCAGTTTTAAGGAAAATACCTATAACAAGTAATAAATAACAAATAATTAAAGAGTAGCAGTAAAATAACAATAGCGAGGCTATATACAAGGGGTACCAGTACAAAGTCAATGTGTGGGGGCACCGGTTAGTCAAGGTAATTGAGGTAATATGTACATGTAGGTAGAGTAATTAAAGTGACTATGCATAGATAATAACAGAGAGTAACAGCAGTGTAAAAAAGAAGGGGGGCAATGCTAATAGTCTGGGTAGACATTTGATTAGATGTTCAGGAGTCTTATGGCTTGGGGGTAGAAGCTGTGTAGAAGCCTCTTGGACCTGGACTTGGCGCTCCGGTACCGCTTGCCGTGTGGGTAGCAGAGAGAACAGTCTGTCTAGGTTGGCTGGAGTCTTTGACAATTTTTAGGGCCTTCCTCTGACACCGCCTGGTATAGAGGGCTCCTGAGTGGCGCAGCGGTCTCTGGCACTGCATCTCAGTGCAAGAGGTGTCAGTATAGTTCTTGGTTCAAATCCAGGCTATATCACATCTGGCCGTGATTGGGAATCCCATAGGCCAGTGCACAATTGGCACAGTGTTGTCTGGGTTAGGCCATCATTGTAAATAAGAATTTGTTCTTAATTAACTGACTTTCCTGGTTAAATTTTTAAAAATTAAAACACAATAGAGGTCCTGGATGGCAGGAAGCTTGGCCCCGGTGGTGTACTGAGATGTACGCATTACCCTCTGCAGTGCCTTGCGGTCAGAGGCTGAGCAGTTACCGTACAAGCCAGTGATGCAACCTGTCAGGATGGTGTAGATGTAGGATCTGAGGACCCATGCCAAATCTTTTCAGTCTCCTGAGAGGGAATAGGTTTTGTCGTACCCTCTTCACGACTGTCTTGGTGTGCTTGGACCATGTTAGTTTGTTGGTGATGTGGACGCCAAGGAACTTGAAGCTCTCAACCTGCTCCACTACAGCCCTGTAGATGAGAATGGGGACGTGCACGGTCCTCCTTTTCCTGTAACCTACAATCATCTCCAAATCAATGTTTATTCCATGTTGGAACAACGTAATTTAATTTAAATGTTGTGGAAGTAATGTTGATTCAACCAATGTGTCCTCAGTCGGAAGATGAGGAGGGAAACTATGTAAGCCTACCTGTTTTCTAGCCATTTGAAATTGAATACCCTTGTATAGGTATTCATGCGGTAAAGGTTCTCCAAAAGTGTACAGTAGGTTAACACATCTCCATTGATTTGTCTTTCTTCTGTCTGAGTGTCAGATTCTATTGTGATTTATTTTCAAATGCTGAAATGAAGTCATTCTTTTTTTGTTGTATTGGAATATAAACAGTTTGAGTATGAAGCGTTCCTGTCTATTAACTGTTTAGTTGGTTTTCGGAAGACAGATGTAGTGTTATCAACAGAGCTAAAAGTTTTTGAGCATGCCCAACTATTTAGTGATGATCTGTACCAACTGTTGTTCTAATTAGTGATAAATAAGCACCAAATGATTCATAAAGACTGATGTGAGAGAGTGAAATAACAACAAAACTATGCCATATGTACCTGTAGAGAATTTCACATATTTATTCAGTGTGCCACAGTTGGCAGATGTCGAGTAGGCAATACATTGTATTATATCACACGTTGTTCTCACTTGTGGGAACAATGTGATGAGGTCTATTGCAAATCTGATATCTCATTGTAAGTGTTACAACTAAATATAAAATGTTCTCGCTAAGGGATTGTCAGTGACTAGATCTTGCTCAGACATGAACCATGTGATTCAGAGAGAAGACTAAATGTGGTGTTCAGGTGTTAAGAAAATGGAATGCTTCACCTGGTTCAACTTTTCTTTTGATTTCCAAATATACTACAGCAAAAACTATGATTGGGTAGATGAGCATTTTTAGTCACAGCATAGCGCTGAGATTTATTTACTTCCTCTTTGGAATTGTGTTTATACATCCCTTATCTCCTGAGTTGTAGTGGAAAACTTCCTTGACTGATCGAGGTCTCAGGGTGGAAATCTAAAAGCAGTCAACATTCCTGGCTGAGCTTTAACAACACAATGTGAAGACGCTTCCCAGAGGGAAAGAAACACAAGCTATTAACAGATTTCAGACCTAAACGTTTTTATACATGTACTTTATTCCTAAGAGTCAGTTGAATCATCAAATGGGACAACATCATGTCCTCCTCACCACTTTGAGCTCCGGTGCCGTCTCACTGAAGATGCAAACCCGCCGAGGCCAGAGGAAGAAAAGTTCTATCCGTAAATGTGTCTTCACATCTTCAGGGAGAAGTGTAAAGGGTTCGGTTGTTTGCTTATGCCGATTCGTTTAGTTCCCTCATCCTCTTTCTCTCTGTCTCTTTGTTCCCTCATACTCCTCTTCTCTGTCTGATGGCCTCCAAAGGGGGAGGGATCAATGGATGACACTGAAGGACTGAGCAGAAAGGACACCATTTCCCACAGGTTTGTTTTAGTATTTCGATTGATTTAATAGTTATGAGGCACAACACTGGTGTGAGCTCTCTCCAAAACAAGTTTGGCCATTATAGAGAAGATAACTTTGTGGTTCCTGAAATAGCCACTCTAGTGTTCATTCTTATAGTCCAATGTGCAAGGCTAGGACACAACACCTCTAAAGAACAGGGACCAAGTGCCATTGTCAGGGAGAAAATGCCTCGATGTCAATCTGACAATCACAAATTCCTGCCTTTAATGAGTTATTCTCCAGTCTTGTGTAGTAGGCCAGCGTTAGAGGCCGTCCATTGTGATTCATACACAACATTGTCCTATTCATGTTATAGTATTTCGAGTATTCTTAACACATCTGGGTTGTTCCATAAAATGTGTGCCTTTAATATAGACCCTTTAATATAGACCACATGGAAAATTCAATGAATCAGAATTGTTTTAATATGAATAGCTTAAATGTTTGCTTGTCCCTCTGACTTCTAGGAACATGTTTACCCACTTAACCGCAAAATGTCTCTACATTTTTCACCAGCAACCTGGTTATGTTGTTACTTTGACAAAGTCACTTCTGAAGATTAGAATTTGTTATTAGTGATTAATTTTAAGGTAAAAAACAACAACCTGTCCCTCAGTTTAAAGTCAACCCTGTTACACGAGCTGAACTCTCATTTTAATATGGGGAAACTCCTTTTAAATATGTTTTTCAAAAGAAACATTGAAGACATTGAAGATATCGTCAAATCATATAGCTTAAACGCAGGTAAGCCGCTTCTAGTATGTTTGGTCATTTGCTAATGTTATGTGGTGGGAAACTGAGCATAACACGTAAACCCTGTTACCCATAGACAGATTACAAATGTTAACAATTTAGTGAAGCTTGCATTCAAGCGCCCCTCCCTTTTGCACACAAGCTTCCATTACCCCTGTCACATGAGGATTTATGGCTGATTTAAGATTAAGTCATCAACCCTGTGTCACGTTTGTCATAACGAGGATACCAAGGCGCAGCGTGATAATACATTATTTTATTACACGAAGAACACTAAACAAACAAAACAAAAGTGAAGCTGGCAGGCAACTACACAGACAATAACCCACAAAACCAAAATGGCAACCCAAATAGGATCCCCAATCAGAGACAACGATAATGTCACGACTCCGACCGAAGGACACTCCCCTTCCCGTTCGGGTGGCGCTCGGCGGTCGTCATCGCCGGCCTACTAGCTGCTACTGATTATTTCCCCCCCCCTCCTTATGTGTTGATTGTGTGCACCTGTTTTGAGTTAGGTAGTAGGCTTTATTATTCAGCCGGCCCGCAGGGTTCCTTGTGCGGGATTAATGATTGTGATCGTCTGTTTGGTGTACTTATGTGCACGTCTATTTGGGTTTTGTGTTTTCCCATTTTGTGGGTTTTCCCTGGACGGTTT